>NC_086322.1:296988834-297663834 GCF_036172605.1 Pelobates fuscus
TTGAGTAAATCCCAATACGTCTGACTATTACTTGTAATTCCCAGTAAAACCACGGACACAGCAGAGACCCCTGAAAGGGCAGCAGTTTATTGGCAATTGCCAGATAAGTGCTCATTGTTTTATGGAAATAGCTGAGATCTGTTGTCAATACGGGCTCTGTCACTCATTGTCTATGCATCCAGAGCCTTCCTGGCCGGAGCGGAGATCAGTCAGCTATTCCCATGAAATTGTATGACAGGCAGCCACCGCACGTGTTACCTTTTGCTGATTCTCAAGGTTACCGCTAATGCGATGGACAAATTGCAGGACACTTCTAGCTGTACGGACGTTCACATTCCATTCACGTTCACATGAACAAACTCTATGTGACTCGCTTTCAGATGGTTTATTCTGTTGGGTCTGAAGTTTCCCAGATTCACAGCTAGAATCATTCTCTATGTTATGTGATATCGGGCATTCAAATTCATTTTCAGATTTTTAAGCCACAATAATGACATTTGAAACATTCTCCAGGAAAGATATGTTTTCCATTAATCGGGTTAGGCCTTAACTTTGAAATTCTGTTTGAATTCCTGACAATTCACACCTTAGTAAATACCTGTGAGATATCTGTAGGCTTACTTTAGCATTTGGAGATGTTTTTGAACTGCATTACCCATAATCCTTTCGAGCCTTGAGGTAGTGCCAGCTAAAACGGCTTTGGTCTGTGTGATCATACTGTGCACAGGACCGAATCAGGGAAGTTCAATACAAATCTAACGTATTTCAGCCTGTGTCCCCATACTGTCACTGCGGCCCTTTTAATGCGATTAGTTGGCAGTTGTAGGATAGTGGGCTCTGCCAATGGGGGCCACAGGCTGTGAGAAGACATACACTGAGCAGAATTACACTGACGTTTTAATTACCAGGAATTCTAGGTCCAAAACATTAATTCCCAGCTCGTAATTTACTGTTTAGCAGATAAATCATTATGGCAAGAAATGTCCAACACTAGGGGCCTGGTTTCTTGGCCCCCTACAACATCTGTGATGCATTAAGGTTGGCTGAGCGTGATGGGAGTTGTAAACCTACACTTTGGCTGCTCCAAACCTAATATATAATTTTGTGGATTGATGATTGTGATTATGTGAATGTGGTTTGAGAGGACTTGAAAAGGCGAGTTACCAAAGTTATTTTACATTATATTATGTTGATTGTGTGTCTGTGTAGCTGACTGTGCGTGTCCATGTTTGTATTTGAGTGTATATATGATTGCAAGTCTATGTATCCTTGCATGTTACTGTGTATGTATGTGGGGGGTTAGAGAGAGTTACGATACAGACAATAAATAGAGAAGATGTAATGTGGGTTAAGAGACAAGAGGGGAAACTAACAAGAAGGGTCAGGAAATATCACAAAGGGATGAGTGGCAATAGTGTTCCCTGATGGCAATGGTGTTATCAGCAGGACAATGCACCCTGTCACACTGCACAAAGTGTCCTGGAATGGTTGGTGGAACGTGACAGAGTTCAAGGTGTTTCTTTGGCCTCTAAATTCCCCAGATCTCAATCCGATTGGCCATTTGTGGGATGTGCTGGTACAACAAACCCGATCCATGGAGGCCCCACCTCGCAACTTGCAGGACTTAAAGGATCTGCTGCTAGTGTCTTGGTGCCAGAAACCACAGGACACGTTCAGAGGTCTCGTGGAGTCCATGCCTTGATGTATCAAAGCTGGTCTGGCAGCCAAGGGGGACCTACATGACATTAGGCAGGTGGTTTTAATGTTGTGGCTAATCGGTGTGTATCAAATTGGAATGGCTGCAATTTCATCTATGCAATACCAAAGAATTGCCTCTAGAGGTCAGAAGAGATCCACTTCAGCACAGCTTTATAGAAATTACTTGCCATTTTACGTCTATTTAATCATATATTCAACTTTAAGAAGAACCCATGTTATGGTAAAACAGGATTATGATCTATACACATTAGTTTTGCAGATTTTAGTTATGAAGAAAGGTTAATTGAAATATGTTCAATTTGGAAAAAAAGCCTCTCAGAGGGGTGTGCAGGGCGGACTGGGGATACGAAGCAGCCCTGGAAAAAAAATCTTTGCCAATCCCATAAGTCATTGTGCCATATATTGTCACATGTAATATGCAAGGCTATGTACTGTATAACCACTTCTCTGCCTGAAGAAGTGGTTTTATCAGAGTCCATACAGATGTTCAAACAGTAACTGGACGAATACTTGCAAAAAAAACAATATTCAGGGGTATCGTTTTCATTAGTGGAGTAATAGCTTCCTGATCCAAGGCGACATCTAACTGCTATTCTGAGGTCAAGAACGTTTTTTTTTCTAGTTTGTTGTAAAATGGGAAGCGATTCAAACTGGGATTTTTGCCTACTTTTGGATCAACAGCAAAAACAGTAACTCTATAAGTGTGTAAGTACAGTAAAACTAAAAAGGCTAATTATTAACCCAATCACTCAATGCTATACTGCACATTATTTCTATAGACAAATATCATTTTCTTTATGTTAGAATTGCTTTGTTTAAAGTAAAGTCTGGGTTAAAAACTTCCTTTAAACCCAGAAACTCATAAAGCTAGGCTGATCCACCTTCTTGTGCCCAGCACGAACGTCTTGTTTATGCCGGCAGTCTCAGTCAAATTTCTCTCATAGAAAAATGTTGTGGAGCACATTGGACACAATACAAATACATTGAAATAGTTATTATCAAAAACTGTTATTAAATAATTAAATACGTGATCTTTATATGAATAACATAAACTACTCACATTGTGCTGATACAAGTCCCATAATGTGCCGCTCTGATAGTGTAGACAAGTCAGCAGACTTGGGGGAATTCTTGTTTTTTCTTGTGAAGTTTTGATAACTTTTTTCTTTATTTAACGTTATCTGTTCTTACACAGTGGGCTGTTCTGCACTATCAGGCAATTAACATTGCAGGATAAGATCTTCTAAAAGAAACACACTCTGATAACTGCAGAAAAAGAGCTTCTAAAATAGACACACTCTGAGAACATTGTTGGATAAGACCTTCTGGTGATTAAAGAAACCTTAACAATGATAGATAGATAGATAGATAGATGTATAGTTGGGAGACAGATAGATAGATGATAGATAGATAGATAGATAGATAGATAGTTGGAGACAGATAGATAGATAGATTGTTGGGAGACAGATAGTTGGGAGACAGTTAGATAGTTGGGAGACAGATAGATAGATAGTTGGGAGACAGACAGATAGATAGTTGGGAGACAGACAGATAGATAGATAGTTGGGAGATAGATAGATAGATAGTTGGGAGACAGACAGATAGATAGTTGGGAGACAGACAGATAGATAGATAGATAGATAGATAGTTGGGAGATAGATAGATAAATAGATAGTTGGGAGACAGACAGATAGATAGTTGGGAGACAGACAGATATAGATAGTTGGGAGATAGATAGATAGATAGATAGTTGGGAGACAGACAGATAGATAGTTGGGAGACAGACAGATAGATAGATAGATAGTTGGGAGATAGATAGATAGATAGATAGTTGGGAGACAGACAGATAGATAGATAGTTGGGAGACAGATAGATCAATAGATAGATAGTTGGGAGACAGATAGATAGTTGGGAGACAGATAGATCAATAGATAGATAGTTGGGAGACAGATAGATAGTTGGGAGACAGACAGATATATAGATAGTTGGGAGACAGACAGATAGATAGATAGATAGTTGGGAGACAGATAGATAGATAGATAGATAGTTGGAGACAGATCAATAGATAGATAGATAGCTGGGAGATAGATAGATAGTTGGGAGACCGATAGATAGTTGGAGACAGACAGATAGATCAATAGATAGATAGATAGATAGTTGGAGACAGATAGATCAATAGATAGATAGATCAATAGATAGATAGATAGATAGTTGAGAGATAGACAGATAGGTAGGTAGGTAGATAGATAGCGAGAGATAGATAGATAGTTGGGAGACAGATAGATAGCTGTATAGTTGGGAGACAGATAGATAGATGACAGATAGATAGATAGTTGGAGACAGATAGATCAATAGATAGATAGCTGGGAGACAGATAGATTGATAGATAGTTGGGAGACAGACATACAGACATCCAGTCCATTAACATTGTATTATTAATATTGCCATTTATTTAGCGCCAACCTATTCCGCAGCGCTTCACAATCGTATCAATAGGTTAGTTTAGCAATAAATTAGACAAACTATTACAAAGTTTCACAGGAAGGATAGGTTAATGAGAACCCTTACAAAGTAGAGGAGGTGGGGTATAAAAGCAGCAAGGGGAAGGGGGGACCGGAACCAAGTGACGGGGGGGGGGGGGAGACAGTGGCAGAGATGGAAGGCGAGAGTGAAGGGGTGAGTGGACCCACTAATTAAGTTATGAAAGAGATAGATTTCACTGTTGGGTCACAATGTATTGACTGGCACCGTGAATAGAGAGAATTAATCCTCCCGTGGGATATTTTCACAGGCAGGTGTCCTTTCAAAGACAATTCATTTGTTTACTGGGCTTTGTGTTTGTTTGGTTTTTGCTGAGTGTTTGAATTACTTTCTAAAAATAAGGTACGAGATTACCAGATCTTAATTTGCAAGCTTGGATTAAACAGGACACATTGATGCACAAGGCTACAACTTAATTAGTAATTAACATCTGAGAGAAAAAAAATAAACATCATGTTTCCTGTAATTGTTTTGCACGTGTCACAGAGAGGGATTAAACCGGCTCCAATAAGCACAAATAAAAGGCAGTATAACTGGAATGATACCTGTGGGTGTGATTGGTAATACCAGCCTAGAAGAGGTTCTTAATATGAGATCGCCCCCAAACAGCTACCGATCACAGCACTGGCGTTTCCGATGCCTGGGAAATTCACTGAAATGGGAATTTTCAGATATTTAAAGTGAATTCTACATTTTAGGACATAATGGCTCGATTGGGAAAATTCTCCAAGTCAGCTAGGTATTCATTTTGACAATTTATTGTCTAGGTTTACCCATAATGCTGCATTCCAGTTTTTAATTTATGCAATTCACTATTTATTGAATAAATCCCAAAGTGGAGCCCCAAATTCTAGGCGGAGGGGAGCTAGAGGCGTTTGTATTACAGCATGGATACAGTGTCGGCCAGCATGGAGTGATTTATCATTCAAAGTAAGTTCTCAATTTCTGTATTGTTTCCCTGTATCATTGAGCATGCATCCTGAATATTTACACACACTTGTCAATCTGTATTCAGGCCCCACGGCTGCGGATATTCTGTCTGCGACAATCTGATAGATGGGTAAAACCGAACACAGTGACCGTACCTACAAAAAATGATTCCAGGTCAAATGGAAAGGAGGTTATTCAATAAACATCAGACTGCAGTGAGTTAAAAGCAGCAAAATATAGACAAAATTACTGATTTGGAAAAAATATATAATAAACTCGGCTGTAGTCACGGCTTTTACCGAGCGGTTTTTAGCTCAGCATAATTTCTGATGGCAGTCCTGATTATAATTGGTCCTTTACCGTCAAAATATACACTACAAGCAGTTATAATGAGACGTCCCTAAAACACGAATCAAACTGGTTAATGGGGGCAGCCAGAGAATAAAACCAGGTATTAATACATTCTTGGCTTTACTGTCCGTTAGATAAATATGCTCTACAAGTAAATAGCGCTTTATAGAATAAACTCCATTAAATTGCCCAGTGCAGGTTTTTACGTGTAAGATAACCTCCATTTCTCTGTCTCTCATAAATCACTGACAGAGAGCAATGTATTTATCCCTGATAACTGTTAAACCCATGTAGACGTCCGGGAATTTTTACCTGGGGTACGCATATAGGAAGTGTATAAAAGTATATTCATTATTCTGGAATAACAATCTCAGGGCTCGTTAGATGAACTACCAGCCACTTGTACATTTTAGGTTGAAACTAGAGATGTCCCGAACAGTTCGCCGGGAACTATTCGCCAGCGAACATAGGTTGTTCGCGGTCGCACATATGCGATGTTCGGTCCGCCCCCTATTCGTCATGGAGCTGGGAGGGAGGGTCTGCTGCTGATTGGCTGGAATGTGTCTGCTGACTGTGAGGTACAGGGTCAAAGTTTACTCAATGATGACGAATAGGGGGCGGACCGAACATCCCATATGTTCGCCCGCCGCGGCGACCGCGAACAAGCTATGTTCGCCGGCGAATAGTTCCCGGCGAACTGTTCGGGACATCTCTAGTTGAAACAACTTAATTTAAGTTTTTTTCCAGCTGATCTTTTTTTACCAAAAATCTGAAATTCTCTAGTTAATTCTCCGCTCTTACTGGTTTTATGAATACACTTGAATGTTTTGCAAGCAATGAATTCCGGTAATCATTGATTTCACATCAATTATTCCTGATTATTATGAACACTGTGTACGCTGGATAGTAGCTGCGATCCATTTTTGTTTTGAATTTGTAACACTGTATCATTCCGTTTGATGATCAGAAACTAGCCTGGGGTCTGTGACCTAGAGACGGAGTGGGCACACGGATCTCAGACTGACTGGGATTTGCTCCACTATGAGCCAGTGGAGGTAGAACAGTTAATAGCCTGAGGCCACACAGGAGGGGGTGCAGCCTGGACACAAGGCCCAACTCCTGCATATTTAAAGCTCTCTCAAATTAAAAGGCTGGAACACGTACTGCTTACCTAATGAGTTCAGATCAAGGATAGAGACACTCTTGGTGGCTGTTGGTGACCAGTAGGCCCTCTTGGGACCATCACTGTAAGATGGTATATAAACCCTCCACTTCTCTGTTCCTGTACATCCAGTTGTCTGGTTACAATTACATGTCTGTTAGTCCACCCCTTGTACAGCGCTACGGAATCTGATGGCGCTATATAAATAATAAAATAATAATAATATGCATTACAAATACCACTATGAGTTGGTAGGAGCACAGTAGGAGTTCACAGATCAACAGTCTTTTCTTTTCTTTTAATTCTTTATTTTTGCAGTGCGTATATTAGTTACAGTGTGATGTAATTCCAGTAAAATACAAGTTTAGCAGGCTAAGATTGCCACAAGGCATATGTATGTATATGTGTTTGTAGTATCAGTTAGTTAATAACACGTAGCTAAGATACTGTCATCACTGTACTGACCAGGTGCAGGAATGTAAGAACTGGAATTACGCGTCCCTCTCCTTTGTATCAGATGAGCCACGTGGTTAGACCGGATGGATGAGTTTAGACTCTATTCATTAAATAGGTTAAGGGTATGTGTGGGTGTAGTTAATTGTGGGAGGAGCTACAGTGCTATATAAGGAATGTACTCTATGTATTCAGTACTCAGACTTTGCTGTATTTTGGTGACGCTAGTCCCTCTGAGTCCCGATCGGTGATCCAATAAAGAATCTCTTCCTTCCTGAAGAAACCTGTGTCCATCTCTCTGTGCTTGGCTTCCGTCAGTTTCTCCGGTATCAACAGGCTTACATATGGTACCCCAACGGCAATCCATATGCAGGTTTCATGACATAAGTTACAGTGGGGGGCAGATAAACAATGCACTTTTTTTGGTTTAATACAATAAACATTAATATAGCTAGTTAATAGGTGTCCCTTTGTGGCATAACATGTGAGGTCATACTTGCGATTAGATTAGTTATGCTAATATAACTTTAGAGTATTACACATTTGGTGCTCCAGTTGTTTACACCGCTAGTACATTCAGTTTATGCTAAAGGAGCAGAGATATAAGCTTGGCTAGGAATTTCAATTTACTGCACTGGGGTTAGCATGACACAGGTACAAATGTAGCCCATGGAACAGCGCAGTCAGAGGAGTGGGCCTTGACAGAGCCAGGAGTAGGCAGGGGAGTAACCAGTTAAAGGGGTGTGGTTATTGGTAAATGGGGGTTGGACTATAGGAGTATATTAAGCGGCCATTTTATGACTAAGGGACATTTTAACTAAACTGACACTTACCTGGTAATTGTTTTTGGCAGGTCTGTGTTGGTTTTTTCTTTTGTCTTGCAGATCATGGCATCAATGGAAGAAATCCTGGAGGGAGTGAGAGCTGCTGTGCGGGATAGAGGACTGGCCTGGCTTCACGAGCAACTGGGGGCTCAGGGTCCCCCCCCTACAACCCCTGCGGCGGCTGCACGGCGTTCCATGAGGAGGGCGAGACCGCCCCAGCGGCTGAGCCCGGGCATGGAGCCCGAAGCCGGCAGGCGGAGGAGCCCGTCAGCGGAGTCTGTTGGGGCCCTGGATGAGGTAGCGGGCCCCAGCGGAGTGGATGTACCGCGGCCGGCACCGTCGGTCCGACGCGGTGCTGGCCGGGCGCGGGCAGCAGCTAGGCCGAGGCCTACCACACGGTGTGCGCCCCGCCGGGAGGCGGCAGGCGGGACGGTTGCGGCTGGAGCCAGGACCCAGAGCAGATCGGATGGTGGAAGCAGTGAACGGATGCGGCCCGGTGAGTCAGGGAATGGCGCTGGGGCTGGGCAGCGGGCGGGGGGCAGAGCGGAGGCCTCTAGTGATCAGGCGGTCCCCCTGATGGCAGGGGGAACCCCTGTGCAAGGGGACACATCGGGGGCGGCCTCTAGTGGGGCCAGGTGCAGCACAAGGGACTCAGACGGCGGGTCCGCTCAGCCAGGTACATTGGGGCCGGCAGGGCCCGCGGTTTTAGCGGACCGGAGGTGCCAGGACAGTCAGGCGGAATCCCCAGTTCGCAAGGCGGCCCAAAAGGGGCCAGGTTCAGCGGGTCGGGATAGCTCCCAGGAATCAGCCCAGGGCATGGAGACAGGACGGGCTGGGAGAGCGGGAGGGCCGCAAGGGCGGCTCCCGGGGACCGAGGGGTCCCTCGCGGAGCCCTAGGCCGCATCGCAGCAGGGAGCAGCGCGGCGTCAGTGCCAGGCATGACAGGAGGCAGGCTGACGGGTGGAGGGGTAGAGAGAGGAGCAGGTCAGCGAGCAGGCTTAGCAGGAGGAGATCGGCCTCAGGGGAACGGAGGTGGAGGCAGCGGCGCAGTGCGTCTGGGTCATCAGGCAGGAGCTCGCCAGGTCAGCGGCGCAGCGATTACGGCCGGGAGGGCCAGGCAGGGAAACGGGATATGGTGCGGAACTACAGGCAGGAGCATAAGGAGGTTGGGCGGGTATGTGATCATGTGGACACACTACCCAGGTGTCGTTCTCCTTGCAGGTCTCGCAGCAATACACCCGCGGTCCTGAGGCAGGGCCAGGCTGACAGGAGTCGGCGCCAATTGGATGCTCCGGAGCCAAGCATGGCGGACGGAAGGGAAATGAACCCACGGCCTTCTGCGGCTTCGGGCTCAGGCGGTGAGTCAAATGTTACACCACACGCAGGAACACTATTGACTTGTTTAAAATCTTTCCTAGATTCATGGGCGGGTGGGGAAATGGCTTCACCTCAGTTTGGGAGAGTGTGGACGTGTGAGAAGGGCCAAGGGTTACAAGGTAGGGCCGTGGGCCCAACGCAGGATAGCGAAGTGGGGTTATCTGTGTCCGAAACTAGTAAGGAGTCGGGGGAGAAGGTTGGTATTGGGGGCGAAATTACCGACGCTGCGCGGCAAAACGTGCACGTGTCTTTCTCGGGCCCATTAGGTTGTCATCTAAAAATGGACATCAAGGAGAAAATTTGGAGGGGTGAGTTTGTTGAGGTTTTTTCCTTACTCCCGCTGGAGGAGTTCTTAGACATGAAAGAGGAGGACAAGAAAGACGCGAAGAAGGAGGAGGAGGAGAAAAAGCGTAGGTATCGGAAGATTCCTAAAACATTTGGGAACTGGCTAAGGGCCTTTTGCATCCTGGCCAGCGTGATAGGGGAAAAGTCGCCGGATAAATGCTCCCAATTGTTTTGCTACCTAGATGGGATTGGGGAAGCGTACCGGACTTATGGCGGAGTCGCCTGGTGGAGGTACGATGAACAGTTTCGCCAGAGGTTAGCGGCGAATCCCAGCATGCGGTGGGATCAAATGGACCTTCCCCTCTGGATGCGGCTCATGATGGCGCAAAAGGCTGCGCCCTTTCACGGGACGGCCGGTGCGGCCCCTGGGGGACCTGCATCGGCCGGACAAAAGAAAGGCTTCTGTTGGCTCTTTAACGAGGGCCAATGCAAGTGGGGTACGTCGTGCCGGTTTAAGCACGAGTGCTCAGGTTGTGGGGGCGCACATGGAGCCAGTCGGTGTTTTAAGCGAGGTAAGTCTGCGCCAGGAGGGGGAGCCAATGGAGCGGCGGCCCCCTCCGCTGCCGCGGGGGGCAACTCCGGTGAAAGTAGGCGAGATGCTGCCGTGGCTAAAACAGTACGGTAACCGTCAGGACGCCGAATTCTTATGGCAAGGTTTTACGGAGGGTTTTTCAATACCGTTTCAGAGTAGGGATGTGGGGAGGTTATGCAGTAACCTCAAGTCGGTGGGTGAACACCCGGGAGTTGTGCGGGACAAGTTGCTGAAGGAGGTGCAACTGGGTAGGATGGCTGGGCCGTTCGAGGCTCCGCCGTTGCCTGACTTGAGGGTATCCCCGCTAGGGGTAGTCCCCAAGAAGGAGGCGGGTAAGTTTAGGTTGATTCATCATTTATCATTCCCAAAAGGGGCGTCAGTAAATGATGACATCGATGAGGCCCTGTGCTCCGTATCGTATGCATCATTCGACCATGCTGTCGAGTTGGTTCGGAGGGCAGGGCGAGGGGCCTTGATGGCGAAGGTGGATGTGGAGGCAGCATTCCGGCTCCTTCCTATCCACCCAGACTGTCACCATTTGTTAGGGTGCCTTTTCGAGGGTCAGTTTTTCGTGGACCTGTGCCTACCCATGGGTTGCTCCATTTCATGTGCGTATTTCGAAAAGTTTAGCACGTTCTTAGAGTGGGTGGTGCGCAGGGAAACGGGCGGGGGTACGGTGGTCCATTACCTGGACGACTTTCTGTGTGTGGGCCCGGCTGGGTCCGACAGATGTGCCCAAATACTGCGGGTGTTCCAGAGGTTAGCCCAACAGTTTGGGATTCCTCTGGCTGAGGACAAGACAGTGGGCCCGACCGAGTGTCTGAGTTTTTTAGGGCTGGAAATCGACTCGGTCGTGGGGGAATGTAGGCTGCCGGAGGAGAAGTTGAGGGTGCTCCACCAGCAGGTGCACGCGATAAAGGGCGCTAGGAAAGTTACGCTTCGGGGACTGCAGTCCTTGCTCGGCAGCCTTAATTTCGCTTGTAAGGTGATCCCTATGGGTAGAGTTTTTTGTAGATTGCTGGCTAGGGCTACCTGTGGTGTCCGTCTGCCGAGTCATTACATCAGGGTGTCGGTTGGTATGAGAGAGGACTTGGACATATGGGACCGCTTCCTCACTGAGTTTAATGGACGGGTGTTTTTCAGGGATGCGATGAAGGCATCTGGCGACGCCGGGCTGTTTACGGACGCCTCGGGGAGCGTTGGCTTTGGGGCTTACCTTGGGGGCAAGTGGTGTGCCGAGGTTTGGCCTGAGGCTTGGTCCGAGAGCCCCTTGATTCGGAACCTCGCCTTTTTGGAGCTTTTTCCAGTTGTGGTAGCGGTGTCACTATGGGGCGAGGAGCTCAGGGACAAGAAAGTTATCTTCCACTCTGATAATATGGCAGTGGTACAGGTAATTAACAGTCTATCGGCTTCGTCCCTGCCAGTAGTTAGGTTGTTGCGGCAGCTAGTGCTCTTGTGTATGTCTTGGAACATTGTCTTCCGGGCACGGCACGTGCCGGGCCTGCTGAATGTGGTCGCTGACGCTCTGTCTCGTTCACAGTGGGTGCGGTTCCGGGAAGCAGCGCCGGACGCACAAGCGACAGGGCAGGCGTGCCCGGAGGAGATGTGGCGGCTCGGGACGTTGTGCTTGGGCGATACATAAGGAGCTCACTGGCGCCGGGGACTTGGACCGCTTATACTAAGGTCTGGTGTGAATGGGAGGAAATGTTGTCCCAGGCGGGAGCAGGCGATTCTGCAGCCGGTAGGTTGGACACGCTGTTGTGGCTTCTTTGCAGGTTGGTGGCAGGTGGGTCGTCCCCTTCTAGGGTGGAGCGCTACATGTCTGCGTTAGCCTTCCTGTTCAAGTTTAACGGGTGGGAAGACTTGACGAAACATTTCTTGGTGAAGCAAACTTCAAGAAGGGCAGGAGGTCTGTGGATACGAGTAGGCCTGTGTCCTTTGCCACCCTTCAAGGGTTGGTGGGGTTGTTGAACGAAGTGTGTAGTTCGGCATTTGAAGTAACTTTGTTCACTGTGGCTTTCGTGTGGGCTTTCTTTGGGGCTTTTCGTATTGGCGAATTGGTGAGCGCCAATAGGTCGGGGGCATCGGGCCTCCGGTATGAGGATGTGGCTATAGAACAGGACAAGGTCGTGATTTGGCTCCGGCGCTCGAAGACGGACGTCTTCGGAAAGGGTAAGAATGTTGTCCTGTCCTCGCTACCAGGGTCCCCGGTGTGCCCGGTAGCGTGTGGGGACGTGTTTTTACGGGTTCGCCCGAAGGTTGGTGGTTGCTTCCTGATTCACGAGGATGGGAAGGCGCTGTCGCGCTTTCAGTTCTTGCGAGTTTTCCGCATGGGGTTGACGAGATTGGGCTTGCAGCCCGGACAATTTGGTACGCACTCCTTCCGTATTGGGGCTGCGACTGAGGCGGCGCGTCTCGGGCTGGGGGAGGAGCGGATAAAGCAGATTGGGAGATGGGAATCCATCAGGTTCCGTGCATATGTAAGGCCGGAAAGGTTGGTGTGAATGGAATGTTGTGGATGTGGGAAAAGGGTGCTCTGCCGGTTAACTGAATTTGTTTCCTTTCAGGCTTGGTCGCTTGGCTGGTGGGTCACTCGTTTGTCTACTGGGCGGAGAAGAGGGCCGCAGTTCGGAGACAAGGCACACAACTGGGTTTTCTTCTGGACACAGTGGACCTTCGGTGGTTTGGTTTTCGGGGTTTCAGCTGGCAGAGTATAAGTGGTGAAATTTTTGGGATGTTGTCCAGGGGGTTTGCCCCAGATATACTGTTGATTCACGGTGGGGGCAATGACTTAGGTTTGGTCCCCCAGAAGGTGTTGGTCAGGAGAATGAAGAGGGACCTGGATAGGGTGAGGGCTCTGGTCCCAGGAGTTACAATAGTGTGGTCTGAAATGGTGCCGCGGTTGAACTGGAGGCATGCCAGGGACCCGGCGGCTGTGGCACGTTGCCGTGGTAAAGTAAATAAGGCCATGTCTGTCTTTATTAGGAGAATAGGGGGGGTCCCAGTGAGGCACTTTGAATTGGAGGGCGGGTTGCCCGGTTATTTTAGGCGGGATGGTGTGCACCTGTCTGATGTGGGGTGCGATCTATTAAATTTAGGTTTCCAGGAGGGTATTTCCAAAGCCCTATTTATGTGTGGTGGGGGTCGCTCGAGACATTAAGGGTTCAAGTCTCTTGCTATGGCGGGATAGGGCTTGGGTAATTGGAAGGTAGGAGGAGTATAAATTGGTTAGGCTGGATTAAACTGGAGTGTGAAATGGTTTGTGGGTTCGAGCTCATCGGTGGCTCCGAACCAGGTGGTGTAGGGGGGTCTCGGTACACCCCTACAGTTTAAAAAGTTATGGATATGGGGCCTCTTTGGTAGGCCATGTGTTATGTGTTATTTGTTATTTATAATGTTATTTACTGTTATTGGCGGGGTCATTGCCGGGGGTAATTTATGTACGGTGGGGGGTGGAGGTATATTTACTTTTGTGGCAATGACCCCAATTTGTTACCTTGTTTATAATAATAAATAAAGCTGTGGACTTTTTTATTCCAACAGAAATACGGTGTCTGTAAGTTATTGGGGGGTTGGGGTAAACAGCGCACCTGCCGAATAATCGACTGTGCGCATGTCATGTAGCCCATGGAACAGCGCAGTCAGAGGAGTGGGCCTTGACAGAGCCAGGAGTAGGCAGGGGAGTAACCAGTTAAAGGGGTGTGGTTATTGGTAAATGGGGGTTGGACTATAGGAGTATATTAAGCGGCCATTTTATGACTAAGGGACATTTTAACTAAACTGACACTTACCTGGTAATTGTCCCTCCCACCCTCCCTGTTGTTTTGGAGTTCCCGTTTGGTCACAGCGGCGGGATAGGGCTTGGGTAATTGGAAGGTAGGAGGAGTATAAATTGGTTAGGCTGGATTAAACTGGAGTGTGAAATGGTTTGTGGGTTCGAGCTCATCGGTGGCTCCGAACCAGGTGGTGTAGGGGGGTCTCGGTACACCCCTACAGTTTAAAAAGTTATGGATATGGGGCCTCTTTGGTAGGCCATGTGTTATGTGTTATTTGTTATTTATAATGTTATTTACTGTTATTGGCGGGGTCATTGCCGGGGGTAATTTATGTACGGTGGGGGGTGGAGGTATATTTACTTTTGTGGCAATGACCCCAATTTGTTACCTTGTTTATAATAATAAATAAAGCTGTGGACTTTTTTATTCCAACAGAAATACGGTGTCTGTAAGTTATTGGGGGGTTGGGGTAAACAGCGCACCTGCCGAATAATCGACTGTGCGCATGTCATGTTTGTTGAGCACGCTAATCTAGACCATTTTGTGACCACTTTAACCATCTAATTGACAAATGATTAACTCTGAGTGTTGTTTCCCTACGATTTAAAAAGTTGTGGCATACTATCTGGCAATTCTATTTGGATCAGTGCATCTTACACATAGTAGATTAGGTGCCTTATCTCCTAATAATAATAGCACGCAATAGTAAGAACTCAATAGGCGATTAGCTGCATGCAAGTGCTAACGTGGGTGTCCTAGAGACTCTTCCTCCCTCTGCTCTGGCATAACTACATTGCCCCATGGCCCAATAAAGCAAGTCAATTAAAGTCGCCGTAAGACGGTCTGACTCAAGAAGAAGCGTTTCAGGGAAGCAGGTGGGCGTCCCCAAGGGTTAGAATCGGCTGCGGAATGTCCAAAGCTGTTTAGCCGGTTCTCAACGGGTGCTGGGTTAGGGAAAGTCCCTGTGAGCTCGTACTTGGGCGGCATGGCGGTATCCGGTGGGGATGTTTTCTTCCGCGCAGTGCAGGTCCCCTTTCGGGGGGTCCGTCGGCTGGCTCACTGTCGAGCATGTCGATTTGCCGTGTGCCTGGTGGGTTGTGTAGCCGCCTCTGCAGCCTCTCTCCCCTGTGTGGCGGATAGGGCTGGGTAAGTGGAGTTATATTCCCTGCTCCTTCCGAGGTCTCGGCAAGTGATGCTTGTTTGCGTTTCAAGGCTTTCCTGTGTTTGTAGTTGGGGCTTGGCGGCCATCTTGGGCCCATGCGGTCTGCAGTACGGGCGGGAGATGCAAAGTGCAGGCTTGGTAGCTTGGTCATCGAGGTTGTAGACCGGGATCACCCCCCCGGTCCATAGGGGGGGGGAACGGGGCCGGTACCCCCACGGGTCCGACTCTAAGCCCCGGGCAGAAAGCGGCAGGGCAGCGGCCGTCCGTCCCGCTCGCCTCTGGAGTAGGCCTTGAGAAAGTCGGGTAGGATTCTTCCTCCAGGGGACTGTAGCCTTTAGAGCCAGCCTCGCCCTGGACCCCAGGGCTCTCTGCCCAGCGAGGGCCACCGTTGCCGGCGGGTTTTGTGCCAAATTTTCGCCAAAATATGCCTTTTGCTAGTGTTTGGCTGCCGGAGCTGGTCCTGCATGCGACCAGCCGGCTCGGCGGTCCGGCCCCGCCCCCCTCAACAGTCTTTTCTTGTAAGAAGAAGTACGGTGAAGACGGATATCTTAATGGAATCCGTTATCGGATGAACCCCGGGGCAGCTAGGATATATTGCATCGTAGACACCACGGGCCCCTGACGGCGGTGCCAATGACACTACTTGGATCACCTTTAGGGGTGACCAGAGGAGCTGCTTCCTTGTGAGTGATTGTGGTGGCATCCCATGACATCTTCCATGACAAGTAATGGCAAAAGGTACCTCATATGAGGGTAACTAGAAAATGAATATGGCTGCGGCCCTCACCTATATTTTGAGGTAGATACTCACCGCGTTGTTCACTTAAAGGACCACTATAGGCACCCAGACCACTTCAGCTTAATGAAGTGGTCTGGGTGCCTGGTCCAGCTAGGGTTAACCCTTTTTTCTATAAACATAGCAGTTTCACAGAAACTGCTATGTTTATATTTGGGTTAATCCAGCCTCTAGTGGCTGTCTGATTGACAGCCGCTAGAGGCGCTTGCGTGCATCTCACTGTGAAAATCACAGTGAGAAGACGCCAGCGTCCATAGGAAAGCATTGAGAATGCTTTCCTATGAGACTGGCTGAATGCGCGCGCGGCTCTTGCCGCGCATGCGCATTCTGCCAAGGAGGAGGAGAGCTCCCCGCCCAGCGCTGGAGAAAGAGGAAAGTTTAACCCCTTCCTCTCCATCCAGCCTGGCGGGAGGGGGTCGCTGAGGGTGGGGGCACCCTCAGGGAACTATAGTGCCAGGAAAACAAATATGTTTTCCTGGCACTATAGTGGTCCTTTAACTGGGAATTGAAGAAATGACAAAGATTTTTAAAGTTTATGACAAAATAGTTGAACTAAAAGAATAACCCGAGGTGGAGTTGTTTCTAATTAGCCTAAAATGTAAAATTACCTCTAATTCCTGAATAATTTTAGGGGACTTGTGGAAATAGCGGATTTGAAGACGTTCTCTAACTCTAACAACTTAATTCTAAGTTGGATGTCTTAGTACGGATGTTGCAGTTTGTTTTTTAGTTCTTAGTAAATCTGGTCAGAGGTTCCTAAATTTGTCTGTTCATCACAACCTGTGGTTTAGGAAAATATATTCCTAAAGATTACGATTTGTAAAGGAACCTATGCCAGTATTTGCCCATAATTTCTGTATAAAGCCGAATAAAGAGCCCAAATCTTTCATTCTCTTGTTTTTGCTATTTTTTCTCTGCAATATGTGAGAACATCGCGGACACTTTTAATGGGAGAATTAGTGCGGTGCTGTGGGTCCAATTACTTGTTATATCTTTTGATAAATATTGTAAATGTTATAGATATTTCTTGTGGCAGGCGCTGAATCGTTATATTCAATTATTTAGACCTGAATGTTGTACAAACACGACGGAATCCTTACTAGCGATGTTTCCACACAGGAGACTACGTGATTTATTTCTAAGTCAACACAAGGCCGCCTTCACTGCTAATGGGACCAACGCCATAACTTGTCGGCCTCCTGTGAATATTTCTACCGTTTTAAAAATATTGGCCCAAATTGACAACACTTGGTGCTTTTGACAAACGAGGGCTAAGCATGGCTGTCTCCACAGAGCAAGGATATTCCCGGACACACTACAAAATGAAATTAAAGGAATATTCAAAGCACCATAACCACTACAGCTCACTGTAAGTTGTTTTTGACAATTTACCTGGGACCTGCCACATCCGCTGCTGTGTCAGAAGCTCCTGTCACTGAGCTAAACCCTGCCATTCAGGGCCGTGCTCATTGGCTGTGAGTGGTCAGCTGATTTTCTCAGCCAATGAGCTGTCCTCGCTTGCAATGGCGTAGCTCAATGGGGCTAACGGAATTATGGCACCAAGAGAGACAGCGCCAGGTGTTACTGTCCCTCAGGTAAGTTGGCTGTTCTTAAACGGTTTGACTATTTACTCTGGAGGGTTCTAGGGCATTCTGGGCACAGAGGGATGTTGTTATGGTGCTTAAAGTTGATTTTCGTTAATAATAAAAATGACTCTTTTTGTACAGTTTCAAGAAACAGAAACTTTTCATTTTTCCAAAACCCATCACAGATATGTTCAACTGCAGAAGGAGCTAAGAGTTCAGAGCGAGCGTCTGTACTGCCAGATCCTGTGATATCCCACCATAATTAGCATTGTTTAGAATTATCATTTTATGTGCAAGTTCCAGAGAAGAATTACCGCAGTTTTGTATCCACCGTCCTCCATGTTACTGACCATTAGCACCAGTGATCCATGGTAGCAATGCATGGAATATACAGATCACGGTTCTTGCCGTCTGTGCCACGTGATGCTGTCTGTTCACTAAACATGAAGGTTAGATGTATAGAAGGGGTCGCACTTACCAAATATAAACCACAGCGGGGGTCTAATGGACAGAAGCGACAGCAATGTGGGATTGATAAACATTGAGGTTAGACTTGGAACTGGGAAACGTTGATTAGAATTATTAATTATTAACAATGTTTTCTTAAGGGAAGCTTAGATATGGGTGCGGTGCTCGCATGTGAATCATTGGCCCCATGGTTCCTCCATAAGGAGTATTGCATTGGGCCTTCGTCGGAGACAGCCACACCCCCTTGATGACGCCATGGGAATCCCACTTGTGGTCCTCGCCAGAAACCGGTTGAAAACCCTCACCATGGGAATCACGCGACATGCGCAGTTAAGTCTTCCAAGCAGCGACTGCACTTCCTGCAGCGTCACCTTATACGCGATTTGAACTGACGCCACCTTTGCCCTAAGCACGGCCAGCTTGTCAGATGGTAAGCGACATTCCTCGGCCACTGAATCAATTTCTAGGCCTAAGAAACTGAGACAAGTTGTTGAGCCAACCGTTTTTTATTCTTTTTATACTCCCCCTAAGCCCATCCCTACTAACCCCTTCTCACTTACTTCCTATGCCTGCCCCCAGCTCTGTCAGGGCCCATTTCACCTAATATGTGAATCCATGGGCTACAGGTCTAAAGGGATACGGACTTTACAATGTAACTGCTGTCTGTAGAATACTCAGGGAGCACAGCAGCTGACACTGGAGGGGGAATTAATCAACCCCCCCAATATCTTTTACACTAAAGGGATACGGACATTACAATGTAACTGCTGTCTGTAGAATACTCAGGGAGCACAGCAGCTCACACTGGAGGGGGCAATTAACCAAGCCCCCCCCAATATATTTTACACTAAAGGGATACAGAAATTACAATGTAACTGCTGTCTGTAGAATACTCAGGGAGCACAGCAGCTCACACTGGAGGGGGAATTAATCAACCCCCCCAATATCTTTTACACTAAAGGGATATGGACATTACAATGTAACCGCTGTCTGTGGAATACTCAGGGAACACAGCAGCTCACACTGGAGGGGGAGGGGGGGAATTAATCAAACCCCCCAATATCTTTTACACTAAAGGGATACGGACATTACAATGTAACTGCTGTCTGTAGAATACTCAGGGAGCACAGCAGCTCACACTGGAGGGGGGAATTAACCAACCCTCTCCCCCCCCCCCCCCCCCCCCCCCAATATCTTTTACACTAAAGGGATATGGACATTACAATGTAACTGCTGTCTGTAGAATACTCAGGGAGCACAGCAGCTCACACTGGAGGGGGCAATTAACCAACCCCCCCCCCCCCCCCAATATCTTTTACTTTAAAGGGACTTCAAAACTCTGCAAAGTAGCGTACCACTTTAAATGCCAGAGGTGCGGTGACAGAGTGGAGCTGTGCTTTCCCTGCAGTGATTATGTAAGTTTTTGTACCCTCCGGGGAGCAGGTGACAAACTCAGTCATGTGTCTGCGGGTGACGTGTGACCTGGGTCACTGCGCATTCCTCGGAAGTGGCTTTCATCCATCTGACCTCTTTAATTTCAGTGCTAGCAAACTCCCCTAGAAATCAGCAATCTATTTGAGAAAACTCTGAAGAGGTGACCTAAATCTGCCTTCTCCTCGATTTTCTTTAGCAGGAAGGGGGGGTGAAGTAGCATTTCATAACGTTGAAACCTTTGCGTTTAATGACTTTGTGGGGGACTTGCTCACAGGACACGATATTTACATCAAATTTAATGTGAAGGGAGTGACCCAGCAAACTGAGAGCATCCAAAAACTGCCAAAATTCTTCACACTGAGGGCAAGGGGTGAAATCCCTCTCTCAAGCGTCTAATTATCTCCCTGTTTGTAGATGAGATGGTGACGATATCTATGAAAATGAAAAGTAAGTTAAAAGAAAGCAGACTAAACAGTTCAGTCATCAGATTATTATTGTCGTCTTCAGTGCCGTAACAGTGAAACCCTCAGGGATGATAATTCTATTCCTGGCAGGGTACATTCTTCCAAACTTGATACTTGGAGTTGGGTAAATGGTGATGACTGTTAATCAGTTGCAAATGAGCACATAATATAATGTGACCTCAAAATACATGACATATACATAGTCGCCTTTCCGGCATATGCAAGATAAACCCAAACCCCCCCACAAATACTTTATTTGGGAAAATTGTCACAGCTTTATTAATAAATAAATAAAGTTAAAATATTTTAGGGTCATTGTCACATATTAACATAACACATCCCCCCCCCAACTCCTTAAACAATACTACGCCAGACAATGACCCACAACACAATAAGTAAAACCACATTAGTTATTGTGAGGTGAACCGGCAGGACCCACCAGGAGGAAATCGTCCAAGTAATGCACTACCGATGTGCTGCCCGCAGCCGAGGCCACAGTCCAGTGCGAAAATGTACTGAAGAATTCAAAGAAAGCGCTAAGAACGTATTCATGTAATAAGCCCTATCAATTTTAAAATCCATCCACCGAAATGAAGAAGGGTGTGGAGAGAGAAGGCGAAAAGCACACTCAATGTCAAGCTTTGCCAACAAAGCCCCCTGGCCCGCTTGTCGGACCAACGCCACAGCATCATCAAACAGCTGTTAGTGGACCGAACTAAGGGTTGGGACAATGGCATCAGGGTACACTCAGACACATTACTCCCAGTAATGTGTCTGAGTGTATAACAGAGCTCCACGGCAATAATACTCCCAGTAATGTGTCTGAGTGTATAACAGAGCCCCACAGCAATAATACTCCCAGTAATGTGTCTGAGTGTATAACAGAGCTCCACAGCAATAATACTCCCAGTAATGTGTCTGAGTGTATAACAGTGCTCCACAGCAATAACACTCCCAGTAATGTGTCTGAGTGTATAACAAAGCTCCACAGCAATACTACTCCCAGTAATGTGTCTGAGTGTATAACAGTGCTCCACAGCAATAATACTCCCAGTAATGTGTCTGAGTGTATAACAGAGCTCCACAGCAATAATACTCCCAGTTATGTGTCTGAGTGTATAACAGAGCTCCACAGCAATAATACTCCCAGTAATGTGTCTGAGTGTATAACAGAGCTCCACAGCAATAATACTCCCAGTTATGTGTCTGAGTGTATAACAGAGCTCCACAGCAATAATACTCCCAGTAATGTGTCTGACTGTATAACAGAGCTCCACAGCAATAATACTCCCAGTAATGTGTCTGAGTGTATAACAGTGCTCCACAGCAATTATACTCCCAGTAATGTGTCTGAGTGTATAACAGAGCTCCACAGCAATAATACTCCCAGTAATGTGTCTGAGTATATAACAGAGCTCCACAGCAATAATACTCCCAGTAATGTGTCTGAGTGTATAACAGAGCTCCACAGCAATAATACTCCCAGTAATGTGTCTGACTGTATAACAGAGCTCCACAGCAATAATACTCCCAGTAATGTGTCTGAGTGTATAACAGTGCTCCACAGCAATGATACTCCCAGTAATGTGTCTGAGTGTATAACAGAGCTCCACAGCAATACTACTCCCAGTAATGTGTCTGAGTGTATAACAGAGCTCCACAGCAATACTACTCCCAGTAATGTGTCTGAGTGTATAACAGAGCTCCACAGCAATAATACTACCAGTAATGTGTCTGAGTGTATAACAGAGCTCCACAGCAATAATACTACCAGTAATGTGTCTGAGTGTATAACAGAGCTCCACAGCAATAATACTCCCAGTAGTGTGTCTGAGTGTATAACAAAGCTCCACAGCAATACTACTCCCAGTAATGTGTCTGAGTGTATAACAGTGCTCCACAGCAATAATACTCACAGTAATGTGTCTGAGTGTATAACAAAGCTCCACAGCAATACTACTCCCAGTAATGTGTCTGAGTGTGTAACAGAGCTCCACGGCAATAATACTCCCAGTAATGTGTCTGAGTGTATAACAGAGCTCCACAGCAATAATACTCCCAGTAATGTGTCTGAGTGTATAACAGAGCCCCACAGCAATAATACTCCCAGTAATGTGTCTGAGTGTATAACAGAGCTCCACAGCAATAATGCTACCAGTAATGTGTCTGAGTGTATAACAGAGCTCCACAGCAATAATACTCACAGTAATGTGTCTGAGTGTATAACAAAGCTCCACAGCAATACTACTCCCAGTAATGTGTCTGAGTGTATAACAGAGTTCCACGGCAATAATACTCCCAGTAATGTGTCTGAGTGTATAACAGAGCCCCACAGCGATAATACTCACAGTAATGTGTCTGAGTGTATAACAAAGCTCCACAGCAATACTACTCCCAGTAATGTGTCTGAGTGTATAACAGAGCTCCACGGCAATAATACTCCCAGTAATGTGTCTGAGTGTATAACAGAGCCCCACAGCAATAATACTCCCAGTAATGTGTCTGAGTGTATAACGGAGCTCCACAGCAATATTACTCCCAGTAATGTGTCTGAGTGTATAACAGAGCTCCATAGCAATAATACTACCAGTAATGTGTCTGTGTGTATAACAGAGCTCCACAGCAATACTACTCCCAGTAATGTGTCTGAGTGTATAACAGAGCTCCACAGCAATAATACTACCAGTAATGTGTCTGAGTGTATAACAGAGCTCCACAGCAATAATACTCCCAGTAGTGTGTCTGAGTGTATAACAAAGCTCCACAGCAATACTACTCCCAGTAATGTGTCTGAGTGTATAACAGTGCTCCACAGCAATAATACTCACAGTAATGTGTCTGAGTGTATAACAAAGCTCCACAGCAATACTACTCCCAGTAATGTGTCTGAGTGTATAACAGAGCTCCACGGCAATAATACTCCCAGTAATGTGTCTGAGTGTATAACAGAGCCCCACAGCAATAATACTCCCAGTAATGTGTCTGAGTGTATAACAGAGCTCCACAGCAATAATACTCCCAGTAATGTGTCTGAGTGTATAATTGTGCTCCACAGCAATAACACTCCCAGTAATGTGTCTGAGTGTATAACAAAGCTCCACAGCAATACTACTCCCAGTAATGTGTCTGAGTGTATAACAGTGCTCCACAGCAATAATACTCCCAGTAATGTGTCTGAGTGTATAACAGAGCTCCACAGCAATAATACTCCCAGTAATGTGTCTGAGTGTATAACAGAGCTCCACAGCAATAATACTCCCAGTAATGTGTCTGAGTGTATAACAGAGCTCCACAGCAATAATACTCCCAGTTATGTGTCTGAGTGTATAACAGAGCTCCACAGCAATAATACTCCCAGTAATGTGTCTGACTGTATAACAGAGCTCCACAGCAATAATACTCCCAGTAATGTGTCTGAGTGTATAACAGTGCTCCACAGCAATTATACTCCCAGTAATGTGTCTGAGTGTATAACAGAGCTCCACAGCAATAATACTCCCAGTAATGTGTCTGAGTGTATAACAGAGCTCCACAGCAATAATACTCCCAGTAATGTGTCTGAGTGTATAACAGAGCTCCACAGCAATAATACTCCCAGTAATGTGTCTGACTGTATAACAGAGCTCCACAGCAATAATACTCCCAGTAATGTGTCTGAGTGTATAACAGTGCTCCACAGCAATGATACTCCCAGTAATGTGTCTGAGTGTATAACAGAGCTCCACAGCAATACTACTCCCAGTAATGTGTCTGAGTGTATAACAGAGCTCCACAGCAATACTACTCCCAGTAATGTGTCTGAGTGTATAACAGAGCTCCACAGCAATAATACTACCAGTAATGTGTCTGAGTGTATAACAGAGCTCCACAGCAATAATAATACCAGTAATGTGTCTGAGTGTATAACAGAGCTCCACAGCAATAATACTCCCAGTAGTGTGTCTGAGTGTATAACAAAGCTCCACGGCAATACTACTCCCAGTAATGTGTCTGAGTGTATAACAGTGCTCCACAGCAATAATACTCACAGTAATGTGTCTGAGTGTATAACAAAGCTCCACAGCAATACTACTCCCAGTAATGTGTCTGAGTGTGTAACAGAGCTCCACGGCAATAATACTCCCAGTAATGTGTCTGAGTGTATAACAGAGCTCCACAGCAATAATACTCCCAGTAATGTGTCTGAGTGTATAACAGAGCCCCACAGCAATAATACTCCCAGTAATGTGTCTGAGTGTATAACAGAGCTCCACAGCAATAATGCTACCAGTAATGTGTCTGAGTGTATAACAGAGCTCCACAGCAATAATACTCACAGTAATGTGTCTGAGTGTATAACAAAGCTCCACAGCAATACTACTCCCAGTAATGTGTCTGAGTGTATAACAGAGTTCCACGGCAATAATACTCCCAGTAATGTGTCTGAGTGTATAACAGAGCCCCACAGCGATAATACTCACAGTAATGTGTCTGAGTGTATAACAAAGCTCCACAGCAATACTACTCCCAGTAATGTGTCTGAGTGTATAACAGAGCTCCACGGCAATAATACTCCCAGTAATGTGTCTGAGTGTATAACAGAGCCCCACAGCAATAATACTCCCAGTAATGTGTCTGAGTGTATAACGGAGCTCCACAGCAATATTACTCCCAGTAATGTGTCTGAGTGTATAACAGAGCTCCATAGCAATAATACTACCAGTAATGTGTCTGTGTGTATAACAGAGCACCACAGCAATAATACTCCCAGTAATGTGTCTGAGTGTATAACAGAGCCCCACAGCAATAATACTCCCAGTAATGTGTCTGAGTGTATAACAGAGCCCCACAGCAATAATACTCCCAGTAATGTGTCTGAGTGTATAACAGAGCTCCACCACAATAATACTCCCAGTAACGTGTCTGAGTGTATAACAGAGCTCCACAGCAATAATACTCCCAGTAATGTGTCTGAGTGTATAACAGAGCTCCACAGCAATAATACTCCCAGTAATGTGTCTGAGTGTATAACAGAGCTCCACAGCAATAATACTCCCAGTAATGTGTCTGAGTGTATAACAGAGCTCCACAGCAATAATACTCCCAGTAATGTGTCTGAGTGTATAACAGAGCCCCACAGCAATAATACTCCCAGTAATGTGTCTGAGTGTATAACAGAGCTCCACAGCAATAATACTCCCAGTAATGTGTCTGAGTGTATAACAGAGCCCCACAGCAATAATACTCCCAGTAATGTGTCTGAGTGTATAACGGAGCTCCACAGCAATATTACTCCCAGTAATGTGTCTGAGTGTATAACAGAGCTCCATAGCAATAATACTACCAGTAATGTGTCTGTGTGTATAACAGAGCACCACAGCAATAATACTCCCAGTAATGTGTCTGAGTGTATAACAGAGCCCCACAGCAATAATACTCCCAGTAATGTGTCTGAGTGTATAACAGAGCTCCATAGCAATAATACAACCAGTAATGTGTCTGAGTGTATAACAAAGTTACACAGCAATAATACTCCCAGTAATGTGTCTGAGTGTATAACAGAGCTCCACAGCAATAATACTCCCAGTAATGTGTCTGAGTTTATAACAGAGCTCCACCACAATAATACTCCCAGTAATGTGTCTGAGTGTATAACAGAGCTCCACAGCAATAATACTCCCAGTAATGTGTCTGAGTGTATAACAGAGCCCCACAGCAATAATACTCCCAGTAATGTGTCTGAGTGTATAACAGAGCTCCACAGCAATAATACTCCCAGTAATGTGTCTGAGTGTATAACAGTGCTCCACAGCAATAACACTCCCAGGAATGTGTCTGAGTGTATAACAAAGCTCCACAGCAATACTACTCCCAGTAATGTGTCTGAGTGTATAACAGTGCTCCACAGCAATAATACTCACAGTAATGTGTCTGAGTGTATAACAGAGCTCCACAGCAATAATACTCCCAGTAATGTGTCTGAGTGTATAACAGAGCTCCACAGCAATAATACTCCCAGTAATGTGTCTGAGTGCATAACAGAGCTCCACAGCAATAATACTCCCAGTAATGTGTCTGAGTGTATAACAGAGCTCCACAGCAATAATACTCCCAGTAATGTGTCTGACTGTATAACAGAGCTCCACAGCAATAATACTCCCAGTAATGTGTCTGAGTGTATAACAGTGCTCCACAGCAATTATACTCCCAGTAATGTGTCTGAGTGTATAACAGAGCTCCACAGCAATAATACTCCCAGTAATGTGTCTGAGTGTATAACAGAGCTCCACAGCAATAATACTCCCAGTAATGTGTCTGACTGTATAACAGAGCTCCACAGCAATAATACTCCCAGTAATGTGTCTGACTGTATAACAGAGCTCCACAGCAATAATACTCCCAGTAATGTGTCTGAGTGTATAACAGTGCTCCACAGCAATGATACTCCCAGTAATGTGTCTGAGTGTATAACAGAGCTCCACAGCAATAATACTCCCAGTAATGTGTCTGAGTGTATAACAGAGCTCCACGGCAATAATACTCCCAGTAATGTGTCTGAGTGTATAACAGAGCTCCACAGCAATAATACTCACAGTAATGTGTCTGAGTGTATAACAAAGCTCCACAGCAATACTACTCCCAGTAATGTGTCTGAGTGTATAACAGAGCTCCACGGCAATAATACTCCCAGTAATGTGTCTGAGTGTATAACAGAGCCCCACAGCAATAATACTCCCAGTAATGTGTCTGAGTGTATAACAGAGCTCCACAGCAATAATACTACCAGTAATGTGTCTGAGTGTATAACAAAGCTCCACAGCAATACTACTCCCAGTAATGTGTCTGAGTGTATAACAGAGTTCCACGGCAATAATACTCCCAGTAATGTGTCTGAGTGTATAACAGAGCCCCACAGCGATAATACTCACAGTAATGTGTCTGAGTGTATAACAAAGCTCCACAGCAATACTACTCCCAGTAATGTGTCTGAGTGTATAACAGAGCTCCACGGCAATAATACTCCCAGTAATGTGTCTGAGTGTATAACAGAGCCCCACAGCAATAATACTCCCAGTAATGTGTCTGAGTGTATAACAGAGCCCCACAGCAATAATACTCCCAGTAATGTGTCTGAGTGTATAACAGAGCCCCACAGCAATAATACTCCCAGTAATGTGTCTGAGTGTATAACGGAGCTCCACAGCAATATTACTCCCAGTAATGTGTCTGAGTGTATAACAGAGCTCCATAGCAATAATACTACCAGTAATGTGTCTGTGTGTATAACAGAGCACCACAGCAATAATACTCCCAGTAATGTGTCTGAGTGTATAACAGAGCCCCACAGCAATAATACTCCCAGTAATGTGTCTGAGTGTATAACAGAGCTCCATAGCAATAATACTACCAGTAATGTGTCTGAGTGTATAACAGAGCCCCACAGCAATAATACTCACAGTAATGTGTCTGAGTGTATAACAGAGCTCCACCACAATAATACTCCCAGTAATGTGTCTGAGTGTATAACAGAGCTCCACAGCAATAATACTCCCAGTAATGTGTCTGAGTGTATAACAGAGCTCCACAGCAATAATACTCCCAGTAATGTGTCTGAGTGTATAACAGAGCTCCACAGCAATAATACTCCCAGTAATGTGTCTGAGTGTATAACAGAGCTCCACAGCAATAATACTCCCAGTAATGTGTCTGAGTGTATAACAGAGCCCCACAGCAATAATACTCCCAGTAATGTGTCTGAGTGTATAACAGAGCTCCACAGCAATAATACTCCCAGTAATGTGTCTGAGTGTATAACAGAGCCCCACAGCAATAATACTCCCAGTAATGTGTCTGAGTGTATAACGGAGCTCCACAGCAATATTACTCCCAGTAATGTGTCTGAGTGTATAACAGAGCTCCATAGCAATAATACTACCAGTAATGTGTCTGTGTGTATAACAGAGCACCACAGCAATAATACTCCCAGTAATGTGTCTGAGTGTATAACAGAGCCCCACAGCAATAATACTCCCAGTAATGTGTCTGAGTGTATAACAGAGCTCCATAGCAATAATACTACCAGTAATGTGTCTGAGTGTATAACAAAGTTACACAGCAATAATACTCCCAGTAATGTGTCTGAGTGTATAACAGAGCTCCACAGCAATTATACTCCCAGTACTGTGTCTGAGTGTATAACAGAGCTCCACCACAATAATACTCCCAGTAATGTGTCTGAGTGTATAACAGAGCTCCACAGCAATAATACTCCCAGTAATGTGTCTGAGTGTATAACAGAGCTCCACAGCAATAATACTCCCAGTAATGTGTCTGAGTGTATAACAGAGCTCCACAGCAATAATACTCCTAGTAATGTGTCTGAGTGTATAACAGAGCTCCACCACAATAATACTCCCAGTAATGTAGCCAAAGCACAGCTTAGCGGAACAGGGCCTTGACAGGGGTTAGGATGCGGGTTAGGAGGAAGCGGCCAGGACTGGTGGTTTGTGGGAAAAGGAGGTTTGGCTATTTAAATAGGTAGCCATGTTGTAAAGATCACTTTGAATCTCCTACCTGGTTAAGTTTGTCCCACCCACCCTCCCTAGGTCTGTATGGGGCTGTGGGGTATCCCGTTTTGTCACAGCGGCGGGATAGATGGCCTAAGAAGAGGAAGGAGGCTCCCCAGGAAGAACGTGATGGACTGGAAACATTGTGGTCATTGGTGGTTGGTAGGTTTCGAGTCCTGGAGGTGGCTCAGAACCTGGTGGGGTAGGGGAATCCGGGTATACCCCTGCCATGGTTAATTATGTTGGCACTTTAAGTTATTATGTTAGAGTAAAGGCAAAATGCTATATATTATATATATTGGTGTTATCTATGTGGGGTCATTACCTTTTACATTAAAAGAAGGATACGGATGTGAGGGCGGAGCATGGGGGGCAGTGACCCATATTACATGTTAAGTTATTATATATTATTATTCTAATTGTTATTTTGGAGATTGTTTAATAAAGCTGTGGACGATTTAACCCATATTCCTTAGTGTCAGAGTGTTATTGGGAGTAGGTATATGGGGGGTATTTGTCCTAGATTCCGACTGCTCATATGGCGACTATACACCGGTCATGTGTCTGTAAACTACAATAAATGTGTTTAGAGTGGAGATGAGATACATTGTTCTTATTATAAATTACATTTTAGTTCTATTAATTGTTATTAGTAAGAGAACATCCCCGCCCCTGGCCACACCCTCTCACATCCCTAAAATGAAAGCCTCCCCCTTTTTCCGTGTAAAATGTTGGGGGGGGAAACAAACCAATTAACAAGTAACCCGGCTCCGCTCTAACCACGAAAAATTCTACATGTTATTATCCAGCTGTGCTATTTATCTTATCGCATTCCAGTGACATTGAAGCTGGTTACTGTATAGAAAGTGCTGGGGACTTATTTACAGCAATCTTTTTCTTATTCTGCTTTTTTACCCCGTGGGGCAGATCTGTCTCTGTTTTTACTCCCTACCAAGGTTCCATTAAACCTTTCAAGACAAGACTCTTTTTTTCCAGTCCTCAGACTTTTGTGGTTTCTAGTTATGCATCTGACCCAGACCCAGCCAGTGACTGACACATCGTACGGTAAAAAACTGCTTTACGATGGACAATATCTCATTTATTGACCGCTCGTTTAATACTAAATAAAGTTTTACTGCTTTAGAACGGTAGACAGGGAACAGAGACATCAAACCAAAACAGGGTTATTTACTAAAGTTATAAGTCCGTTATCTGGAAGTTTAACCCCTTAAGGACACATGACATGTGTGACATGTCACGATTCCCTTTTATTCCAGAAGTTTGGTCCTTAAGGGGTTAAGGTCCGATTAACTGGAAGCACAGCTGACTTGGAGAATGTTTTCCAATTTGTCCATTTTTACCTTAAATTTGAAATTGATTTTGAATTCTCTCTTTAGTGAATAACCCTATAAGATCGCTCCTGTTTTCATACTGATGTGCAGCACAGGAAAGATGATGCCCTGTGGTATGTAGTATTCACATGCTGCAGGATGGAAACCCATTAATTCGTGAAAGCCATTCCTGTGAAACGCAGGGTGTGATATTTTTATAAAGATAATTTTATTACCTTCAGAGTGATATATAAAGTCACGTCTTACCCAGTTTTTATTATTTATTAGTGATTATCAGTAGGCCAGACAGAAGAAATGCCTCTTATAGCAGGATTCTGCAATAAGACAGAAGTGGGGAGAGTGCACCAGGTAAATGCTCCCCCCAAATCCTGCAATATTGTAGCAATATAATCTACTATAGATAGTAATATAATATGTATAACATAGGTCTGTGAACCCCAGTGTTTGTCAAGGTTTTCTATGCTATATTGGCAATTTGCTCATTTTGGTTTTCCTCCCCTGTCCCACTACTGGGGGGCCCCAGAGACCAGCCCCCCATTACGGTCCATTTCTGACCTGCATACAAATAGCTCTGACGGGCACGTGTGCCAGTGTGACATGCTCGTTACACAGTTGGCATCACCGTTTCCTTGAAACAGTGTGTTTTACACTGGTTTTACCACCAGAAGGGAAAATAAAGATACCCTGGTGGCAGTTGTGGGGGTGAATCGTCTAGGGGCGCTGCACCCCGAAGTTATTTTTCAACCAGGATTCAGATTTTAATAAAAAAAAAAAAAAACACTTAATAAAGCTGACACTATATTCTATTGATTTTAATGAGAAACCGACCAGTCAACGCGCGTTATTCTGTTCACAGAAATACCGGTGGATGTTGGTTTGTCTTTCTATAGTTATGAGTGAAAGTCAAGAATTGAATGCAGAATATTTTTAGGCGACGTGAATCTGCTTGTGAAGTTTTATTTTTATTTGTTATTTAACCAAATAAAAGGGATTATAATGATTTTTCTGAACAGTAAATTAATCAGTTTTATTTTCTAATTACTTTACCTCGACACATCGTCCCCGAACTGGTGCAGGACTCATGTCAGATGCAATCATTAAATGCACTCTAAAACAAATGGCAGGTGGTTTGAGATTCGCTGCCACAGATCTCCGCTGAACACTTAGAAACTAAGATAAGGTGGGGTGGCATATAGACATTGTTACGGTTTTATTGGTAAGTATAAAAGTTTTTGTAAATGTCAGGTTCACTCTAAATTAAGCGTGGGCGCATAGTTTGTTCCTACGCATAGCCTATAATGCACTGGATTCAGGTTTCCCGGGAGATGATACAATCCGGTTCTATGTTATGTTTTCCTCTAAGAAAAAAATTTAAATTGCCAGCCCTCATACAGAAAGACACCTTACAGATACAGACGGTAGCTGACAGCTCTCCATCGAATGAGCCTCCCGCTGATCCTGAATGTCTTCAAACTTGTCACTAAAGTGCCATATTTTATGCCATTCAGCGGCGCTATCAAAGGGGATTCAGTAAACCGTGAACTATTGAGAACTGACCAAAACAGCCAAGCTGGAAATCTATTTACCCCCCAACATGGCTGATGGCATCCGTCCATAAAAAAGGGCAGCCCTATCCGTATAGGCTAATCGTTAGTATGGCGTGATTGCCCCACGTTAACAAGTTTCACACAATAGATGGATGCCCCCGTGCACTTTGCCCTGTCTGATCACGTCTAATGATGGGGACTTGATTTCTGGTGTCCCCAGAGGCGTGACATCAGAGCACAAGCCAGAGATGAGAGTCTGAACTAGGGACTGTCCCACCAAATTCAGGGCTGTTGGAGGTATGGTTTGTATCCCAATCTGGGCAACATCAATCAGTATTGGGGGGCGTCTGCCAGCCTTATTTGAATGACTTGGTAAAAATTCCATTTCGGCATTAACATCATAAAATTCAGATTTCAATTCAGAATATTAGTGTTGTAAAGATTGCTTTAATTATAAAAAAAATATTTTCTGGCTGGCTAAATAACAGGGGACCCGAAGATCTCTTTGGCTAAGCGTTCTGAGAGTGGCGGTACTCCATCACTAGAATGCGAGCCATGAAGGGGGTCTCGTCCTTGACTCTAATTCTCGTCATTACTAAAGACTAACTAAACGTTCACAGAGAACCAAGGAAATGGCGAACAATAAACCCTCGTTCAGGCACATCTCCGGAGAAGCTTCACAAAGAGCAATACACGCAGATGGAAGCACTCACGAGAATGCTTTCGAAGTGACAGGCGTCTGATGGCGTCGGAAGCCATTATTCCCCAAAGAAGCGGCCCCCACAACTCGAACTCAGATCACCCTATTGTTCACATCATCATGTAATGAGTGATTATCTTGGGGAGAGCTCGTTAACCCTCACAGTGCTAGAGGACTCTGTGACCGAGAGAGCTAATTGCATGTACCCAAGCCTTCCATCAACAGGTGGATTAGCCAAAAAAGACCAAATCATAAGTTAACCCCATACTAGACAGGGCTGCCTGAGCCAACATCTTCTCAGTTATCATTTGTGCATTAAAAGTGCTTCCCTGGAGAAGGAAGATGTCTGATCCCGTCTTAAAAAATTATTGATAGCAGCCCTAAACAAGCAAATAGGGGGGATGGGAAGAGGGGGGTCCTGTCAGATTGGCTCATTATCTGAATGACGCAAGTATACAGAATAATTATATGATATGATTTATAAAAAGTGGCGGGGTTGTATTCACTCCACACTCTTCTCGTGTTTTCTGTTTGTGCAATAATTTTCCTTTATTACCCTGTTTGTGCCCTATCCTAAAGATTTGCCCTGCGCCTCTTATTAGTCGTTTTAAATAGTGTCGCTGTATGTATGAAAAGAAAAGGTTTACAAGTGTGATTTTAATTGTTTTTATTTATTTTCTTTTTACGCCGCAGTCAGAACTACAGATTTCTCTGAAACCGGTAAGCCGCGTTCAGAAATTAGTGTGAAAGTGAATGCAGTACAGTTCATCCGTCACCCTGTAAATGCACGTTCATTTGTATGAAATGATGCGCTGTGTGTGTGTTTTTTCAGACAAAGACAGATAAATGATTTTAATTCAAATAGAAAAAAAAACAAAAAAAATAAAACACCACAGATACTTTGCTGGAATTTCAAATCCTGCTCTTTCAGATGTATCGTTTCCAAGACATGGCTCCACCCAGAGAGTGTCCCCATTTATTGGGGTCTGATTATAGATTGTATATGTTTCTATTCTCGGAGTAACGGGGTGGCTGGACGCATTGGGTAGAGCTGAGAGACCCACCATGGTTTCCAGACACAGGCCTTGCAGACATTGATGATCTGCAGTATTTAAAAAAGATTTAAACCGCGCTGTATATCATTTACTAATATGATAAAACATAGGAAGAAAAACAAGATAGTGAGCCTAAGGTTAAAGCTAGTACACTGTCATAGGTGGTAACCCTAAATAGAAATCGAAATGAATAGACAAGAAATAGTGTACCTGAGGGGGGAGGGGGGAAAACTGGGAAAAGATAAGCTCTAATTAGAGTGTCAGCTTATAACCAAAATAAAATAAAAAATAAATACATTTTATTAGTATATTACAAACGTGCTTCTGTACAACAAGTGGGTGGTCTTATTGGCAAAGTCGTAGAAAACGGTCTCTACAGAAAATCCGAGGAGAGGAATTCTAATCGCAATTGCCTCCGGGAGGGAGGGAGAGGTGAACTAAAGTTGTTTATATACACCGCAACAAGCCGTTTAGTTCACCTCTCCCTCCCGTATTCATTGTCAGTACTTCTCAGGTCTGTCTCTTACTGTTTCAGTCCCTGACAGACGTGAGCAGGGCTATATTTACACCAGTATTAGATTTGGTTTACATGATTCCCCAACAGGTTTCATTGCTACCTTACAGCAACCAATAGTATCATATTCGACATCGGAAATTGCGATTAGAATTCCTCTCCTCGGATTTTCTGTAGAGACTGGTTTCTACGACTTTCTATTTTCTGTTTTGCCGATTTTAGACCACCCACTTGTTGTACAGAAGCACGTTTGTAATATACTAATAAAATGTATTTATTTTGTATTTTATTTTGGTAATAAGCTGACACTCTAATTAGAGCTTATCTTTTCCCACTTTTTCCCCCTCCCCCCTCGGGTACACTATTTCTTGTCTATTCATGATAAAACATATATTCATCTGGTAACGTAATTTATAACAATGTATCTTATTTACACAGACTGATTTCTAAACACATTTATTTAGTCATTTTAAAGTGACGCTATCATCACCCAGGTCACTTCATGTCAGTGATGTATCTCAATGAAATGGTCGGGGTGCAGTGAGCCCCTAGTTATATTCCTGCAGGGTAAAACATTGCCGGATTGAAATGCCTCTAGTCACACAGGCAGCCAACTGAGGGAAGCTCAGCTATTTCAATCAGATTGTCTCATAGAGACCGTCTGCCTGGTGCACAGTGGCATTTTGCTGCACATGCGCACTAGCCTCCCCTATGGGAAATCATTGACTGACTGACTGATCTCAGCCAAGGAGGCGGGGACCGGCCGCAGAGAGAGCAATGCGACGTGGGAAAAGTTTTATTTTTTTATTTTTATCCGTACAGTGAGAAGCAGTCGCTTAAAAAGGGTGACATGGACATGATGGCATTGGGAAGTATTGTATTCCTTTAAAGACACATTACTGGGAGTATTATTGCTGTGGAGCTCTGTTATACACTCAGACACATTACTGGGAGTATTATTGCCGTGGAGCTCTGTTATACACTCAGACACATTACTGGGAGTATTATTGCTGTGGAGCTCTGTTATACATTCAGACACATTACTGGGAGTATTATTGCTGTGGAGCTCTGTTATACACTCAGACACATTACTGGGAGTATTATTGCCGTGGAGCTCTGTTATACACTCAGACACATTACTGGGAGTATTATTGCCGTGGAGCTCTGTTATACACTCAGATATACCAACAATGTGGAGCTCCTGGGAAAGAGGGACATTAGGAGAGAAAAGAGGGACCTGGGCCAAAAATAGGGACTGTTCCTCCTAAATAGAGACACTTGGGAGGTATGGTTTTCTATAGAATTAACCATTGCGTTGAAATCTGCAGCACCGCCTGAAGCATCTTTTATAAACCATCTCTAATTAATCCCTTAAGGCCGAATGATGGAATGTTATAACAAACTTGCCATTTGATCGCCCATGAAATGCCTACTGTTGTCTGACTGCACAAACAGGATATTTCATATGGCCATCGCATTTTACGGGTCTGATTGTGATGGTTAATTCAATGAAAGTTTCAGAATTTAAAGGGACAGTCTGGCTGTCCTAGATGCTGAACTAACCCTTGTTAATTTTTCCTTGATTCCCAATCCTCGGGTTCTGCCCTGACCTTGGCGGAATCTCGTGTCTGAAGACGAGACACTGCCTGTTTTGTGCCCAGTGCTGGTCGGGGTGTGACGGGCTGGCAATTCTTCTCCTCTGGGGCCGGCTGTCACATGTGCTCAGCCGGAGAGACGTGACGGGCCCTGCGTGATCATCTAGCTGTGATTAGCTGTCCTTATTACCATACGGTTAAATATGGAAAGAGGTGTCTGTGCAGACAGATTGGATTAACTCATTCATTACCCCAGGGCACCAGCTGTGCCTTGTGTCAAAAAACTGTTCCAATAGAATGTTTAAAATGTATGTGTTGGAGGAGTTTTCTCTTACATGTCAGTATATCTAATATTCGCAGGTACTGATTAATGTCATATCGTTACTCTGTGACTCCAACATTCTTCCATCAAGCCGGGGGATAAAAGGGGAGCTCCTGTATGCTGTACGTCACGTGTGGAGATTGGGTATAGGGGTACTGGCCCTGGGCACTGGAAGTGGGGGGAATTCGTTTGTGCCGTGTGCAGGGTTGTGGGTTTATCTTTAAGATGGCTCTATGCCTGAATTATGGGGGTGAATAGTCTATGGGTGCTGCACCCCATTTTGTGGGGGTGGATCGTGTAAGGATGCTTTGGTTTTAGGGTAGATCATTTGGGATGAATTGTATACAGGTGGTATATTGTAGGGGTGCTGTTCCCCGTATTGTGAGTGCGTATTGTTTAGGGGTGCTATGTTGTGGGGGTGCATTGTTTAGGGGTGCTGTGTTGAGGGGGTGTATTGTTTAGGGGTGCTGTGTTGAGGGGGTGTATTGTTTAGGGGTGCTATGTTGTGGGGGTGTATTGTTTAGGGGTGCTATGTTGTGGGGGTGTATTGTTTGGGGATGCATTGTTTAGTGGTGCTGTGTTGAGGGGGTGTATTGTTTAGGGGTGCTGTGTTGAGGGGTTGTATTGTTTAGGTGTGCTGTGTTGAGGGGGTTGTATTGTTTAGGTGTGCTGTGTTGAGGGGGTTGTATTGTTTAGGGGTGCTGTGTTGAGGGGGTTGTATTGTTTAGGGGTGCTGTGTTGAGGGGGTTGTATTGTTTAGGGGTGCTGTGTTGAGGGGGTTGTATTGTTTAGGGGTGCTGTGTTGAGGGGGGGTTGTATTGTTTAGGGGTGCTGTGTTGAGGGGGTTGTATTGTTTAGGGGTGCTGTGTTGAGGGGGTTGTATTGTTTAGGGGTGCTGTGTTGAGGGGGTTGTATTGTTTAGGGGTGCTGTGTTGAGGGGGTTGTATTGTTTAGGGGTGCTGTGTTGAGGGGTTGTATTGATTAGGGGTGCTGTGTTGAGGGGGTGTATTGTTTAGGGGTGCTGTGTTGAGGGGGTGTATTGTTTAGGGGTGCTATTTGAGGGGGTGTATTGTTTAGGGGTGCTGTGTTGAGGGGGTTGTATTGTTTAGGGGTGCTGTGTTGAGGGGTTGTATTGTTTAGGGGTGCTGTGTTGAGGGGGTGTATTGTTTAGGGGTGCTGTGTTGAGGGGGTGTATTGTTTAGGGGTGCTATTTGAGGGGGTGTATTGTTTAGGGGTGCTGTGTTGTGGGGGTGTATTGTTTAGGGTGCGGTGTTGTGGGGGTGTATTGTTTAGGGGTGCTATGTTGTGGGGGTGTATTGTTTAGGGTGCTATGTTGTGGGGGTGTATTGTTTAGGGTGCTGTGTTGTGGGGGTGTATTGTTTAGGGGTGTTGTGTTGTGGCGGTGCATTGTTGTGGGGATGCTGTGTTATTGGGGTGTATTGTGTTGTGGGGGTGCTGTGTTAAGGGGGTGTATTGTGTTGTGGGGGTGCACTGTTTAGGGGTGCTCTATTGTGGGGGTGAATGGCATTGGCCATTACTGTATATCCTTTATTGATGTGACTGACAGCCCTGACACCGAGCCATCTCTCCCCATTTTTACCTGGAACCAAAGACTGGCACGGCTCTGAGCCATATGACAAACTGTGTGCGGCAGACAGAGACAGGGGGCATTGTGGAGCCCATTTATCAAAGTCGGACTCCCACTAACTAACACGCTTTAATGGAGCTAATTAATCTTGGAATTTAACACAGAAAACATCTGTTTCAGAACATTTAACTCGTCCTATCCTGTCACCTACCTGACCACTAAGTATTTGCTTTCCTCCATATCAGGCTGATTGTCCACAGCACCTCCTACCACGCTTACCTACCTACCTACCTACCTGCTCATTGCTCGGATTTAACCCCCTGACTACCAGAGGTCTGTGCAGCATTACACGGAGCTGGGCTCTTCACGTCTTGTGTTATTCCGCAAACTGTGTCAGAGATTTATCACGCAACTGAATAATCTGCCGCTTTCCTGGGAAATTACCGGTGCTGATGGCGTTTTCCACTATTTATTATTTTTGTGTCTTTTCTGAGATTTTTTTTTGTATTATTAATAACCAAGTCTATAAAATGAATTTGTTAAATTGTGGGCAAAACCTCTGGCTGATTCCTGCAGTCACGTTTCGGAACCTTTTTCCAACGCGGAGCGGTGTGTGGAGCAATTGCTCAATAAATATCCCCAGGGCGATCACATCTCAATAATTATTCATGTACAGACGCACAAACCGCGTACGCAGTTTATTCACTTAACAACAAAATCCAGGGAATTAAAACAGAATAGCAAAATGTAGGTGAAAACAACCGATTTGTAAAAGATCTCCCCCTGTGTTATAGTCAGAGTTTAGGTATCTTAGGCTAAAAATCGCATCTATGTTTTCAACCTATTGTTCCTGTAAGTTTATTTGTAATTGTCCTATTTATAGTTAAATCCCCTCTCATAATATTGTAAAGCGCTACGGAATCTGTTGGCGCTATATAAATGGCAATAATAATAATAATAATAATTCTTCACTGTTTGGTGAACGAACTCCTGTGTGTTCAGATTGAGCTGACTAAAAGACTTTGCGACCCCCGGGTGGAAAAGCCGCATCTTTTTGACTAACATCGAAAGTAATTCCCTTGTTTGCCTGAACGGCGTACAGAGCGAGACATTGTCACGCGTATGGGGATTGCAAAGTGATGGCATTTGGTTTTTAGGGGTCCGTCTGTTTATTTTTATAGATACATAGACACAATGCGCAGGGAAATAAGAAAATGCTTCTATTGTACACCAAGGGCTAACCCCCATGGTTTAACGCATGAAAAGTGCAACATTTTAAAATAAATATTTCATTTATAAACGGTTCCAGCGGTTGATATAAAAACAAGACTGAATCCAACATCGGGTGTCTCTCATTGTAATCTTTGGGTCTGATCTTATCCCATAAACCTCTCTCCATCTGCAATCTAAGGGATATAGGTTTCACCTACCAGCATCAGTTCCAATTGCCAGATCTGATGATTGGAATGGCTAGATAACACTGTTGAAAAATACCACACACATTCCCAGACAAACACACACGATACACATTCTCAGCTACATATACAATTCCTAAACAAACAAAGACACACATTCACAAACACGTGTGATAGTGTGTATCTGTTTAGCAGAATGTGTATGTGTATGCTTGGTGTCTGTGCATACCTCCCAAGTGGCCCTATTTAATAAGGACAGTCCCTATTATGGCCCTAGATCCCTCTGTCCCTCTTTTCTATCCTAATGTCCCTCTTTTCTCAGAGCTCAATATTGTTGGTGTGTCTGAGACACAGCCAGTGCCGCATTAAGAATTTCATTTGAAAAGCAATTTGATGGATGACCACTGTCTGTACATTGTAAGGACTTTGAAAGTAACAATGTAACGTAACAGGAGCCAGTTCATGCTTAACCCCTTAAGGACCAAACTTCTGGAATAAAAGGGAATCATGACATGTCACACATGTCATGTGTCCTTAAGGGGTTAAAAGACAAAAAGTGCATATATAAGAAAATCTCAGCAGTAACCCATTTTAGGGGTCCTGCTCCCTGCTGCCCCTTGGAGTTCGTGAGACGCAGTTCTTACCATGTTTGCTCACTGGCGTGGGCTGTATAACACCTGTCGTGTCACCAGTTCAGTACTCTGGCTATAAGCTAATATTTAGAGATTACAAAAAAAAAAAAAAAGGATTATATTTTTTTTCATAGATTGAAATTCAGTCATTTCTCTGTACTGTATCGAGAGCAAACAGACTCTTCTATTTTTTTCATGTTAGTTCAGAAATCACCATCTCTGAGCTTTTAACAGCGTCTGCCCCCCCTCTCCCCCCCCACAAGCCTCCCTATTTTATCAATGTTATCATTTATTTATCAAGAATGAGTGTTTTTCAGCTCAGCGTGTTGGGAAAAAAATGACAATTTACATCATCGCTCTGCCGGAGATAAAAAGATGTAGACGATAAGCAACTACAATTCCTATCATTCTCAGCCAGCTCTTGGCCACGATCACTATTAGTGACGTGTGACGTGTTTATAGGTGCCGTAACGCACAGCACTCCGGAAGCTGTTAATATAACTCCATAAGCCCTCCCATTTGCGCTTTAATAATATTATAACAATATTAATCCTTTTCCTAATTTTGCTCTTCTGGCTATTTTTGTAGATAACTCCATAATTTTCTATCTTTGCATGGGATTGACATAAAGATGCCATTTATCAAATAAAGGCACTGTTGGCGTTACCTCGCTCTACTCTGCTATCATTAAATATTATTGATAGTCATACATTTACATTAAGGGTACCATCTTAGGGAGTTTTCTGCTAAACTGCTAAAAGAGCAAAATTAAGAGAAGCCCTCAAAGAACTCCCTAACTGGCTATCGTTGTGTGGAATCGCCTTATTTATGGGTACCACATTAGGGAGCTATCTACTAAACATCTGAACGACCAAAATTAAGAAAGCTATTTGTTTCGATCCGTTGAGGGTTTCATTTTCTGAAATTCGACCAAATTTGATTGGTTCCAAAATGAATTGTGCATGTTTTAGTCTGGATCACAAAATGATACTTTCATGCAAATTAAACTTTATATAATCCTCCGGAACAAAGAATTGTGCACCTGCTATAAATACTTGCGCAGTGCTGTAAAAGTTAATTTCACATTTAACTAAAATCTTAAGACGAAGTTTCAGACATTTGGGAAAAAATTGGAGGGACTTTGGCCTCGACTTTAATATTTTTGGATTCGCTTTCCAGATGATTTTTTTCAAAATATTAAAAAGTCTAAAAATATTACCTTTTTTTTAAAAAAAAAAAAAAAATTGTTTTTTAAAATGTTAAATCATTTGAAAAGCTTATTTGAAAATTAGTAAATCGAGGCTTTAGTGAAAAGGCAAAATGTCAAAATCATGCACCTTGCCACTGTTTCACATTAGGCAGAGGATCGTGAGAGTAGTAAAATGATTTGATTAAAATGCCTTGTGTGTGTGTGCCTTTTCACAACACAGCTTTGATGGTAGTAATTTGTAATCCGTTTATAAATAATTGAGAAATCTGTATTAAAATGGGCACTTTTTATAAAAGTGAGAGTTTGTCAAGATCAGATATTTTTGCTGTAGTTTTGCATCAGTTCATTTTGTTTTTGTTTTGTAAATAAATCTGAGGCTGTTTCTGTGATAATGTGGACAAGAAAGCAGGTTGGTGACGAATTATTTTTTTCAATAAAAACATAAATTGTACAGCTCTACTGAATATGTTGCCGCTATGTAACTAACATTTGAATTGAGTGATTTAAGGGTATATCTGGGGAGAGATTTAACCCCCCCTCTTCTCCCCCTGTACCTCACAGGGAATGCAGAGGGAGAGAGCAGATGGTGAGGTTGATCTGTGCGTAGAAGGTGAATTGTAAGAATTTCCACCTTCGTTACAGTAGCTGCGATGACTGTTCAGAGAGGATAAAAGCGCTCTCTCTCTCTCTCTCTCTCTCTCTCTCTCTCTCTCTCTCTCTCTCTCTCTCTCTCTCTCTCTCTCTCTCTCTCTCTGCATGGGGCCAATCTCGCTCAGAATCCACACGCATAGAAACCACTGAGGACAGGATGAACGTTTAAATTATCTCCCTTCAACCTTGTGAGTCCCTCAGTGGTTTGGAATACAAATTCAGCACAGACGTTATGTGGAGCGCAGGTGTATCCAAGGGATGGTTTATAGAGGGAGCACCTGTCGGAAAATGAATCCTATATTTCATGGGTAAGAGATGGGATAGGTAACACTGGTGGATATGTTCACTTTAAGCCCTGACGATGATTGGCTACTTACCTGCAGATTATCAACCTGGGATTCATTCACGTTAAGGGTTACTCCAAGCACCGTGAGCATCTCAGTGATTTGAAGTGGTCCTGGTGCCTGGAGTCTGTATGTGCAGCATATCACTCTGAAATTCTACGAATAAGGAGGTTAACCCCTCTGCTGCTGTAACTGGGTAATATCAATTCTGTGCATATTCCTATGCTGAGAATTGCATTTGTTGGCGGATAGTGGTCATCTGACTCTCTCATCCAATGAATGGCTGGCGGGATTGACTTCTGCAGATCAGCTGAAGCCGAATGTTGCCTCTGGTTACTGTGCGATCCTAAGTGCTCAGCGGTTTGTCCCATTAGTGGGAAACAGGGCCAGAGTACTCCTAACATCATAACCACTAGAGTGGGCTTTCCATCGGGATATGGTGGCTATGGTGCCTGGAGTAACCCTTTAATGGCTTTCTCTTTCTGGCGATGATATTCCCACCTTGTAAAAAGATACAGTCAGGGTTACTCTCTAAAGTGTGATTTGTAGAGAAATTCAATTTAATGTGTGTGTGTGTATATCAGTGAGTGTGTGTGTGTGTGTGTGTGTATATATATCAGTGAGTGTGTGTGTGTGTGTCAAATCAATGAGTGTGTGTGTGTGTCAAATCAGTAAGTGTGTGTATATCAGTCAGTGTGTCCGTGTGTGTGTGTGTGTCAAACCAGTAAGTATGTGTATATCAGTCAGTGTGTCCATGTGTGTCTGTTACTGTTTGTCTGTCAGTGTGTGGGTGAGTGTGTGTCAAATCAGTGAGAGTTCATTCGTAAAGCTCTATCCACTACGATCTGGGTAGTTGGGGAGCCCAATACATTCTAATACCTTTTAGAGTTTAGATTGCAAGCTCTGGTGGCTATAGCTGCAGAGGCCAGGTGTTGTCTGCACTATTGTATAAAAGTTGTGACGGTGGAAAATTGCTTGTTACTTCCTCAGCTGGAAATTGTACGAGACTTGAAAAATCCAAATTGCGCTCTGACCTTCGTGGCTGGCTGGCATCCTGTACACACACAGACTGTTCCTGTATTGGGGAGGGTGGTGTTTTGTTATTATGCCCACATTGATCATCTCTCTGGGTGTCCGTGCCAGCCTCCTCACCTTGCCAGTTTTCTGACATGTTGAATAACTAGGATGATGGTTTAAGGTAATTATCACAATGTGGCAGGCTAGTCAGACAGCGGTTTCTGGCACAGGATTCACAGTGCACATTCTGCTATACTTTGTTAATAATACATTGTCATTCAGAATCCCTCTCTCCACCCATCAACTGTCTCTCTCTCCGGTTCATTAACTCCATATCTCTGCACTAATAGTCCAAAAGGGCGATACCGACATCTGCTGCTGTCTCAGCCTGCGCAGTGGGCGTGCAATTTGAAGTCTAGGGATCTTAGAAAGTCACGTTGACTTAAAGATAGGTTTGGTGGGATTTTGGAGAAGGGTTGGCCTCAGCCGGTTTTGCCCTTTCATCCACTAACCCTGTGTTCCTCCCTTGGATTCTAACTATTTCTTTTTAAAGCACCGAAGTTAAAACCACCAAGGGGCACACTCTACATATTTGGCTTTTAAAAAGTTGCAGATCGGACATGAGTTGTATAAAGTCGTTCAGGTTAAATGAAGTAACGCTTCTTCAAACTGAAACTGGGAACCAAGGGCCAAATTAATGGGGAATCAGCACTTCAACGCAATGTGGAATGGGGCATATTGTGAGACTAAGTGAAATTTATTCCATTCAACTGTCCTATTTACCAAAATGTATTATTTCTTGCTAAAGGGGGTGGGCATAAAGCATTGTGGATCAAGTAAGGGGAGTCGGACTGATTAGTAATTAGGGAGGTGACTGAGCAACAGGGCGGAGGAGACAGATTTATTTGGGTTCTTAAAGGGGGTACCTAGAGCGGTGATTGTGGATATGGAGCTAGACTGACCGGGCATCAGGGAGGGGAAGTCTTATTGGCGATAAAAGAAAGGAAACCAGACAAATTGGGGTTCAGGGAGGGGGGGCCTGGCTGATTGGGAATCAGGGAAGTGCAGCCTAGCTGATTTGGGATGTGGAAGTGGAGTCAGATTTGAAAAATCAAGGAGAATGTAGGAAGAAGGGAGTCAGGTCTCTTGGGGATTTGATAAAGAAGAACCAGACTGATTAGATATTGGGATTTTAGGTGGAGTTTAATGGTTGTGATTCCTATTGGATGCCAGATTGGTTGGGATTCCTGAGGAGATTTGGACTGGATGGATTTCCTGCGGGAGTTGGACAGGTTGGGTTTCCTGGTGTGAGCTGTACTTGTTGGGATTTATGGAAAATACTCTGATGGGAGAGTTGGAGAGAAAGAAGCCCTCTGGTAGGAGAGTTGGGGGAACTGGTCTGGTTAAGTTTACAGGAGGAGTTGGACTGGTTGGATTTCCTGGTGTGAGCTGTACTTGTTGTGATTTGTGGAAGAGACTCTCTGATAGGAGATTTGGAGAGAAGCCCTCTGGTAGGAGAGTTGGGGGAACTGGTCTGGTTAGGTTTACAGGAGGAGTTGGACTGGTTGGATTTCCTGGTGTGAGCTGTACTTTTTGGGATTTGTGGAAGAGACTCTCTGATAGGAGAGTTGGAGAGAAGCCCTCTGGTAGAAGAGTTGGGGGAACTGGTCTGGTTAGGTTTGCAGGAGGAGTTTGACTGGTTGCGATTTCAGATGGAACCCGGACTGCTTGTGTTTCCAGGGGGCAGATATTTTTTGACACCATTTTGGTTGAGGAGCTGGATTGTTTGGGTTTGAAGAATGGTTTGGGTTCTAGGAGGGGGAGCCTGACTGGATTGGGTTTCAGGGGGGAGCTAAACTGGTTGGAAGCTGGTCCTGGTGGGTTGTGTAGGGTCCAGCAGGTCCGTCAAGCTCTGAATAGGATTTATCTTGGCTCTGATCCTGTCACAAGCTCTGCCATCCATCTACAGCAGAGGATGGGATAACTCTGAGATGTTCCATTCGGTGCATATTTCATGGTTTTGATCTGCCGGCGGCTCCTGAATGTTACTAATTGAAAGCAACATCTTCAGTCTGTCTGTCTCCTCGCTGCCTCAATGCCTCCACCACTTGGAAAGCGATCCCGTGTGGTCGCTCACAACAGATCTGGGCTAATTGGTTGTGTAAGCTAGCCCTGGGTTCTGGGTGTCCCTCTGTCACACGGGAGCTGAGTAATTTAACGTGGCAACGTCATAGGAGATGTTCCCTGATTCATCCAGAGGGCCTGACTTTGATACTAATATCTCATAACCCGTGCAGTAGCTAGAAAGTGGAGGTTGGGAGGAGGTTCTGGTCTCAAGTTTCCTTTATCTTGGTCTGATGTCTGTTCCAAGCTCCCATTACACACAGACAGGGCCAGTGAAAAACGGCTCATAGAACAAATCAATCTGAACTGCGGCAGAACCTCATCTTCCCTTTTATATTGTCGTATGTCACGAAAGTTATCTTCAAGAGTGCAAGCTGTTTTATGAGCTAGTCATTAACAGAAAAGACCACTCTAAACCAGGTATTGACCAAACAAATGCCAGGCATTTCTAGAAATAACTAAACCCCAAGATATAATCTTCCATTATATATTAAATGTATGTCCAGTTTATAAACTAAATCAGGCTACTTCTAATGGCCGCCATGTTTGACACAGTCCATTCTTAAAGTGCCTGGTCATTATGGATGCAGATTAAATATCTGACTTTGTAAATACGTGTACATAAACCGTTTCCTTATTACATTTGGTGCCACTGGCTATATGGTTGGACGGTTACTGCCCTGCCCATTAGTTATACCCAGATTTCCTCCATCCTCTCTGCCAACGAGAATACTGGATATTGAATAATGCATAGATCAGTGGTTCTGTACCTCTCCTAAATATCTCCTATCCTAAATATCCACATTCTTCAGTTTTAAAATTAGCTTACTGACCTATTCTTCAATATATTTTATCAACACAATCTGTAAAAGCTCTTTATTACACAGTCCTTGTGCGAGAGGGGTCTCTGGTGCAACGTTGCGGCAATAAACTATTTGCTATGAGCAGTTTTCTATTGAAGTGGCAAAGACCCAATCTAGCTTTTAAGAACCATTACAATACAGCATAGCCAATTTAGCCATTTATTAAATGAAATGGACTGTGTGAGATTAAAAGGAAGTGAATTTCATGATCAAAACAGGCAAATTATTCTTCCACTAAATGCAGGCACATGGAACGAGCGCTATGACCGTCCCATTATAGTGTGAGTGACCCCCTGTGATTGTCCACTTATTGTCTCATTATAAGTCGAGTGAGCCCTGTGATTGTCCGTGTATTGTCCCCATATATCGAGTGACCCCTGTGATTGTCCACTTATTGTCCCCATATATCGAGTGACCCCTGTGATTGTCCACTTATTGTCCCCATATATCGAGTGACCCCTTGTGATTGTCCACTTATTATCCCCTCATAATATCGAGTGACCCCTGTTATGTCCATTTATTGTCCCCTTTTAATACAGAGTTACCCCTGTACATGTCCACTTATTGTCCCTTTACAATATCAAGTGACCCCTGGGATTGTCCACTTATTGTCCCCTTATAATATCGAATGACCCCTGTGATTGTCCACTTATTGTCCCCTTGTAATATTGTGTGACCTCTGTTATTGTCCCCTTATATCAAGTGCCCCCTTTGATTGTCCCCTTATAATATCGAATGACCCCTGTGACTGTCCACTTATTGTCCCCTTGTAATATCATGTGACCCCTATGACTGTCCCCTTGTAATATCGTGTGACCCCTGTGACTGTCCACTTATTGTCCCCTTGTAATATCATGTGACCCCTATGACTGTCCCCTTGTAATATCGTGTGACCCCTGTGACTGTCCACTTATTGTTCCCTTGTAATATCGTGTGACCCATGGCTATCTCTATCTTGTTTTACAAAGACGTGAGCTTGTTCTTTATCTCCCTTTTCCTGCATATTCTGGGAAAGGATCTCATATAATCTAGGTCACATTGTATAGCCTGGATGTAAATGTAGTCAGATACACAGCCTCTCCAGCCCAGAATGTGATAACATGAAACATCCCTTCCTGCCAAAAAAAAATGCTTGAATACAAACAAGTCTTGTGATTTATGAAACAGGTGATAAACTCCCATTAAAACTGACCCAAGCCTGCTGGAGCTCGGCACAGGAAGGATCTGTTCATTTTTCACCATAATAGGAACCCAGATTTTGTATGATGTATTTCAGTTGTTGCCATAAATGTAATAGTTTTGGAGGGGAAAGGGGGGCTATAGGTGGTTCCCTATGATGCTTATGATCGGCAAAGTCTCTTGAGAGTTTTAGTCCTAGAAGAGCAGGGAGGATTATACTCTGTGTGTATGGTTAAACTGTGTGTGTGTTTGTAGTGTGTGTGTGTATATGGTTATACTGTGTGTGTGTGTGTGTTTATAGTGTGTGTGAGTGTGTATGGTTATACTGTGTGTGTGTGGTTCTAGTGCGTGTGTGTCTGTGTATGTGTAGTTATACTGTGTTTGTGTATGGATGGTTATATTGTGTGTGTGTCGGTGTGTGTAGTTATACTGTGTTTGTGTATGGATGATTATACTGTGTGTGTGTGTGTGTCTTTATAGCGTGTGTGTGTTTGTAGTGTGTATGGATGGTTATACTGTGTGTGTGTGTGTGTATAGATGGTTATACTGTGTGTGTGTGTGTGTGTGTGTGTGTGTGTATAGATGGTTATACTGTGTGTGTGTGGTTCTAGTGCGTGTGTGTATGTGTAGTTATACTGTGTTTGTGTATGGATGGTTATACTGTGTGTGTGTATGTGTGTGTGTGTAGTTATACTGTGTTTGTGTATGGATGGTTATACTGTGTGTGTGTGTTTATAGCGTGTGTGTGTGTTTGTAGTGTGTATGGATGGTTATACTGTGTGTGTGTGTGTGTGTGTGTATAGATGGTTATACTGTGTACGTGTTTGTGTTCCCTCAATTCAGAAGATGAAGAAGCCAGAGGTTGGGTGTCTGTTTGCTGCTCTCCATGGTCCTGCAGCCTCAGATCTCCTTCCAGGAGCTGGAGATGAATTTTGTGCTGAATAATTTGTCTCGTTATATTCCTGTGGCTGCGTACAGATGTGCCCGTGTGATAAACTCCACAGCTAGCCCCGGTTTATCCCTCTGAGTGAAGCCGAGATTATTATAAAGATTTAACACTTTTTTAAAGAGAAACCCTAAACCTTGTCAGCAATTCTGTGCTTTTACTTAATGGAACAATTATGCCTCAATTTCTATTCAGTTAATATGAAAGAGTACATTTACAGTTATTCAGGAAAATCCAGGTTTGCTGTTATCACTGCAAGAAAACTGGACTGTATTAGTAACTGCACAGGGTTCGGATCGACAGGTTCCCCACCTGGTCTGTCCTTCCTCGGTGCCAGGTGTGTGTGGGAATGGGCAGGTATTTACACCTGAAAGCGCTCTCATGTTTACAGGCTGTTACAGTAACCTCCACATACATTAAAACATACAGATTGCTTTTCATAAACATGCTAAAAAACAAAGGAATGAATTGACAAATTACCGTCACCATTTAAAACCAGTTGTGTTGTGTTGTGTAGAAGCATGGATGCTATGCAAACCATGAAGAGCAATTAGAAGACAATACGAAAATCCAAGAATGTTTGTTGGAGAGGAAAAAAGTTTATAATGAAACATGATTTAAGCTCGACACTAAAAAACAATCCCAATGTCCAAAGTGGTCCCGTATTTTGAAGTCCAAGGGAAATTCCATATGCGCTCATGCTTAGTCCAGCTTGCCGCTTTGCCTGGTTTTGTTTTTCAACTCTCCTGTGGTAGCTGTCGGTCACTTCGGCCTGGCAGCAGACCTGCTCTATGGAGCGAGAGAGATGTCTTATTTCCCTCTACTGCGAGAGGGCGCGACTCGTGGGTGATGCAGAGATGAAGGACTGGAGGGCCAGCAGGTTTCAGCTGGGCTGTTTTCCCCCTCCAGGTGGTGGCCTGTTGGAGAGCCCAGTGCTTGTACCAAATATCTCCCCTGAGGTCCAGTGTGCCTCTGATTGGGTGGAAGTAATGGGGGCTCTGCTGCAGGACTAGGTGGGAGCCACATCCTCTTGGGGTCTGAGGCGAATAGTTGGGTCCTCATGGCTGTCACCCTAGTCAACAGTTATTCTGTAATAGTATGTATGTATTTTGTCAGTTAACCACTGGATGTCTTTTTAATTAGTTTATTAAAGTAACCAGTCATGGTTTTCACCTTCCAATCAGGTAGAGACAATAGAGAACCTACCCCTTATGTGTCCCTCTTCCTACATTTCAAATGTTGAGAGGTATGCAATAAACTGAGCTGTAATAATACAATACGTTTTTTATAATACATTGAGCTGCAATAATACACTGAGCTGTAGTGATATAATAAACTATAGTAATACAATAATCTGTAATGATACACTGAGCTGTTATAATACAATGAGCTGTAATAATACCCTGAGCTGTAATAATACCCTGAGCTGTAATAATACAATGAGCTGTAATAATACAATGAGCTGTAATAATACAATGAGCTGTAATAATAAAAAAAACACTTTAATAATACAATGAGCTGTTATAATGCAATAATCTGTAATGGTATGAGCAGTTTAAATAATATACGCTGTAATAATACAATGAGCTGTAATAATATAATGAGCTGTTATAATACACTTGACAGGAATGACACAGGGATCCAATACGCAGAGTGCAAATAGGAGAACGTATACCGGGCCTTAGAATGGTTGGACTAACGTAGGTAAGGACAGAGAATAGTCAGGGACAAGCCAAGGTCAAGGGAACCAGAAAACAGGTAAGTGAATAAACAAGCCGAGTCAAAGGGAAGGAGAACCCAGAATAGTCCAACCAGAGCCAAGTCAATAACCAATAAACCAAACCAGAGTATGCACCAAACCAATTCATTGCATGCGATCCCTTTTTATAGTTTGGCTCTTTAATTAATAGCCACGCCCCCAAAACGTCCGAATTCGACCGCTTCGGCAGGCCATGACAGCATGACGTCGGCGCTCATCACGATGTGTTGGCGGGGTGTGGGGAAATTACCTGTTTTTTCTATGTTATGTTATTACTATTTAATACAAGCTGTGGACAATATTGACCCATATACCCTAGTGTCCGTGTTTTATTGGGTTAGGTATGTGGGGGGTTTTGTCCTGATTCCGCCTGCCCATATGGCGACTATGCACCTGTCATGAGCGCAGTGTCTGCCCTTGGTTTCACTGTGCTTTTAATCAGAAATGATTTGTTTTCGCCCCAGCTTTGAGTCCCTGTAGTCCGTTACTGACTCTGAGGAATCCCTTTCATCTTGTGAATAATACTGACGAGAAACCACTCCGTGAATTGATTGATTGATTGAGCAAACGCCTCCCAGAATGCTTCAGTTTTAAATATTAAGTGTTTTAGAACTGGACATTTAGATAGTTTTAATACACAAACCTTGACGGCCCATCTCTCATTTGTTCTCCAAGTATATTAAAGCATTTAATATTATCCTATTTCTTTAAGAAAACAGATTATTAGAGAAAAGGGATTTGAGGATAGAAATTAGCCTTATATAGCTGTCTAGTATGGTATTTGGTACATGGAAAGTCGGCACAGCTGAGACGGTTTGCTCCTCCTGCAAATTATTTTGTTAATGTTTACAGTAGGTACACTAATAGGTAATTTTCTGGAATATATTAGGGGCACCATAACAATTTGTAGGACCCATTGCCACCTGTCAGTCACACAAACACTTCTAATTACTTGCACTCACATTCAAAGCTAGCCACCTACTTCAATCTAATTAGCAACAAATGAACGCACACACCTACACACACCTACACACACACTAAGAATATAGATGCCCACTAGAGCCCTCACCCAATATGGCAGCCCTGCAACGTGCCCCACCAAAATGGCAGCCCTGGAACGTACCTCACCCAAATGGCAGACCTGGAACGTACCTCGCCCAAATGGCAGCCCTGGAACGTACCTCGCCCAAATGGCAGCTCTGGAGCATACCTCGCCCAAATGGCAGCCCTGGAGCTGGCCTCGCCAAAATGGCAGCCCTGGAACATATCTCGCCCAAATAGGACTTACACGCCTTATAATTACTTGCACTCACATTCAAAGCTAGCCACCTACTTCAATCTGATTAGCAACAAATGAACACACACACCTACACACACACTAAGAATATAGACACCCACTAAAGCCCTCACCCAAAATAGCAGCCCTGCAACGTTCCCCACCAAAATTGCAGCCATGGAATGTACCTCGCCCAAATGGCAACCCTGGAATGTACCTCGCCCAAATGGCAGCCCTGGAATGTACCTCGCCCAAATGGCAACCCTGGAATGTACCTCGCCCAAATGGCAACCCTGGAATGTACCTCACCCAAATGGCTGCCATGGAACGTACATCGCCAAAATGGCAGCCCCGAAGCTTGCTTCACCCAAATGGCAGCCCCGAAGCTTGCTTCACCCAAATGGCAGCCCTGGAGCTTGCCTCGCCCAGATGGCAGCCCTGGAACATACCTCGCCCAAATGGCAGCCCTGAAATGTATCTCGCCCAAATGGCAGCCATGGAACGTACCTCGCCCAAATGGCAGCCCTGAAGCTTGCTTCACCCAAATGGCAGCCCTGGAGCTTTCCTCGCCCAAATGGCAGCCATGGAACATACCTCGCCCAAATGGCAGCCCTGAAGCTTGCTTCACCCAAATGGCAGCCTTGGAACATACCTCGCCCAAATGGCAGCCCTGGAGCTGGCCTCGCCAAAATGGCAGCCCTGGAACATATCTCGCCCAAATAGGACTTACACGCCTTATAATTACTTGCACTCACATTCAAAGCTAGCCACCTACTTCAATCTGATTAGCAACAAATGAACACACACACCTACACACACACTAAGAATATAGACACCCACTAAAGCCCTCACCCAAAATAGCAGCCCTGCAACGTGCCCCACCAAAATTGCAGCCATGGAATGTACCTCGCCCAAATGGCAACCCTGGAATGTACCTCGCCCAAATGGCAGCCCTGGAACATACCTCGCCCAAATGGCAGCCCTGGAGCTTTCCTCGCCCAAATGGCAGCCATGGAACATACCTCGCCCAAATGGCAACCCTGGAATGTACCTCACCCAAATGGCTGCCATGGAACGTACATCGCCCAAATGGCAGCCCTGAAGCTTGCTTCACCCAAATGGCAGCCTTGGAACATACCTCGCCCAAATGGCAGCCCTGGAGCTTGCCCCACCAAAATGGCAGCCCTCAGTTAAACGCCTCTAATTGTCCTGCAGGGTAATAGCCGTGGTTATTTTATTTCACAACTTTGGATTTTACATATAAAGAGACATTAAAATGAAAACAAAATACCCCAATACTATGGGGGGAAAAGTACAGGAAAAGTAAATTTTATTAAGAATATAACATAATTAGTTCAGTTAAATAGAGTCATTTCAAAGAATTACTGTCGGTTGTAATTTACTAAGCTTGGTTGGGATATTAGGACTCCCCAACACTAGGGTAATGTGAATGTCCATATAACGTCACTGAATCCCTCATATTCTTCTTGCACTCTGTATTTGATTTGATTTATATCGTGTGCGCTCGTGTACCGCTAGTACACAATGCACGTTCTATATTGTTTAACTAAAACATCTTATTGTTTTGATGTGTTTTTTTTTTTCTTTCCTGTCAAAAACACTCTATTAGACCTATGGCCAGTGGCACTAATGAATTTTCGATCTGCTTGGGCCCATTTCTTTGTGTGCCAGCCCTCTGACAATTGAAAGGTTAATGCGAGCAATCCCGAAGCCGCAGAAAAGGTAATTTCTAGCGCCATCTCTGCTTAGCATGTACAGTTTCCATCTCGATTTGATGGCGTGAAGAATTGCACAGACACTGGTCTCCCTGGGATCTAATAAAAGGTCCTTCGTCAATATTGCAAGAAAGTTGGGGCAATTAGGGCGACGGAAGTGCGGCTGTCCACAGATCCACTTAGACGTGAATTCCTCCGACACTGCGCCAGCTTGTGACAGATTTAATCAGAGATGAAATCATCTAAACACCTGCATGCCCTGCGCCCCCCTCTTCATCCCCCCCCCCGCCCTCAGCGTGATTGTTCAATTTCCTCACTGCTCACAGCTGGTGCTTCTTCAAACTCCAAACTCAAAGAAATACAAGATTATGCCTTCAAGGTTCGTCCCGCGCCAAATCTCGTCCTCCGTGCTCCCGCATAGATTGGGAGAAAGCACTCCATGTCATAAACGCAGAGACAAAATTCATTAAAACTCGGTTTTTCACAGTGACGCCCTGAATTGCCAATAGCTTATTAAAAAGATATACAGATTTAACTGGAGGGGCTTATGTTATGGAGTGCGTTTTATATGGGGACTACAAGTGAATTATTTAATGCTGCATTCCAGCGGCTGTTGGCAGGTTTGGGTATTGAATTTAAAGAGGAGCAAACTGTGAACCCTTCTTAAAGAGAAACTGTCACGTGCGAAATGCTGACAGTGCGAGATGTGTTTTAAATTCAGGCGTAAACAAAAAAAAATACATGTTTTTATAACTACATTTTGACACTTTCTACAAAGGCCCTTATTTTACTTACATTAACACTGACGCTTCCCTTGATAACTAAAAAAAAATAAATAAAAATAACTCCAATTTAACCCCAGTCTTTATTGACTTACAGTTGTGCGTTTCCCAGCATTAACTCTGTTTTACTTCAACTGAGCCTCCGCTCACAGGAGAAATTTGTTTTGTCAATTGCCATTGTGTGAACATGAGGAATATTAACAGAATTCAAATGAGACATCACGATCTATCCAACAGATTCACTCAGCAGAGGGAAGGAGATTTTATTTGCACAAATCAGAGAGGGATTTAACCCCTTTAGCTCTGTATCTCATTACAGTGAAGAGTCCGTATCTGCGTTTCGGGGTTCTAGATTAGCACAATGAATGTCCAATGGGAGACTCGTAGGATAGGGTTCTACCTGACGGACATCGGGGAAGCGCTGTGCGCCTCATTCCCATAATATCTGTCCTGATCACAACTCAACGCGCTGTCTTATTCCCACTATCTTACCCATCGGAAATGCGAATTCAGAACAGACTGGCACAGAACGTAACACACATCTGGCGTTGGCAGAATTCAATAAAAACATTTCATAGTTGAAATAAAAACTCCATTAATTTTGTGATCGTACTGCGAGAACAATCAAAGGAAAGCAAACCCGATCTTTTATCTGACAGCCTTTACTGAGTGCGTGCCAGGCGGCTGCCTCTTTGAGCAGAGTGACACTGAGTGGCATTTGGGTAAGACGTGCGCCCTCTGCAGGCAGTCACCGGGAAGTACAGCACACTGACACTGTCAAGGAGAGCTTTTGAAGCTAATTAATATTACTCTCTGCCATATGCCACGGGGCTGTACAATGGATGAACTAACGAGCACAGAATTTACAGAAAACAAATTGTACACAGAGAAATAAAAGGTGACGAGGACGGACCTTGCTCCAGCTGGTACACGTGTCAGATAATGAAATTAACATTCCATTTCAGCTCTTGTTAATTAACAATTAGCGTACAGAAACTCCTAGTACAGGCCTCCAAACTGTCTCCATTTCGGTGGGACAATCCTGACTTTCTGGTCCTGTCCTGCCTTTCTGACTTAGTTCCCAGTGACACCAGGGAACTGTCCCCAACAATCATAGCACAATGGCACCATTAGAGTCGCTCAAACTATGTTCGGGGCGCTCGGACCCTGCAGGGAGACTTAAACAGCGCTTCCTGCAAGTCCTGCTCCCAGTGGGCCGGCCTGAGTGATGGACAGGAAGTCTGACGTGTAGTCACACCAAGCTGTCCTGTCATAAACTCGGGCTCACCTGCTCCCTTTTTGGGGCATGTTCACCCACTTTAGGGCAAAGCCAGTGTCTCGATTGCGTGACTGGCCAACCCCCTTTACGCTCCCTCCCACCCACCGACGTCCTGCTTCTCGTGATGCCGGACTTGGGAGGTTTGTTTACTAGACTTATGGCCAACTTTTCTCAGAATTGATTGGGTGCCTGTGGCAGGGTCACAGTTGGCAGCAGCAGTAAAGAGCGCGGCTTTGTGAAATCGTCAGTGGACTCCGCGCTTTACTGTAAGGGCTTATTGACCACACTCAAATTGTAGTAAAATTACCATTCTTGGACAGTTATTCATTATTTTAACCTAAAATCTCTTTCAGATTTCAATTTGCTGTAATTCGGAATCTAGTGACTACACCCCGTAGTCTGAGACCAGGTGGCAGAGAAATGCAATAACCTGGTAATACTTCTCTCTGAGGGTGCCAGGCTGTTGTGCCAGGCTCTGCCAAGTTGTCTCCTCCATGAACCCCAAACACTGACCAGCCCCCCCCCCCTCGCGTTGGAAAAGTCGTGCTAACCCCAAGTGCAACTTCAAAGCATCGAGCTTGAATCGCCTTGAGTAAAGAGAGACAAAGAGAAGGCGTCCAATTATTTTGCTTCAATATTCAGTCTGACAGCTACCTGTCCCAGTGGATGTTACTGAGAAGAACTACAAAGAAACTGGTTATTTTACTGGTTTGTGGGAGGATTGTATCTGTACAGTTAAATTTTTTTCCCATCTCTGAGCTGAATAGTTCCCTGCCTCAGTTAATAGAGATTCTAATCTATCACTATCCCACCACTGTAATGTGAAAAGGGCCCCTGTCTGGTAGTTCAGCGGTGCAGGCTGGATGATGGGAATTGGGGTCCTGCCTGGCAGTTGAGAGGTGCAGGCCGGATGGTGGGAATAGGGCTCCTGCCTGGCAGTTGAAAGGTGCAGGCCGGATGCTGGGAATAGGACTCTCCTGCCTCTCAGTTGAAAGGTGCAGGCCGGATGCTGGGAGTAGGACTCCTGCCTCTCAGTTGAGAGGTGCAAGCCGGATGGTGGGAATAGGGCTCCTGTCTGGCAGTTGAGAGGTGCAGGCTGGATGACGGGAATTGGGGTCCTGCCTGGCAGTTGAGAGGTGCAGGCTGGATGATGGGAATAGGGCTCCTGCCAGGCAGTTGAGAGGTGCAGGCTGGATGATGGGAATAGGGGTCCTGTCTGGCAGTTGAGAGGTGCAGGCTGGATGATGGGAATAGGGCTCCTGCCAGGCAGTTGAGAGGTGCAGGCTGGATGACGGGAATTGGGGTCCTGTCTGGCAGTTGAGAGGTGCAGGCTGGATGATGGGAATAGGGCTCCTGCCAGGCAGTTGAGAGGTGCAGGCTGGATGATGGGAATAGGGGTCCTGTCTGGCAGTTGAGAGGTGCAGGCTGGATGATGGGAATAGGGCTCCTGCCAGGCAGTTGAGAGGTGCAGGCTGGATGATGGGAATAGGGCTCCTGCCAGGCAGTTGAGAGGTGCAGGCTGGATGATGGGAATAGAGGTCCTGCTGATACCGGAGAAACTGACGGAAGCCAAGCACAGAGAGATGGACACAGGTTTCTTCAGGAAGGAAGAGATTCTTTATTGGATCACCGATCGGGACTCAGAGGGACTAGCGTCACCAAAATACAGCAAAGTCTGAGTACTGAATACATAGAGTACATTCCTTATATAGCACTGTAGCTCCTCCCACAATTAACTACACCCACACATACCCTTAACCTATTTAATAAATAGAGTCTAAACTCATCCATCCGGTCTAACCACGTGGCTCATCTGATACAAAGGAGAGGGACGCGTAATTCCAGTTCTTACATTCCTGCACCTGGTCAGTACAGTGATAACAGTATCTTAGCTACGTGTAATTAACTAACTGATACTACAAACACATATACATACATATGCCTTGTGGCAATCTTAGCCTGCTAAACTTGTATTTTACTGGAATTACATCACATTCCCCCCTTTGATGCCTCTGATATTTCACAATTACTTGATGCATCACTTAACCTTGGTTTGCATATACCTCAGGTTACCATGAACCAGACCAGACTTATCTTATGATGTGAATCTTTTAACACTCATCTTCCTGCATTGGTTCTCCTTGATCTAGAGCCTTATACTTATATATCGCCATTATCTGTGCAGCAGCCTTCCTCTCTGCTATACTTCCTATCAGGCTTTGCACAGACCTAACTACTAAGGGTATAAGACACGGTAGGAGTAGACACAACAGTAAAATCAGTAGGACTCCACCTACCACTGCCTTAAGCCCTCCAAACCACTCATACCAGCTACCAAACCAACTACTTGGATTGTACCCTTTCCATACCTGAGTAGGCACATGCACTAGTTTAACCATATGGCTAGTAAGCTCAGCTATTGCTTGCCCTTCGTCATCTATTTGAAGACAGCAATTGCTCAGGTTAAACTTCCCACATACACCTCCCTCTACTGCCAAAAGGTAATCCAAGGCTAATCTATTTTGGTACACTGCTGTCCTCATCCTGGTATTATGCTTCGCTAGAAGATTGAGTGCTTGTGAGGTCTCATTAGTAATAATCTCAACCACCGCCTGTAATCTTATAATACGGTTGAGCATATAAATTGGGGTTCTATAACCAAAGGTACCATCTTCTGCCCACGTGGCTGGCCCATAATAATCTATGATACGCTGGGGAGGCCATTCATTATCTTCCCAGGTGCCTATCTCTAAGGGTCCCCTTTTCTTCCTATGATTCACATCATACACTTTAACACCTAAAGTCTCACCTGTTTCAATCGGTAACAAGAAGAAGGATGGTTTGAGCATACCCAACACACATGCCCCTTCCCAGTCCTGTGGCAACTCCGAATAGGCTTTCTTACCACAGATCCAGTACAAATTTGCTGGGGCTCTCCAGGTAGATGTGATGGATAAATCAAACCACACATCCTTTAAACTGGCATATCTAGCAAACGGGTTAGATGGTTCTGAGACATTTGAAGCCGACCACCAAGTTGTATTTTTAGTATCATCATCATAAGCTTTTTGCCCTAGACAAGTTAATTCTCCTACAGAAGTATTATACATTATTCCTTTCCTTGCTATGCAAACATAACCTATGATGGAGGTCTTTAATCTCCACTCAGATTTACCTCTAACACTCAAATGATAATCGGCTTGTGTAGATATTAGTTGGTCAACTGCCTCAGAACCGGACATTAACTCCTTTGCTTCCCAAGGCCATTGGTCTCCCATGTTAGTACCTCCACACACATAGCAGTTGGTAACATTAAGACTACCGGCAATACTTTCAGCTAGGTCAATGAACAGGTTTTTAGCGTTATGGGGGATCTTATTATCTATACTCATCTCTTCATAAAAGGAATGGTATACTTGATGAGTCTGGGAGGATACCGTATCAGTCTCTATTCCTATAAACAATAATGTCCCAGGATCTAAACCCGTCCCGTATATCTGAAACCCAAATAAATTTCCATACTTATCTAGGAACTTGTCGGGGTTATTAATAAGTATATGGACTGGGTTGCATTCCATAGACTTACAATAAGGGCTAGTCGGCAACTTAGTCACTATCATGTCTTTATCTACTGTCTGTCCCCAAGTCGCCCACCCCACACAAGACCAATATGGACAAAAGTTATAGTCTTTATTTGGGCATCTAGGACTCACATATTTGTTTTTACTACTGGGACAAATATATTTATCATTAGACCCATACGTCCTCTCCCATCTAAGATCCCCACATACATTCCACGGTTTTCTACCACTTGATATCGCCTTACATGCATCAAATAGCAGAACACCCGAAGAATGTACGGATTCTAACACCGTCTTATTAATTAGGGTCCCCTGAGGATCTCCATTCCTGAGAGTCAACCAAATTGTACGAGGTTGATACTCTGGACTGAAGCACTTAGGTTCTCCTACTCCTAAATGGCACACACTATAGTCTATATTTAGGTATCTACATCTTGATACCTCTCCTTTACATTCGTATTGTGAATGCCAAATTAGGGTTTGGGAAATATGGTTACCTGTTCTCGTAGTCTTAATGCATACCTCACAGCTAGGAGTGTCGGTACCTCTACCTTCCTGAATATAAAAACACATATAAATAAACACAATCAAAAGCACATCTTTCGCCGTCATCCTCAGTCTTCGTCCGTGCGATGGAACCTCAGCTTCCAGGATGTGAGGGCTGCAGGGAATGGAGTTCTGCTCGTCTTCACAGGTGTCCCTTCGAGACTTTCCTGGCTTATACACTATGTGTTGGTAAGCGGACAGGCTTTATTATGGCCTTCTCACTCACACCTGTAACAATAAAATTTGTAATCCACAATAATTCCTCGTTACTCCGACTGAGTAGTGCGTTTCAACCGGATCTTGCAGGGATTCTCTGGATCTGCTGTAATTTGCCAAGAATCGACTGCTGCTGGTTTAACCCTGGAGTGATGTATCCACGGAGTTACTTCGGCTACTTTTATCGCTGTAGGGGTAGACAAAAGAACAACATAAGGACCTCTCCACTTGGGCCCTAACGGTACATTATTCCACTCTTTAATCCACACTTGGTCTCCTGGATGATAACTATGAACAGGGGGATAAATATTCACAGGTAATCTATCTTGTACCCATTTCTGTACCTCCTCCATAGTCTTACCCAACTCTACAACCTGCTGCCGGGTAATTCCTTCTCCCAACTGACTCAAGTCCCCCCTTAAGTTACCAAGTACGGGAGGTGGTCGCCCATACATGATTTCAAAAGGAGAGAGGCCCATCCTTCTGGTAGGGGTACTGCGGATTCGCAATAAAGCTATGGGTAAGAGAACGTTCCACTTAAGTTGGGTTTCCTGACACATTTTAGCCAACTGGTTCTTTATAGTTCTATTCATTCTCTCTACCTTACCAGAACTCTGGGGTCTATATGCAGTATGAAGCCTCCACTTTATACCAAGCATATGAGTCAGTTGTTGTAGGCACTGATGAACAAAAGCTGGACCATTGTCCGATCCTATAGAACAGGGTAGTCCATATCGGGGTATTATTTCTCGTAGCAGGAATCTTACAACTTCTCCTGCTTTCTCTGTACGAGTAGGACATGCTTCTACCCAGCCTGAATAGGTGCACACAATTACCAACAGGTAACGATGTCCACCCGATTTAGGCATTACTGTAAAGTCTATTTGTAGATCGGACATGGGGAGTCCCCCCATAAACTGGACTCCTGGTGGCTTTACTGGTCCTTGTCTTGCATTATTCTTAGCACACGTTACACATCTGCGTACAATGGCCTGAGTCAAGTTGGACAATCTTGGTATGTAGAAATGTTTCCTGAGAGATTCTTCAGTACTGTCTCTCCCAGAATGTGTCCCGTTGTGATAATTTTGGACAATTTCTACCGCTAGTGATGCTGGTATGACTATTCTTCCATCTTCTAGCTGATACCACTTGTTCTCCAAATACTTTCCCGGTTCAGTCTTTAACCACTCCTCTTCTTGAGCTGTATAAACTGGAGTCCATTGGGACAGTGGAGTTGGTATAAGAGCAGCTATATGCCCCACATACTCCTGTCTTCCTGATTCAGCAGCACGCTTAGCTGCACTATCTGCCATCCGATTTCCCTTGGTTACATCACCATCTCCTCTCAGATGCGCTCGACAATGTATGATACCGACTTCTTTCGGCTCCCACACTGCTTCCAATAGTTGTAGGATTTCAGCTGCGTACTTGATTTCTTTGCCTTCTGAATTCAGTAGTCCTCTTTCTTTATACAAAGCTCCGTGGGCATGAGTGGTTAAAAACGCATACTTAGAGTCCGTATAGATATTTACTCTTAAACCTTCAGCCAATTGTAACGCTCGTGTTAGTGCTATTAATTCTGCCTTTTGTGCTGATGTTCCTTTCGCCAGTGGCCGAGCTTCTATCACCTTGTCTATTGTTGTCACTGCATATCCTGCATAGCGGATCCCTTCTTTCACATAACTACTGCCGTCGGTGTAATATTGAACATCGGGGTTCTGGATGGGAAAATCACGAAGATCTGGTCTACTTGAAAATACTTCATCCATTACTTCCAAACAATCATGTTGACTTTCAGTAGGTTGCGGCAAAAGGGTAGCTGGATTTAAGGTGTTTACAGTCTCTAAATGCACTCTTGGGTTTTCACACAACATTGCTTGATACTTGGTCATACGGCTGTTACTAAACCAATGATTTCCTTTGTAATCCAACAACGTCTGTACTGCATGTGGGACTCGTACATAAAGTTCTTGACCCAGAGTGAGTTTATCGGCTTCAGCTACTAGCAGGGCGGCTGCAGCTACGGCTCTTAGACAAGGTGGAAGTCCGCTGGCCACTGCATCCAGTTGCTTAGACATGTAGGCAACAGGTCTTTGCCATGATCCCAAGTACTGTGTCAATACTCCCACAGCCATTCTTCTTTGCTCGTGTACATATAAGTAGAATGGTCGTGTGTGATCAGGTAGACCTAATGCTGGGGCACTCATCAAAGCCTTCTTCACATCTTCAAATGCCGTTTGCTGTTCTTGGGTCCATAAGAAGGGGTCGTGCCCTGTACCTTTGATGGCTGCGTACAGAGGTTTTGCCAGTATCGCATAGCTGGGAATCCATATCCTACAGAAGCCTGCTGCCCCCAAGAATTCTCGCACTTGTCTTCTATTCTTGGGTATTGGTATTTGGCAGACAGCTTCTTTTCTCTCTGGCCCCATAATCCTTTGACCTTCAGAGATATGGAATCCCAGATACTTGACAGTTGGCAAACACAACTGAGCCTTCTTCCTGGACACCTTGTATCCTGCCTTCCAGAGAATATGTAGTAGATCGTGCGTTGCTTGCTGACATTTTTCTTTTGTAACTGCTGCTATCAACAAGTCATCTACATATTGTAACAATACACATTCTCCTGGGATAGACTCGAAATCCAGTAGATCTTGACTTAGAGCTGAACCAAATAGGGTAGGTGAATTTTTAAACCCTTGGGGCAGTCTTGTCCAAGTCATTTGGCGTTTTGAGCCCGTTACAGCGTTCTCCCATTGGAAAGCGAAAATACATTGGCTTTCTGCGGCAATTCGGAGGCAAAAGAAGGCATCTTTGAGATCTAAGACTGTGAAGTAAGTAGCCCCGCCCGGAATTAAAGCAAGCAGGTTATATGGATTGGGTACAACTGGATGTATGCTAACAACCGCATCATTGACTGCTCTTAAGTCCTGTACAGGTCGATACTCATCTGTACCGGGCTTTTGAACAGGCAGCAATGGGGTGTTCCAGGGGGAAGTACAGAATTTTAGGATACCATACCGTATGAACTTATCCAGATAGGATTGGATGTTCTTCTTAGCCTTCTGCGGAATGTGATATTGTCTTAGGCTCACTGGATAAACCCCATGTTTCAGTTCAATTTTTATTGGTGGAATATTGCGGGCCAGTCCTGGTGGGTTGTTCTCTGCCCAAACTCCTGGTATGTTAAACAATGTCTCATCACTCCTAGGGTTTTGGCTAGTCAACACTGTATAAAGTCGCCACTCTTCTTCCTTTGGTACGGATAAAGTCATAATACCTGAAGGTCCATTAAACTTTAAGGATGTTGTTCCATTTGGTAGGAACGTAATCTGCGCTTGTAATTTTGATAGCATATCACGTCCCAGCAATTGGACTGGACATTCAGGCATATAAAGGAATTGGTGTTTTACTACGTGGCCTCCCAATGTACAGAGTCGACTTTTAAGAACCGGTTTTTCAGCACTTCTTCCAGTTGCTCCTATCACAGTAATAGTCCTTCCAGATGGAGGAGCAACTAGATTAGTCACCACTGAATGTTCAGCACCAGTGTCGATCATGAACGCACTCCTTTTCCCCCCTATTGATACATCGACCATAGGCTCCGCTCGACCAAGGGGGATGGAGCCCGGTCGGTATCAATAGTCCTCCATGACAGTGTCAGCCAATCCTACAAAGTCCCTACCTTCTCTATCGCGGGACCTTTGCGCTGCTGGAATATACCTGTCTTCCCTAACACTTCCTCTGTTCCCATTACTCCCTCTATAACCATTACTCCCTCCGGGGCCTCCTCTACCTCTCGCTCTACCTCTAAAGTTTCCGTAGCCTGCCCTGGGTTGGTCTCTCTCGTACTGCTCTCTTTGCGGACATTCGTTCCTCCAATGCCCTTCTTCCTTGCAATACGCGCATTGATCCCTACTCAAAGGCTCCCTACTCCATCTATTATTGCCTCTATCTGGGCCCCGTTTATCTACGCCTGCGATCGCTACCGCTAGCATATCAGCCTTTTTACGCATCTTGCGCTCTTCCTCTTTCTTACTTTCTGTATCCCTGTTCATATAGACCTTATTTGCTACCTCCATTAGTTGGGTGATGGACATACCTGCAAACCCTTCTAACTTTTGTAGCTTGCGCTTAATATCTCCGTATGCTTGGCTGACAAAGGCGGAGTTAACCATTTGGGAATTGTCTGCGTCTTCCGGATTAAAGGGGGTATACAAGCGGTATGCCTCCAATAATCGGTCATAAAAGACACTGGGCGCTTCATCGCTTTTCTGGATCACCTCAACTGTCTTCGACATGTTAATGGCTTTCTTTCCTCCGGCTTTCATGCCAGCAATTATAGCGTCTCTATAGGCTCTGAGTTGAACCATATCAGCACCATTTACGTTCCAATCGGGATCGGTGTTGGGATAGTGTGTCGCGGCCCATGCTGCTGGATTGGCTTGGTTCAAAGCATGGGCTCTATCCTCTAATGCTTTAATGGCTGCTTGATTTATTCTTGTCCTTTCCTCATTGTTAAATAAAGTCATTAGTAACTGCTGGCAATCAGCCCATGTCGGATTATGCGTCTGTACTATTGAGGTGAACAGATCAGTCATAGCTTGTGGTTTCTCAGTATACGAGGAATTATGGGTCTTCCAGTTTAAAAGATCGGTTGTGGTAAATGGGACATATACGAAGACTGGGTCAGCGTGTGCCATTTGACCTGCGGCATCGATATAAGCTGACCCGGGATTCAGACGAAGAGGCATCTGATAGTGCTTTAATTGTTGGGCACCAGTCAACTGTCGGGTTTGGATGGGGCTACGTAGAGAGGCGTCAGTCATGGGTTCCGGTCGGGGAGAGATAGGGTATGGGGATGTGGGAGGTCGGTTTTGGGAAAAGGTCGTAAATAAAACACTTCGAGCCGAGCTAGATGAAGCTTGACCGGAAGTCTGAAGTGGCGCCAAATCAGGATATTCGTTTCTAATGGGGGTGGATTCTGGTTCCGGAAGGGGAGATTTAGTACGAGGGGGGGTGGATCCTGTACTGGAGGAGGAAGCGGAAGTGGATGAGGGTAATGAGGGGAGGGGTGCAGGACTTCCTGCGTTTGCGTCACTTCTTCTTAACGGAAAGTAAGGGGGCGGCAAAGGGATCTCGGACTCAGGGGGCGTGTCCAAAATGGGCCTAACACCAGTCCTAGTGGACGAGCAAGTCCTAGCTACCATGAGGCGACACTGCTCCTCGTGGCATGTCTGGAGCCATTTTGGCGAGTCATTTACGGCCTGTCTCCAACAGTCAATATAAGGAAACTGGCCGTAAAGTTCAGGCCTACCCGATACAGCCACGTGTAAGCGCTGTACCAGAGTTGGATCCAAACTGCCACGTGGCGGCCATGCCGCAACCAAAGTAGGCCACTCCCTAGTACACAAAGTGACCAAACGTACAGGAGACATCTTTACCCCAAAATCACAAACTTTGAATCCCTTTTTAAAATTCTTAACCATACATCCTAAGGGATCCGGAATCGTTGACTGCGACGCACCCATACTTAACAATGGAACGTCGTCGACAACGAATACTATACACGCGTACTATTCAACAGTCACACCCGTTTCCTCTGGCAACAGCACCACGTGGTACGGTTACCAAGTGAAACGTACACAATAACAATAAACACTCAGGGAATTCCCGTACACACACAGCTGTTACACCAGTCACTATATAATCAATATTATGCCCTTTGGCGTAACTATACAGTCACCCACGCTATAATTCTCTATATACGAATTACCCGTCTATAACACACCCCAGTAACATCGTCTTTTACAAATAGCGGTTACAGTACGGTTAGCATAGGTCAAAGCACAAGTTAAGGTCACAATACAATTATTAGTGGTTATGGTGTTAAACATGCAATGGACGACAATGATTAGTACTTATTATATAATGTCAGTAAATATACAGGGTTATGGTACCGTGCACTATAATACAGCAACACACTATTAACACTCTCGCTAGACGGCTGAGCTCGCGCTATCTAACAAGATATACACTTTACTAAAACAATCGTTAACACATTTACAATTCCCAACTAAACTATTGGCCAGTACCTTGAATGGACTACCTAAAACTATATACACCCGTTTTGGTTAGCCACACTGCCCAATCACCACATATATAGCGAGCTAGAGAACCGAATTTACACAGGCGCCTCTTAGTCGCACTATCAAAAGTCTAGTGGGTTCCAAATTTACACGCCTTCCCACTTAGCCCAGATAGGATGAGAACTAGCGAACCGAATTTACACAGGCGCCGCTTAGTCTCCCGGTCCCTCCGACCTAGCGAACGTAATATACACCCTAGAACGCTAGTCTAGACAAGACACCGGTGTCCGGCTAGGGCTATTTACACCAGGACCCCGCCTGACTAACCAAATCAAACGGTCTGACTAAAGAGCGTTCGATCGAGCGGTGCGCCTTCGCTCCTTCCCTCCGACAGAGGGGGCAGATACACAGATTCAAAACCCCTTTGGGCCTACCGCACAATCGGTATACCCCTAGTGGGTCCTGCCGTCTAAAACAGCAGTTGTCTTACCTCCTCGTTCCTGAACCTGAGTTCACACTCATCGACGGGGACACCCCAGCACTTCTCACGTAGAGGCCGATGATCTCCTGGACAACAGACCAGTGGCGCCGAGACGAAGGGAGGTCCACGCAGAAGTTCAGGGGTGCAGCCGTAGAGAACGTGGGCAAAGATAGACCGTCTCACGCCTCTGCCTCTCAGCTACCGTTGAACGATGAGCTTCCCGGCCAATGCACCAAATGATACCGGAGAAACTGACGGAAGCCAAGCACAGAGAGATGGACACAGGTTTCTTCAGGAAGGAAGAGATTCTTTATTGGATCACCGATCGGGACTCAGAGGGACTAGCGTCACCAAAATACAGCAAAGTCTGAGTACTGAATACATAGAGTACATTCCTTATATAGCACTGTAGCTCCTCCCACAATTAACTACACCCACACATACCCTTAACCTATTTAATAAATAGAGTCTAAACTCATCCATCCGGTCTAACCACGTGGCTCATCTGATACAAAGGAGAGGGACGCGTAATTCCAGTTCTTACATTCCTGCACCTGGTCAGTACAGTGATAACAGTATCTTAGCTACGTGTAATTAACTAACTGATACTACAAACACATATACATACATATGCCTTGTGGCAATCTTAGCCTGCTAAACTTGTATTTTACTGGAATTACATCACACTGCCAGGCAGTTAAGAGGTGCAGGCCACATGGTGGGAATAGGGCTCCTGCCTGGCAGTTCAGAGGTGCAGGCTGGATGGTGGGGGATGGATGGTAAGCAGAAAGTGTTTGGTGTCGGTGTACAATGCTTGCTGGGCCATATTCATCATCCATCCCTGAAATGGTTACCTGTGCAGGTTGCAGATCACATGCCGTGAATTCTCAGGTTAGGTCCTGCAAGTGCTGTCTTAACCATTTCACTCCAGGAATAGCCCCATATATCCGTTTTTAGAAGAAGCCCTATTCCTACTGCTGCCCTGGAGAGCTGAGCCGGTTCACAAAGAGTCAGTTCTCTCCATGGTGATTGAAGAACAATCAATGAATTTCTCGCTGCTCCATCATCTCTCACAGAGTGTCCTAGAATCCATTAGTTCTGAGCACAGAGAGGGCAATGATTGGTACTGAACACCCCGCACTCATCTCACATTTATTACAGACACAATGTAACCCAGAACATACTGTGCCATGTGCCCCCTCTAAACTGCAAATCACTATAATCTGTCGATATAGTGTATGTATATTGTATTTAGTATTATTTATATAGCGCTAACAGGTGTACTCAGCACTTTACAGGTTACATTACAGTAGAGGGAGGTACAGTAAGTGCAGTAGGTATACAGTGTATGTATATTTTATTTATACAGCGCTAACAGGTGTACTCAGTACTTTACAGGTTACATTACAGTAGAGGGAGGTACAGTAAGTGCAGTAGGTATACAGTGTATGTATATTTTATTTATATAGGGCTTACAGGTGTACTCAGCGCTTTACAGGTTACATTACAGTAGAGGGAGGTACAGTAAGTGCAGTTGTGGTGGAATCTCGGTAAAAATAAATTTAGTAGGCCGAGATTACCACGTGGCATGTGTACGTGCATATGCTGACGTATCGGTCGGTTGGTTGCACGTGGCAAAGATACGATCAGTAGTGTACGGAGCATGTGCGAGAATACCGGATATAGTATTCCCCTCCTCCATTGTGCTGGACAAGCCATGCGGTCAAGCAGGAAGTTAGTTCTTGTTCGTTTTGATTGGTTATGAGAATGTGCGGGTGGAGCTTAATATGGGAGGAGTTATGTGCCTATATAAGGGGCCTGCACTATTGTCCGGGGCTCAGAACTTGTTGTATTTTGGTGACATTAGTCCCTCTGAGTCCCGATCGGTGAACCGAATAAAGAATCTCTTCCTTCCTGAAGAAACCTGTGTCCATCTCTCTGTGCTTGGCTTCCGTCAGTTTCTCCGGTATCACAGTAGGTATACAGTGTATGTATATTTTATTTACATAGCGCTAACAGGTGTACTCAGCACTTTACAGGTTACATTACAGTAGAGGGAGGTACAGTAAGTGCAGTAGATATACAGTGTATGTATATTTTATTTATATAGCGCTAACAGGTGTACTCAGCACTTTACAGGTTACATTACAGTAGAGGGAGGTACAGTAAGTGCAGTAGGTATACAGTGTATGTATATTTTATTTATATAGCGCCAACAGGTGTACTCAGCACTTTACAGGTTACATTACAGTAGAGGGAGGTACAGTAAGTGCAGTAGATATACAGTGTATGTATATTTTATTTATATAGCGCTAACAGGTGTACTCAGCACTTTACAGGTTACATTACAGTAGAGGGAGGTACAGTAAGTGCAGTAGGTATACAGTGTATGTATATTTTATTTATATAGCGCCAACAGGTGTACTCAGCACTTTACAGGTTACATTACAGTAGAGGGAGATACAGTAAGTGCAGTAGGTATACAGTGTATGTATATTATATTTATATAGTGCTAACAGGTGTACTCAGCACTTTACAGGTTACATTACAGTAGAGGGAGGTACAGTTAGCGCAGTAGGTATACAGTGTATGTATATTATATTTATATAGCGCTAACAGGTGTACTCAGCACTTTACAGGTTACATTACAGTAGAGGGAGGTACAGTAAGTGCAGTAGGTATACAGTGTATGTATATTGTATTTATATAGCGCTAACAGGTGTACTCAGCACTTTACAGGTTACATTACAGTAGAGGGAGATACAGTAAGTGCAGTAGGTATACAGTGTATGTATATTATATTTATATAGCGCTAACAGGTGTACTCAGCACTTTACAGGTTACATTACAGTAGAGGGAGATACAGTAAGTGCAGTAGGTATACAGTGTATGTATATTATATTTATATAGTGCTAACAGGTGTACTCAGCACTTTACAGGTTACATTACAGTAGAGGGAGGTACAGTTAGCGCAGTAGGTATACAGTGTATGTATATTATATTTATATAGCGCTAACAGGTGTACTCAGCACTTTACAGGTTACATTACAGTAGAGGGAGGTACAGTAAGTGCAGTAGGTATACAGTGTATGTATATTTTATTTATATAGCGCTAACAGGTGTACTCAGCACTTTACAGGTTACATTACAGTAGAGGGAGGTACAGTAAGTGCAGTAGGTATACAGTGTATGTATATTTTATTTATATAGCGCTAACAGGTGTACTCAGCACTTTACAGGTTACATTACAGTAGAGGGAGGTACAGTTAGCGCAGTAGGTATACAGTGTATGTATATTTTATTTATATAGCGCCAACAGGTGTACTCTGCACTTTACAGGTTACATTACAGTAGATGGAGGTACAGTAAGTGCAGTAGGTATACAGTGTATGTATATTTTATTTATATAGCGCTAACAGGTGTACTCAGCACTTTACAGGTTACATTACAGTAGAGGGAGGTACAGTTAGCGCAGTAGGTATACAGTGTATGTATATTATATTTATATAGCGCTAACAGGTGTACTCAGCACTTTACAGGTTACATTACAGTAGAGGGAGGTACAGTAAGTGCAGTAGGTATACAGTGTATGTATATTTTATTTATATAGCGCTAACAGGTGTACTCAGCACTTTACAGGTTACATTACAGTAGAGGGAGGTACAGTAAGTGCAGTAGGTATACAGTGTATGTATATTTTATTTATATAGCGCTAACAGGTGTACTCAGCACTTTACAGGTTACATTACAGTAGAGGGAGGTACAGTTAGCGCAGTAGGTATACAGTGTATGTATATTTTATTTATATAGCGCCAACAGGTATACTCAGCACTTTACAGGTTACATTACAGTAGAGGGAGGTACAGTAAGTGCAGTAGGTATACAGTGTATGTATATTTTATTTATATAGCGCCAACAGGTGTACTCTGCACTTTACAGGTTACATTACAGTAGAGGGAGGTACAGTAAGTGCAGAAGGTATACAGTGTATGTATATTTTATTTATATAGCGCCAACAGGTGTACTCTGCACTTTACAGGTTACATTACAGTAGAGGGAGGTACAGTAAGTGCAGTAGGTATACAGTGTATGTATATTATAGTTATATAGCGCTAACAGGTGTACTCAGCACTTTACAGGTTACATTACAGTAGAGGGAGATACAGTAAGTGCAGTAGGTATACAGTGTATGTATATTATATTTATATAGCGCTAACAGGTGTACTCAGCGCTTTACAGGTTACATTACAGTAGAGGGAGGTACAGTAAGTGCAGTAGGTATACAGTGTATGTATATATTATTTATATAGCGCTAACAGGTGTACCCAGCACTTTACAGGTTACATTACAGTAGAGGGAGGTACAGTAAGTGCAGTAGGTATACAGTGTATGTATATTTTATTTATGTAGCGCTAACAGGTGTACTCAGCACTTTACAGGTTACATTACAGTAGAGGGAGGTACAGTAAGTGCAGTAGGTATACAGTGTATGTATATTATATTTATATAGCGCTAACAGGTGTACTCAGCGCTTTACAGGTTACATTACAGTAGAGGGAGGTACAGTAAGTGCAGTAGGTATACAGTGTATGTATATATTATTTATATAGCGCTAACAGGTGTACCCAGCACTTTACAGGTTACATTACAGTAGAGGGAGGTACAGTAAGTGCAGTAGGTATACAGTGTATGTATATATTATTTATATAGCGCTAACAGGTGTACTCAGCACTTTGCAGGTTACATTACAGTAGAGGGAGGTACAGTAAGTGCAGTAGGTATATAATGTATACAGTGAAATAGCAGAACGATACTGGTTCAACAGACAGCAGGTTCATCCTCGGTTCCTCAGAACGTGCAGGACAATGGTTACAGGATCCAGATTTTATCCCAATAACCAACTAGCCCTCGAGTTCCATTTGCTGTGATAAGAATTTTGAAAAGCCTTCCATCTTCAAATGCCAATAGCGAATGTGAAAATTGAAAGGCTTCACGTAATGACTGGACTCAAACTACTTCTTTCATTTGCAACCATAAATGGATTGCTGAGATAAGCCATCTGAAAGGATCTAAGTCATACACTTCTCGCATCACCAGAACTTTGTGGTGTCTGGGAAAACAAGTTAGAAATGCAATTTGTTGGGATTGCGATCCTCGGTTCAAATGATAGAAACCTCAAGACCCCGGGGGTTGCAGCAAAGAAAGGGGATCTAGATCTGGGTTGTTACTGTGATGTCATTTTGATGTATTTTTTTGTTTTTGTTTTTCTTCTTAATTTCTGATTTCCATAAATAAAGTTCTCTAGCCGCCGAAGGGAGAGAATATTCTAGCCTCCTCTGGGTCACGTCATTAAATTAGGAAATTAAATGTCACAGACTTGAAAGATAGAAAGCGATATAGTTATATTACAGTAATAATCTTGTGTCGCTGGCACTGTTTGTACCATACAAAGACGAGTCTCCCCCAGCTCCTCCGAATCGGCCTCTGCGCCAAACTGTTTAGTTTGTTTGCTATTACAGAGTTATTATATTATATTTAGAAACGTTTGGTAACTCAATGCCTGATGTCAGCGAGAGGACATGACCAAAGGCTCCACACGTTCCAGCGCGGTATCGATCCAGAGTACTTATACGCAGCTGTCAGCCCTCGCTGTGATGTCATACGCATTGAGTAGACGAGGCTTTTACAGGGCTTAGCGCTGAGAGCTGATGATATTAAGAATCATTTTTTTATTTTTTTTGAGATTTAGAAAGTTTCTGCTTTCTAAAACCAATTTTATCTTTATTGCAGTTACTGTCCTTGTTTTTTTTTTTCAGTTAGCTGTTAAAGGAGCACTATAGTGCTAAGAAAACAAACTTGTTTTCCTGGCACTGTACGGTTATTAGGTTTCCCCCCCCCCCCCCTTCCTCCCTCAGGGCCCCCATCCCGCTGGGCTGAAGGGGTTAAAACCCCTTCAGCCACTTACCTTAATCCAGCACCGGGTTCCCTCGGCGCTGGTGACCTCTCCTCCCCCTGCCCACGTCACCTCCCCCTGCCCGCGCGCGCATTCAAACCGTCCATAGGAAAGCATTACTCAATGCTCTCCTATGGACCTCCAGCGTCAGTTCAATGCGATTTTCACAGTGAGAATCTCGGAAGTAGCCTCTAGTGGTTGTCACGGAGACAGCCTCTAGAGGCTGGATTAACCCTCAATGCAAACGCTCTCTGAAACTGCTATGTTTACAGCTGCATGGTTAAAACGTGGGGGACCTGGCACCCAATGATAAAAGTCTAAAAAATTCTAAAACTAAAGATTTATTTTTTTAACCCAATTGAACTTATTATATAAAATTATGAAATGTTCCCCTTAAAGAAATAATTTATCTGAACCAAATCTCTTAACCATGCATGTACCAAAGTAGATTGTAAGCTCTGTGTGATTGAGAATCGTCTTTTTTTTAGTTTCTTGCTTTTAACTAAAGATTTTTAACATCGGAATTTGTGCACAGAAATTGGATAGTTGTAAAAAAATGCACCAAAAAGTACAGCGATTAAATAATCCATTTTACAATTTCTCTTTTCAGTGTGAAGTAAAAGCTATAAATGTTAAATCTCCGTTTATCCAGCGAATGGACGCTAAATCTTGTTAAAATATTCCCGTGTCTATCGCAGGTCATTGCTGTAGGGTGAGCATGTCTGTCTGTCTCTTGGTTTATCTGTGTGTCTGTCTCTGTTTATCTGTGTGTGTGTCTGTGAATCTGTGTGTCTATCTCTGCCTCTCAGTTTATCTGTGTGTCTGTCTGCCTCTCTGTTTATCTGTGTGTCTGTCTCTCTATTTATCTGTGTGTCTGTCTCTGTTTTTCTGTGTGTCTGTCTCTCGGTTTATCTGTGTGTCTGTCTCTCGGTTTATCTGTGTGTCTGTCTCTCGGTTTATCTGTGTGTCTGTCTCTCGGTTTATCTGTGTGTCTGTCTCTGTCTTTCTGTGTGTATCTGTGTGTCTGTCTCTGTTTATCTGTGTGTCTGTCTCTCTATTTATCTGTGTGTCTGTCTCTCTATTTATCTGTGTGTCTGTCTCTCTGTTTATCTGTGTGCCTGTCTCTCGGTTTATCTGTGTGTCTGTCTCTGTCTTTCTGTGTGTATCTGTGTGTCTGTCTGTCTCTGTTTATCTGTGTGTCTGTCTGTCTCTGTTTATCTGTGTGTCTGTCTGTCTCTGTTTATCTGTGTGTCTGTCTCTCTGTTTATCTGTGTGTCTGTCTCTCGGTTTATCTGTGTGTCTGTCTCTCGGTTTATCTGTGTGTCTGTCTCTCGGTTTATCTGTGTGTCTGTCTCTGTCTTTCTGTGTGTATCTGTGTGTCTGTCTCTGTTTATCTGTGTGTCTGTCTCTCTATTTATCTGAGTGTCTGTCTCTCTGTTTATCTGTGTGCCTGTCTCTCGGTTTATCTGTGTCTGTCTCTGTCTTTCTGTGTGTATCTGTGTGTCTGTCTCTGTGTGTTTTCCTTAAATTAGAACAGGTTTCAAGTTGAGATTTAATTTGGTTTATTAATTTGTTCTCTGGTCAGACGTCATAAAGCCTGTATATATTTGTAAGTTTATGTGTTATGGGGTTTCTTTTGTTTGTTTATTTATTGTTTTGTGTTTTTTTTGGGGGGGGAGGGGGGGGGAGTTAGGTTTTTATATTTATCACTGCACTTAAAAGGGGCTTTTTATCTTCTGGCTAATGACCATGCTTCTTAAATTAGAAAACAAGATCTGCAACCGATAGAAGTCACTTTAATATTGGAAATCGATGTCCCTTTCATGATTAGTTTGGTTAAGCCCCCCAGTGTGTTATCCTCTTTCCTTTGTAGTCCCTGAGGTTAATCAGCCTATGTTAAGTGAACCAAATGGGGGGATTCCTATGGAGTCCCATACACCCCCACTGCAGGGAGGGGTCCCCCAGATTTTCTTTGATTCCTTTGGTAATCCCTGGCTGTCAGAAGATAACTAACCCTCCCTTCAGCTGTCTCATAGCAGTCTCTGTTCCCATCGCCTAAATGTTCTCTATCTCTCTATCTGCACCCCTATTCCTCTACATCTGCACCCCCATTCCTCTATTCTGCACCCGTATTCCTCTACATCTGCACCCCCATTGCTCTATCTATGCACCCCCATGCTTAAATCTCTGCACCCCAATTCCTCTATCTCTGCACCTCTCTATATTTCTCTCTCTATACCTCCTCACTACCATTTTACCCTCCTATTCACCTCTCTTCATCTCTCCATCTCTCTGTGTCTCTTTCAGTCTCTCCCTCCCCATCTGTCTGTGTGACTCTCAATCTCTCTCCAACACTGTCTCTCTCCCTCGCTCTCTCTCTCCCCCCCTCTCTCTCTCCGTCTGTCTCTCCATATAATTGTTCACTCTTGAATCAATACCACGTGGATTTGTGTACCTCGTCCCAAATTAGCTCTGTCTGTGAATTAAAAGGTGGAGTAAAGGTGCCTTTCAAAAGGTCTCAGAAATCAATGGCTGTTGACAAACCAGGATGACTTTGGTCGAGTAATTTGTGCTCTGATTGTCGATATCATAATCGAGTGATGAATGGGAGCCAGAGGGAATGTTTATTAATCACTGACCCAGAAAATGTACATTGTGATCTGTATCCCAGGGGATCTGATAATCGCCATCTGTCTTCACCTTTTAATTATTACTGGGACCCCGCGCCCCCCTTTAATGGGGTGTCTGAACCCGCTGGACACAACAACTGCGATTACTTTCTTTCTTTTAGTTTTTTGCTGTAAAAAATCAAATCTATTGCAAAACAATAGTAGCCAGGAACATGACAAAAATGCCATATATAACATGACCGTTTTAATTTGGAATTTCAAGCAATCTCAAAAATATTGTCTTTGACATTAAATAAGACACACATATTTTAGATAAACATAAACAATTTATACAAACAAACACAAACACACACTTTTATACAAACGTACGCACACACGTTTTATATAAAGACACAAACACATTTTATATAAACACACACATTTTATACAAACAAACACAAATATTTTATCTGAAACACATAAACACATATATATACACACACCTCTAAAGCAAATGAAGAAGAGCTCTCAAGGGTCTTAATTCCAAATGCTATATTACTGTGTTCATTGCCGCAGTATTGATAGAAGAAAAAAAAAGGTCGACATTTCAGTCCTCAAGGGACTTTTCTCAAGACTATACTATATATGTGTGTGTGTATGTATATCTCTATATACATATACTTTATATAAAACATGCGCGCATGCACACACACGCAAACACACAATTTTTTTTAAAATAAAACTTGCATACATAGATAGACACACTGAACTAGCCTTAATGCTTTTAAAGTATATAAAACCTACCTAGAGTATAATTTAATTGGGATTTAGTTACGAAGTCTGCCCATACTTTGTGTGTCAACATGGGGATTTTGGTGCTGTAAAAGGCTCATGTAATTGATTATAGAATATTAAAGGGTCCTAAGAAATTCTGTTATAAAAGGGAAACACGTGTTGGAGTTATTTTTGGCTACGTACATCTTTCTGACTAGAGGACGGATCACCACTCCAGCTGTCCGTCACTGGCCGGGAACGTTGGAAGTCTTTCTTTGTAGAATGTGATCAATACGGACGCGGTGGCCAGCTAATTACACCGGCGTGAATGTGTGTAGTACAAGCACGCAGTGATCGTGATTTGTGTGACTCCGACACTGGGCAAATAAATTCAGAGAGGAGTGTTGGTGTCTTAATACACAAGGCTTTATTCACTAAACACGCAAATTCTAATTAATTCAAAACAGAAGTTTCATAATTAAACCCAAAATATCAAAACTGGAAAAAAAGACTAATGTAAGATTTTTTCCGAAGCAGCTATTATGGCCGTCGGTGTTGCTTAGGGAGGGGGAGCTTTGGGGGCTGAAGCCCTGGATTTTGGGCGTTTTAGCCCCTGATCTCTAGTTATTGGAGGGGGGAGGGAGAGAAGTAGATTAGTGTTTTTTATTTGTTTTGTTTCTCATTTTCCATCAGCCAGCCGATTCACAAAGCAGCCGCCTATTTTAAAAAGAAAGATCAGTATTACAGTGCTTAACCATTCTACTTTGGAAGAGGTGGTGATCCGCTCCAAGGTGACTGTCCAATGGGGTGCTGTAAAGTAAGACTTTGCTAAACCCCCATATTAGTCAGACAGTGTGGCAGGATCACGCTCAAAGCCAAGCTGGGTAGCGTGTTTCTGTTTAAACTTTCACCGATATCCCAGAGATTTTCCGCTTCACGCTGTGCTTGGGTGTAGAGGTGGGACATTACATAGAAAGGTGGGATATGTCATCACGTATCCCCCTCTCCCCCTTACTGCTAGTGGGGATCATCATATGGAAATGTGGGATAAATCATGATGTATCCCCAGTGGTGTATTTTGGTTTTGTGCTGCGCTAGGCATGACTAAACGTGTGCATCCCCTAAAATAAAAATGCCTCATCCGTTCCTGCCAAGGCCTCACCTCTTCCTGTTTAAGACCCACCATATGCTCTTTAGGCTCCACTTTTTCCTCTTAGAACTCCCCTTCTTTGTATCTTATCCTGTTAAGCACAGACTCTCACTGACCCATACACGCGGCCTGGCAGCGCCATGGTTATACTGGGCAGGAGAATATCTCTGTTTCCTCCTCTGTGAGGGTGTGGCTCTAGAGGGAAACGTAGAGATGGGGGATGAGAGTGCCAGCAGATGTTTTTGGGTTGCTTCCCCTATAGGTGATGGCCTGGTGAGGAGCCTTTCCAAATCATACCGAGGAGGTGCTGGTGCCGAAGACCTCCCTTAAGGTCCATTACGCCTCTGCTTGAGCGGATGCTCCACTGGAGGTCCAGGTGTAAACCACATCCTCTTGTGGTCTGAGGCATAAAGTTAGGGCCTCAGTGCAGCCACCTTATTTAATAATAATGTTTTATTTATTGTTACAGTCAGTTACAAATTTCTGATGTATTTTCGTTATCAATAAAGCAACCAATGATGGCTTTCCATCCAACCTGTTGTCCGTGTGTTATTGGTTCTTCTGGGTTGGTTTTGTGGTTGGGGCTGGGGCAGGGAGTTTTGATGTGAGGGGGTGCTTGGTTTCTTTCCATTTGTTTAGCTACACATGGGGACAATAGAGGATCAGCCCCTTAGAACCGTGTCAGAATATTCATGTGCTTGATGTGTGTATTAATGCATCACTGTTCAGGAACAAACCTATCTTAAGACTGCAGAGACGGCCATCCTAGGATACTGCTGCCCCCATGAAAAGTTCAATTTTTATTTAATATTTTGCCATTAAATTATATTCAATACAAATGATTCCCGGTGGAGAATATGCTACCAGCGTTTAAAACTGTATTTTTTAACCATTTTACTTCCCACTATAACTCTAGCAGGGGTTACAGATTCCCAATTAGCTAACTGCTAGCAGTGCCTTTACAGTTTATTTCAAAATGGAAGTGGCCGAGGATTCTCGCACTTATTCCGTTTTCCATATCAGCTTTGTTACGACCTAAAGTGTCATCAGGAATTATCAAGAATGCCTGAAATAATATTCTGTGTGTTTGTATATCACTCCTCTGTTAGGGGGTGGCACAAGGCAACCTTCAGCTGGGTAGTCAAAAATCATTTGCCGGCCCTGTGGGTTTGAAATTACAAAGATATGTCAATGGTCTGCTGTTTCCACATCTGGAATTCAATAACGGAGCTATTGGCTAACACCGATTTATCAGAGTTATTGATTAATTTCCCGGTGCCCCGCAATGAGTTCAGCATAGCGTTGATAAAACATAGAATTGCGACAGTCGTACACGTGCGCCGTAGTCTAAGGCTATAGCTGCAGGATATCTTCATACTTTCTTGCTGACCTCACAGCGTACAGTGCTAGTCCGTGTGTACTGATCAGGGCTTAGTCATTAAAAAGTGACCTGCCGAAAGTTGACGAGGAAATTTTGGCTAAAACTAGCAGTTCGATTAAAAGTGAAATAAGGGATTTTAAACTCCGTTTTATCTAGTCTGGCCTGAATTAACCTGAATATTAAAATATATCGCTGTTACACTATATTTGAGTCTGAATTCCATCCCGGACACATTGCTATGTCTTGCAGACAGTGCTGTATCAAATTAACATAGAACATCGTTAGAATTTACCTTTGCAATCTCTACAGCTAAATATTTGGTATAATGCTGTTAAATCAGTCGTGAAAGTCATCCAAGCATTTTGTTGCCCTGGGGCCTAATTCCATGCTCCTTTAAATAATAGTGTATCTGCCCACTATGTTTGCAAATGTGTTATTACAAAGAGAAGCCCGTGACGTCAAATAATTTTAACATTTACCTTCAAATACCCTTGGAAATAAATCACAATTAAGAGACTGGGTTGGGTTTAAAAAATTATGTGAATGTGGCCATCGTATTATTATTTTTTATTGTAAGTATGTGACATATATTTGGACAAGCAGTAAATAAGAAGATTCATTCTCTAAATTAGCTGAGATCACTAGAGACTGAAGAAGATAGATCGGCCATCAAACTTCCCTTATTAAAAAGACAAATTGATATTATTACGGATTTCTGAATCATTTCTCCATTTCATTGCTTGCCGTAAACTTTATTGATCACTTAGAAGTATTGATTGTCTGAATTCTGTAAAATTGGCGTTTAACTCCTTGTTGTCTAAGCTGCGTCATGACATTTTCCCTGACAAATGAAGGAAATGTAATGATAAAAAAAGTAAAGGGAGCTTGAGTTGTGGTTTTGGTAAAATAGGAGAAATATATGATTTCAAAGAGCCTCATTCACTAAATGTTGTGTTGTGGAGAATTGACCAGGAAATGGCAAATTTTAGGCCAAAATTAGTTTCTAGATTAATAAAATAATTCTTTCTCTCTTTTTTCCCCCTCAAAATAGTCATAAATATCTAAGCTGTGACTGTACTTAGAGAATGTTTCTTTATGCTTACATTCTGTAGCCGTGAGTTCAATTCACTGTCATTCTGTGTTTAGTTAATAAACCCCTTGTTGCCCTCTGGCAATGCTAAGATGGTCAGCGTGTAGAGACGGACAGTGGCCAGTTCTGTGTTTAGTAAATAAACCCCTTGTTGCCCCTTGGCAATGCTAAGATGGTCAGCGTGTAGAGACGGACAGTGGCCAGTTCTGTGTTTAGTAAATAAACCCCTTGTTGCCCTCTGGCAATGCTAAGATGGCTAGCGTGTAGAGATGGACAGTGGCCAGTTCTGTGTTTAGTTAATAAACCCATTGTTGCCCCTTGGCAATGCTAAGATAGCTAGCATGTAGAGACGGACAGTGGCCAGTTCTGTGTTTAGTAAATAAACCCCTTGTTGCCCCTTGGCAATGCTAAGATAGCTAGCATGTAGAGACGGACAGTGTCCAGTTCTGTGTTTAGTTAATAAATCCCTTGTTGCCCTCTGGCAATGCTAAGCTGGCTAGCTTGAGAGACGGACAGTGGCCAGTTCTGTGTTTAGTAAATAAACCCCTTGTTGCCCTCTGGCAATGCTAAGATAGCTAGCGTGTAGAGATGGACAGTGTCCAGTTCTGTGTTTAGTTAATAAACCCCTTGTTGCCCTCTGGCAATGCTAAGATGGCTAGCGTGTAGAGACGGACAGTGTCCAGTTCTGTGTTTAGTTTATAAACCCCTTGTTGCCCCTTGGCAATGCTAAGATGGCTAACTTGAGAGACGGACAGTGGCCAGTTCTCTGTTTAGTTAATAAATCCCTTGTTGCCCCTTGGCAATGCTAAGATGGCTAGCGTGTAGAGACGGCCAGTGGCCAGTTCTGTGTTTAGTCAATAAATCCCTTGTTGCCCTCTGGCAATGCTAAGATGGTTAGCTTGAGAGATGGACAGTGGCCAGTTCTCTGTTTAGTTAATAAATCCCTTGTTGCCCCTTGGCAATGCTAAGATGGTCAGTGTGTAGAGATGGACAGAGGCCAGTTCTGTGTTTAGTTAATAAACCCCTTTTTGCCCCTTGGCAATGCTAAGATGGTTAGCTTGAGAGATGGACAGTGGCCAGTTCTGTGTTTAGTTAATAAACCCCTTGTTGCCTTTTGCTAAGATGGCTAGAATGTAGAGAGGCATAGTGGTCTGATGAGACTGCTTCTTTATCAGTCTGCCAAAGGCTCAGACTAAGTGCAAAGTCTGCATTTAAAAGCCTCTCTGGTTGTGACAGTGGAGAGCTGTATACATAGTTGTCCCACTACACACACGGCCCCTGCGGCTAATTCCATCTCCGAGTCAGATCAGTGAGCGACTTCTCCTCTGATAAAAGGATGATGACATGGAGGAACGGAACTCGAAGGAATTGTAGCAGACAGTCCTTTCATCCGATGGGAGGGAGAGTGTCAGAGCCATAGGGGGGATCAGATGCACAGCAAATATTGTCTTCTTTAAATATTTCTCAGGCAAAAAGTTTTTCTGCTTGAGAACAGGTGGAGAGCTCATCTCAGAGATCTGAAGAGTTAATTTTACCCTAGATTAGTGGGAATTGTGTGAATGTTTTTATGAAATTGAGTTTTAACAGTTTGTCACCTCGAATGTTTACAGTTTAATAATGTCTACCGGATTAGAGCCAATGCCAAGGCAGTGCAATAACTAAGAGGGCCGGTGAAAGTAGGCAGTGACTTGTCTGGTGTTTACAAATTTGATTCATGTTGTGAAGTAGTGTGCAGTTTTTGCATTGTCTCTGACGAAACACTTTGTTTACTGTGTCAGTGTGCTGATCATTCATTGTTAGTATCACAAAGTCTGTGTAACCCAGTTATACATAGCCTGCGTTCCTCAGAAACGCGTAGCCTGTGTTCTGCAGTAACACACAGTCTCTGCTACGCAATAACACACGGTCTCAGTTATGCAGTAACACACACTGTAATACACGGTCTCTGTTACGCAGTAACACACACGGTCTCTGTTACGCAGTAACACACACGGTCTCTGTTACGCAGTAACACACACGGTCTCTGTTACGCAGTAACACACACGGTCTCTGTTACGCAGTAACACACACGGTCTCTGTTACGCAGTAACACACACAGTCTCTGTTACGCAGTAATGATACCGGAGAAACTGACGGAAGCCAAGCACAGAGAGATGGACACAGGTTTCTTCAGGAAGGAAGAGATTCTTTATTGGATCACCGATCGGGACTCAGAGGGACTAGCGTCACCAAAATACAGCAAAGTCTGAGTACTGAATACATAGAGTACATTCCTTATATAGCACTGTAGCTCCTCCCACAATTAACTACACCCACACATACCCTTAACCTATTTAATAAATAGAGTCTAAACTCATCCATCCGGTCTAACCACGTGGCTCATCTGATACAAAGGAGAGGGACGCGTAATTCCAGTTCTTACATTCCTGCACCTGGTCAGTACAGTGATAACAGTATCTTAGCTACGTGTAATTAACTAACTGATACTACAAACACATATACATACATATGCCTTGTGGCAATCTTAGCCTGCTAAACTTGTATTTTACTGGAATTACATCACATTCCCCCCTTTGATGCCTCTGATATTTCACAATTACTTGAGGCATCACTTAACCTTGGTTTGCATATACCTCAGGTTACCATGAACCAGACCAGACTTATCTTATGATGTGAATCTTCAACATTCATCTTCTTGCATTGGTTCTCCCTGATCTAGAGCCTTATACTTATATATCGCCATTATCTGTGCAGCAGCCTTCCTCTCTGCTATACTTCCTATCAGGCTTTGCACAGACCTAACTACTAAGGGTATAAGACACGGTAGGAGTAGACACAACAGTAAAATCAGTAGGACTCCACCTACCACTGCCTTAAGCCCTCCAAACCACTCATACCAGCTACCAAACCAACTACTTGGATTGTACCCTTTCCATACCTGAGTAGGCACATGCACTAGTTTAACCATATGGCTAGTAAGCTCAGCTATTGCTTGCCCTTCGTCATCTATTTGAAGACAGCAATTGCTCAGGTTAAACTTCCCACATACACCTCCCTCTACTGCCAAAAGGTAATCCAAGGCTAATCTATTTTGGTACACTGCTGTCCTCATCCTGGTGTTATGCTTCGCTAGAAGATTGAGTGCTTGTGAGGTCTCATTAGTAATAATCTCAACCACCGCCTGTAATCTTATAATACGGTTGAGCATATAAATTGGGGTTCTATAACCAAAGGTACCATCTTCTGCCCACGTGGCTGGCCCATAATAATCTATGATACGCTGGGGAGGCCATTCATTATCTTCCCAGGCGCCTATCTCTATGGGTCCCCTTTTCTTCCTATGATTCACATCATACACTTTAACACCTAAAGTCTCACCTGTTTCAATCGGTAACAAGAAGAAGGATGGTTTGAGCATACCCAACACACATGCCCCTTCCCAGTCCTGTGGCAACTCCGAATAGGCTTTCTTACCACAGATCCAGTACAAATTTGCTGGGGCTCTCCAAGTAGATGTGATGGATAGATCAAACCACACATCCTTTAAATTGGCATATCTAGCAAACGGGTTAGATGGTTCTGAGACATTTGAAGCCGACCACCAAGTTGTATTTTTAGTATCATCATCATAAGCTTTTTGCCCTAGACAAGTTAATTCTCCTACAGAAGTATTATACATTATTCCTTTCCTTGCTATGCAAACATAACCTATGATGGAGGTCTTTAATCTCCACTCAGATTTACCTCTAACACTCATATGATAATCGGCTTGTGTAGATATTAGTTGGTCAACTGCCTCAGAACCGGACATTACCTCCTTTGCTTCCCAAGGCCATTGGTCTCCCATGTTAGTACCTCCACACACATAGCAGTTGGTAACATTAAGACTACCGGCAATACTTTCAGCTAGGTCAATGAACAGGTTTTTAGCGTTATGGGGGATCTTATTATCTATACTCATCTCTTCGTAAAAGGAATGGTATACTTGATGAGTCTGGGAGGATACCGTATCAGTCTCTATTCCTATAAACAATAATGTCCCAGGATCTAAACCCGTCCCGTATATTTGAAACCCAAATAAATTTCCATACTTATCTAGGAACTTGTCGGGGTTATTAATAAGTATATGGACTGGGTTGCATTCCATAGACTTACAATAAGGGCTAGTCGGCAACTTAGTCACTATCATGTCTTTATCTACTGTCTGTCCCCAAGTCGCCCACCCCACACAAGACCAATATGGACAAAAGTTATAGTCTTTATTTGGGCATCTAGGACTCACATATTTATTTTTACTACTGGGACAAATATATTTATCATTAGACCCATACGTCCTCTCCCATCTAAGATCCCCACATACATTCCACGGTTTTCTACCACTTGATATCGCCTTACATGCATCAAATAGCAGAACACCCGAAGAATGTACGGATTCTAACACCGTCTTATTAATTAGGGTCCCCTGAGGATCTCCATTCCTGAGAGTCAACCAAATTGTACGAGGTTGATACTCTGGACTGAAGCACTTAGGTTCTCCTACTCCTAAATGGCACACACTATAGTCTATATTTAGGTATCTACATCTTGATACCTCTCCTTTACATTCGTATTGTGAATGCCAAATTAGGGTTTGGGAAATATGGTTACCTGTTCTCGTAGTCTTAATGCATACCTCACAGCTAGGAGTGTCGGTACCTCTACCTTCCTGAATATAAAAACACATATAAATAAACACTATCAAAAGCACATCTTTCGCCGTCATCCTCAGTCTTCGTCCGTGCGATGGCGCCTCAGCTTCCAGGATGTGAGGGGCTGCAGGGAATGGAGTTCTGCTCATCTTCACAGGTGTCCCTTCGAGACTTTCCTGGCTTATACACTATGTGATGGTAAGCGGACAGGCTTTATTATGGCCTTCTCACTCACACCTGTAACAATAAAATTTGTAATCCACAATAATTCCTCGTTACTCCGACTGAGTAGTGCGTTTTAACCGGATCTTGCAGGGATTCTCTGGATCTGCTGTAACTTGCCAAGAATCGACTGCTGCTGGTTTAACCCTGGAGTGATGTATCCACGGAGTCACTTCTGCTACTTTTATCGCTGTAGGGGTAGACAAAAGAACAACATAAGGACCTCTCCACTTGGGCCCTAACGGTACATTATTCCACTCTTTAATCCACACTTGATCTCCTGGATGATAACTATGAACAGGGGGATAAATATTCACAGGTAATCTATCTTGTACCCATTTCTGTACCTCCTCCATAGTCTTACCCAACTCTACAACCTGCTGCCGGGTAATTCCTTCTCCCAACTGACTCAAGTCCCCCCTTAAGTTACCAAGTACGGGAGGTGGTCGCCCATACATGATTTCAAAAGGAGAGAGGCCCATCCTTCTGGTAGGGGTACTGCGGATTCGCAATAAAGCTATGGGTAAGAGAACGTTCCACTTAAGTTGGGTTTCCTGACACATTTTAGCCAACTGGTTCTTTATAGTTCTATTCATTCTCTCTACCTTACCAGAACTCTGGGGTCTATATGCAGTATGAAGCCTCCACTTTATACCAAGCATATGAGTCAGTTGTTGTAGGCACTGATGAACAAAAGCTGGACCATTGTCCGATCCTATAGAACAGGGTAGTCCATATCGGGGTATTATTTCTCGTAGCAGGAATCTTACAACTTCTCCTGCTTTCTCTGTACGAGTAGGACATGCTTCTACCCAGCCTGAATAGGTGCACACAATTACCAACAGGTAACGATGTCCACCCGATTTAGGCATTACTGTAAAGTCTATTTGTAGATCGGACATGGGGAGTCCCCCCATAAACTGGACTCCTGGTGGCTTTACTGGTCCTTGTCTTGCATTATTCTTAGCACACGTTACACATCTGCGTACAATGGCCTGAGTCAAGTTGGACAATCTTGGTATGTAGAAATGTTTTCTAAGAGATTCTTCAGTACTGTCTCTCCCAGAATGTGTCCCGTTGTGATAATTTTGGACAATTTCTACCGCTAGCGATGCTGGTATAACTATTCTTCCATCTTCTAGCTGATACCACTTGTTCTCCAGATACTTTCCCGGTTCAGTCTTTAACCACTCCTCTTCTTGAGCTGTATAAACTGGAGTCCATTGGGACAGTGGAGTTGGTATAAGAGCAGCTATATGCCCTACATACTCCTGTCTTCCTGATTCAGCAGCACGCTTAGCTGCACTATCTGCCATCCGATTTCCTTTGGTTACATCACCATCTCCTCTCAGATGCGCTCGACAATGTATGATACCGACTTCTTTTGGCTCCCACACTGCTTCCAATAGTTGTAGGATTTCGGCTGCGTACTTGATTTCTTTGCCTTCTGAATTCAGTAGTCCTCTTTCTTTATACAAAGCTCCGTGGGCATGAGTGGTTAAAAACGCATACTTAGAGTCCGTATAGATATTTACTCTTAAACCTTCAGCCAATTGTAACGCTCGTGTTAGTGCTATTAATTCTGCCTTTTGTGCTGATGTTCCTTTCGCCAGTGGCCGAGCTTCTATCACCTTGTCTATTGTTGTCACTGCATATCCTGCATAGCGGATCCCTTCTTTCACATAACTACTGCCGTCGGTGTAATATTGAACATCGGGGTTCTGGATGGGAAAATCACGAAGATCTGGTCTACTTGAGAATACTTCATCCATTACTTCCAAACAATCATGTTGACTTTCAGTAGGTTGTGGCAAAAGGGTAGCTGGATTTAAGGTGTTTACAGTCTCTAAATGCACTCTTGGGTTTTCACACAACATTGCTTGATACTTGGTCATACGGCTGTTACTAAACCAATGATTTCCTTTGTAATCCAACAACGTCTGTACTGCATGTGGGACTCGTACATAAAGTTCTTGACCCAGAGTGAGTTTATCGGCTTCAGCTACTAGCAGGGCGGCTGCAGCTACGGCTCTTAGACAAGGTGGAAGTCCGCTGGCCACTGCATCCAGTTGCTTAGACATGTAGGCAACAGGTCTTTGCCATGATCCCAAGTACTGTGTCAATACTCCCACAGCCATTCTTCTTTGAAGTAGAATGGTCGTGTGTGATCAGGTAGACCTAATGCTGGGGCACTCATCAAAGCCTTCTTCACATCTTCAAATGCCGTTTGCTGTTCTTGGGTCCATAAGAAGGGGTCGTGCTCTGTACCTTTGATAGCTGCGTACAGAGGTTTTGCTAGTATCGCATAGCTGGGAATCCATATCCTACAGAAGCCTGCTGCCCCCAAGAATTCTCGCACTTGTCTTCTATTCTTGGGTATTGGTATTTGGCAGACAGCTTCTTTTCTCTCTGGCCCCATAATCCTTTGACCTTCAGAGATATGGAATCCCAGATACTTGACAGTTGGCAAACACAACTGAGCCTTCTTCCTGGACACCTTGTATCCTGCCTTCCAGAGAATATGTAGTAGATCGTGCGTTGCTTGCTGACATTTTTCTTTTGTAACTGCTGCTATCAACAAGTCATCTACATATTGTAACAATACACATTCTCCTGGGATAGACTCGAAATCCAGTAGATCTTGACTTAGAGCTGAACCAAATAGGGTAGGTGAATTTTTAAACCCTTGGGGCAGTCTTGTCCAAGTCATTTGGCGTTTTGAGCCCGTTACAGCGTTCTCCCACTGGAAAGCGAAAATACATTGACTTTCTGCGGCAATTCGGAGGCAAAAGAAGGCATCTTTGAGATCTAAGACTGTGAAGTAAGTAGCCCCGCCCGGAATTAAAGCAAGCAGGTTATATGGATTGGGTACAACTGGATGTATGCTAACAACCGCATCATTGACTGCTCTTAAGTCCTGTACAGGTCGATACTCATCTGTACCGGGCTTTTGAACAGGCAGCAATGGGGTGTTCCAGGGGGAAGTACAGAATTTTAGGATACCATACCGTATGAACTTATCCAGATAGGATTGGATGTTCTTCTTAGCCTTCTGCGGAATGTGATATTGTCTTAGGCTCACTGGATAAACCCCATGTTTCAGTTCAATTTTTATTGGTGGAATATTGCGGGCCAGTCCTGGTGGGTTGTTCTCTGCCCAAACTCCTGGTATGTTAAACAATGTCTCATCACTCCTAGGGTTTTGGCTAGTCAACACTGTATAAAGTCGCCACTCTTCTTCCTTTGGTACGGATAAAGTCATAATACCTGAAGGTCCATTAAACTTTAAGGATGTTGTTCCATTTGGTAGGAACGTAATCTGCGCTTGTAATTTTGATAGCATATCACGTCCCAGCAATTGGACTGGACATTCAGGCATATAAAGGAATTGGTGTTTTACTACGTGGCCTCCCAATGTACAGAGTCGACTTTTAAGAACCGGTCTTTCAGCACTTCTTCCAGTTGCTCCTATCACAGTAATAGTCCTTCCAGATGGAGGAGCAACTAGATTAGTCACCACTGAATGTTCAGCACCAGTGTCGATCATGAACGCACTCCTCTTTCCCCCTATTGATACATCGACCATAGGCTCCGCTCGACCAAGGGGGATGGAGCCCGGTCGGTATCAATAGTCCTCCATGACCGTGTCAGCCAATCCTACGAAGTCCCTACCTTCTCTATCGCGGGACCTTTGCGCTGCTGGAATATACCTATCTTCCCTAACACTTCCTCTGTTCCCATTACTCCCTCTATACCCATTACTCCCTCCGGGGCCTCCTCTACCTCTCGCTCTGCCTCTAAAGTTTCCGTAGCCTGCCCTGGGTTGGTCTCTCTCGTACTGCTCTCTTTGCGGACATTCGTTCCTCCAATGCCCTTCTTCCTTGCAATACGCACACTGATCCCTACTCAAAGGCTCCCTACTCCATCTATTATTGCCTCTATCTGGGCCCCGTTTATCTACGCCTGCGATCGCTACCGCTAGCATATCAGCCTTTTTACGCATCTTGCGCTCCTCCTCTTTCTTGCTTTCTGTTTCCCTATTCATATAGACCTTATTAGCTACCTCCATTAGTTGGGAGATTGACATACCTGCAAACCCTTCTAACTTTTGTAGCTTGCGCTTAATATCTCCGTATGCTTGGCTGACAAAGGCGGAGTTAACCATTCGGGAATTGTCTGCGTCTTCCGGATTAAAGGGGGTATACAAGCGGTATGCCTCCAATAATCGGTCATAAAAGACACTGGGCGCTTCATCGCTTTTCTGGATCACCTCAACTGTCTTCGACATGTTAATGGCTTTCTTTCCTCCGGCTTTCATGCCAGCAATTATAGCGTCTCTATAGGCTCTGAGTTGAACCATATCAGCACCATTTACGTTCCAATCGGGATCGGTGTTGGGATAGTGTGTCGCGGCCCATGCTGCTGGATTGGCTTGATTCAAAGCACGGGCTCTATCTTCTAATGCTTTAATGGCTGCTTGATTTATTCTTGTCCTTTCCTCATTGTTAAATAAAGTCATTAGTAACTGCTGGCAATCAGCCCATGTCGGATTATGCGTCTGTACTATTGAGGTGAACAGATCAGTCATGGCTTGTGGTTTCTCAGTATACGAGGAATTGTGGGTCTTCCAGTTTAAAAGATCGGTTGTAGTGAAGGGAACATATACGAAGACAGGGTCAGCTTGTGCCATTTGACCTGCGGCATTAATATAGGCTGACCCGGGATTCAGACGAAGAGGCATCTGATAGTGTCTCAATTGTTGGGCACCGGTCAACTGTCGGGTCTGTATGGGGCTACGTGGAGGGGCGTCAGTCATGGGTTCCGGTCGGGGAGAGATAGGGTATGGGGATGTGGGAGGTTGGTTTTGGGAAAAGGTGGTAAATAGAACACTTCGGGCCGAGCTAGATGAAGCTTGACCGGAAGTCTGAAGTGGCGCCAAATCAGGATATTCGTTTCTAATGGAGGTTGGTCTATCTGGTTCCGGAAGGGGAGATTTAGTACGAGGGGGGGTGGATCCTGTACTGGAGGAGGAAGCGGAAGTGGATGAGGGTAATGAGGGGAGGGGTGCAGGACTTCCTGCGTTTGCGTCACTTCTTCTTAACGGAAAGTAAGGGGGCGGCAAAGGGATCTCGGACTCAGGGGGCGTGTCCAAAATGGGCCTAACACCAGTCCTAGTGGACGAGCAAGTCCTAGCTACCATGAGGCGACACTGCTCCTCGTGGCATGTCCGGAGCCATTTTGGCGAGTCATTTACGGCCTGTCTCCAACAATCAATATAAGGAAACTGGCCGTAAAGTTCAGGCCTACCTGATACAGCCACGTGTAAGCGCTGTACCAGAGTTGGATCCAAACTGCCACGTGGCGGCCATGCCGCAACCAAAGTAGGCCACTCCCTAGTGCACAAAGTGACCAAACGTACAGGAGACATCTTTACCCCAAAATCACAAACTTTGAATCCCTTTTTAAAATTCTTAACCATACATCCTAAGGGATCCGGAATCGTTGACTGCGACGCACCCATATTTAACAGTGGAACGTCGTCGACAACGATTACTATACACGCGTACTATTCAACAGTCACACCCGTTTCCTCTGGCAACAGCACCACGTGGTACGGTTACCAAGTGAAACGTACACAATAACAATAAACACTCAGGGAATTCCCGTACACACACAGCTGCTACACCAGTCACTATATAATCAATATTATGCCCTTTGGCGTAACTACACAGTCACCCACGCTATAATTCTCTATATACGAATTACCCGTCTATAACACACCCCAGTAACATCGTCTTTTACAAATAGCGGTTACAGTACGGTTAGCATAGGTCAAAGCACAAGTTAAGGTCACAATACAATTATTAGTGGTTATGGTGTTAAACATGCAATGGACGACAATGATTAGTACTTATTATATAATGTCAGTAAATATACAGGGTTATGGTACCGTGCACTATAATACAGCAATACACTATTAACACTCTCGCTAGACGGCTGAGCTTGCGCTATCTAACAAGATATACACTTTACTAAAACAATCGTTAACACATTTACAATTCCCAACTAAACTATTGGCCAGTACCTTGAATGGACTACCTAAAACTATATACACCCGTTTTGGTTAGCCACACTGCCCAATCACCACATATACATAGCGAGCTAGAGAACCGAATTTACACAGGCGCCTCTTAGTCGCACTATACAACGAGCTAGAGATCCGAATTTACACAGGCGCCTCTTAGTCGTACTATCAAAAGTCTAGTGGGTTCCAAATTTACACGCCTTCCCACTTAGCCCAGATAGGATGAGAACTAGCGAACCGAATTTACACAGGCGCCGCTTAGTCTCCCGGTCCCTCCGACCTAGCGAACGTAATATACACCCTAGAACGCTAGTCTAGACAAGACACCGGTGTCCGGCTAGGGCTATCTTACACCAGGACCCCGCCTGACTAACCAAATCAAACGGTCTGACTAAAGAGCGTTCGATCGAGCGGTGCGCCTTCGCTCCTTCCCTCCGACAGAGGGGGCAGATACACAGATTCAAAACCCCTTTGGGCCTACCGCACAATCGGTATACCCCTAGTGGGTCCTGCCGTCTAAAACAGCAGTTGTCTTACCTCCTCGTTCCTGAACCTGAGTTCACACTCATCGACGGGGACACCCCAGCACTTCTCACGTAGAGGCCGATGATCTCCTGGACAACAGACCAGTGGCGCCGAGACGAAGGGAGGTCCACGCAGAAGTTCAGGGGTGCAGCCGTAGAGAACGTGGGCAAAGATAGACCGTCTCACGCCTCTGCCTCTCAGCTACCGTTGAACGATGAGCTTCCCGGCCAACGCACCAAATGATACCGGAGAAACTGACGGAAGCCAAGCACAGAGAGATGGACACAGGTTTCTTCAGGAAGGAAGAGATTCTTTATTGGATCACCGATCGGGACTCAGAGGGACTAGCGTCACCAAAATACAGCAAAGTCTGAGTACTGAATACATAGAGTACATTCCTTATATAGCACTGTAGCTCCTCCCACAATTAACTACACCCACACATACCCTTAACCTATTTAATAAATAGAGTCTAAACTCATCCATCCGGTCTAACCACGTGGCTCATCTGATACAAAGGAGAGGGACGCGTAATTCCAGTTCTTACATTCCTGCACCTGGTCAGTACAGTGATAACAGTATCTTAGCTACGTGTAATTAACTAACTGATACTACAAACACATATACATACATATGCCTTGTGGCAATCTTAGCCTGCTAAACTTGTATTTTACTGGAATTACATCACAGTAACACACACGGTCTCTGTTACGCAGTAACACACACGGTCTCTGTTACGCAGTAACACACACGGTCTCTGTTACGCAGTAACACACGATCTTTGTTACGCAGTAACACGCGGTCTTTGTTACACAGTAACACACACGGTCTCTGTTACGTAGTAACACACACGGTCTCCGTTATGCAGTAACACACAGAGCCTCCGTTACATAGTAACACACCGTAACACATGGTCTCAGTTACACAGTAACACACACAGTAACACACACGGTCTCCGTTACGTAGTAACACACACGGTCTCCTTACGTACTAACACACGGTCTCTGTCACGCAGTAACACACACAGTCTCTGTCACGCACTAATACACGGTCTTTGTCACGCACTAATACACGGTCTTTGTCACGCAGTAACACGTGGTCTCTGTCACGCAGTAACACGTGGTCTCTGTCACGCAGTAACACGTGGTCTCTGTCATGCAGTAACACGCGGTCTCTGTCACGCAGTAACACGTGGTCTCTGTCACGCAGTAACACGCGGTCTCTGTCATGCAGTAACACGCGGTCTCTGTCACCCAGTAACACGCGGTCTCTGTCACGCAGTAACACGCGGTCTCTGTCACGCAGTAACACGCGGTCTCTGTCATGCAGTAACACGCGGTCTCTGTCACCCAGTAACACGCGGTCTCTGTCACGCAGTAACACGCGGTCTCTGTCACGCAGTAACACGCGGTCTCTGTCACGCAGTAACACGCGGTCTCTGTCACCCAGTAACACGCGGTCTCTGTCACGCAGTAACACGCGGTCTCTGTCACGCAGTAACACGCGGTCTCTGTCATGCAGTAACACGCGGTCTCTGTCACCCAGTAACACGCACCTTGCTCAGTAATAAAGCCCATTGAGTTTTGCTTTGACACACAAAAGAAGACAAAACCCCCAAATTCCTCAGCTGTTGATGCCTATTGAAGACCATTATTAAAGAGAAGTGGACCCATAACAAACCCAGAGGGACCCCACTTACCTCATGTGTCCAACTTAAAAATGTTCAATTAAGGAATTTTCACTGAAACCCAATTGCATTTAGTTTGTACAGTTAACCTTTTGTACAAAATTCTATAAACTTTCTGTGAAACATTTTGAAATTCTAGTTCACCCGGCAGCCATTGTCTGTTTGTACAGAATGCACCTTACTGATAATGTGTTTTCCTTTCTTTATTCCACCTGTTTTATTTACCTCTTCGTTCTGTCAGACCTGTCCTGTTAAAATAACTCTCATCCGTCCATCGTACAGCGCTACTGACTATGCGGGTGCTTTATTAATATTAATAATACAACCGCGCTGATTCCTATCAATCGGAATGTGATTCCTTAATATTAAATAACCCTTCCATTATTATTATCAATACCTGCAGTTTGAGGGAATCTGCAGAGCTGCGATCAATATCTGTGAACCCCAGTTTGAGGGAATCTGCAGAGCTGTGATCAATATCTGTGAATCCCAGTTTGAGGGAATCTGCAGAGCTGTGATCAATATCTGTGAACCCCAGTTTGAGGGAATCTGCAGAGCTGTGATCAATATCTGTGAACCCCAGTTTGAGGGAATCTGCAGAGCTGCGATCAATATCTGTGAACCCCAGTTTGAGGGAATCTGCAGAGCTGTGATCAATATCTGTGAACCCCAGTTTGAGGGAATCTGCAGAGCTGTGATCAATATCTGTGAACCCCAGTTTGAGGGAATCTGCAGAGCTGTGATCAATATCTGTGAACCCCAGTTTGAGGGAATCTGCAGAGCTGTGATCAATATCTGTGAACCCCAGTTTGAGGGAATCTGCAGAGCTGTGATCAATATCTGTGAACCCCAGTTTGAGGGAATCTGCAGAGCTGCGATCAATATCTGTGAACCCCAGTTTGAGGGAATCTGCAGAGCTGCGATCAATATCTGTGAACCCCAGTTTGAGGGAATCTGCAGAGCTGTGATCAATATCTGTGAACCCCAGTTTGAAGGAATCTGCAGATCTGCGATCAGTATCTGTGAACCCCAGTTTGAGGGAATCTGCGGAGCTGCGATCAGTATCTGTGAACCCCAGTTTGAGGGAATCTGCAGAGCTGCGATCAGTATCAGTGAACCCCAGTTTGAGGGAATCTGCAGAGCTGCGATCAGTATCTGTGAACCCCAGTTTGAGGGAATCTGCAGAGCTGCGATCAATATCTGTGAACCCCAGTTTGAAGGAATCTGCAGAGCTGTGATCAATATCTGTGAACCCCAGTTTGAGGGAATCTGCAGAGCTGCGATCAGTATCAGTGAACCCCAGTTTGAGGGAATCTGCAGAGCTGCGATCAGTATCTGTGAACCCCAGTTTGAGGGAATCTGCAGAGCTGAGATCAATATCTGTGAACCCCAGTTTGAGGGAATCTGCAGAGCTGTGATCAATATCTGTGAACCCCAGTTTGAGGGAATCTGCAGAGCTGCGATCAGTATCAGTGAACCCCAGTTTGAGGGAATCTGCAGAGCTGCGATCAGTATCTGTGAACCCCAGTTTGAGGGAATCTGCAGAGCTGAGATCAATATCTGTGAACCCCAGTTTGAGGGAATCTGTAGAGCTGTGATCAATATCTGTGAACCCCAGTTTGAAGGAATCTGCAGAGCTGTGATCAATATCTGTGAACCCCAGTTTGAGGGAATCTGCAGAGCTGCGATCAGTATCAGTGAACCCCAGTTTGAGGGAATCTGCAGAGCTGCGATCAGTATCTGTGAACCCCAGTTTGAGGGAATCTGCAGAGCTGAGATCAATATCTGTGAACCCCAGTTTGAGGGAATCTGCAGAGCTGTGATCAATATCTGTGAACCCCAGTTTGAGGGAATCTGCAGAGCTGCGATCAGTATCAGTGAACCCCAGTTTGAGGGAATCTGCAGAGCTGCGATCAGTATCTGTGAACCCCAGTTTGAGGGAATCTGCAGAGCTGAGATCAATATCTGTGAACCCCAGTTTGAGGGAATCTGCAGAGCTGTGATCAATATCTGTGAACCCCAGTTTGAAGGAATCTGCAGAGCTGTGATCAATATCTGTGAACCCCAGTTTGAGGGAATCTGCAGAGCTGCGATCAGTATCAGTGAACCCCAGTTTGAGGGAATCTGCAGAGCTGCGATCAGTATCTGTGAACCCCAGTTTGAGGGAATCTGCAGAGCTGTGATCAATATCTGTGAACCCCAGTTTGAGGGAATCTGCGGAGCTGCGATCAATATCTGTGAACCCCAGTTTGAAGGAATCTGCAGAGCTGTGATCAATATCTGTGAACCCCAGTTTGAGGGAATCTGCAGAGCTGCGATCGGTATCAGTGAACCCCAGTTTGAGGGAATCTGCAGAGCTGCGATCAGTATCAGTGAACCCCAGTTTGAAGGAATCTGCAGAGCTGTGATCAATATCTGTGAACCCCAGTTTGAGGGAATCTGCAGAGCTGCGATCAGTATCAGTGAACCCCAGTTTGAGGGAATCTGCAGAGCTGCGATCAGTATCTGTGAACCCCAGTTTGAGGGAATCTGCAGAGCTGTGATCAATATCTGTGAACCCTAGTTTGAGGGAATCTGCAGAGCTGCAATCAGTATCAGTGAACCCCAGTTTGAGGGAATCTGCAGAGCTGTGATCAATATCTGTGAACCCCAGTTTGAGGGAATCTGCAGAGCTGCGATCAGTATCAGTGAACCCCAGTTTGAGGGAATCTGCAGAGCTGCGATCAGTATCTGTGAACCCCAGTTTGAGGGAATCTGCAGAGCTGTGATCAATATCTGTGAACCCCAGTTTGAGGGAATCTGCAAAGCTGCGATCAGTATCTGTGAACCCCAGTTTGAGGGAATCTGCAGAGCTGTGATCAATATCTGTGAACCCCAGTTTGAGGGAATCTGCAGAGCTGCGATCAGTATCAGTGAACCCCAGTTTGAGGGAATCTGCAGAGCTGTGATCAATATCTGTGAACCCCAGTTTGAGGGAATCTGCAGAGCTGCGATCAGTATCAGTGAACCCCAGTTTGAGGGAATCTGCAGAGCTGCGATCAGTATCTGTGAATCCAAGTTTGAGGGAATCTGCGGAGCTGCGATCAGTATCAGTGAACCCCAGTTTGAGGGAATCTGCAGAGCTGAGATCAATATCTGTGAACCCCAGTTTGAGGGAATCTGCAGAGCTGTGATCAATATCTGTGAACCCTAGTTTGAGGGAATCTGCAGAGCTGTGATCAATATCTGTGAACCCCAGTTTGAGGGAATCTGCAGAGCTGTGATCAATATCTGTGAACCCCAGTTTGAGGGAATCTGCGGAGCTGCGATCAATATCTGTGAACCCCAGTTTGCGGGAATCTGCAGAGCTGTGATCAATATCTGTAAACCACAGTTTGAAGGAATCTGCAGAGCTGCGATTAGTATCTGTGAATCCCAGTTTGAGGGAATCTGCAGAGCTGTGATCAGTATCAGTGAACCCCAGTTTGAGGGAATCTGCAGAGCTGAGATCAATATCTGTGAACCCCAGTTTGAGGGAATCTGCGGAGCTGCAATCAATATCTGTGAACACCAGTTTGAGGGAATCTGCGGAGCTGCAATCAATATCTGTGAACCCCAGTTTGAGGGAATCTGCAGAGCTGAGATCAATATCTGTGAACCCCAGTTTGAGGGAATCATCATAGCTGCGATCAGTATCAGTGAACCCCAGTTTGAGGGAATCTGCAGAGCTGCGATCAGGATCTGTGAACCCTAGTTTGAGGGAATCTGCAGAGCTGTGATCAATATCTGTGAACCCCAGTTTGAGGGAATCTGCAGAGCTGCGATCAGTATCAGTGAACCCCAGTTTGAGAGAATCTGCAGAGCTGCGATCAGTATCAGTGAACCCCAGTTTGAGAGAATCTGCAGAGCTGAGATCAATATCTGTGAACCCCAGTTTGAGGGAATCTGCAGAGCTGTGATCAATATCTGTGAATCCCAGTTTGAGGGAATCTGCAGAGCTGCGATCAGTATCTGTGAACCCCAGTTTGAGGGAATCTGCAGAGCTGCAATCAGTATCGGTGAACCCCAGTTTGAGGGAATAAGCAGAGCTGTGATCAGTATCAGTGAACCCCAGTTTGAGGGAATCTGCAGAGCTGTGATCAATATCTGTGAACCCCAGTTTGAGGGAATCTGCAGAGCTGCGATCAGTATCTGTGAACCCCAGTTTGAGGGAATCTGCAGAGCTGTGATCAATATATGTGAACCCCAGTTTGAGGGAATCTGCAGAGCTGTGATCAGTATCAGTGAACCCCAGTTTGAGTGAATCTGCAGAGCTGTGATCAATATCTGTGAACCCTAGTTTGAGGGAATCTGCAGAGCTGTGATCAATATCTGTGAACCCCAGTTTGAGGGAATCTGCAAAGCTGCGATCAGTATCAGTGAACCCCAGTTTGAGGGAATCTGCAGAGCTGCGATCAGTATCAGTGAAGCCCAGTTTGAGGGAATCTGCAGAGCTGAGATCAATATCTGTGAACCCCAGTTTGAGGGAATCTGCAGAGCTGTGATCAATATCTGTGAACCCCAGTTTGAGGGAATCTGTAGAGCTGCGATCAATATCTGTGAACCCCAGTTTGAGGGAATCTGCAGAGCTGCGATCAGTATCTGTGAACCCCAGTTTGAGGGAATCTGCAGAGCTGCGATCAGTATCTGTGAACCCCAGTTTGAGGGAATCTGCAGAGCTGCAATCAGTATCAGTGAACCCCAGTTTGAGGGAATAAGCAGAGCTGTGATCAGTATCAGTGAACCCCAGTTTGAGGGAATCTGCAGAGCTGTGATCAATATCTGTGAACCCTAGTTTGAGGGAATCTGCAGAGCTGAGATCAGTATCTGTGAACCCCAGTTTGAGGGAATCTGCAGAGCTGCAATCAGTATCAGTGAACCCCAGTTTGAGGGAATCTGCAGAGCTGTGATCAGTATCAGTGAACCCCAGTTTGAGAGAATCTGCAGAGCTGCGATCAGTATCAGTGAACCCCAGTTTGAGGGAATCTGCAGAGCTGCGATCAGTATCAGTGAACCCCAGTTTGAGGGAATCTGCAGAGCTGCGATCAGTATCAGTGAACCCCAGTTTGAGGGAATCTGCAGAGCTGCGATCAATATCTGTGAACCCCAGTTTGAGGGAATCTGCAGAGCTGAGATCAGTATCTGTGAACCCCAGTTTGAGGGAATCTGCAGAGCTGCAATCAGTATCAGTGAACCCCAGTTTGAGGGAATCTGCAGAGCTGCGATCAGTATCAGTGAACCCCAGTTTGAGGGAATCTGCAGAGCTGAGATCAATATCTGTGAACCCGAGTTTGAGGGAATCTGCAGAGCTGCGATCAATATCTGTGAACCCCAGTTTGAGGGAATCTGCAGAGCTGTGATCAATATCTGTGAACCCTAGTTTGAGGGAATCTGCAGAGCTGCGATCAGTATCTGTGAACCCCAGTTTGAGGGAATCTGCAGAGCTGCGATCAGTATCAGTGAACCCCAGTTTGAGGGAATCTGCAGAGCTGTGATCAGTATCAGTGAACCCCAGTTTGAGGGAATCTGCAGAGCTGTGATCAATATCTGTGAACCCTAGTTTGAGGGAATCTGCAGAGCTGTGATCAATATCTGTGAACCCCAGTTTGAGGGAATCTGCAAAGCTGCGATCAGTATCAGTGAACCCCAGTTTGAGGGAATCTGCAGAGCTGCTATCAGTATCAGTGAAGCCCAGTTTGAGGGAATCTGCAGAGCTGAGATCAATATCTGTGAACCCCAGTTTGAGGGAATCTGCAGAGCTGTGATCAATATCTGTGAACCCCAGTTTGAGGGAATCTGCAGAGCTGCGATCAATATCTGTGAACCCCAGTTTGAGGGAATCTGCAGAGCTGCGATCAGTATCTGTGAACCCCAGTTTGAGGGAATCTGCAGAGCTGCGATCAGTATCTGTGAACCCCAGTTTGAGGGAATCTGCAGAGCTGCAATCAGTATCAGTGAACCCCAGTTTGAGGGAATCTGCAGAGCTGTGATCAGTATCAGTGAACCCCAGTTTGAGGGAATCTGCAGAGCTGTGATCAATATCTGTGAACCCTAGTTTGAGGGAATCTGCAGAGCTGAGATCAGTATCTGTGAACCCCAGTTTGAGGGAATCTGCAGAGCTGCAATCAGTATCAGTGAACCCCAGTTTGAGGGAATCTGCAGAGCTGCGATCAGTATCAGTGAACCCCAGTTTGAGGGAATCTGCAGAGCTGCGATCAGTATCAGTGAACCCCAGTTTGAGGGAATCTGCAGAGCTGCGATCAGTATCAGTGAACCCCAGTTTGAGGGAATCTGCAGAGCTGCGATCAATATCTGTGAACCCTAGTTTGAGGGAATCTGCAGAGCTGCGATTAGTATCTGTGAATCCCAGTTTGAGGGAATCTGCAGAGCTGTGATCAGTATCAGTGAACCCCAGTTTGAGGGAATCTGCAGAGCTGTGATCAATATCTGTGAACCCCAGTTTGAGGGAATCTGCAGAGCTGCGATCAGTATCAGTGAACCCCAGTTTGAGGGAATCTGCAGAGCTGCGATCAGTATCTGTGAACCCCAGTTTGAGGGAATCTGCAGAGCTGTGATCAATATCTGTGAACCCCAGTTTGAGGGAATCTGCAAAGCTGCGATCAGTATCTGTGAACCCCAGTTTGAGGGAATCTGCAGAGCTGTGATCAATATCTGTGAACCCCAGTTTGAGGGAATCTGCAGAGCTGCGATCAGTATCAGTGAACCCCAGTTTGAGGGAATCTGCAGAGCTGCGATCAGGATCTGTGAATCCAAGTTTGAGGGAATCTGCAGAGCTGCGATCAGTATCAGTGAACCCCAGTTTGAGGGAATCTGCAGAGCTGAGATCAATATCTGTGAACCCCAGTTTGAGGGAATCTGCAGAGCTGTGATCAATATCTGTGAACCCTAGTTTGAGGGAATCTGCAGAGCTGTGATCAATATCTGTGAACCCCAGTTTGAGGGAATCTGCAGAGCTGTGATCAATATCTGTGAACCCCAGTTTGAGGGAATCTGCGGAGCTGCGATCAATATCTGTGAACCCCAGTTTGCGGGAATCTGCAGAGCTGTGATCAATATCTGTAAACCACAGTTTGAAGGAATCTGCAGAGCTGCGATTAGTATCTGTGAATCCCAGTTTGAGGGAATCTGCAGAGCTGTGATCAATATCTGTGAACCCTAGTTTGAGGGAATCTGCAGAGCTGAGATCAGTATCTGTGAACCCCAGTTTGAGGGAATCTGCGGAGCTGCAATCAATATCTGTGAACACCAGTTTGAGGGAATCTGCAGAGCTGCGATCAGTATCTGTGAACCCCAGTTTGAGGGAATCTGCAGAGCTGCGATCAGTATCAGTGAACCCCAGTTTGAGGGAATCTGCAGAGCTGCGATCAGTATCAGTGAACCCCAGTTTGAGGGAATCTGCAGAGCTGCGATCAGGATCTGTGAACCCTAGTTTGAGGGAATATGCAGAGCTGTGATCAATATCTGTGAACCCCAGTTTGAGGGAATCTGCAGAGCTGCGATCAGTATCAGTGAACCCCAGTTTGAGAGAATCTGCAGAGCTGCAATCAGTATCAGTGAACCCCAGTTTGAGAGAATCTGCAGAGCTGAGATCAATATCTGTGAACCCCAGTTTGAGGGAATCTGCAGAGCTGTGATCAATATCTGTGAACCCTAGTTTGAGGGAATCTGCAGAGCTGCGATCAGTATCAGTGAACCCCAGTTTGAGGGAATCTGCAGAGCTGAGATCAATATCTGTGAACCCCAGTTTGAGGGAATCTGCAGAGCTGCGATCAATATCTGTGAACCCCAGTTTGAGGGAATCTGCAGAGCTGTGATCAATATCTGTGAACCCTAGTTTGAGGGAATCTGCAGAGCTGCGATCAGTATCTCTGAACCCCAGTTTGAGGGAACCTGCAGAGCTGCGATCAGTATCAGTGAACCCCAGTTTGAGGGAATCTGCAGAGCTGTGATCAGTATCAGTGAACCCCAGTTTGAGGGAATCTGCAGAGCTGTGATCAATATCTGTGAACCCTAGTTTGAGGGAATCTGCAGAGCTGTGATCAATATCTGTGAACCCCAGTTTGAGGGAATCTGCAAAGCTGCGATCAGTATCAGTGAACCCCAGTTTGAGGGAATCTGCAGAGCTGCGATCAGTATCAGTGAAGCCCAGTTTGAGGGAATCTGCAGAGCTGAGATCAATATCTGTGAACCCCAGTTTGAGGGAATCTGCAGAGCTGTGATCAATATCTGTGAACCCCAGTTTGAGGGAATCTGCAGAGCTGCGATCAATATCTGTGAACCCCAGTTTGAGGGAATCTGCAGAGCTGCGATCAGTATCTGTGAACCCCAGTTTGAGGGAATCTGCAGAGCTGCGATCAGTATCTGTGAACCCCAGTTTGAGGGAATCTGCAGAGCTGCAATCAGTATCAGTGAACCCCAGTTTGAGGGAATCTGCAGAGCTGTGATCAGTATCAGTGAACCCCAGTTTGAGGGAATCTGCAGAGCTGTGATCAATATCTGTGAACCCTAGTTTGAGGGAATCTGCAGAGCTGAGATCAGTATCTGTGAACCCCAGTTTGAGGGAATCTGCAGAGCTGCAATCAGTATCAGTGAACCCCAGTTTGAGGGAATCTGCAGAGCTGTGATCAGTATCAGTGAACCCCAGTTTGAGGGAATCTGCAGAGCTGCGATCAGTATCAGTGAACCCCAGTTTGAGGGAATCTGCAGAGCTGCGATCAGTATCAGTGAACCCCAGTTTGAGGGAATCTGCAGAGCTGCGATCAGTATCAGTGAACCCCAGTTTGAGGGAATCTGCAGAGCTGTGATCAGTATCAGTGAACCCCAGTTTGAGGGAATCTGCAGAGCTGTGATCAGTATCAGTGAACCCCAGTTTGAAGGAATCTGCAGAGCTGAGATCAATATCTGTGAATCACAGTTTGAGGGAATCTGCAGAGCTGTGATCAATATCTGTGAACCCCAGTTTGAGGGAATCTGCAGAGCTGTGATCAGTATCAGTGAACCCCAGTTTGAGGGAATCTGCAGAGCTGCGATCAATATCTGTGAACCCCAGTTTGAGGGAATCTGCAGAGCTGTGATCAATATCTGTGAACCCCAGTTTGAGGGAATCTGCAGAGCTGTGATCAATATCTGTGAACCCCAGTTTGAGGGAATCTGCAGAGCTGCTAGTGACCAGAAAATCTGTGGGGGCTTACAGCTGGGATTTACTTGATTTAGCATCCGAAACATATTTGGAGAGGGTCCATCTCCATTAACCCATTACTCAGGAGATTTTGTCACACAAACTGCACGCGCAGCCCCAGAGCTGCTGTCTCCGCTGCTAGTTCCAACTCATTTAGTTTGTTTTAATTTCCTCCTTTTAAACGCTAGCAACTCTGGAAGGGGAAAAACTCAGGATCAGCAAAAAATATATAAAACCAGCAAGTGAGCAGCGCTCGAGGGGAGGGAGGGAGGGAGGAAGAAATGGAGAAAGCGGGTTTTTATCAGGTGCAGGACGGGTTAGAAAATGTGTCTTTGTAGCCATAATTATGGCGCTTGCTGAGCGGCTCGGAGGCTGCGTGCAGCTGTCAGTATCCCTGGATCACATGGGCAGAGATGTGAGAAGTCGTGAACGCCACAAACAGATCATTCTACAAACATCTTTTCCCTCACCTTCTACAACCTGCCAGAGGATGATCAAGGACGCTTCCCCCGACAGGACGTGTGGCATCCATGCAGAATGCTTTCCACCATTGCTTGACGCCCACGCTATCTGTGCAAGAAAAAACGCTGCCAATTCTAACCAAAAAATACAAACATCCCAAAAAAAGGCAAATCTAAAAAGTGCGATTTTTAATGATATACACACAGTACTAACAAGGGTTGACTTTTCTGCCTGGCAGATTAGCAGATGGGCACCGAGATTAAATGCCAGCGATGAAATACAACACTACCGCTAAGACTGGCACTCAATAAGCGGGGTACGCTTGGGGGGGGCTGTAAAGGAGCTATTGTCATATTTTGAGATTACACTCACTTCCCTTAGATGTTTCAGAAGCCTTGAAAGATTTTAAACTGCATTTCATAGGAGCTAATACAGGTTCCAGGTTGTGTTATTAAAGAGGCTTGTAGGTACCATAACCACTACATGTTAATGAGTTTTGGTTTGACTAAAAAGTTTGTTGTATTTTTTTTTTTTTTTTTGGGCAGAATGACCCAGCCCCTGCACACCGGAATTACTGATCCACCCATTGTACAGCGCTATGGAATTTGTTGGCGCTATATAAATAATAAAATAATAATAATAATAATAATAATGTGAAAGTTCCACTTCCTCAATTTCATCCATAATTTGACAATATTAATTTACCTGAGCGCATCAACTAAATTAAATGGTGACAAAATGATATTTAAACTATTAAATTGTAAATATCGTACAGAGAGTTGTTTCTCTCTAGACATCCTAAATATAAAAAAAATATATACAATGAAAAAAATCCAGAAATGCTAGCTGGGTGTGATTTGGTCATTCATTACAATATTCCTTCGTATAATAATGCAATCTCAAATATCGAAAATGAAGAATCGCCCCCACCGCCTCCCCATGCCCTGATCCCTCCCGCCCCCCCCCCCCCCTTATGGACGCCAGTCCCTTTTTAGGTTAAATTAATACGTAACAAACGAGACTTGAACCACTTCAGGCTTTTGGTTTAAGTCTCTAAATCAGTTTATTTGATTAGAATCTCGTAACGCACAGATTACGTCGTGCCCACCTGTCTATTCCTTTTCTCTGTGTTCATATTCTCATACTACGTAGAACCAGGCTTATTCACCAAAATCACAATCCATTTCAAATATTAGGGTACAGTATCCAATCTGAATAATATAGCGGAGTTGGAGGAATGTTTCGTATGAGATCTGAAATTCTACATAGAATTCCCAAGAGGAAATAAGCCTTTCAGTGTTCCGAACGATGCAGTGTTACCTATATCATTCCTTGCAGGGGCAATCTGTGCGTTCACAGCAGTGTTGGGGGGGCTCATATTGTGACTCTCTATGTTGAGCAGTTTGGAGTCAGAGACATTTTTTTTTGGTGGCACAGATCCAACGGGTGTTTTCCTTGTTATACTGACACATTTCCGGATCTCTGGCATCGCTAAGTGATTTGGCAAGAACAGTACAGAGAGAAGTTTCCTGGCCGTGTGTCAGTATGAAGTTAATCAGACAATCTCCCACACTGGCAATATCCCAGCAGGAGCCGAGCAAAACATACCATTATGGCCGCGTTAATGGATTCAAAGCACTTCGAAGATGTTTTGTTTCTTGCTTTTTAATAAATTTAAGTCTGCCGATGCAGAAACATTTTTTAACACAAAAACTGGCCGATGACCAGAGGTTTCTTTCCATAAATCGTTTTTTTTTGTTTTTTTTAAACTTCTTATGAGAGGTGCAACGATGTTATTTGGAAGCTGGGCAGGGTTGTCTGTTAGCACTGTTAATGCTCTAGTTTGTTACATGGTAATATTACCTGAAAAAAGTCTTGCTTGCGTCCATCAAGTTCAGCTTTTGGCCTACAGTGTCTCTCGCCTAACCCTCCTCAACCCCTTGTGCGCCTCTTAACCCTCCTTACCAGTGCCACAGTCCACTTTTGTTGCGGTTCAGTTATTAACAGTGTGGGGTGCACCCTCCAATTAGTCAGCCACCCGCATATCACCCAGGGCAGACCAGCATATTAATATTCTTTTGGTGTAAGCTAGTTAGAACACGTGTACCACACTATTGGAGGCCACTACTAATGTCCAGGACTAAAGATTGACTTCAGTGGAGCAGAAGCTAAATGAGCTTCAGTGAGTTCAATGGGAGACACAGGTCTGGGTCAAGACATTGGAAGACCAGAGGAGGCGCTACAACCTGAAATTTAGAGGTGTACCTGAGGCTATAGGCACGGAGGAATTGCCACATTATGTCCGACAGCTCTTTGCAGCCCTATTACGACATAAACAAGCCAAAATGGTGACAGTAGATGGTATCTTCAGTTTGCCAAAGCCGGTAACTGCCCCAACCTCTGCTATATTGGCCTTATTGTCCACTTTAAACAAGATTTTTTATTCCTCACAGCAGATTAGTGGAAAACCCCAATTCAGCTCGAGGGCTCTTCACTTTTCATCTTCCTAACCTCACAAAAAATGCTCTAGCAGCTTGATGGAGGTCACTGAAGCCACTGCTGCAAGTTCTTCGATCCAGGGACATTGCCTACCCATGGGGTGGGCCTAGAGAGCTCATATTCTCATACCAAGGCAAAATTCAACTGGCGCAGATCCCTCAGGACCTAGAGGCCAGAATGCACAATCTGGGCCTTATAGCATCAATGGAAGCTACAGATGCAAGGTTCACAAATCTGGACCCCTCTAAGATCCCAGAATTTGCACCTCGATCTCCCTCATTGGTGGTCATCTGACTGGTACCTAGTACGCTGTCTGCATGCCGTGGTTGTAGGCCACACCAAGTTTGCAAGGGCACTTGAGGCCTCTAGTACCTGTCCATTGTTGCCTAGTGTGCTAGTGGTAGTTCTCATTTAATTTTCCATTTTTATTGTTTATTTATGTTTTACTTCTTGAACTTTTGAGTTTATCTGTCTATACAGGTTGTCTTTTTTTTTTTTTTTTTTTTTACCTACCCTACCCTTGTATGTAGCACCACCAATTTATTTAGACATGGCCACTTAAACAAAATTCTGAGGGTATACATTATTTCCAAGGGGCGAGCTGTTAACCAATGGTACTGTCAGCCACCTTTTTAACGTGAATTTTAAATTACAAATCCCCAAAACATCCCCTCTCCACTTGAATACCTATGCATAATGTTCTGTTATTCATTAGTCACGTATTGTGATTACAGCATAATTTTTAACTGTTTTTTTTGTTTAACATCAGAAATTGGTATATGATTCATATCTCTTTATCTATGAATGATTAATCACTATATGTATTACTTTAATTATTGCTAACAAAAAGCCCATTAAAAAGGGGTATGAAGAGAGACCATTATCTCCCATGAAATTATTACCGTGTATGTCATTGTACCCCCAACCAACCTATATCTACATAAGTAAAGTGTTCATAACTTATGACAATATCACTACTCAATAATATAATATTACCAGTGGCGTACATACCGGGGACGCAGGCGTCGCGGCAGTGACCGGGCCCGGCCCAACAGGGGGCCCGGCCGCCCTGCGACCCGGTATGTATCCAGTGTGGCCAGCCTCTTCTCCTGGGGGGTCCAGGAGCTGGCTACCTCAGGGCCCCCCGAGGCTGGCCCTGGTGTCACCGGGCAGGCTGGCAGGCGCGCGAGGGAGCACTCTCCACTGAGCGCTCTCTGCCCAGCTCCCTCGCGCACCACACTGATGCCGGAGCCGGAATATGACGTCAAATTCCGGCTCCGGCATCAGTACGCGGCACGCGAGTGAGCTGAACAGGGAGCACTGAGGAGAGAGTGCTCCATCGCGCCCCCGCCAGCCTGCCCGCCCGGTGACCGTCCACCCAGCAACACCACTGGACCCCAGGGAATCCCCTCAGCACTCCCAAAGGTAGGGAGGCTGGGGGATTACATTTTTGTGTGTGTGTGTTTTAGAGTGTGTGTTTGTGTGTGTTAGAGTGAGTGTGTGTTAGTGTGTGTGTGTGTGCTAGTGTTAGAGTGTGTGTGTGTGTGTGTGTGTGTGTGTGTGTGGCACCGGGGCCCCATGGGTTGTGTGTACGCCACTGAATATTACCAATTATATCTTTATCAACCCTAAAGAGTATACAACACAGAAAAAAGATAATTAACAAAGGAGATAAATTCAAGAAGAACAAAAAAGATTTAAAAAAAGAAAAGGGGGGAGGGGAAAGTCTGCCTATCGCATATTCTATGTATATATATATATATATATACCTTTTAACCTCTAGAACAGCAGCTATCCATCTATCTATAATATATATATATATATTTTTTTTACATGTTGTCGAAACATAAATAAAGAAGTAAATATTTTTTTTTAAATAAGACACTTTGGGCACATATTACATTTCAATATTTTTTGGCTGTTCCAGTGAAGATCCCTACAATTCCCTAAACAGGCAAATAAACTGGGCTGGAAAAGCTACGGGGATGGAACGAGGTTATGTACTAAAGCGTGAATAGCTGAGAATTTAAAGTGAATGTTCCATTTCAGGCTACAATAGCCGAACAGATATAAATCCAGCTGAATATCCAGCTGAAAATCCAGCTATTTTAGCCTGAAGTTTGAATATTACGTTGGGATGGGAAAATGAGCCAGTGTGAAAAAGGCTCTTGAGAAATACGACGTCAGCAACTGTTAATAGTTAATGAAAAATGTGTTTAGTGCGGTTACTGAGAATTCATAAAAGAGAGTAAAATCCCAGCTTGGATTATTAAATTCCCCATCGATACATTCTACAATGTCGGAAAACAAAGCTGTCAATTATTCTGATTGTTCTGTGCAATGCTGTACTGTACCCCACCTCCCTGGACGTATGAAAACCTGGACCAGAGCTGAGATTAAATCAGTGTTTGTACAGGATCTGTCTCTATTTACTGAGCAAAAAAACATTTTAATATAGTAGATAAAATAAGCAGATAGCCTGCTTATGGGGATTTGTACTACTGTTTTACCTTTTTAAATTTTTGCCCCGAAAAATGCACTAGAGCTTATTTTCAGGGGATGTTTTCATTTTCGGGGGGAAAACGGTAGCAAGCATGTGTAAGAAAGCAGGCCTACCTTCGGGGGAATTCCCCTGAACATAGACAAGGTTCACGAGCGCATGGAATCCAGCGAATTAGGAAACTGGCGACTAGGGCAGGCATAGGCAACCTTCTGCACTCCAGATGTGTTGCCAGCATTATGGGTGTAAGAGCATTATGGGGGATGTAGGCCACAACATCAGCAGTGCCGAAAGGTTGCCTATCCCTGGACTGGGGCTTATTTTCGGGATAGGGCTTATACTATGAGCATCCTCCCTGTCCCTGGCTGCTACCGGCAGCACTGTACATTGTGAGTCTCTTGGGCCCCAGTATGGTAAGGGAGTGGAGATAGATTTTGAAGTCTGTCTGCACATTGGAAATTTGAATAGACCATTAGAAAGGGAATTCGGTTAGGTTATTTATTTATTTGCTGTGTCTGTCCTTCTCCCCATCAAATTGACAATTTCACTAAAAAGTCAACATTGAGCTGACAGTAGATGGTTATTTGTGTATATATATATTTATTTTATTTTATTTTTTAATTCACATAATTGTAGATTTATTTATTTCACCCCAACTTGTCTATCTCCATTTAAACGTTTAAACTTTGCCGTCGGTTCAACGCAGCTCGCGCTTTAATGATTAAACCACTTTAAACCCAGCATGATAACGCCATTAGTAGCGCAGGCCCAAAGCATTCCAGAAGCCAGGAGTCCATTTCACGCCTATCCCAGCGAACGCGCGATCCTCTCACAGCGCTAATCCCACATTTATATATGGAGATGAAAGCTGTAAAGGGGGAAGGATGCTCTGAATATTATATGAACTGTTTCCCCAGTGGAATTATTTCAAAATGTATTGTTATTAAAAAAAATGATCGTATTCTACAAATGAACATTCATTACTGCACTCAGAGCACTAATAACCCAATGTCTCTCTACGCTTTTTAATATATCTGGCTCGGTAATTCGATTGGGAGGGATTTCTTCCAACATAATTAATAAACTCCATCACAGTATATTAAAAAAAATCCATCCACTACATGTTTTTTTTCTTTTGAAATAAACCATATTGAGTTTGTCTTGTTGTCCCTATTCAATGCAATTAGTGACATCCTGAGAATCTGAATCTGAATTGTTTGCATGCATTCAATAATTCATTGAGGTGCGGGCCCACAGGGTTAATTAAGCAGCGGCTCGCAGATATAAATCTATTTTGATTTTGACAAAGCTTTACCCCAAACCTACACAATGTCTTCGACTTTGCAGATAAAGAGCTTAAAAGGGCTTTATGTTCCTGTTCTCTAGAGATGGCAGACATCCAATTAAAGTACAGCGTGTTATGTCTCGCTCACACCAGAACCCCCAGATCTTATGATGAACCCAAACTTTAAATGCTGCCAGTACAGGAAATGGAAAGGAATAGTTTAGCCCGAGTTTAGCTGTTTTTAGTGAAATGTGCAAATTTGTATCTGATGACTGATATTCGAAGGGGTGTATGTAGAATGAACGGGCTTCTAAATGGTTGAATTTAGCATATCACTTCCATTCAGTAATGAGAGGCGTCCGGGGAATATAGGAAGGGGAAGGATAGGTGGGAGAGGCCTGGGGCGAGGGTATACGGAAGGATGGAGAAGGGTAGGGGGAGTCATGGGAGAGGGGGAAACATTGGAAAAGGAAGAGAGGGAGGAGAGGCATGGGGAGAGGGAGATAAGGAAGAGGGGGAGACTGAGAGTGAGGAGAAGCATAGGAGGAAGGGGGAGTGAGGAGAGGCATGGGGAGAGGGAGATAAGGAAGAGGGGGAATGCATTTGGAGACTGAGAGTGAGGAGAAGCATATGAGGAAGGGGGAGTGAGGAGAGGCATGGGGAGAGGGAGATAAGGAAGAGGGGGGAATGCATTTGGAGACTGAGAGTGAGGAGAAGCATAGGAGGAAGGGGGAGTGAGGAGAGGCATGGGGAGAGGGAGATAAGGAAGAGGGGGGAATGCATTTGGAGACTGAGAGTGAGGAGAAGCATAGGAGGAAGGGGGGAGTGAGGAGAGGCATGGGGAGAGGGAGATAAGGAAGAGGGGGGAATGCATTTGGAGACTGAGAGTGAGGAGAAGCATAGGAGGAAGGGGGGAGTGAGGAGAGGCATGGGGAGGAGAGCGAAGGTGATGGGCGTTAGAGGCAGAAGGAGAGGAGAAAGAAGGTGGTGGGAGTTAGAGGCAGGGGGAGAGGAGAACAAAGGTGGTGGGGGTTAGAGGCAGGGGGAAACAAGAACAAAGGTGGTGGGAGTTAGAGGCAGGGGAGAGGAGAACAAAGGTGGTGGGGGATAGAGGCAGGAGGAGAAGGAAGGTGGTGGGAGTTAGAGGCAGGGGAGAGGAGAACAAAGGTGGTGGGGGATAGAGGAAGGGGGAGAGAAATTAAATTGGTGGGTGCTATGGTGGATGGTAACATTATTTTGCAATGCTCACCAATAAAGGGTAGAATATATAAACTCATGATACAATAATCAGTAGTCTGTATTTTTACAACAGAAACTAGGAACCACTGCCCAACCTGCCCCTATGGGCCAGTCTCCACTTGGTGGGAGGGAAAGGCAGAGGCGATGAAGGTGACAGTGGTGGAAGAGGCAGGGGAGAGGAAAGTGATGATGGTAGGAGGGAAGGTCTGGGGGAGAAGGAAGCATAAGTGGTGGCAGAGGGAGAGGAGAAAAAAGATGGTGGCAGGGAGAGGCAGGGGTGAGTGGAGCAATGATGATGGGAGGAATAAGCATTTAGAGAGGGGATAAAGGTGCTGGGTGGGAGAGGCAGGGGGAGAAAAGGACGAGGGTGGGAGGGTGATGGGGACAAGGGAGCATACCATGGTGCAGGGAGAGGCAGATGGAGCTGAGAACAAAGATGGTGGGAGGGAGAGGAGAGCGACGCGGGTGTGAGGGAGGGTCATGGGGAGAACGGAGCATAGGTGGTGGCAGGGAAAGTGGTGATGGGAGGGAGAGGCAGAAGGAGGCAGTATTTTCTCATCAGTAAAGATGAGATTGTTTTTATTGAAACATCACAGTGCATGTAAGGCAGTGTTTCACTAGTAAACGACAATGTCGTCTTGTTAAATATGAGATTTCATTGTACTGGAAACTAGTAATCTCTGTACGTAACTCCAGTGAGCACTACATAAACAGAACACCCCCTTCATCACTCCTTCAAATATATATTCCCCCATCACCTCTCCGTATATAAACCCCCTCTGTCACTCATTCAACATATCCCCCATCACCTCTCCGTATATAAACCCCCTCTGTCACTCCTTCAACATATCCCCCCATCACCTCTCCGTATATAAACCCCCTGTCACTCCTTCAACATATCCCCCCATCACCTCTCCGTATATAAACCCCCTCTGTCACTCCTTCAACATATCCCCCCATCACCTCTCCGTATATAAACCCCCTCTGTCACTCCTTCAACATATCCCACCATCACCTCTCCGTATATAAACCCCCTTTGTCACTCCTTCGTACATATCCCCTTACATCACTCCTTCGTACATATCCCCTTACATCACTCCTTCGTACATATCCCCTTACATCACTCCTTCGTACATATCCCCTTACATCACTCCTTCGTACATATCCCCTTACATCACTCCTTCGTACATATTCTCCGTCACTCCTCTGTATACACCTCTCTCTCTCTTCTACATGTCCCCCATTCCTCTGGACTCTGTGGTGGGCTGTATGAATCTGCAAGGTGTCAAAAAGCAGAATAATGTCAATACAGATTACTGTAGCTAGCAGGGCTAATTGCTGAGTGATAATTTATATTCCTTATTCCAAGCCCAAGACCTACAGCACAGGAACAAGTGGCTTTTAATTTGCTGATTTAATGAATACACTAAACACAAGGTCTCTTGTAAACTCAGGGCCCAGCTGTGACTGGATTGAAAACTAGCTCTCACTCATAGCTATTAAAGGGGCTGGTGGCCTCTGCACAGGTAGCCATTACCAGGGGCCAGTGTGCTCTGCACAGGTAGCCATTACCAGGGGCCAGTGTGCTCTGCACAGGTAGCCATTACCAGGGGCTAGTGGTTGCCATTACCAGGGGCCGGTGTGCTCTGCACAGGTAGCCATTACTAGGGGCCAGTGTGCTCTGCACAGGTAGCCATTACCAGGGGCTAGTGGTTGCCATTACCAGGGGCCAGTGTGCTCTGCACAGGTAGCCATTACCAGGGGCTAGTGGTTGCCATTACCAGGGGCCAGTGTGCTCTGCACAGGTAGCCATTACCAGGGGCTAGTGGTTGCCATTACCAGGGGCCGGTGTGCTCTGCACAGGTAGCCATTACTAGGGGCCAGTGTGCTCTGCACAGCTAGCCATTACCAGGGGCTGGTGGTAGCCATTGCCAGGGGCTGGTGTGCGCTGCTCAGATAGCCATTACCAGGGGACCGTGTGCTCTGCACAGGTAACCATTACAGGGGCTGGTGGGCTCTGCACTGGTAGCCATTACCAGGGGCCAGTGTGTTCTGCACAGGTAGCCATTATTGGGTGCTGGTGGTTTTATTTACACTGCCCTCTCTCACTCACTCACAGTCTCTGTCTCTCTCACATGCCCCTTCTGTCTCTCTCTCTGTCTTTCTCCCTGTCTTTCTCCCTCTCTCTGTGTCTCTCTAGATATAGAAAGGAGACAATATATACAATAACCACATCTACAAATATATAAAAGTAGAAAGAATAAGATAATAATAGAATATAATAGTTTGGTATTGAATGGTCTGCCGGTAATGTCCAGAATAAAATGAGAATTTAGTTATTACCGGTTAATTGAATATCGGGAATCTTTTGGAGTGACATGGTTTATAGATTATTCTTTATATAAAATGCAGATTTATTTTTTACAATTTTTCGTATTGATTTTATATTTTTCTTTTGTATCAATAAGTAATATTAAAAGTGAATAGAGAATAGAATTATCTATATAGAGTCTATCTCACTGTCTCTCTTTCTCTCACATACACTACCCCCCCCCTCTCTCTCTCTGTCACACCCTCCCTCTCTCTCGCATTAGACTGTCTCTCTCTCTTTGTATACACTCACTGTCTCTCTTCCCCTGTCTCTCTCTCTCTCACACACACACTCACCCTCCTTCCCTGTCACATACACACTCTCTCTCCCTGTCTGTCTCACACAAACACACTCTCTTTCTCTCCTTGTCTCTCATACATACACTCTCTCTAAAACATACTTTCTTTTTCTCTCTCTCTCTGTCACATACACTTTCTATCTTTACCTGTCTCTCTCACATACACTTTCTTTCTCTCTGTCCCATTCTCTCTCTCATGCACTCTTTCTCTCTCTCTCTAACACACACACACACTCCCCCCCCCCCCCCCCCGTAAGATGCTTTAGGAAGACACTCTTTATTTCCCGGTCTATGTCAGTCTGTCACTGTCTATCTCTCAGAGGCAGTCTCTCTCTCACATGCACGCTCCCTCTCTCTGTCTCTCACACTCTCACCCCCCTGTAAGAAAGTACATGCAATGTACATTATCTCCTCAGTAACCCTGCAGCATGCATTTTTCATAAGGAGAGCGGTGAGGTGTTTGTGTCACGGTGGATGGACCCCTGGGGATAATGACTTGATACATTGCCCTGCTGGGTGCCACCTTGTATCTGTTTCCCAGGCTGTGTCAGTGTCTGTTCAGGCTCAACAAATACCCCCCCTACCCCCCTCCCCCCTCCTCCATGTCTATTTCTGTTTCCAAATCAAATGTATCCACATCCTTCTAAAAGCCTCCCTGCACTGCTGGGGTGCTGGACTCTGCAGGACCCAAGCTGGACAGAGGGGTTGAGTCCTGGGTGCCCACCTCTCCCCTCACTCAGTGCCTGGGGTGGGCAGGTCTGATAAGAGGAGTGTACTGCCCCCTCCCTGCCAGGAGCAGACACAGCTCACATACCAGCCAGAGCTTCCAGCAAGCACAGAGCCTTCCAGCAGGACATCCAGGGTCCACAGCTCTCCCAGGGGCATGTGTGAGATGAGACCAGCAGGCTGAGACCAGGAGTCTGAGAGGACTTGCAGGGTAGTGCTGGGGTCCAGTCTCCAGGTGAAGACCACAAGCAGGAGTTGCCTGTACATGCCACCATGAGATCCTGCTTTGGAGAAGTTCTTCTTGTCCTCCTGTGGTCCTGTCTGGCTCCAGGTGAGTGGAAGAGCACGTCTTCTGTCTTCTGTCTCTACTCACACTCAGGATGGAAAGTTTAAGGATGTTTGATGGCATCTTATCCTATGCCAGACACTTACAGGGCCATGCCAGTCAGTGAGGGCACACTGGGGTATAGTCAGATCATTAATGGATTGCTGGGCATTAATCTCAGCCCTGCACCTGGAACAGAACAGCTCAGCATGGCATCAGACAGAGAGTGAATGGGACAGGGTGGGCAGGTAAGGAGCAGATAGAGGAAATGGGTCAGGAGAGACAGGCAAGGGGCAGAGAGAGGAAATGGATCAGGAGAGACAGGTAAGGGGCAGAGAGAGGAAATGGATCAGGAGAGACAGGCAAGGCGCAGAGAGAGGAAATGGATCAGGAGAGACAGGTAAGGGGCAGAGAGAGGAAATGGGTCAGGAGAGACAGGCAAGGCGCAGAGAGAGAATGGGTCAGGAGAGACAGGCAAGGCGCAGAGAGAGAATGGGTCAGGAGAGACAGGCAAGGCGCAGAGAGAGAATGGGTCAGGAGAGAAAGGTAGGGGGCAGAGAGAGGGAATGGGTCAGGAGAGACAGGTAAGGGGCAGAGAGAGGAAATGGATCAGGAGAGAAAGGTACGGCGCAGAGAGAGAATGGGGCAGGAGAGACAGGTAGGGGGCAGAGAGAGGGAATGGGTCAGGAGAGACTGGTAAGGGGCAGAAAGAGAATGGGGCAGAGAGACAGGCAAGGCGCAGAGATTGAATGGGGCAGACAGGTAAGGGGCAGGAGAGACAGGTAAGGGGCAGAGATTGAATGGGGCAGAGAGTGAATGGAGCAGGAGAGACATTGCTCTGTTTTGGAGGATGGTGCAGGTACTGATAACTGAAAAGTATGAGCTGGTTGGAGGGACGAGGCAGGTGTGCGATAGGACAGAGACTATCAATATAGCTAAACAATAAGCTCAATAAAGGGACAAACACCGCAATGTCCAAACATAGTGTATTGGGTTTGGTTGCCAGTTATTTCCAATAAGCCCCAACACGTATAAAGGTGGATTTCATGCTGGGGGGGGGGGGTTATTGACCAGGATAAGCCTGTATCTCCATCAGACAGGACTGGGGGGGGGGGTATCTACTAACAGATAACAGCTGCTTCTGGCCATATAAGATTAGGGTATATTTATAGGGCAGGTTACAGGGCAAAGCTTGGCGTACACTATTGGCAGACTGTGTGTGGTCAGGGCAGGTGACAATAAATACATTTACCGAACGAGCTCCTAAAATATCTCTTTCAATCTCCCCCTCTCTCACTGTCAGTTTGGGACCGATTTTCTATCCTGTTTTGCAGTTTCCCTAATACTTTCTAGGCAGCGGATAAAACAAATCCTTAATCATTGTGTCCCCAGTTTAGTGGCGTGTATGACTTGGGGCCCCGCGCACACTCTTTTTTTTTTTTTTTTTTTAGAGCATCACCCTGAGGCACTGGGTTTATTAAGAGGAGATTATTATAGGAAGCACTGTGGGACCCTGTGGCTGAAATTAGATTTTAAGTTGAAAATGAAATGTTGATTCTATGCGTCATGCTTACAGATTCAGGTTCCCCCCCCCTCCCAAAGCAGGAAACAAAGCTGAGATACCCCAAGCTGTGATCTTATTTGTGAATCTCTACCCCCTGTGCGAAGACATCATGGGGGCTCTGCATCTTCGGTAGGGGAGAGCTTGGGTCTTCATGGTGGGTCTGCAACTTCATGATGGGTCTATGGCTTCAGGGCGGAGGCATATGTTTTAATGGGGGGGGGGTCGGGTCTTCATGGGATGGGGGGTCTGCAAATGTCATGGGGGTCTGCGACTTCAGTGGCAGAGCTTACGTCTTCATGGGGGGCGGCAAACATCATGGGGGGTCTGCTACTTCATGGGGGGATCTGCAACATCAGTGAGGGGGCTTATGTCTTCATGGAGATTTGTGACTTTATTCAGTAGGCTTACATCTTCATGGGAGATTGCGTCTTCATAGGGGGTCCGCAACTTCATGGTATGAGAATGCGACTTCATGGGGGGTTTACATGTTTATCATAGTCTGTGACTTTATGGGGGGCTTATATCTTCACGGAAGTCTGCGACTTTATGGGGGGGCTTATGTCTTCATGGGAATCTTCATTGGACAACCTGTGACTTCATGTAGGGTCTGTGACTTAATGTTGGGTCTTGACTTCATGTGAGGGGCTTACGTCTTCCCTGTTTAGTGAATGCAATCAGATAAAGTGTTGATAATCTGTAGGGAATGTACCCTGTATAGTGAATTATTACATTAATATAGGCTGGGTTTATTCCCTAAACTGAGCATTATGGAGAATAAGCAAGGGACTGTCGTTTTATATATATAGTGTACATGAAGGTACGTATGGAAATGTACATGTGTCTAGATATTTATATATAAATTGTATGTATTGAGCTGTATACGTGTGCAGGTGTTATTTATGGTGCACATGTAGGCATGTGTTATGTGTGTAGATGTTTGGTGTACATGTTAAGGAATGTGGTGGGTATGCAGGTATTTATGGAGGGATGTATTGTGTGTCTGTGTAACTGTATGCAACAATGAATGTTTATACCTTTGAGTATATTTATGTAAGCATATAGAGTAATGTGTGCAAATGTATAGCTAGATTTTATGTTTGTATGTGTATAGGTATGTACTTTTGAGTGTGTATGTATGTTGGTTTTAGGCGGTCTTAAGGAGTCAAGGATAAGCACTCCTCTCCCCCCCATCTACCATCACACTCATACACACATACACACACAGCCACATACATAGACACACACAGGCACAGCCACAGATTCACATACATAGGCACACACACAAAGTCACAAAATGATCAATGATCAAACCTCCCTCTTCTCCCTCAATTTGTGGTGTCTAGTGGTGTGGAAGTGTGTGTATATGTTTATGTATGGGGGGAAGGGGTGTTTGTGTGTGTGTGTGTATAAATATATAAAAAATATATTCTTTAGCTGTTAATGCGTGTGTGTGTATGTGTGTGTGTCTATATGTATATGTGTATATATACATATGTGTGTGTGTGTGTGTATGTATGTGTGTATATATATATATATATATATATATATATATATAAATAGTTTATGTATGACTAGGCTAGCACTCAGTCATTTGTAGATAAAAGTTTATTGAAAGTATTTAAAACATGTGGATCGACGTTTCAGTCCCCGTCCAAGACTTTCCTCAGGATCATAGACCCGGAACTATTTGGATATTGAGCCCTTGGCTTACAGCACCCGGAAAAATAACGTGGAGGCTAGAGTGCAAGGAATTTCAAGGACTATTATATTTTTTTATATATATAGATATATAAATATTATTATTATTATTTTATTATTTATATAGCACCAGCAAATTCCCTAGCACTGTACAGTGGGTGGACTAACAGACATGTAATTGTAACCAGACAAATGGATGCATAGGAACAGGTTTCTGTTGAGGGCCCTGCTCAATGAGAAGGAGTGGGGTATAGTGCGAGAGGGAGTGGGGTATAGTGACACAAAGGGTAGAAGTAGGGGTAATAAAATAGGGTGCTAGAAAAGTATTCACTGAGGGCTTACTAGGTTATTTTTGACAGTTGCAGGAGAAGAGTCATGGGGTGGGGGGGACCGGATAAAAACCCGCTAACAGTTTAAATGATATGCTTTTCTGAAGAAGTGAGTTCTTAAAGATTTTTTGAAGGAGTGGAGACTGGGTGAAAGTCTAACGGAGAAAGGAAGGTGCAGCGCTGGAGAAGTCTTGGAGGTGAGTATCAGATGTGGGAGTACGGACAGAGGATAGGTCTTCGGCAGAGCACAGGGGCATCGACAGGTCATACTTGTGTATTAGAGAGGATAGGTAGGTTGGAGCAGCATTATGCATCAAGCTCAAGGAAGTGAGCAGCCAACTAGTTGGAAATCCCGGAGAGGCAGTCAGAGACACGAGTCAAGATCTGCATATAAATGATAATGGAAGCCAAAGGAGCTGATGAGTTTACCAAGGGAGGCAGTGTAGACTGAGAACGATAGGGGACCAAGGGCAGAACCTTGGGGAATGCCAACAGAGAGGAGTTGGGGAGAAGAGGCAAAGAAAAAGAAACACTGAAAAAGCGCTGGGAGAGGTAGGAGGAGCACCACTAGAGAGCAGTATCTCGTAGACTGAGATTATGGAGAATGAGAAGAAGCTGTTGATGATCAACAGTGTCAAAGACAACAGAAAGATCAAGGAGAATTAGGATAGAGTAATGGCTGCGAGATTTAGCAGCAATTAAATCGTTGGATACTTTGGTCACAGCTGTTTTAACAGATTGACAAGTGCGGAATCCAGACTGAAGCGGGTCTAGCAGAGAGTTGGATTCGAGGAAGTCGGTCAATCTCGTATGCACAACTTTCTCAAGGATCTTGGAGGCAAATGGCAGTAGCGATATAGCGCGGTAGTTGGATGGGGAGTTGGGGTCAAGGTTGGGCTTTTTCAGAATTGGCGTTGTGGTTGCATGCTTGAAGGGTTAAGGAAATGTGTCAGAAGAAAGGAATAGATTGAAAATTTTAGTGAGAGGAAGAGCAAGACATTTTTGAAGAATGACATCTAGTTTCTCCTGTTTTATCTTACCCTCTGTCTCTGTCTATTTCCTTGTGATTTCTTTCACCCTCTGTGTTTCTGTCTGTTTTCTGTTTTCCTCCACCCTCTGTGTCTGTTTCTCCTCTTTTTCCCTACTCTCTGTGTCTCTGTCTGTTTTCTCCTGTTTTCACCTACTCTCTGTGTCTGTTTTCTCGTCTTTTCCCCTACTCTCTGTGTCTCTGTCTGTTTTCTCCTGTTTCTCCTACTCTCTGTGTCTGTCTGTTTTTTCCTGTTTTCTCCTACTTTCTGTGTCTGTCTGTTTTCTCCTCTTTTCTCCTACTCTCTGTGTCTCTGTCTGTTTCTCCTCTTTTCCCCTACTCTCTGTGTCTCTGTTTGATTTCTCCTGTTTCTCCTACTCTCTGTGTCTGTCTGTTTTCTCCGCTTTTCTCATACTCTCTGTGTCTCTGTCTGTTTTCTCCTGTTTTCTCCTACTCTCTGTCTGTCTGTTTCTCCTGTGTCTCTGTCTGTTTTCTCCTGTTTCTCCTACTCTCTGTGTCTGTCTGTTTTCTCCTGTTTTCTCCTACTCTCTGTGTCTCTGTCTGTTTTCTCCTGTTTTCTCATACTCTCTGTGTCTCTGTCTTTTATCCTACTCTCTGTGTCTCTGTCTGTTTTCTGTATATAAACCCCTATCTATCAGTGATTCTGGCAAAGACAGAGAGCGTCCGGCTCTGTACGTGAAATAGTGGAGGTGGGGAGCAGCACCCGAGAGGCCCAGATAAAAACGTTCTAAACTGGTTTGACTACTTACAATGAGTCGATGTCAGGGTACTACTTGCACCAAAACCACTACATTGTGCTGTATAGCTTTTTGTGCTTGGAGTGTTCTTTTAACTTTTGTAGGGAATGTACTATTTGCTATAAACGCAGGGTAAGCAGGGCATTCTGTGCCAGGCTTTACAGGAAACGCAGAGTAAAAGGGGCATTCTGTGCCAGGCTTTACAGGAAACGCAGGGTAAACGTGGCATTCTGCACCAGGCTCTACTATAAACGGAGGGTAAACGGGGCATTCTGTGCCAGGCTTTACAGGAAACGCAGGGTACATGGGGAATTTTGTGCCAGGCTTATCTTTTGGAAAATTAGAAAATTGGATGGACAGGCTGGTGCGATAGCTCAGTGGTTATTGCCCCAGTTGAAGATTCTGTTATATTTTCAATATTTCCAGCACGCTTAAGTTAACCTTTTTATCTTTCCAAAGTTTATAAGGTGGTAAATAATAAAATTAATTTCCAGAGGTATCTTGCGAAAATTAACGAAAGCAAAATCTACCTTTAACAGTTAAACGGCATTAAACTTATCATTAAATGCCATGAAATAATGGTTTAATGACATTAAACTTATCATGACTTGAAGTTTACGAAAATTGGGAAAGAACATTAGTGTTTTAGTGAAACTCGTTGATGTCTGTGTTGAGTTGATGTTATTCATCAATAAAAGTTTTGCTTGCGATTTATCAGTACTGTGATAAACCCACTCAGCCCCCAGCCATTGACAGCTTGTCACGCAGACCCCAGCCCCCTCGATCCTGTTCAATAAAGATTATACAAGTGGATGACTCTGCAAAGATTGTGTCGATCATGGGATGTTTGGCTGTTAAGCGCCTGTAATCCTCATGACTATGTATTGCATCTTCCAGCGTTGTCCTTGACGCGGTAGCAGCATTGTGTGATTACTATAGAAATGATATTAGTAGTTGCTATGCAGAAATCTCTGCTATCTCCATTATTGATGGAAAAGAATTCCCACAAACAACGTCTTAGAACGTGCGGAGAATGTGTATGATTTACCCCCCATGCTGATATCCTGGGTGTCTACACAAACAACAGGTCTGGGGCAAACCACTCAAAGTGGAGCAAATCGGCAGCATCATTCTACTGGTTTCCATGGTGACTGCTCCAGCAACAGACCAATTAGCAGAAATATTCTGCTGGTTTCCATGGTAATGGCTGCACCTTTAGAACTTTAACCCAGAGTCTCGTTTTATAGAACTCCCAGTCTGTGTCAGGGTTTAAAAGGACTGTGTAGGTTAAACAGTTTTTTCATGCTAAATGAGAGTCCGCTGCAGCCCATCGATGGAATGGAGAGATAGCGCCAGAGGACTCCGGGTACTATAACCACTTCATTGAGATGGAATGGTTACACAGTGAATGGAGGGACAGCTCCAGGGGCCTCTGGGTACCATAACCACTTCAATTAGATGGAATGGTTTGACACTGCATCGAGAGACAGCGCCAGGGGATTTCAGGCACCCTAACCACGTCAATGAGATGGAATGGTTTAACAGCAAATGGAGGGACAGCGCCAGGGGACTCCGGGTAGTATAACCAATTTAAGCCTGATTAAATATTTTTTTTCAAATTATTTAATATTTTGGATAAACTTGAAATATTATTTAATTTTTTGAAATGTAAATATATTTTTTTATTTGTTATATTTTACTTAATTTTATGATATTTTTATATTGTATATACAATCAATATTAAGTCAAGTTGAAATGCCTACAGTGCCCCTTTAAAAGAACACTAGCACGTTAGGAATATAAATGTGTAATCCTTACATTATAGAGCCTTAGTCATTATTGAGGTGATGCCCACACCCTCCATAAGGGGTAAAACAAATTCCCACACCGTGCTACTCCCTGCAGCTGGCCCCGCCCCCTCGATGAGGCTGAGATCATCGAGATTGATAATCTCAGCAAATCCAATGCTTTCCTACCGCATTGGGAGGCTAGTGGGCAGTAAAACAAACCATCTGATAGAAATGCAGGTTTCACTTGGCTATTTAGTTGGAAGCTCCTTAAGTGCCTGTCTGAGTGACAGTCCTGCAAAGAAATGCTGGGTTAAAACAAGAAGGACATTGCGATGAAGTGTCTGGGTACCTTTAGTGCCCCTTTAAGCCTATCTGGACTGTTATACAGGCTTTGAACCCCCAAATCACACATCTATTCTGTTTCACAATACAAGGTTTAATCCATTATTCTACCAACTCTGCCTAAATGCCACCAAGTGACCATACCTTAACAAAAATCCCACTGAGCATACTAAGCATTGGTTTTATGTTTTATTTATGCAAGTCCAAACAGCCCAGAACTGAATGGAGCTAGACCATTCGGCTGTATATGGGGCCATTCGGACTGCAACGCGGCATGACATCAGTGGCCTATAGCAGGGCATGACATAATCAATGTCCTGCAACGCGGCATGACATCAGTGGCCTTTAACAAGGCATGACATCATCAGTGGCTTGTAGCAGGGCATGACATCATCAGAGGCCTGTAACGCGGCACAACATCATCAGTGGCCTGTAACATGTCATGACATCATCAATGGCCTGTAACACGGCATGACATCATCAGAGGCCTGTAACATGGCATGACATCATCAGTGGCCTGTAACACTGCACGACATCATCTGTGGCCTGTAACGCGTCATGACATCATCAATGGCCTGTAACACGGCATGACATCCTCAGTGGCCTATAGCAGGGCATGACATAATCAATGCCCTGCAACGCGGCATGACATCAGTGGCCTTTAACAAGGCATGACATCATCAGTGGCTTGTAGCAGGGCATGACATCATCAGAGGCCTGTAACACGGCACAACATCATCAGTGGCCTGTAACATGTCATGACATCATCAATGGCCTGTAACACGGCATGACATCATCAGAGGCCTGTAACATGGCATGACATCATCAGTGGCCTGTAACACTGCACGACATCATCTGTGGCCTGTAACGCGGCATGACATCAGTGGCCTGTAACGTGGCATGACATCAGTGGCCTATAGCAGGGCATGACATAATCAATGTCCTGCAACGCGGCATGACATCAGTGGCCTTTAACAAGGCATGACATCATCAGTGGCTTGTAGCAGGGCATGACATCATCAGAGGCCTGTAACACGGCACAACATCATCAGTGGCCTGTAACACGTCATGACATCATCAATGGCCTGTAACACGGCATGACATCATCAGAGGCCTGTAACATGGCATGACATCATCAGTGGCCTGTAACACTGCACGACATCATCTGTGGCCTGTAACGCGGCATGACATCAGTGGCCTGTAACGTGGCATGACATCATCGGTGTCCTGTAACACGGCATGACATCGTCGGAGGCCTGTAACATGTCATGACATCGTCGGTGTCCTGTAACACGGCATGACATCGTCGGTGTCCTGTAACACGGCATGACATGATCGGTGTCCTGTAACACGGCATGACATCATCATGGCCTTTAACACAGCATGACATCATCGGAGACTTGTAACATGGCATGACACCATCGGTGGCCTGTAACACGGCATGACATCATCGGTGGCTTGTAACACGGCATGACATCATCGGTGGCCTGTAACACGGCATGACATCATCAGTGGCCTGTAACATGGCATGACATCATAGGAGGCCTGTAACACAGCATGACATCATAGGAGGCCTGTAACACAGCATGACATCATAGGAGGCCTGTAACACGGCATGACATCCATGGTTTGTACCCTAGCATTATATAATCAGTGTCTTGTGCCACAGCGTTCCCACGCTCTCTAATTCCAGAACTCCTGCAGTTAAAACACATTGTTTACTTCGTGACCCACTGATTTCATACACAGCTGCTATTTCTCATTGAACAGTAAATATTTCTATGTTGTGCGTGGTAGTTACCCATTGCTAATACCTGCTATTATCTGTGTTTCCGCGGCGTGCTGCCCACTGCTCATTATCCTGGGTTGTGGAGTATAATTGCAGTTGGAAATATTCCATATAATTAATTTTATAATTAGTTCATACAAAGGTACCATTACACAGTCACCATTCCCTCCGTACGCCTTTCATAAACCCACAATCCTTAGCGTTCTGTCTGCCGAAAAACAAACTTGACAAATTAGACTGAATCATCTGCTGTGAATACTTACCTTGACGGGCTATAGAACAGAAGTAAGGACCTACCTGTTTGCCACGCAGCTGTAGATGATCGCTTTCACACACCCTAACCAAAAATACACACTAATATCCTGTTATATTTAATCTGCTATAAAATCAACCACACACGTTAATATCCCGTTATATTCCGTCTGCTATAAAACCAACCGCACACGTTAATATCCTGTTATATTCCGTCGCTAAAAAAACAACCACACACGTTAATATCCTGTTATATTCCGTCTGCTATAAAACCAACCGCACACGTTAATATCCTGTTATATTCCGTCTGCTATAAAACCAACCGCACACGTTAATATCCTGTTATATTCCGTCTGCTATAAAACCAACCACACACGTTAATATCCTGTTATATTCCGTCTGCTATAAAACCAACCACACACGTTAATATCCCGTTACATTCCGTCTGCTATAAAACCAACCACACACGTTAATATCCTGTTATATTCCGTCTGCTATAAAACCAACCACATACGTTAATATCCTGTTATATTCCGTCTGCTATAAAACCAACCACACACGTTAATATCCCGTTACATTCCGTCTGCTATAAAACCAACCACACACGTTAATATCCTGTTATATTCCGTCTGCTATAAAACCAACCACATACGTTAATATCCTGTTATATTCCGTCTGCTATAAAACCAACCACACACGTTAATATCCTGTTATATTCCGTCTGCTATAAAACCAACCACACACGTTAATATCCTGTTATATTCCGTCTGCTATAAAACCAACCACACACGTTAATATCCTGTTATATTCCGTCTGCTATAAAACCAACCACACACGTTAATATCCTGTTATATTCCGTCTGCCATAAAACCAACCACACACGTTAATATCCTGTTATATTCCGTCTGCTATAAAACCAACCGCACACGTTAATACCCCGTTATCTTCCGTCTGCTATAAAACCAACCACACACGTTAATATCCCGTTATATTCCGTCTGCTATAAAACCAACCACACACGTTAATATCCTGTTATATTCCGTCTGCTATAAAACCAACTACACACGTTAATATCCTGTTATATTCCGTCTGCTATAAAACCAACCACACACATTAATATCCTGTTACATTCCGTCTGCTATAAAACCAACCACACACGTTAATATCCTGTTATATTCCGTCTGCCATAAAACCAACCGCACACGTTAATATCCTGTCATATTCCGTCTGCTATAAAACCAACCACACACGTTAATATCCCGTTATATTCCGTCTGCTATAAAAACCAACCACACACGTTAATATCCTGTTATATTCCGTCTGCTATAAAACCAACCACACACGTTAATATCCTGTTATATTCCGTCTGCTATAAAACCAACCACACACGTTAATATCCTGTTACATTCCGTCTGCTATAAAACCAACCACACACGTTAATATCCTGTTATATTCCGTCTGCTATAAAACCAACCGCACACGTTAATATCCTGTTATATTCCGTCTGCTATAAAACCAACCACACACGTTAATATCCTGTTATATTCCGTCTGCTATAAAACCAACCACACACGTTAATATCCTGTTATATTCCGTCTGCTATAAAACCAACCACACACGTTAATATCCTGTTATATTCCGTCTGCTATAAAACCAACCACACACGTTAATATCCTGTTATATTCCGTCTGCTATAAAACCAACCACACACGTTAATATCCCGTTATAGTCCGTCTGCTATAAAGCCAACCACACACGTTCATATCCCGTTATATTCCGTCTGCTATAAAACCAACCACACGCGTTAATATCCTGTTATATTCCGTCTGCTATAAAACCAACCACACACGTTAATATCCTGTTATATTCCGTCTGCTATAAAACCAACCGCACACGTTAATATCCTGTTATATTCCGTCTGCTATAAAACCAACCACACACGTTAATATCCTGTTATATTCCGTCTGCTATAAAACCAAACACACACGTTAATATCCTGTTATATTCCGTCTGCTATAAAACCAACCACACACGTTAATATCCTGTTATATTCCGTCTGCTATAAAACCAACCACACGCGTTAATATCATGTTATATTCCGTCTGCTATAAAACCAACCACACACGTTAATATCCCGTTATATTCCGTCTGCTATAAAACCAACCACACACGTTAATATCCTGTTATATTCCGTCTGTTATAAAACCAACCACACACGTTAATATCCCGTTATATTCCGTCTGCTATAAAACCAACCACACGCGTTAATATCCTGTTATATTCTGTCTGCTATGATATCTATCTATTCTATCTGTCTGTCTTTCTCTATATCTATGTATGTCTGTCGGGCTATGTTTTTCTACTTATATCTGTCTACATCTCTATATTTATCTATGTCTGTCTATGTCCGTCTTTCTTTTTCTCTACTATTTATGTCCATCTGTCGATATCTCTACATCTGTCTTTCTCTATCTCTATGTCTGTCTATGTCTCTCTTTCTGTCCTTCTCTATGTCTGTCTAGTTATGTCTGTCTTTGTCTATCTCTATGTGACTATGTCTGTCTATATCTTTATGTCTGTCTATGTATGCCTATTTATATCTGACTGTATCTCTATGTCTGTCTATGTATGTCTGTCGGTCTATGTATGTCTAATTTTGTCTGTCTTTCTCTATGTCTGTCTGACTGTCTATGTATATCTGCCTATATCTCTGTCTGTCTTTGTCTATCTCTATGTCTATTTGTCTGTCTATATCTCTGTAACAGAGCTTCCTGTACCCCGGTTGGGTATCTCCGCCGACATCTGTCTTTGTCTATCTCTAGTGCTCACCGAGGCCTCCAAGCACCCCACCAGACACCATCAGCACCACAATCTCCACGTCCAGCGTTACAGCCTGGCTAGGAACTCGCCATCTACTACCCACCCTGGAACTACGACAAGGCTCCAGGTTCCAGTGGGTGAACCTCTCTTCCTCCAGAGAGTCAAGCAAGAACAGCTCTTAAAAGATATAGTGATATAGCAATCCCCAGGGTAGATACAGCCCCGATCTGGGTGAACAACCTATCCAAAAATCACCCAGATCGGTTCAGGGATTCAGGAATTTCCTGGAAGTCATAGTTCTGACCGACCGTGCACATGGTTCTATGCCCAAAAGAGTTCCAGGGAATTAGGGCCAACGATCGGTCTCTCTTTATGGAGTACAAAAGTACTTACATGAATGGAGCCTTTTAAAGTGTATTGGGCAAGGTTTATTGCAGGGCCCATAGTCACAGGGTAGGAGGCAAGCAAACAAGCCCCTCCAAAAACCTGTCTGTCTATTTATGCCTATATATATATGACTATATCTCTATGTCTGTCTATGTATGTCTGTCGGTCTATGTATGTCTAATTTTGTTTGTCTTTATGTCTGTCTGACTATCTATCTATGTCTGTTTTTGTCTATCTCTATGTCTGTTTGTCTGTCTATATCTCTATGTCTGTCTGTCTATGACTGTCTATCTATATCTGACTATATGTCTCTCTGTGTCTGTCTAGTTATGAACGTTAGATATTAAAAGGCTGTAATTAACCAGTAGTAATTAACGATTGCTGGTCAATTTGACAGTTACTGATTTGGAAATCCAACAGCCGAACTGCAAACCTTGTCGGCTCACACTAAGTCGGCTATTTTATTTAGGTGTAAAATTCACTGTTTATTGAAAAGGAATGTGCGTAAAATGATAGAAGTCGCTGTGTAGAGAAATTCCAATCATCCTATGAGATGATTGGCACAAACAGTGCTTTGCAGGATAAGCACGTCTTGATTTTTAGGAATCTCAATGTGGCATGGAAAATTGTGAAGGTACATTTTTAACAGGAGTGAGTTTTTACCCCATGGCTGCCCTTTAAGATTGTGAAAGTGTTAATCAGACGTCTCTTTGTGTTTATACAGCCCTCTAGTAGACACACACTTCTCTTTTTTAATATGTTCAGTTTTTATTGAGTATAATTAGACCCATCAAATGAGTGAAATTCTTTGGAGAGTCGCTGTAATTAATGAAGATGGCCAAATAAATGAAGATTTTTCTCTGTGTCCCCAGCCGGCTGTCACACCGAGACGCGCGCACACGCGGAGGAAAGACTTCTGCAGAAACTCTTTATCGGATACAACAAATGGTCTCGACCTGTTGCCAACATATCGGACGCTGTTCTTGTGCGATTTGGACTGTCTATAGCTCAGCTCATAGATGTAGTAAGTGAAATACTTTATTTTTAAGGATATATTCCCAATAGCAAAATATCAAAAAAATGTGTTTTGGAAATGTTCCGTTTGCGAGAATGTGTTTTAATATTTGTCGTCACGTTTCCCTGAGGGGATGGGGTAAGAAAACCGGTGAAAAAGATCTGTCTACGGCCTCGATTTAATATGCTTTCCAAGTGATTCAATAATGTTAGAAAAATTTCCAAGTGATTTATCTACACAAGTCACCCTTAAAAAATCTATGGGGAATTTTTGGAAACCGTAATAATCGTTTAGAAAGCTTATTAATCAAGGCCAATGTCTGTGAGCAATATTTGAGAAAGAGTTAATTTCTCTACACAGTTCATGCACATATTCACAAATTTACTTTACATGTATGCACACGCTTGTAATAATTTATTGTTTGTGTGTGCGCAAGTTGTTATTTTTTTTTTCTTTTTCTTTATTGACTTTTGTACAAAAAAAATATCACGGTAAAAATGCTTTAGACTAAAAATGTTGTCTTTTTGGGGGGGGGAATGGGAGAAATTTAATCTCTACCAGTAATTGTTGGTATTACAATACTGTAATTTTTCTCAGGGGTTTTCAATGATCCCATTTTGTATTAATTAGGAAGGAGACCCGTGTGACTTTAGGTTTATGCCATTATAATTTTACCCAAGATTAACCGTCGGTACCTGCTGTTCTAAGCAGTATTGTCTCGGCCCCGGGATCTTTTTATAACATCCACCAAAAAAATCTCAACAGTTTCCCTCTTGCGATCAGATTTACAGAAATTCGCCCTAGAGACACAATTAGGAAGAATGTCTAATAATTAAAACATTTGTTACTTAATTAGATCACAGCTCTTTCAGCATTTTTTAAATAACACAGGAGGATACGCTGGCTACAAGATCCTGCACTGGAACTGCTAGATCTCCTATTTCTAGCATTGCTATATCTGGAGACCATGTACCCCGCATTGCTATATCTGGGAGATCATGTACCCCACATTGCTATATCTGGGAAATCATGTATCCCGCATTGATATATCTGGGAGATCATGTACCCCGCATTGCTATATCTGGGAGACCATGTACCCCACATTGCTAAATCTGGGAGATCATGACCCCACATTGCTATATCTGGGAGACCATGTACCCCACATTGCTATATCTGGGAGATCATGTACCCCACATTGCTATATCTTGGAAATCATGTACCCCGCATTGCTATATCTGGGAGACCATGTACCCCACATTGCTATATCTGGGAGACCATGTACCCCACATTGCTATATCTGGGAGATCATGTACCCCACATTGCTATATCTGGGAGACCATGTACCCCACATTGCTATATCTTGGAAATCATGTACCCCGCATTGCTATATCTGGGAGACCATGTACCCCACATTGCTATATCTGGGAGATCATGTACCCCACATTGCTATATCTGGGAGACCATGTACCCCACATTGCTATATCTTGGAAATCATGTACCCCGCATTGCTATATCTGGGAGACCATGTACCTCGCATTGCTATATCTGGGAGATCATGTACCCCGCATTGCTATATCTTGGAAATCATGTACCCCGCATTGCTATATCTGGGAAATCATGTACCCCGCATTGATATATCTGGAAGATCATGTACCCCGCCTTGCTATACCTGGGAGACCATGCACCACACATTGCTATACCTGGGAGACCATGTACCCCGCATTGCTATATCTGGGAGACCATGTACCCCGCATTGCTATATCTGGGAGACCATGTACCCCACATTGCTATATCTGGGAGATCATGTACCCCGCATTGCTATATCTGGGAAATCATGTATCCCGCATTGATATATCTGGGAGATCATGTACCCCGCATTGCTATATCTGGGAGATTATGTACCCTGCATTGCTGTATCTGGGAGATCATGTACCACACATTGCTATATCTGGGAGACCATGTACCCCGCATTGCTATATCTGGGAAATCATGTACCCCGCATTGCTATATCTGAGAGATCATGTACCCCGCATTGCTATATCTGGGAGATCATGTACCCCGCATTGCTATATCTGGGAGGGAGATCATGTACCCCGCATTGCTTTATCTGGGAGATCATGTACCCCGCATTGCTAGATCTGGGAGATCATGTACCCCGCATTGCTATATCTGGGAGACCATGTACCCCACATTGCTATATCTGGGAGACCATGTACCCCACATTGCTATATCTGGGAGATCATGTACCCCGCATTGCTATATCTGGGAAATCATGTATCCCGCATTGCTATATCTGGGAAATCATGTATCCCGCATTGATATATCTGGGAGACCATGTACCCCACATTGCTATATCTGGGAGATCATGTACCCAGCATTGCTATATCTGGGAGACCATGTACCCCGCATTGCTATATCTGGGAGATCATGTACCCCGCATTGCTATATCTGGGAAATCATGTATCCCGCATTGCTATATCTGGGAAATCATGTATCCCGCATTGATATATCTGGGAGACCATGTACCCCACATTGCTATATCTGGGAGATCATGTACCCCGCATTGCTATATCTGGGAGACCATGTACCCCGCATTGCTATATCTGGGAGATCATGTACCCCGCATTGCTATATCTGGGAGATCATGTACCCCGCATTGCTATATCTGGGAGACCATGTACCCCACATTGCTATATCTGGGAGACCATGTACCCCGCATTGCTATATCTGGGAGATCATGTACCCCGCATTGCTATATCTGGGAAATCATGTATCCCGCATTGCTATATCTGGGAAATCATGTATCCCGCATTGATATATCTGGGAGACCATGTACCCCACATTGCTATATCTGGGAGATCATGTACCCCGCATTGCTATATCTGGGAGACCATGTACCCCGCATTGCTATATCTGGGAGATCATGTACCCCGCATTGCTATATCTGGGAGATCATGTACCCCGCATTGCTATATCTGGGAGCATGCGTACCCCGCATTGCTTATACCTGGGAGATCATGTACCCCGCATTGCTATATCTAGGAGCGTGTGTACTCCGCATTGCTATATCTGGGAGATCTTCTACACCACGTTGCTATATCTGGGAGATTATGTACCCCGCATTGCTATATCTGGGAGATCATGTACCCCACATTTCTATATCTGGGAGATCATGTACCCCGCATTGCTATATCTGGGAGATCATGTACCCCGCATTGCTATATCTGGGAGACCATGTACCCCGCATTGCTATATCTGGGAGATCATGTACCCCGCATTGCTATATCTGGGAGATCATGTACCCCGCATTGCTATATCTGGGAGCATGCGTACCCCGCATTGCTTATACCTGGGAGATCATGTACCCCGCATTACTATATCTAGGAGCGTGTGTACTCCGCATTGCTATATCTGGGAGATCTTGTACCCCACATTGCTATATCTGGGAGATCATGTACCCCGCACTGCTATATCTGGGAGATAATGTACCCCACATTGCTATATCTGGGAGCGTGCGTACCCCGCATTGCTATACCTGCGAGATCATGTACCCCGCATTGCTATACCTGGGAGATCATGTACCCCGCATTGCTATATCTAGGAGCGTGTGTACCCCGCATTGCTATATCTGGGAGATCATGTACCCTGCATTGCTATATCTGGGAGATCATGTACCCCGCATTGCTATATCTAGGAGCGTGTGTACCCCGCATTGCTATATCTGGGAGATCATGTACCCCACATTGCTATATCTGGGAGACCTTGTACATTCAAAATATTTGCGGGTGTTTTTTTACATTTTTAAACTGGGGGGGGGGGTCACAAAAGTGTTACTTTGATGGGAATTAAACATCAGTTTCAAATTTTAGGGATCAACATCCAAACTAAAAAGTATGTGATCATGAAATGTTCGTTTGTCTGATATGCGATGGAACCTATTTAACCTCTTCAGTTTAAGCCGTGAAGACCAACTCGCTGTGTATATTATTTATTTCAGGAATTCTTAAAAAATGCCTAAACTTCACGTCTGTAATTCATAAGATGGAGATCGCTGTGTGCATTTTCCCAAATCTTCTATTAAAATGATTAAATGCTCCCCCCCTAATTCACATGGGGGCTACGGCAATATTGCAAATGGATTAGTAAATTAGGAACTCCAAGCACCATAACCACTTCAGTGATATACTTAACTGTCTACTTTACACAAACGTTCATTAATGTAACTCTATGAAGTTAACGCTTTTAACCCATTCCGGGCAGGCGATGTCTCAGATTTGTCATAATAAAGAGTTCAGAAGGGGTTAAATCCAGAATATCTCCTGTAACAGTCTGACGCACAGCACTAATAAATATTTAGTCTGGATTCGGCTCTCCCGGATTGTTGCTGTAGGTTTGTGCGTCCTCATGCATTGCCTTGTCCACTGGTAATTCAATGGGACGTAACGCTATGGAAATCTATGCAGAAATGCGTACACACACCGCAAGGAATCGCAGGAGCAAGTTTATTAATTCATTTCTTTTTTTAGCTGTACATTGTATATTCCGGCAAGGTATGGTTTTATTGAGGGGTTTTCGGCATGCTGCGCATGTTAAGCAGCTGTGCAGCAAGACACGTGCCCGAGGGTTATTTTGGCTTGGATTTTATAATTCAGTTTAGAATTACGTCAAAATAATAATTACTTTACATGGTAATAGAATGTTTGATTTTTAAAGCGATGTTTTATCATATTTTCACTGACCGGACGCCGTTTGCTGAATGCCTGGGGAAAGAGGGGAAGGCTTATAAGGGCTGCAGAGGAATGGTCTGCAGCTTTTACGAGCTGTTAACAGGATTTACATGCCATTAAGTGATAACATTTGAGGGTATACACATTGGTCGCAATACAAAGCATTTAAGACAATATATCAGGAAATACATATCACAATTGTATTATTTTTTTAGAAGGCGAACAAGCTATTTGTGTGGGTTAAATTTGGTGTCTAGTCAGGAGGTAAGGCCAGTAGTGACATGCGTGTCAGTTAAGTGTTATAGGGTGAGGATAGCACCCCGTGCTCCTGATCAGTGCGACTGTTGGTTTTGGGCCCATGGGGTGAGGGGTTGTGGAACCTACTACCCTGTGGACTAGTGAGTTGTCTTCGCTGTCGAGGTCTAGGTAGCGATCCCTGAGTGTGTGCGTGGTAGTTGCCCTCACCTTCTGTCTGGTTTACCAGGGCCGGGTGCGTGAGATTAATAAAACGTGCCGCTTTACCAACTAGTGCCAACCCACCGGCCATGAGGCAGCGCGCCTTTGAGAGCCCAAAATGGCCCCAAAACCTCCCGGGCCTGCTGCATCGGTAAACAGGTGGAGGTCGGCATACAGGGCCTGCCAGTACGTTCTACCGTTATAGGAGGCCAAGAAGGAATCCCAGACCCCTAGATCACCCCGCAACAGCCGAGTAAGAGTGGTTTCTAACAAGAAGCAGTTTCACTCATCACATAGTAGGATGATTGGAACTGCTCCATAAACAGAAAGCAGTGTAAATGTGTCTCTCGGACAGCCAGATGGAGCTACAGGCAGTCCGAGAGGCGAGGAGCACTGCCACTCTCCAATCACAATCCCAGCAGCTTTTCTGAGTGTCTTCTGTCCTTCCCGCACTCCAGCTGCTCTCCCCCCACAATCCATCTCCTACTGCACTCCAGCTGCTCTCCCCCCGGACTCCAGCTCCCACTGCACTCCAGTTCTCCCTTCCCCACACTCCATCTCCCCCTGCACTCCAGCAGCTCTCTCATATCCCGCACTGAAACTCTAACATCCCCTGCACTCCAGATCCCCCACCCCGCGCTGCAGCTCTCCAATATCCTGCACTCCAACTCTAACCTCCCCTGCACTCCAGATCCACCTCCGCGCTCCATATCTCCCCGCCCCCCCCCCCCCATTCAGCTGCACTTCATCCCCCCCGCCCCCACACACACTTCAGCCCACCACCACCACATCATTTCACTGGCAGGAAGAGGCCAGAAAATGGCAGATTTACCCCCCCCCCCGCTCCCACTGCCTTCATTACCAGGTACTAGCAACCTTCAAATACCCAGCAGCTCATGACTAACAGTGAGCTTGTCTGTAGTGCACTGGTGTGTCAGTGAACTGGTCTGTAGTGAGATTCTGTGTGTCAGTGAGCTTGTCTGTAGTGAGATTCTGTATGTATACCAATGAGTTTGTTTGTACTAAGTTTGTTTATTTGCCAGTGAAAAGACCAATATTTATGTGTGTCAGTGAGGTTGTCTGTGCGTGCCTGCATTCTGTATAATTGTATTTTTTAACCTAATAGGACCAATATTTTAAATTAAAAAAGGAACATAGCAATAATAAGTTTGTATTTATGCTTAGTACGTGCTTAAAAGGCTTGCATACATTTTTATTCAAGGCTGCTTTGTATTCCCGGTCTGGCCTTGGCAGAACACACTATGAAAGCAGTTACAAGAAAGAAAAAAAATGACAAAAAAGACAAAACAAATAGTGCAGTAGAATGTGAGAATTGATCATTCACGCCAGGAAAACTTCTCAGAAAAGGAGCAGATTATTCTACAACACTTTGTTCGAGGGTAACCAGACATTCTTTTGTTCGATCATAGTTTTGGGACAGAGGTGTATTGTGGGAATTCATGTGAGTAGGCAGAACATGTTGGCCTATTTACAGCGGTTAATCAGGATTATTCACTAAAGTGTGAATTGGGGGTGGGGGATATTTCAAATTCAAAGCCCAACGTAGCCGAACGGTAAACCCAGCTGATTGGGAGAATTATTTCAATTCAGTTATTTTAGCCTAAAAGTTGAAATTCACCTTGCATTCCTGGCAGTTCCCAGGTTAATGATTAACCCTGTTAGTAATACAACAAATGTCTGGATACAGAACCCAGGTCTTCCCGCTGTTTGTGGCGTTATTTACAGAACCCGGGTCTCCCCGCTGTTTGTGGCGTTATTTACAGAACCCAGGTCTTCCCGCTGTTTGTGGCGTTATTTACAGAACCCGGGTCTTCCCGCTGTTTGTGGCGTTATTTACAAAACCCAGGTCTTCCCGCTGTTTGTGGCGTTATTTACAGAACCCAGGTCTTCCCGCTGTTTGTGGCGTTATTTACAGAACCCAGGTCTTCCCGCTGTTTGTGGCGTTATTTACAAAACCCAGGTCTTCCCGCTGTTTGTGGCGTTATTTGCAGAACCCAGGTCTTCCCGCTGTTTGTGGCGTTATTTACAGAACACGGGTCTTCCCGCTGTTTGTGGCGTTATTTACAGAACCCGGGTCTCCCCGCTGTTTGTGGCGTTATTTACAGAACCCAGGTCTTCCCGCTGTTTGTGGCGTTATTTACAGAACACGGGCCTTCCCGCTGTTTGTGGCGTTATTTACAGAACCCACGTCTTCCCCCTGTTAGTGTCGTTATTTACAGAACCCAGGTCTTCCCGCTGTTTGTGGCGTTATTTACAGAACCCGGGTCTTCCCGCTGTTTGTGGAGTTATTTACAGAACCCAGGTCTTCCCGCTGTTTGTGGAGTTATTTACAGAACCCAGGTCTTCCCGCTGTTTGTGGCGTTATTTACAGAACCCAGGTCTTCCCGCTGTTTGAGGCGTTATTTACAGAACCCACGTCTTCCCCCTGTTAGTGTCGTTATTTACAGAACCCGGGTCTTCCCGCTGTTTGTGGCGTTATTTACAGAACCCGCGTCTTCCCGCTGTTAGTGGCGTTATTTACAGAACCCAGGTCTTCCCGCTGTTTGTGGAGTTATTTACAGAACCCAGGTCTTCCCGCTGTTTGTGGCGTTATTTACAGAACCCAGGTCTCCCCGCTGTTTGTGGCGTTATTTACAGAACCCAGGTCTTCCCGCTGTTTGTGGCGTTATTTACAGAACCCAGGTCTTCCCGCTGTTTGAGGCGTTATTTACAGAACCCACGTCTTCCCCCTGTTAGTGTCGTTATTTACAGAACCCGGGTCTTCCCGCTGTTTGTGGCGTTATTTACAGAACCCGCGTCTTCCCGCTGTTAGTGGCGTTATTTACAGAACCCAGGTCTTCCCGCTGTTTGTGGAGTTATTTACAGAACCCAGGTCTTCCCGCTGTTTGTGGCGTTATTTACAGAACCCAGGTCTTCCCGCTGTTTGTGGCGTTATTTACAGAACCCAGGTCTTCCCGCTGTTTGAGGCGTTATTTACAGAACCCACGTCTTCCCCCTGTTAGTGTCGTTATTTACAGAACCCGGGTCTTCCCGCTGTATGTGGAGTTATTTACAGAACCCAGGTCTCCCCGCTGTTTGTGGCGTTATTTACAGAACCCAGGTCTTCCCGCTGTTTGTGGCGTTATTTACAGAACCCAGGTCTTCCCGCTGTTTGAGGCGTTATTTACAGAACCCACGTCTTCCCCCTGTTAGTGTCGTTATTTACAGAACCCGGGTCTTCCCGCTGTTTGTGGCGTTATTTACAGAACCCGCGTCTTCCCGCTGTTTGTGGCGTTATTTACAGAACCCAGGTCTTCCCGCTGTTTGTGGCGTTATTTACAGAACCCAGGTCATCCCGCTGTTTGTGGCGTTATTTACAGAACCCAGGTCTTCCCGCTGTTTGTGGCGTTATTTACAGAACCCGGGTCTCCCCGCTGTTTGTGGCGTTATTTACAGAACCCGGGTCTTCCCGCTGTTTGTGGCGTTATTTACAGAACTCAGGTCTTCCCCCTGTTTGTGGCGTTATTTACAGAACCCAGGTCTTCCCGCTGTTTGTGGCGTTATTTACAGAACCCAGGTCTTCCCGCTGTTTGTGGCGTTATTTACAGAACCCGGGTCTTCCTGCTGTTTGTGGTGTTATTTACAGAACCCAGGTCTTCCTGCTGTTTGTGGTGTTATTTACAGAACCCAGGTCTTCCTGCTGTTTGTGTCGTTATTTACAGAACCCAGGTCTTCCCGCTGTTTGTGGCGTTATTTACAGAACCCAGGTCTTCCTGCTGTTTGTGGCGTTATTTACAGAACTCAGGTCTTCCCCCTGTTTGTGGCGTTATTTACAGAACCCAGGTCTTCCCCCTGTTTGTGGCGTTATTTACAGAACCCGGGTCTCCCCGCTGTTTGTGGCATTATTTACAGAACCCAGGTCTCCCCCGTGTTTGTTGCGTTATTTACAGAACCCGGGTCTTCCCGCTGTTTGTGGCGTTATTTACAGAACCCGGGTCTTCCCGCTGTTTGTGGCGTTATTTACAGAACTAACGTCTTCCCCCTGTTAGTGTCGTTATTTACAGAACCCAGGTCTTCCTGCTGTTTGTGGCGTTATTTACAGAACCCAGGTCTTCCCGCTGTTTGTGGCGTTATTTACAGAACCCAGGTCTTCCCGCTGTTTGTGGCGTTATTTACAGAACCCGGGTCTTCCCCCTGTTTGTGGCATTATTTACAGAACCCGGGTCTTCCCGCTGTTTGTGGCGTTATTTACAGAACCCAGGTCTTCCCCCTGTTTGTGGCGTTATTTACAGAACCCGGGTCTTCCTGCTGTTTGTTGCGTTATTTACAGAACCCAGGTCTTCCCGCTGTTTGTGGCGTTACTTACAGAACCCAGGTCTTCCCGCTGTTTGTGGCGTTATTTACAGAACCCAGGTCTTCCCGCTGCTTGTGGCGTTATTTACAGAACCCGGGTCTTCCCGCTGTTTGTGGCGTTATTTACAGAACCCGGGTCTTCCCGCTGTTTGTGGCGTTATTTACAGAACCCAGGTCTTCCCGCTGTTTGTGGTGTTATTTACAGAGCCCGGGTCTTCCCGCTGTTTGTGGCGTTATTTACAGAACCCGGGTCTTCCCGCTGTTTGTGGCGTTATTTACAGAACCCGGGTCTTCCCCCTGTTTGTGGCGTTATTTACAGAACCCGGGTCTCCCCGCTGTTTGTGGCATTATTTACAGAACCCAGGTCTCCCCCGTGTTTGTTGCGTTATTTACAGAACCCGGGTCTTCCCGCTGTTTGTGGCGTTATTTACAGAACCCGGGACTTCCCGCTGTTTGTGGCGTTATTTACAGAACCCGGGTCTTCCCCCTGTTAGTGTCGTTATTTACAGAACCCAGGTCTTCCTGCTGTTTGTGGCGTTATTTACAGAACCCAGGTCTTCCCGCTGTTTGTGGCGTTATTTACAGAACCCGGGTCTTCCCGCTGTTTGTGGCGTTATTTACAGAACCCAGGTCTTCCCGCTGTTTGTGGCATTATTTACAGAACCCAGGACTTCCCCCTGTTTGTGGCGTTATTTACAGAACCCAGGTCTTCCCCCTGTTTGTGGCGTTATTTACAGAACCCAGGTCTTCCCGCTGTTTGTGGTGTTATTTACAGAACCCGGGTCTTCCCGCTGTTTGTGGCGCTATTTACAGAACCCAGGTCTTCCCGCTGTTTGTGGCGTTATTTACAGAACCCAGGTCTTCCCACTGTTTGTGGCGTTATTTACAGAACCCAGGTCTTCCCGCTGTTTGTGGCGTTATTTACAGAACCCGGGTCTTCCCGCTGTTTGTGGCGTTATTTACAGAACCCAGGTGTTCCCGCTGTTTGTGGCGTTATTTACAGAACCCAGGTCTTCCCGCTGTTTGTGGCGTTATTTACAGAACCCAGGTCTTCCCGCTGTTTGTGGCGTTATTTACAGAACCCAGGTCTTCCCGCTGTTTGTGGTGTTATTTACAGAACCCGGGTCTTCCCGCTGTTTGTGGCGTTATTTACAGAACCCGGGTCTTCCCCCTGTTTGTGGTGTTATTTACAGAACCCGGGTCTTCCCGCTGTTTGTGGCGTTATTTACAGAACCCGGGTCTTCCCGCTGTATGTGGCGTTATTTACAGAACCCAGGTCTTCCCGCTGTTTGTGGCGTTATTTACAGAACCCAGGTCTTCCCGCTGTTTGTGGCGTTATTTACAGAACCCGGGTCTTCCCGCTGTTTGTGGCATTATTTACAGAACCCAGGTCTTCCCTCTGTTTGTGGCGTTATTTACAGAACCCGGGTTTTCCCGCTGTTTGTGGCGTTATTTACAGAACCCGGGTCTTCCCCCTGTTTGTGGCGTTATTTACAGAACCCGGGTCTTCCCGCTGTTTGTGGTGTTATTTACAGAACCCAGGTCTTCCCGCTGTTTGTGGCGTTATTTACAGAACCCAGGTCTTCCCGCTGTTTGTGGCGTTATTTACAGAACCCAGGTCTTCCTGCTGTTTGTGGCGTTATTTACAGAACCCGGGTCTTCCCCCTGTTTGTGGCGTTATTTACAGAACCCGGGTCTTCCCGCTGTTTGTGGCGTTATTTACAGAACCCGGGTCTTCCTGCTGTTTGTTGCGTTATTTACAGAACCCAGGTCTTCCCACTGTTTGTGGCGTTACTTACAGAACCCGGGTCTTCCCGCTGTTTGTGGCGTTATTTACAGAACCCAGGTCTTCCTGCTGTTTGTTGCGTTATTTACAGAACCCAGGTCTTCCCACTGTTTGTGGCGTTACTTACAGAACCCAGGTCTTCCCGCTGTTTGTGGCGTTATTTACAGAACCCGGGTCTTCCCGCTGTTTGTGGCGTTATTTACAGAACCCAGGTCTTCCCTCTGTTTGTGGCGTTATTTACAGAACCCGGGTTTTCCCGCTGTTTGTGGCGTTATTTACAGAACCTAGGTCTTCCCGCTGTTTGTGGCGTTATTTACAGAACCCAGGTCTTCCCCCTGTTTGTGGCGTTATTTACAGAACCCGGGTCTTCCTGCTGTTTGTTGCGTTATTTACAGAACCCAGGTCTTCCCGCTGTTTGTGGCGTTATTTACAGAACCCAGTTCTTCCCGCTGTTTGTGGCGTTATTTACAGAACCCGGGTCTTCCCGCTGTTTGTGTCGTTATTTACAAAACCCAGGTCTTCCCGCTGTTTGTGGCGTTATTTACAGAACCCGGGTTTTCCCGCTGTTTGTGGCGTTATTTACAGAACCCAGGTCTTCCCGCTGTTTGTGGCGTTATTTACAGAACCCGGGTCTTCCCGCTGTTTGTGGCGTTATTTACGCTGCTTGCTTGTAAACATGACAAACAAACACTGGGTGAATTGTGTCAGGAGATAAATACATGAATTCCGGAGTAAAGCAAGTAATCTGTTGGCATATAAATGGGGGCAGAGAATGTCGCAGCTATCGGTGAAGCAGGTGCGAGGTACTGTGATCTTCCAGCCATATAATTGGCCCATTACGTGATGCAGCAGTTATAACGAGATGGGAACAATCGTTTATCTCTGCCAATGGGTGACAAGTCCACCTGCTCTCACGCTCCCAGCATGACGCTGGAGTTTACAGGATGGCGCTTTGTAACTTCTCATTTCTGTATCGTTCAACTAGACAACAGGTGCAATGGAAATTAAATTTATATTTAACATGTGATTTATTTATTTATTTATTTATTATTGCCATTTATATAGCGCCAACAGATTCCGTAGCGCTTTACAATATTATGAGAGGGGGATTTAACTATAAATAGGACAATTACAAATAAACTTACAGGAACAATAGGTTGAAGAGGACCCTGCTCAAACGAGCTTACATTCTATAGGAGGTGGGGTGTAAAACACATTAGGACAGGAATTTACATAAAGAACAAAGAACAATGATAAAGAACAATAAAATTTACCCCAAGTAGAGGAGTCGGAGACTTGCTTTTTTTTACCCATCTCCGTTACTGTGAGCTAAAGAGGAAATGTAATGATCACGGACTCATTCCATGATGCCTCGGGCGTGTTTATTCATAACCCGGCTTTTACGGAGAGATTCTCCTGGAATGCTGCACGTACGCTCTTTGTGTATGACACTGCCGGGGTTAATGAATTTACAAGCTTTTCTCAAAATCACCTCTGCTTGCTTCCCTGGATGCTTATTTGGTTTCACAGCTGGTTCAGGACCTCTAAGGATTGCCTGGACCCATCCTAAATATTGAGTTTCTAATGATTCTGGCATTGTTCACCGGATCGAGACTGTGCCGGGATCCGGTGATTCTTTGATTAGGTATCCCTTGGCCTACTGATCACCAAACAGGACGCCATGTGGAGGGGAGCTCAGTGAGGTGATGAAGCATCAAGAGATACCAAGGACTTAAACATAGAATGTGACGGCAGATAAGAACCATTCGGCCCATCTAGTTTGCCCAATGTTCTAAATACTTTCATCAGTCCCTGGCCTTATCTTATAGTTAGGATAGCCTTATGCCCATCCCACGCATGCTTAAACTCCCTCAATGTGTTAACCTCTACCACTTCAGCTGCAAGGCTATTCCATGCATCCACTACCCTCTCAGTAAAGTAATGCTTGCTGATATTATTTTTAAATCTTTGCTCCTCTAATTTAAGACTATGTCCTCTTGTTGTGGTAGTTTTTCTTCTTTTAAATATAGTCTCCTCCTTTACTGTGTTGTTTCCCTTTATGTATTTAAATGTTTCTATCATATCCCCCCGTCTCGTCTTTCCTCCAAGCTATACATGTTAAGATCCTTTAACCTTTCCTGGTAAGTTTTATCCTGCAATCTTGTGGAAGCTCCCTTCTATAGGGCTCCGGGAACAATTTATTTGAGTACCCTCCAAGCTCAGCATGGGACTCTGCACTGGTTCAACGGATGGTCGCGGTCAAACTTCGAACGGTGATTGCTTGGGCTGGGCACCTCCGATCCAGGTGCAATTTGGACAGATTGCACCCGAGAACCAGATATATCATGTTTGGGGATTACTTGTGGGAAACCGTATGTTTTGGGGATACAAATAGCTCTGTCACACAATGTAAAGAAAAATAGCTCAACCTATCGTTACATTTCAGTTGGCCATTTGATTGTGCCATTAATTTAAAGTGACAGCTCCTCTTATACAGTTTGTCAGTTCACAGTTTAACAAATACCAACTAACGCTTTTAATTTGCTGTAGTTTAGCGTTTAACCTGCTGCTGAGAAGGTTGAGGATTGTGTGTGATCTCTGGTTCAGTATTGGCCTGGCTATGGCTGGGATTTGAGTGCGGAGGTCTTGGTTGGTTTGGAAACAAAAAGAAATAGAGATCCGTGAAACCAACTTGGCATTTTACAGGATTGTGATGAGTCACTAAGGGCATTATGTCGGCCCCTGGCACAATACGTGTTTTCCATTAAATTTCTCATCTGGATAATGAATTATTTCTGGGCTTTGTTGGCACAAATCAAATAGTCTCAGCATTATTCTCTGTAGCAAATCCTCCCGACTGGACATCCACCTACTGCACCACTTGTCTACGGAACAAGATGGCAAGGAGGGGGAATGGGACTGTAGTTCCTACGGCTTATTGACAGCTCCATATCCTAAGATATTCTGAAGCAGAATCCTCCTTTCTGTCGCTGTACTGTGCAGGCGATCCAATCTCGTCATTAATTTAGAGACTACAATGAGTCTGCAACTGTCCTAGATAGGGGTTTACTTACTAAACCAGGAATGGGAGAATCGACAGTAAAATTGCAAATGTCAGGTCAGCCTAGCCTAGCCGGCAAATGTTCCACCTCCAACGTAAAGCTTCCAAGTCCATTACTTTGTTCTAAAAGTTACAAATCCTTCACCTCTATGAATAATGATTAAGCAAACCCTCATAATGGATATAGCGTCTGACATTTAATCCATTTATGTGTAATCCATATACATACACGGCTCTTTACTAAACTCAGCGTTTTAGCAGGCAAGGGACATGCATCACTTGACCATTATTTTAAACCAGCAAGCACTCCTAAAAAAATCTACCAAAATAAAGCAAGAAAACCGGTAAAAGTATGTAATAAATGATTATAAACTTACTCTAAACTTTGTCAGATTGCATTGTTGGGCACTCCTCTTAACTAGGGGAGTTTCTTCAGCCCATCCCTCCTTCCCACCCATATCAGTTTCAGACCAGTCCACTAATAACAGAGTTAGGGCATCACTGTGCAGCAGCAGGAGAGAGTAACCCAACACCTAAGCCTGCTCTGCATGGTCACACTGAAGAGACTTCCACTCTTTTTCCTCTGGCAGGATGTTGCAAGGTGATGAGATCTTCCAGCTGTACTTGTGTGAATCTTTCAGGCATGTCCTGTCCACTTTTCCAGCATCCCAAGGGATATGGCACTGATTGGCTATGATTGTGGAAAGCATAAGAAGGAAATATGAAAATCATATTTACCTTTTTTTTTTTTACAGCCTGCAGAGTGAGGTTACAGTCTCATTCAAAGCTAAAGCTTTAAAATAAGACAGTTGTCTCCTAGCCTTTAAAACCAAAAGGCATAGATGATTTGGAATAAAAATTCTCCAACTTCTCTATACACCATGTGTGCCAAAGTACGATTTGTACTTTAATTCACCATTATAGCTGAACGTTTGCTGACGTCATTGATTTGTTTGGGATTAAAGCAAGAATTGTATTCACTTATTGATCTGCTTTTACTATAGGATGAGAAGAACCAGATGATGACGACCAATGTTTGGGTGAAACAGGTAGGTCTCCTAAATGATCTCTCTATATCTGGGCTCTATGGCACAATGTGAGGAGTTATTGGGAGGATTATATGGCACAATGTGAGGAGTTATTGGGAGGATTATATGGCACAATGTGAGGAGTTATTGGGAGGATTATATGGCACAATGAGGAGTTATTGGGAGGATTATATGGCACAATGAGAGGAGTTATTGGGAGGATTATATGGCACAATGTGAGGAGTTATTGGGAGGATTATATGGCACAATGTGAGGAGTAATTGGGAGGATTATATGGCACAATGAGAGGAGTTATTGGGAGGATTATATGGCACAATGAGAGGAGTTATTGGGAGGATTATATGGCACAATGAGAGGAGTTATTGGGAGGATTATATAGCACAATGAGAGGAGTTATTGGGAGGATTATATAGCACAATGAGAGGAGTTATTGGGAGGATTATATGGCACAATGAGGAGTTATTGGGAGGATTATATGGCACAATGTGAGGAGTTATTGGGAGGATTATATGGCACAATGAGAGGAGTTATTGGGAGGATTATATGGCACAATGTGAGGAGTTATTGGGAGGATTATATGGCACAATGAGAGGAGTTATTGGGAGGATTATATGGCACAATGAGAGGAGTTATTGGGAGGATTATATGGCACAATGAGAGGAGTTATTGGGAGGATTATATAGCACAATGAGAGGAGTTATTGGGAGGATTATATGGCACAATGAGGAGTTATTGGGAGGATTATATGGCACAATGAGAGGAGTTATTGGGAGGATTATATAGCACAATGAGAGGAGTTATTGGGAGGATTATATGGCACAATGAGAGGAGTTATTGGGAGGATTATATAGCACAATGAGAGGAGTTATTGGGAGGATTATATAGCACAATGAGAGGAGTTATTGGGAGGATTATATAGCACAATGGGAGGAGTTATTGGGAGGATTATATAGCACAATGTGAGGAGTTATTGGGAGGATTGTATGGCACAATGAGAGGAGTTATTGGGAGGATTTTATTAAAGACACGGAGGCTCATATTATGCATATCTCTTTCTTTATTTCCTCAGCAGCAAAGATAGAGGAATATAAATATTGTCAAAATGAAAGAAAAAACTGTACAGGCATAACAGGCAGCCAATCACATAACAGAGGAAGTAGCTATATAAGTCCTGTGTCTCCCACAATCCCCCTCTTTCTTTGCTGCTTCCTCAGACAGCTAAGTACCTTGCTTTGTGCTCCTTATTCATTGTGTATTGTTTGCTCTTTTATTGCTAATTTACTGATATTTTATGATTTATCTTGTGTTATTATTGCTACTGCCTGCTTCTGTGCAGCAGTTATTTACTGTTTTCTCTCAACTACCCCTTGCGCTGGTGTATTTCTCCCTGATTGCTCACAACCTTCTGCTTCCCCCCCGCGCCCGCCCTGCTTGCCGGCGGTGCCGCGCGGGACCCGGATCCAGCTTTCAGCCGCGGTTATTTCTAACACCTGCCGCGGCTGTCAGTATCTCGCAGCTCGCTCGCGGGCTGCCCGCGCGGGTAGGTGAAAGCCCCTTCCCCGCCGGGTTTCAGTCCGCGAGCGCTCTCTGCACGTGCGGCGGCCATCTTGGGGACGGTCCTTCTCCGTGTCGGTCGATCCCTCTGCTGCCGTGCGCTCTGCTCTGCCTCTGGGTCCCTGGGGTACACCAGTGCAAAGGTTTTCTTCTGTTTTCCCTATACTATTTTTCTGTGGGTTAATCAACCCTTGTTCTGTCACTTTGTTGTTAGCTTATACTGCTGGGATTTTACTTATGCTTTAAGTTGCCACTATGCAGGACAGGGAGGAAGGGCCTGAGGGCCTCACCACTGATTTTAACTCAGACAATCCTGTAGGGGCTAATGCTTCCCAGGAATTTCAAACCCTGCTGGATGCCACTATGGCTTCTTCCTTGCAGAGGCTTTTGCTTCAGCCATGGGTGCTGTGTCCTCCTCCTTTTTTCCCATTCCCTGCACTCCTTACTTTTTGCCTTCCTGGCGGCCCCCGCCCTCCTGGGCGTGGGGACCTCCTCACCTACCCCGACTGTGCCTGGGGCCCGTAAGGCTTAGGCGAAGTCTAAACATGTCGACTCCCACTCCTCGATGCAGGTTCTACCTGCCATGAATGACACGCTAGAGGCGGTCAATGACAGCGCGCCTCCCACGCGCAATAGAGCCCCTGGCCGGGCTAAAAAGGCTAGATTATGGAATTGGGCTAAAGCCCTGGATGATGGGTCGGATACCGACCGGAGTGTGGAGAATGAGTCCGACGTTATGGAGTATGACTCCTATGATGAGGGCGAGTCGGGTGAGGTTTTTGCCCCTTACGGGTGTGACCCCTTCTGGGACCTCCGCCGCTGCCCATAGTCACGTGCTTGGCCCCACTGGGGACGCCAAGGCGCTGTTTGACCCTCAGGGCAACCCTCTATTTGACCCTGACGATCTCCGTCACCCTAGGTCTGCAGAGTGGGTTTCCCCGGACCATATCGCTCATTACGTGGCACGACGTATGCGTACCCCCTTTCCAAGGAGGGTCGCAATAAGTTACGGGCAGAATGCCCCAGGCCCTCTCTACCGGGCTCGGCCTGCATGACCCCTGACATTGATCCCCTGTTCAATTCCTGAACAAGTCAGGTTGGAAGCCCAAGAAGGGCTTGGACTACTCCCTTAAGGGGTGCCAGGACAAGATCTTGGATACCCTGGGCCCCCTGTCTAAATTATATGAGCTCCTGGACACCGCTAGAGCGGGCAATTCAGTGCTGGACGTTGACGTTGCCATAGGTTGAGTCCAGAGGGCTATCTGCCTATTGGGCAATGCCAATACTGCTATGTCCTCTGAGAGGCGTAAGGCGATCCTTCTTAAGATCGATCCCAAATTGGCTGCCATGACGGTGGCGGAACCAGGTCGACTGATGAGGGGGACGTTGTTCGGCACTTCCTTTGTGAAGGACCTGGGCTCATACGTTAAGACCTTTACGGCCATAGACAAGGAGCAGGCAAACATGAAGCGCATGTTTCCCTGCCAGAGGGAGATCTTGGGGCTCCAGTTACCCCCGTGGTGCCACTTCGGGCAGGCGTCCTTATGGTGAGTACCCCTTCTTCCCATCTCACTCATGTCCGGGTGGCGGGAAGGCTAGAATCATTTTACCGGGGGTGGGCGGCTATAACCTCAGATGCTTGGGTACTGCAATGCGTACGGGTTACCGCCTGGAGTTGTTTTCTCTGCCTGTTCCATCCCCAGAGAACTGTCCCTCCCGCCGGATCGGGACGGAATGATTTCGACAGAAGTCGAGGAGATGTTGTCCAAAGGCGCTATAGAAGAGTTGCCTCTCGCCACTCCGGGCTTTACGAGCAATCTCTCTCTGGTGCCAAAGAAAGGGGGCGGAGTCTGCCCTGTATTAAATCTCCGTCCTCTCAATGCATTCCTACGTTACCAACATTTTCAGATGGAAGGCATACATTGCCTCAGAGATCTCCTCCGGCAGTTGGATTGGTTGGCCAAATTAGATCTGAAGGACGCGTACTTTACAGTTCCCATCGCAAAGGACCACAGGGATTACCTCCACTTCACCTGGCACGGGAGGCGCTGGCGTTTTACCTGCCTGCCTTTCGGTCTGTCCTCAGCTCCTTGGTGCTTCACCAAGGTCATGAAACCGGTGGTAACGTTCCTTCGTACGAGTGGAGTACGCCTGATTATTTACCTGGACGACATTCTAATCAGGTCACAGTCCAGAGACTAGCTACTACTACATTTGGACTGGACAACTAGGCTATTACAGAACTTGGTTTTCTTGATCATCTGGGAAAAGTCGGCCCTGACCCCCACTCAGTCCTTGGAATTCTTGGGTTTTCCGAGTGGATCCCATCTAGCGATTCCTGTACTTACCGGAATCCAAGATGAAGACCATCCAGAAGGAACTTCGGCGGGCGCGCCGGGTGCCGGAGTTGTCCATCAGCCGGCCCAGGCTAATAGGCCTGCTCGCTGCCTCCATCCAGGCAATATTCCCGGGCCCGCTACATTACAGAGCCCTCCAACGCCTCAAAGGTTCGCACCTCCGTTCGGGCCGTTCTTACGAATCCAGGATACGACTGGACGAAGAATCTAGGGACGAACTGGTCTGGTGGTTGGCACACATGAAGGCCTGGAACGGAAGAGCCATTTTCGGTTCCGTTCCGGACGTGGTGATAGTGTCCGATGCCAGCTTACACGGCTGGGGTGCTCGTTGTGGCGATGTTTCCACAAGAGGCGGATGGTCCGAAATCGAGAAACCGTTGCACATCAACTGCCTGGAGCTCTTGACAGGGACTTTTGCGATTCACAGCCTTACCCCGGGTCGGGCGAACTGCTGTGTTCTACTCAAGATGGACAACGTGTCAGCTGTCCGATATATTAATCACCTGGAAGGTACCAAGTCAAGGATGCTGACTCTGTTAGCGAAAGATTTTTGGCAATTTTTACCTCTACTACAACGTCTCTGTGACGGCTGAACACATTTCGGGTCTGGACAATTCGGGAGCGGATTAGAATTCCAGACGTTTAAGTGACTCGGGAGATTGGCACTTGCACGTTTCGGTTTTCCAAAGCCTAGACAGTCTATGGGGACAGTTCACGATGGATCTGTTCGCTTCTCGTCTGAACACGCTACTCCCGAAGTTTTACAGTTGGAGACCGGATCCGGCTGCAGTGGCGACGGACGCCTTTCTCCAAGAATGGCCATCAGGCCGTCTGTATGCCTTTCCACCATTCAACATGATTGCCCGCACGATATCGAAATTGGTCCGTCACGGCTGTTACCTGGCGTTGATCACACCCTTTGGAGATCCCGACCGTGGTTTCCACGCCTGATGGAGTTGTCGATAGATTACCCTCGTCTGATCCCGAGCTTCCAGGATCTTCTTCTGGATCCAGACGGGATCTCGCGCGGGCTGGTGTTACACCACCAATTGCCTCTAGTAGCGTGGCTCCTTTCAGGGGATCTTGGATTGTCTCAAACGTTCCGCGATCAACTCTCCTGCTCCTCGATAACGCATGGGCTCCAGGCACAAGATCGGCTTACCGTAGCTCATGGAACTCATGGTCTCATTGGTGCATGGTACGAGCAGTGGATCCCATATCTGCCGCTCTCCATCTGATCTTGGAGTTCCTCACGTTCCTGTTTGACTCGGGCTAGGCATACCGCACTATCAACCTTTGCCGCTCCGCTATCTCAGCGGGTCATAGTGGTTTGGATAGTTCCCCCGGCGGCAGACACCCTTTTGTATGTCGCCTCCTCAAAGGTATCCGCCTCGCCCGTCCTCCTAGGTCTCGTTTTTCTGCCTTCTGGGACGTCAATGTGATGTTGCACTTTCTCTCTGCATGGTACCCTAGCCAGGAATTGACCCTCAAACAATTGTCTTCCAAGTTGGTTATGTTACTCTGTTTGATCTCATGTAAGAGGGTTTCCGACGTCAGGGCCCTTGACTGGGACACCATTGTTTTCACCCCAGAGGGTGTTAGTTGTTTCAACATATCCAGGAGGACGAAATAGACTTCTAAGTCATTTGTGTATCCAAGATTCTCAGGGAATCCTGCACTTTGTCCGGTGGATTGCCTCAGGGCCTATCTGGATGCTACGCAGTCTCTGCGTTCATCAGATTCGCATCCCTTGTTCATTTCTTTTCATGCACCTCACCAACCTGTTCCATGCCAACGCTGGCACGTTGGGTGCGATGGCTCCTGTCTATGGCAGGTATAGACACCTCTGTCTTCACGCCTCATTCAGTTCGGGGAGCTATGGCTTCGAAAGCGTATGCAGTTGGATGTCGTTTGGAGGACATTATGCGAGCAGCGGATTGGTTCCGTGAATCGACCTTCCGCAATTTCTATTTCAGACCAATTGAACACATCGCATCTCAGGTGATAGCACAGCTTTGAACTTGCATAATATGAGCCTCCGTGTCTTTAATAAAATTCCCAGATTTTACTAGTAACATGACGTAAAGTCATGATTTTATTAAAGACACGGAGGCGAGTATTATTCCCGCCCACCCTCCCGGTGTGGATTTGGGAAAGGAGATGCTTCGGTGCTATTCAGGTATGTTTTTTCAATTAGGTCTGTATTTATATCATGTATTTTTATCATGTTTTGGATGATCTTGAACGTTTTATGCTGGTTTCTAATTTTTATATATTTTCTATTTCAGAATCCAGTTTTTTTATGTATGGCTCCTCACGGTTATGTTTGGTAAGTCTACAGTTTTGAGTTTGGAAATTACCATAATTTTCTATCTTTTTTAGCTTGAAGTTTTCGCATTGTTTCCCGTTTCCTGTTTGGATCAAGTGGGACATAGTTTATTTTACCTGGTCTTCGGTTTTCGCAAGAAAGAGGGGGATTGTGGGAGACACAGGACTTATATAGCTACTTCCTCTATTATGTGATTGGCTGCCTGTTATGCCTGTACAGTTTTTTCTTTCATTTTGACAATATTTATATTCCTCTATCTTTGCTGCTGAGGAAATAAAGAAAGAGATATGCATAATACTCGCCTCCGTGTCTTTAATAAAATCATGACTTTACGTCATGTTACTAGTAAAATCTGGGAATTATATGGCACAATGTGAGGAGTTATTGGGAGGATTATATAGCACAATGTGAGGAATTATTGGGAGGATTATATGGCACAATGAGAGGAGTTATTGGGAGGATTATATAGCACAATGTGAGGAGTTATTGGGAGGATTATATAGCACAATGGGAGGTGTTATTGGGAGGATTATATAGCACAATGAGAGGAGTTATTGGGAGGATTATATGGCACAATGAGAGGAGTTATTGGGAGGATTATATAGCACAATGAGAGGAGTTATTGGGAGGATTATATAGCACAATGAGAGGAGTTATTGGGAGGATTATATGGCACAATGAGAGGAGTTATTGGGAGGATTATATAGCACAATGTGAGGAGTTATTGGGAGGATTATATAGCACAATGAGAGGAGTTATTGGGAGGATTATATAGCACAATGAGAGGAGTTATTGGGAGGATTATATAGCACAATGTGAGGAGTTATTGGGAGGATTATATAGCACAATGTGAGGAATTATTGGGAGGATTATATGGCACAATGAGAGGAGTTATTGGGAGGATTATATAGCACAATGGGAGGTGTTATTGGGAGGATTATATGGCACAATGTGAGGAGTTATTGGGAGGATTATATAGCACAATGAGAGGAGTTATTGGGAGGATTATATGGCACAATGTGAGGAATTATTGGGAGGATTATATACACAATGAGAGGAGTTATTGGGAGGATTATATGGCACAATGAGAGGAGTTATTGGGAGGATTATATAGCACAATGAGAGGAGTTATTGGGAGGATTATATGGCACAATGAGAGGAGTTATTGGGAGGATTATATAGCACAATGTGAGGAGTTATTGGGAGGATTATATGGCACAATGAGAGGAGTTATTGGGAGGATTATATGGCACAATGTGAAGAGTTATTGGGAGGATTATATAGCACAATGAGAGGAATTATTGGGAGGATTATATAGCACAATGAGAGGAGTTATTGGGAGGATTATATAGCACAATGGGAGGAGTTATTGGGAGGATTATATAGCACAATGAGAGGAGTTATTGGGAGGATTATATAGCACAATGAGAGGAGTTATTGGGAGGATTATATGGCACAATGAGAGGAGTTATTGGGAGGATTATATGGCACAATGAGAGGAGTTATTGGGAGGATTATATGGCACAATGAGAGGAGTTATTGGGAGGATTATATAGCACAATGAGAGGAGTTATTGGGAGAATGATATAGCACAATGAGAGGAGTTATTGGGAGGATTATATGGCACAATGAGAGGAGTTATTGGGAGGATTATATGGCACAATGAGAGGAGTTATTGGGAGGATTATATAGCACAATGTGAGGAGTTATTGTGAGGATTATATAGCACAATGAGAGGAATTATTGGGAGGATTATATAGCACAATGAGAGGAGTTATTGGGAGGATTATATAGCACAATGAGAGGAGTTATTGGGAGGATTATATAGCACAATGAGAGGAGTTATTGGGAGGATTATATAGCACAATGTGAGGAGTTATTGGGAGGATTATATGGCACAATGTGAGGAGTTATTGGGAGGATTATATAGCACAATGAGAGGTGTTATTGGGAGGATTATATAGCACAATGAGAGGAGTTATTGGGAGGATTATATAGCACAATGAGAGGAGTTATTGGGAGGATTATATAGCACAATGGGAGGAGTTATTGGGAGGATTATATAGCACAATGAGAGGAGTTATTGGGAGGATTATATAGCACAATGAGAGGAGTTATTGGGAGGATTATATGGCACAATGGGAGGAGTTATTGGGAGGATTATATAGCACAATGAGAGGAGTTATTGGGAGGATTATATAGCACAATGAGAGGAGTTATTGGGAGGATTATATGGCACAATATGAGGAGTTATTGGGAGGATTATATGGCACAATGTGAGGAGTTATTGGGAGGATTATATAGCACAATGAGAGGAGTTATTGGGAGGATTATATGGCACAATGAGAGGAGTTATTGGGAGGATTATATGGCACAATGTGAGGAGTTATTGGGAGGATTATATGGCACAATGTGAGGAGTTATTGGGAGGATTATATAGCACAATGAGAGGAGTTATTGGGAGGATTATATGGCACAATGGGAGGAGTTATTGGGAGGATTATATAGCACAATGAGAGGAGTTATTGGGAGGATTATATGGCACACTATGAGGAGTTATTGGGAGGATTATATGGCACAATGTGAGGAGTTATTGGGAGGATTATATAGCACAATGAGAGGAGTTATTGGGAGGATTATATGGCACAATGAGAGGAGTTATTGGGAGGATTATATGGCACAATGTGAGGAGTTATTGGGAGGATTATATGGCACAATGTGAGGAGTTATTGGGAGGATTATATAGCACAATGTGAGGAGTTATTGGGAGGATTATATAGCACAATGAGAGGAGTTATTGGGAGGATTATATGGCACAATGAGAGGAGTTATTGTGAGGATTATATAGCACAATGAGAGGAGTTATTGGGAGGATTATATAGCACAATGAGAGGAGTTATTGTGAGGATTATATAGCACAATGAGAGGAATTATTGGGAGGATTATATAGCACAATGAGAGGAGTTATTGGGAGGATTATATAGCACAATGGGAGGAGTTATTGGGAGGATTATATAGCACAATGAGAGGAGTTATTGGGAGGATTATATAGCACAATGAGAGGAGTTATTGGGAGGATTATATGGCACAATGGGAGGAGTTATTGGGAGGATTATATAGCACAATGAGAGGAGTTATTGGGAGGATTATATAGCACAATGAGAGGAGTTATTGGGAGGATTATATGGCACAATATGAGGAGTTATTGGGAGGATTATATGGCACAATGTGAGGAGTTATTGGGAGGATTATATAGCACAATGAGAGGAGTTATTGGGAGGATTATATGGCACAATGAGAGGAGTTATTGGGAGGATTATATGGCACAATGTGAGGAGTTATTGGGAGGATTATATGGCACAATGTGAGGAGTTATTGGGAGGATTATATAGCACAATGTGAGGAGTTATTGGGAGGATTATATAGCACAATGAGAGGAGTTATTGGGAGGATTATATGGCACAATATGAGGAGTTATTGGGAGGATTATATGGCACAATGTGAGGAGTTATTGGGAGGATTATATAGCACAATGAGAGGAGTTATTGGGAGGATTATATGGCACAATGAGAGGAGTTATTGGGAGGATTATATGGCACAATGTGAGGAGTTATTGGGAGGATTATATGGCACAATGTGAGGAGTTATTGGGAGGATTATATAGCACAATGAGAGGAGTTATTGGGAGGATTATATGGCACAATGGGAGGAGTTATTGGGAGGATTATATAGCACAATGAGAGGAGTTATTGGGAGGATTATATGGCACAATATGTGGAGTTATTGGGAGGATTATATGGCACAATGTGAGGAGTTATTGGGAGGATTATATAGCACAATGAGAGGAGTTATTGGGAGGATTATATGGCACAATGAGAGGAGTTATTGGGAGGATTATATGGCACAATGTGAGGAGTTATTGGGAGGATTATATGGCACAATGTGAGGAGTTATTGGGAGGATTATATAGCACAATGTGAGGAGTTATTGGGAGGATTATATAGCACAATGAGAGGAGTTATTGGGAGGATTATATGGCACAATGAGAGGAGTTATTGTGAGGATTATATAGCACAATGAGAGGAGTTATTGGGAGGATTATATAGCACAATGAGAGGAGTTATTGTGAGGATTATATAGCACAATGAGAGGAATTATTGGGAGGATTATATAGCACAATGAGAGGAGTTATTGGGAGGATTATATAGCACAATGGGAGGAGTTATTGGGAGGATTATATAGCACAATGAGAGGAGTTATTGGGAGGATTATATAGCACAATGAGAGGAGTTATTGGGAGGATTATATGGCACAATGGGAGGAGTTATTGGGAGGATTATATAGCACAATGAGAGGAGTTATTGGGAGGATTATATAGCACAATGAGAGGAGTTATTGGGAGGATTATATGGCACAATATGAGGAGTTATTGGGAGGATTATATGGCACAATGTGAGGAGTTATTGGGAGGATTATATAGCACAATGAGAGGAGTTATTGGGAGGATTATATGGCACAATGAGAGGAGTTATTGGGAGGATTATATGGCACAATGTGAGGAGTTATTGGGAGGATTATATGGCACAATGTGAGGAGTTATTGGGAGGATTATATAGCACAATGTGAGGAGTTATTGGGAGGATTATATAGCACAATGAGAGGAGTTATTGGGAGGATTATATGGCACAATGAGAGGAGTTATTGTGAGGATTATATAGCACAATGAGAGGAGTTATTGGGAGGATTATATAGCACAATGTGAGGAGTTATTGGGAGGATTATATAGCACAATGAGAGGAGTTATTGGGAGGATTATATGGCACAATGTGAGGAGTTATTGGGAGGATTATATGGCACAATGTGAGGAGTTATTGGGAGGATTATATAGCACAATATGAGGAGTTATTGGGAGGATTATATGGCACAATGTGAGGAGTTATTGGGAGTATTATATGGCACAATGAGAGGAGTTATTGTGAGGATTATATAGCACAATGTGAGGAGTTATTGGGAGGATTATATAGCACAATGTGAGGAGTTATTGGGATGATTATATAGCACAATGAGAGGAGTTATTGGGAGGATTATATAGCACAATGTGAGGAGTTATTGGGAGGATTATATAGCACAATGAGAGGAGTTATTGTGAGGATTATATAGCACAATGTGAGGAGTTATTGGGAGGATTATATAGCACAATGTGAGGAGTTATTGGGATGATTATATAGCACAATGAGAGGAGTTATTGGGAGGATTATATAGCACAATGTGAGGAGTTATTGGGAGTATTATATGGCACAATGAGAGGAGTTATTGTGAGGATTATATAGCACAATGTGAGGAGTTATTGGGAGGATTATATAGCACAATGTGAGGAGTTATTGGGATGATTATATAGCACAATGAGAGGAGTTATTGGGAGGATTATATAGCACAATGAGAGGAGTTATTGGGAGGATTATATAGCACAATGAGAGGAGTTATTGGGAGGATTATATAGCACAATGAGAGGAGTTATTGGGAGGATTATATAGCACAATGGGAGGAGTTATTGGGAGGATTATATGGCACAATGAGAGGAGTTATTGGGAGGATTATATGGCACAATGAGATGCGTTATTGGGAGGATTATATGGCACAATGAGAGGAGTTATTGGGAGGATTATATGGCACAATGTGAGGAGTTATTGGGAGGATTATATAGCACAATATGAGGAGTTATTGGGAGGATTATATAGCACAATGTGAGGAGTTATTGGGAGGATTATATAGCACAATGAGAGGAGTTATTGGGAGGATTATATGGCACAATGTGAGGAGTTATTGGGAGGATTATATAGCACAATGAGAGGAGTTATTGGGAGGATTATATAGCACAATGGGAGGAGTTATTGGGAGGATTATATAGCACAATGAGAGGAGTTATTGGGAGGATTATATGGCACAATGAGAGGCGTTATTGGGAGGATTATATGGCACAATGAGAGGAGTTATTGGGAGGATTATATAGCACAATGTGAGGAGTTATTGGGAGGATTATATAGCACAATGAGAGGAGTTATTGGGAGGATTATATAGCACAATGAGAGGAGTTATTGGGAGGATTATATAGCACAATGAGAGGAGTTATTGGGAGGATTATATAGCACAATGAGAGGAGTTATTGGGAGGATTATATGGCACAATGAGAGGAGTTATTGGGAGGATTATATAGCACAATGTGAGGAGTTATTGGGAGGATTATATAGCACAATGAGAGGAGTTATTGGGAGGATTATATAGCACAATGAGAGGAGTTATTGGGAGGATTATATAGCACAATGAGAGGAGTTATTGGGAGGATTATATAGCACAATGAGAGGAGTTATTGGGAGGATTATATAGCACAATGAGAGGAGTTATTGGGAGGATTATATAGCACAATGAGAGGAGTTATTGGGAGGATTATATAGCACAATGAGAGGAGTTATTGGGAGGATTATATAGCACAATGAGAGGAGTTATTGGGAGGATTATATAGCACAACGAGAGGAGTTATTGGGAGGATTATATAGCACAATGAGAGGAGTTATTGGGAGGATTATATAGCACAATGAGAGGAGTTATTGGGAGGATTATATAGCACAATGTGAGGAGTTATTGGGAGGATTATATAGCACAATGTGAGGAGTTATTGGGAGGATTATATGGCACAATGAGAGGAGTTATTGGGAGGATTATATAGCACAATGAGAGGAGTTATTGGGAGGATTATATGGCACAATGTGAGGAGTTATTGGGAGGATTATATAGCACAATGTGAGGAGTTATTGGGAGGATTATATGGCACAATGTGAGGAGTTATTGGGAGGATTATATAGCACAATGAGAGGAGTTATTGGGAGGATTATATAGCACAATGTGAGGAGTTATTGGGAGGATTATATAGCACAATGAGAGGAGTTATTGGGAGGATTATATGGCACAATGTGAGGAGTTATTGGGAGGATTATATAGCACAATGTGAGGAGTTATTGGGAGGATTATATGGCACAATGTGAGGAGTTATTGGGAGGATTATATAGCACAATGAGAGGAGTTATTGGGAGGATTATATAGCACAATGAGAGGAGTTATTGGGAGGATTATATAGCACAATGTGAGGAGTTATTGGGAGGATTATATGGCACAATGTGAGGAGTTATTGGGAGGATTATATAGCACAATGGGAGGAGTTATTGGGAGGATTATATAGCACAATGAGAGGAGTTATTGGGAGGATTATATAGCACAATGAGAGGTGTTATTGGGAGGATTATATGGCACAATGTGAGGAGTTATTGGGAGGATTATATGGCACAATGTGAGGAGTTATTGGGAGGATTATATAGCACAATGAGAGGAGTTATTGGGAGGATTATATAGCACAATGAGAGGAGTTATTGGGAGGATTATATAGCACAATGAGAGGAGTTATTGGGAGGATTATATAGCACAATGAGAGGAGTTATTGGGAGGATTATATGGCACAATGAGAGGAGTTATTGGGAGGATTATATAGCACAATGTGAGGAGTTATTGGGAGGATTATATAGCACAATGAGAGGAGTTATTGGGAGGATTATATAGCACAATGAGAGGAGTTATTGGGAGGATTATATAGCACAATGAGAGGAGTTATTGGGAGGATTATATAGCACAATGAGAGGAGTTATTGGGAGGATTATATAGCACAATGAGAGGAGTTATTGGGAGGATTATATAGCACAATGAGAGGAGTTATTGGGAGGATTATATAGCACAATGAGAGGAGTTATTGGGAGGATTATATAGCACAATGAGAGGAGTTATTGGGAGGATTATATAGCACAACGAGAGGAGTTATTGGGAGGATTATATAGCACAATGAGAGGAGTTATTGGGAGGATTATATAGCACAATGAGAGGAGTTATTGGGAGGATTATATAGCACAATGTGAGGAGTTATTGGGAGGATTATATAGCACAATGTGAGGAGTTATTGGGAGGATTATATGGCACAATGAGAGGAGTTATTGGGAGGATTATATAGCACAATGAGAGGAGTTATTGGGAGGATTATATGGCACAATGTGAGGAGTTATTGGGAGGATTATATAGCACAATGTGAGGAGTTATTGGGAGGATTATATGGCACAATGTGAGGAGTTATTGGGAGGATTATATAGCACAATGAGAGGAGTTATTGGGAGGATTATATAGCACAATGTGAGGAGTTATTGGGAGGATTATATAGCACAATGAGAGGAGTTATTGGGAGGATTATATGGCACAATGTGAGGAGTTATTGGGAGGATTATATAGCACAATGTGAGGAGTTATTGGGAGGATTATATGGCACAATGTGAGGAGTTATTGGGAGGATTATATAGCACAATGAGAGGAGTTATTGGGAGGATTATATAGCACAATGAGAGGAGTTATTGGGAGGATTATATAGCACAATGTGAGGAGTTATTGGGAGGATTATATGGCACAATGTGAGGAGTTATTGGGAGGATTATATAGCACAATGGGAGGAGTTATTGGGAGGATTATATAGCACAATGAGAGGAGTTATTGGGAGGATTATATAGCACAATGGGAGGTGTTATTGGGAGGATTATATGGCACAATGTGAGGAGTTATTGGGAGGATTATATGGCACAATGTGAGGAGTTATTGGGAGGATTATATAGCACAATGGGAGGTGTTTTAGAATGGGATAAATTTAGAGCAATGATTTACAGGGAGGGATAGAGTGGAGCAATGGCGGTAGTCTTAGATAAAAGGGGAGTTTAAGTGGTAAAAGGGTGAGAAAGGAATTGTATGGTGCAATAGGTGGAATTCTATAGACCCAACTCTGCTTTTATACCCCCTTCTTCTCACCCCATTAATTTGATCTCGCTCTCTGTCAAAGGAATGGAATGATTATAAACTGCGCTGGGATCCGCTGGAATACGAGAATGTGACATCGATCCGAATCCCGTCTGAGCTGATCTGGAGGCCGGATATTGTTCTGTATAACAAGTAAGATAATGGCGCTGTTCCCGGTTCTAGGAGACGCCCCTTTATTTTTAGAATTCTGCCAAATGAAAAGGACCTAGTAATGTGTCACTTCCGCTGAAAATGGGAGGATACAATCAGACTGGGATATTGTCCACAGTTTGGGGATCCTGAGGTTTAGAACACCCACGAACAAACTCCTCTGATAAAAGCCACCAAAACATATTTTCCCAAAAAATGTAAGTTTGTCTAGAGCCGCGGTGGGCTAATAGGTGCGGCAGGGGGTCAGTAGCCACGGTCATCCTTTAATATGGGAATACATTTTCCATTTACCGAGATTGAACAATTGCATTATGCCATTAAAGATTTGTTTGTGAACCTTAACATTAAAAATCAGAAAAAAAAAATCAATTGGCAGCTTTTTATCCAACTCTGAACTGTTCCGATACTGGAACACGGATGGCAAAACGTAGGTAAAATATTTCATCTAGAAACAAAGTGTCTGTTTGGCTACTTCCGGCTACGCTTTACTGTTTGGATTTTAATTTGCTGCAATTTGGAGCTTAGCGAATATCCCGGGGAATCTGGGCAAAAGTCCTAATTGCTCATAAAAGTCAAAAATGTTCTGGAAATTAACACGGTCATGGAATGGGGCAAGAGCTAACTCTTGTTAACCCTTAAAGCACGTGAGAAGGGGTCTGTGGTTTCCTCTTAAAGGAAAGCTACACAGTGTCCATAACATATAAATTTGCCCCAAATAGCCTGTTTTATCTGGGACATTAACATGTGCATCCCAAGTATTTTAACCCCTTTTTTTCATAATGCCCCATTGATCCAGCACTGGTTCTCACACTGCAGAGAAGCTAATTTCTCTACATTCCTAAACCGGTATTTCATCTGTCACTATTTTATTATGAAATAACCAAAAAAAAGTAAGCTCCATCTTCACCATCTTCCCAAACCAGGCCTTAAAATGACCAGAGACTCGGCCAGATCAAGGGGAATTAAACAAACCCAGGAGAACGTGAGAACTTATGGCAGGTGAAATAAATACAGCTTCAGCGTTATGTACGCAAAGAGGCTAATTTACTAAATACCGAACTGCAACGTGTTCCCCAGAATAGCTGTATTGAGAAAAGTCTCGAACTCGTAGCGTCGATGTTTTAGTCTAAGTTTTGCCATTGAGTGTTAAGTGAATATGCCCCAATACAGGTAGCACTTCACCATTTTATTTAATGCGAGTGTGAGCCCTGTGCACTTCAGTTGTTTATAGACCGTATTGAGGATTTTCATTGCACCTTGTGCAGTAATATTTGTAGACAGTAACTAGACATTTGCGGTACAGCTGGCACCCCAGTTTCTATTTCTGGTGGGCATTATTTTCTATGTGAGTGCAGACCCCCAGCTGTGTCCCGATGGGGTCATTTTGCTCACAGAGGCCCATTACCAGGATAAATTCTCCCCACCACCACCAGTAATCGCGTGCATAACCGAGAGGGCACTGATAGAGGTCTCAATAACTACCCCAAATCCATTATACTTGTAAGCATGAAAGTATTTGATGTAAAACTGTGAATATTTGCATCGGGCTTTAGATTTTTTTTTTCATTTGATTGCTGTAATTAATGCGGTGGGGGGGGGGGGTTACTCTGCGCGGGATGTAAATGCTGGGGGTTTCACATTATAAGAACACACAGGGGACAGATCCTCTATCCTCTATGGATTAGCTCTTACCATTAAAGACATTTCTGATTATCAAAAGGTCTTTTAAAGATCTAGGCTGATGGGCTGCAGACATTTTACTGAGAGATAAAAGTTTCTTTCTTTTAACAGAACGTCTGATCCTAATCATCTCTTGCTCACGTCTTAATTTGTGATTAACGTATAAGTGCAGCGTTCAGGAGGGAGATAGAGGGGGGAGTGGAGGGGGGGGGGAGTGCGCTCAGGATTACATTAACTCTACAATGCTGGGCAATAATGGCGCACAAGAGTTATAACCCAAATTGATACTAATGGAAATCATACCCAGGTCCAGACGAGGTATTTACTAAGCCCCAGCACAGGCGCCATGTTGGTTACAGCCTCCATATTGTGTTGGCGGTTGCTGGCAAAGGGTGGTATTTTTGCTAATGTACAAACATCCCTCTTTATTAATATTTGTTGTTCAGGAATTGCTTAGATGGGAAGGATGGTTTTTATATCCAGAAGAACACTTACATGACATAATTAGACTTTGATATAAGAGGCAGGCAATTAGAAATATTATGTCGCAGTATGATAAAACTTAAAACATAATTGGAGAGCTGCATCGAAGCAGCAGCTAAGAAGCTCACGTCTAAAGTGCAGCTACAAAATTCAGGGAGAACATTTATTGCAATCTGTGCCCATGTTAAACCAGTTAGGCAAAGATGGTATCAATTGACCTGCAAATCGGTCACGCCAGGGCTTGGTACCCACTTGGATCACATGGTCCTTTCCCCCTAATGTCTGCCTACTAAGCCCTAATTCGTCAGAGATGGGCATGTTGCAGCTATCACTTCCAGTTACCACACACTGGGAAGGAACCGGCGCGTTTTGTAGCCAGGCTCAGCGAAACAAACTGCATGTTAACCTTTAGTGGAGTGACAGGAAATGGAAGGAACTGAGCTGCACGTGGCTATGACCTTGCCAGGATTTGCTATGTAGCATCCTGGGATTCATGGTACGATTGGGATTTGCATCAAATGCCAGGTTTTGCCAGGACAAACCTTAATATGATGGATTTAAAAAATATTCTCAGATCAGAACCAGACATTATTCATAGTTATATATATAAAATGTATTTCTTTAAAGATATTTCTGTGCTTGTTAAGCTGTGTTGTGGGCTCAGTTTTATTTATTGAAATCGAGTTACAAAAATATAAATCCCGCATATGAAAGCAGTACTGCTCCTGTCATGTCTGAGATAGTACTATCCTAAAAAATACTAATAAACCAGCATTAGTTGTTTTCTCCAGCTTTTTTTACACTCCTTTTTGTCATTTAAGGCTGGTTTGAAAAAAAATCTTTTTTTATCAAAATAAATTCATCCAGGAGAAATCATGGGGATTTCAGGAAAGGCCTAGGGGTTATGACTTTGGGGGGGGTCATATTGGGGGACAAGTTTGGTGTGATGTGAGTTGAAGTCTATTTCCAATGGAGCATAAGAGGAATGTTGGTGCATGATGGGAGTTATTAGCATTTGCTGTGTAATGGATGAAGTTCTCTAGTCGGGTTGAGCTTGATGGGAGTTAGCCACGATGTGAAGAATGGTGATGGCGGCTGGGTCACTGGCGTGCTCATTCATTAGCAGAGAAGGCGAGAGATACGGTGACAGGATGGGGAGCTGAGCCGCTGTCAGCATTTCATCCTGTTCCCAGCTGTGGGCGCTGATGCCAAACTGCCTAAGCAGGAGCAGAGACATTGTTATTGTAAAGACAAGGCTGACGGAAGGAAGAGAGCGGGCGAACGATATAAATAACATTATTAATATTTTATATAACAAGCACAAAATGAGAAGGTACGGCTTGAGAAAAATATCAAGAATCTGACCTAGAAAGAAATAGAATCACAAGTGGATAGACCTGGCCAGCAGAGCTTACACTCTAGCAGGTAATTTGGAAAGAGCAATGTTTAAAACATGAGGGGGAAATATTGTTTGTGCATCCAATCGTCCATAGTTTAACTCTGTGATTGCTGGTATGTTTAAGGATAGGTGGGCTTTATTCACAAAACAAGGAAAATTGACACGGGAATGGCAAATAGTGGGATAATCCACAGAATAATTATGGCGTTTGTAATGCAGATTAAAACCTGCACCTACAACAGCAATGCAATGCAAACCATACATGCAGGTAAGTATAATCACCATGCCGCCAAGTGTCATTATTTAGGTGGGACAGTCCCTATTTTGGAATCAAATCACTCTGTCCCTCTTTCCTAGGAGCTCCATATAGTTGGTGTGTCTGACTGTATAACAGAGCTCCACAGCAATAATACTCCCAGTAATGTGTCTGAGTGTATAACAGAGCTCCACAGCAATAATACTCCCAGTAATGTGTCTGAGTGTATAACAGAGCTCCACAGCAATAATATTCCCATTAATGTGTCTGAGTGTATAACAGAGCTCCACAGCAATAATACTCCCAGTAATGTGTCTGAGTGTATAACAGAGCTCCACAGCAATAATACTCCCAGTAATGTGTCTGAGTGTATAACAGAGCTCCACAGCAATAATACTCCCAGTAATGCGTCTGAGTGTATAACAGAGCTCCACAGCAATAATACTCCCAGTAATGCGTCTGAGTGTGTAACAGAGCTCCACAGCAATAATACTCCCAGTAATGTGTCTGAGTGTATAACAGAGCTCCACAGCAATAATACTCCCAGTAATGTGTCTGAGTGTATAACAGAGCTCCACAGCAATAATACTCCCAGTAATGTGTCTGAGTGTATAACAGAGCTCCACAGCAATAATACTCCCAGTAATGTGTCTGAGTGTATAACAGAGCTCCACAGCAATAATACTCCCAGTAATGTGTCTGTGTGTATAACAGAGCTCCACAGCAATAATACTCCCAGTAATGTGTCTGAATGTATAACAGAGCCCCACAGTAATCATACTCCCAGTAATGTGTCTGAATGTATAACAGAGCTCCATAGTAATAATACTCCCAGTAATGTGTCTGATTGTATAACAGAGCTCCACGGCCATAATACTCCCAGTAATGTGTCTGAGTGTATAACAGAGTCCCACAGCAATAATACTCCCAGTAATGTGTCTGAGTGTATAACAGAGCTCCACAGTAATAATACTCCCAGTAATGTGTCTGAGTGTATAACAGAGCTCCACAGCAATAATACTCCCAGTAATGTGTCTGAGTGTATAACAGAGCTCCACAGTAATAATACTCCCAGTAATGTGTCTGAGTGTATAACAGAGCTCCACAGCAATAATACTCCCAGTAATGTGTCTGAGTGTATAACAGAGCTCCACGGCAATAATACTCCCAGTAATGTGTCTGAGTGTATAACAGAGCTCCACAGCAATAATATTCCCATTAATGTGTGAGTGTATAACAGAGCTCCACAGCAATAATACTCCCAGTAATGTGTCTGAGTGTATAACAGAGCTCCACAGTAATAATACTCCCAGTAATGTGTCTGAGTGTATAACAGAGCTCCACAGTAATAATACTCCCAGTAATGTGTCTGAGTGTATAACAGAGCTCCACAGCAATAATACTCCCAGTAATGTGTCTGAGTGTATAACAGAGCTCCACAGCAATAATACTCCCAGTAATGTGTCTGAGTGTATAACAGAGCTCCACAGCAATAATACTCCCAGTAATGTGTCTGCGTGTATAACAGAGCTCCACAGCAATAATATTCCCATTAATGTGTGAGTGTATAACAGAGCTCCACAGCAATAATATTCCCATTAATGTGTGAGTGTATAACAGAGCTCCACAGCAATAATACTCCCAGTAATGTGTCTGAGTGTATAACAGAGCTCCACGGCAATAATACTCCCAGTAATGTGTCTGGGTGTATAACAGAACCCCACAGCAATAATACTCCCAGTAATGTGTCTGAGTGTATGACAGAGCTCCACAGCAATAATACTCCCAGTAATGTGTCTGAGTGTATAACAGAGCTCCACAGCAATAATACTCCCAGTAATGTGTCTGCGTGTATAACAGAGCTCCACAGCAATAATATTCCCATTAATGTGTGAGTGTATAACAGAGCTCCACAGCAATAATATTCCCATTAATGTGTGAGTGCATAACAGAGCTCCACAGCAATAATACTCCCAGTAATGTGTCTGAGTGTATAACAGAGCTCCACGGCAATAATACTCCCAGTAATGTGTCTGGGTGTATAACAGAACCCCACAGCAATAATACTCCCAGTAATGTGTCTGAGTGTATGACAGAGCTCCACAGCAATAATACTCCCAGTAATGTGTCTGAGTGTATAACAGAGCTCCACGGCAATAATACTCCCAGTAATGTGTCTGAGTGTATAACAGAGCTCCACAGCAATAATATTCCCATTAATGTGTGTGTATAACAGAGCTCCACAGCAATAATACTCCCAGTAATGTGTCTGAGTGTATAACAGAGCTCCACAGTAATTATACTCCCAGTAATGTGTCTGAGTGTATAACAGAGCTCCACAGTAATACTACTCCCAGTAATGTGTCTGAGTGTATAACAGAGCTCCACAGCAATAATACTCCCAGTAATGTGTCTGAGTGTATAACAGAGCTCCACAGCAATAATACTCCCAGTAATGTGTCTGAGTGTATAACAGAGCTCCACAGCAATAATACTCCCAGTAATGTGTCTGCGTGTATAACAGAGCTCCACAGCAATAATATTCCCATTAATGTGTGAGTGTATAACAGAGCTCCACAGCAATAATATTCCCATTAATGTGTGAGTGTATAACAGAGCTCCACAGCAATAATACTCCCAGTAATGTGTCTGAGTGTATAACAGAGCTCCACGGCAATAATACTCCCAGTAATGTGTCTGGGTGTATAACAGAACCCCACAGCAATAATACTCCCAGTAATGTGTCTGAGTGTATGACAGAGCTCCACAGCAATAATACTCCCAGTAATGTGTCTGAGTGTATAACAGAGCTCCACAGCAATAATACTCCCAGTAATGTGTCTGCGTGTATAACAGAGCTCCACAGCAATAATATTCCCATTAATGTGTGAGTGTATAACAGAGCTCCACAGCAATAATATTCCCATTAATGTGTGAGTGTATAACAGAGCTCCACAGCAATAATACTCCCAGTAATGTGTCTGAGTGTATAACAGAGCTCCACGGCAATAATACTCCCAGTAATGTGTCTGGGTGTATAACAGAACCCCACAGCAATAATACTCCCAGTAATGTGTCTGAGTGTATGACAGAGCTCCACAGCAATAATACTCCCAGTAATGTGTCTGAGTGTATGACAGAGCTCCACAGCAATAATACTCCCAGTAATGTGTCTGAGTGTATAACAGAGCTCTGCAGCAATAATACTCCCAGTAATGTGTCTGAGTGTATAACAGAGCTCCACAGCAATAATACTCCCAGTAATGTGTCTGACTGTATAACAGAGCTCAACAGCAAAAATACTACCAGTAATGTGTCTGAGGTATAACAGAGCTCCACAGCAATAATACTCCCAGTAATGTGTCTGAGTGTATAACAGAGCTCCACAGCAATAATACTCCCAGTAATGTGTCTGAGTGTATGACAGAGCTCCACAGCAATAATACTCCCAGTAATGCGTCTGAGTGTATAACAGAGCTCCACAGCAATAATACTCCCAGTAATGTGTCTGAGTGTATAACAGAGCTCCACAGCAATAATACTCCCAGTAATGTGTCTGAGTGTATAACAGAGCTCCACAGCAATAATATTCCCATTAATGTGTGAGTGTATAACAGAGCTCCACAGCAATAATATTCCCATCAATGTGTGAGTGTATAACAGAGCTCCACAACAATAATACTCCCAGTAATGTGTCTGAGTGTATAACAGAGCTCCACGGCAATAATACTCCCAGTAATGTGTCTGGGTGTATAACAGAACCCCACAGCAATAATACTCCCAGTAATGTGTCTGAGTGTATGACAGAGCTCCACAGCAATAATACTCCCAGTAATGTGTCTGAGTGTATGACAGAGCTCCACAGCAATAATACTCCCAGTAATGTGTCTGAGTGTATAACAGAGCTCTGCAGCAATAATACTCCCAGTAATGTGTCTGAGTGTATAACAGAGCTCCACAGCAATAATACTCCCAGTAATGTGTCTGACTGTATAACAGAGCTCAACAGCAAAAATACTACCAGTAATGTGTCTGAGGTATAACAGAGCTCCACAGCAATAATACTCCCAGTAATGTGTCTGAGTGTATAACAGAGCTCCACAGCAATAATACTCCCAGTAATGTGTCTGAGTGTATAACAGAGCTCCACAGCAATAATACTCCCAGTAATGTGTCTGGGTGTATCACAGAGCCCCACAGCAATAATACTCCCAGTAATGTGTCTGAGGTATAACAGAGCTCCACAGCAATAATACTCCCAGTAATGTGTCTGAGTGTATAACAGAGCTCCACAGCAATAATACTCCCAGTAATGTGTCTGAGTGTATAACAGAGCTCCACAGCAATAATACTCCCAGTAATGTGTCTGAGGTATAACAGAGCTCCACAGCAATAATACTCCCAGTAATGTGTCTGAGGTATAACAGAGCTCCACAGCAATAATACTCCCAGTAATGTGTCTGAGGTATAACAGAGCTCCACAGCAATAATACTCCCAGTAATGTGTCTGAGTGTATGACAGAGCTCCACAGCAATAATACTCTCAGTAATGTGTCTGAATGTATGACAGAGCTCCACAGAAATAATACTCCCAGTAATGTGTCTTTAAACTACAATAAACGTGTTTGAAAATCAGTCTATGTAAATAAGATACATTGTTCTTAAAATTACAGCAGTATCAATTAATAAGTCACCTATAATTTCTCAGAACAGCACTGCCCCTGATCACACCTCCACTCACACTCAGAATAGCCCCGCCTATGGCCAAGCTCACACTCAGCACAGTCCTGCCCCAATCCACACCCTTAAAATCAGTGTCCCCCTTTGTCCATGTGAAATGTTAGGCCAAATGGTCATTCGTTCCACCCAACACAAGGCCTTCGTCATTCTGGTAGCAGGACCACTTTTCCCACCAGGAACTAATGACCGAGAGCGTCCCATAACGCTTTCTATCATTCACATATAAGGGAGATTTGTGTCATGCAGTCACACATCATTCCAATAAACCACTAGGGATTACCCTAAAATGCTAAACCATAATGGCGGCAACTGGAGGGACCCTCTAACAAGAGTATCTCAAATTGTAGGCCAAAATCAATCCAAAAATAGTGGATTTGGCCAATTTTGTCAGCTTAGCCTTTTTAACCTATAATTTGCAATTCCCATTTCAATCAATAAACACATTTACTAAAGGAAACGTTTTTAACTGTAATTTGTCATTTATTTTGGAGACGTATTAAATAGCAGAGCTTTTATCTGTAATAATTCGGTTGTGATAAATGATGTGCAGAATTCTGATAATGCCCTGGTTTGTGCATTTTATTCCAGATATTCGGTATATCCCCTCTATAACAGCCAGGTTAGGAAAGGTTCCTGATGAATCACTTAAATCGGAAAGCCGGTCAAAGATTTAATAAGTCAACAGCGAAGGATTGAGATCGGCTTAATGCGAACGTGCTGGAACGCAGAGCTGTGTGTTTGACAAACCCATGGGGAATTGCAAATCTTGTATCCTCACAAACCCACCGCAATTAATTCAACGCTTCCAGTTCCTGTCAGTCTTGAAAGGCATATAATGAATGGTCATATTCGGCCAAAAATAATCTTCCTTCATTAGCTATCAGAGAAATTAGCATAATCCGTGTTCAAACATGACTGTCCGCCACGTACTCTCTGGCCGTCAATGTGGGACGTTATCCAACTTACTGTGCGCTTAAATTGCTTAATGAATTGGACGTATTGGATAGTCAGAACATGAGAGAAATTATATCATGTAAAATGTGATAAAACAGAGAACGTGGACTAGAAAAACCTGTGAATTCAATACGGTTCAGTTAATATAACCCAGAGACCCCATTTATGGACACTTGAATTTAGATAAATTATTTTCAGAAGGAATTATTGGATATATAAATCGATGGTTACAGTTTGTAGGGCATTCACAATATAGACTCTTGCAAGAGGTCCATCTAACGCCCAGAAGTTCTCTACTCACTCAGAATCTACTAATTTTTATTTTAGATGTTCTATTTCATATAATTTTTTCTTTCCATAGTGCTGATGGGGATTTTGCCGTTACCCACCTGACAAAAGCACACCTGTTTCACGACGGAAAGATAAAATGGATGCCCCCTGCCATCTACAAGAGCTCCTGCAGCATTGATGTCACCTTCTTCCCCTTCGATCAACAGAACTGCACCATGAAATTTGGATCCTGGACTTATGACCGAGCAAAGATTGACCTGATCAGTATGCACAGTCATGTTGACCAGTTAGACTACTGGGAAAGTGGTGAGTGGGTCATTGTCAACGCAGTGGGCAATTACAATATCAAGAAGTATGAATGTTGCACTGAAATCTACTCCGACATCACGTATTCCTTCATCATCAGAAGGCTGCCACTGTTTTACACAATAAACCTCATCATTCCCTGTCTTCTAATATCATGTTTAACTGTGCTGGTCTTCTACCTGCCCTCGGAATGTGGAGAGAAGATCACACTCTGTATCTCTGTGCTGCTTTCCTTGACTGTCTTCCTGCTGCTCATCACAGAGATCATTCCATCCACGTCCTTGGTCATTCCACTGATTGGCGAGTACCTTCTCTTCACCATGATCTTTGTCACTCTCTCCATCATCATTACTGTGTTTGTGCTAAATGTCCATCATCGCTCCCCACGCACCCACACCATGCCTGCTTGGGTGCGCCGGATATTCTTGGACGTTGTGCCTAGAGTACTTTTCATGAAAAGGCCAGTGAAAGACAACTGCAAAAAGCTGATTGAGTCCTTACATGCCAGAAGGCTCAGCCCGACACCAAGGATGTGGTCTGAGACAGAGGTTGAACCCACATTCCAAAGTTCATCTTCTCCTAGCCCAACCAGCCAGCGGGTATCGCCCACATCATCGTACTGTCACCAGCTTGAGCAAACGGTCAACTCTCAAGTGGTCTGCAAGTCTCCATCGGGACAGTACTCTATGCTGTGTGAGGAATCCACACTGACCAGCTGTCCTTCGCCACAAGCCCAGACCCATCTGTTGGCAGAAGCCCACTCCAACCTAATGCCCAAGATGCGCTCTGTAAGTGTCCAGCAAATGTACACCCCCAAGGAAGTGAACGAGGGGACAATCCGCTGCCGCTCCAGGAGCATTCAGTATTGCTACCTGCATGAGGATTCCTCTCAGGCCAATGGTCAGTCCAGCAGCTCCCCGCTGTCCCAAAAATGTCAAATGCATGAAGAGCAATCAGGGAGCCAAAGTTCACAGTGCAAATGCAAGCCCAAGAGCCAGGAGAAGCCAAGCAGTGCTGGGCAAGTTGCCAAAACAGTCAGTGCCAAAGAGCAGCATGTCCTCCTAATGTCCCCATCGCTCAAGCTGGCCATTGAGGGAGTCCAGTACATAGCCGACCACATGAGAGCAGAGGACGCAGACTTCTCTGTGAGTGTGAAATTTTATCTTACCAGAACCTTGAACAACACAGATCGAATTTATATTTTATTAATGCAGATACAGCCGAGAACATGAGATGACTGGTGGAGGGTGTTCTGATATTTGTATTAGGAGCGGTTAGACAATCCTAATAAACCGATGTTCATGTACCCCATTCTAAAACCTATATCTCTGTATTAGGATCGGGGGATGTGACTGATATCTCTGTATTAGGGTTGGAATAAACTATATCTGTGTACTAGCGTTGGGGCACTTGATATCTCTCAATTATGATTGGGGTACCGGATATCTCTGTATTAGGATTGGGATGCCGGAAATCTCTGCGTTAGGAGTGTGGGACACGATTGATATCTCTGCATTAGGATTGGGGTACCTGATATCTCTGTATTAGGATTGGGGTACCTGATATCTCTGGGTTAGGAGTGGGGGACACGACTGATATCTCTGCGTTAGGATTGGGGTATGTGGCGGATCGCTTGGCACCCCAACTGGGTGCCTCAGCCAATCGCTGCTTCCTAGCAACACCCCTAAGCACTCCACCAGACATCATAATAACTGTAAACCCCACAGCCAGCGTTACAGCCTGGTTGGGGTCTCGCTGTCCTCCACCCACCCTGGACCCAAGACCTGGATCCAGCTTCCACTGGGTAGACCTCTCCTACTTCAGAGAGTATAGCAGGATAGCTCATAAAAGAGCTAGTGTTGTAATCCAAGGGAGTATAGTGATATAAAACATACACATAATTACGTTGGCTCTCAGGTCCAGGACACTCCCACACAAAACAGTGCCTGAGAGATAATTGAGTCAGGAACTGTACTAAACTCAATTATCTCCAGGCACAGTGGGGGAGTGGGGTACACGACTGATATCTCTGCGTTAGAATTGGGGTACACGACTGAATTCTCTGTGTTAGGATTGGGTTATATGACTGATATCTCCCTAATTTCCCTCTACAGGTGAAGCAGGACTGGAAGTACGTTGCCATGGTAATTGATCGTATCTTCCTCTGGATGTTTATCATAGTCTGCCTCCTGGGCACCGTTGGCCTTTTCCTTCCGCCCTGGCTGGCCGGGATGATCTAAGCGGGAGCTCACAGTGCCAAAAAGCAGAGCCAACGTGCCATAAATGTGGGGGTACCGTCTTGGCGTAACGAATGTATGGTAAATGGGTGACACACAGAGAGGGGGACAGAATGGACACCCACCCAAACAAGTAGTGTAAATTCTGCTATAGCCAGAGTGAACACTGCTCCACGGTCTATGAAGGGTGTGTGGGACTGTTCCGACATTGTATAAATATTTCAGCCTGTCTGACTCGCATGAATGGGTTTGCAGAGCTCTGGGGGTTCCCGCAGGCAGCAGAGCATTGCAGAGCCTCCTGCTTTTTAGAGTGTAGTAAAACACTCTGCTCGCTCACACACTCTCTTTAAACATGTCTGAACTTGAGGGGCCCCTGGTGGGTAAATAAATATATATATATGAACTGGGTCTATCTGTCATTACCTGCCTCTGTCATTCTCCAGCCTGGAGAACATAAAGACGTTTACCAACAAAGAGATCAGGTACGGAGAAACTGGACTCTCTACAGCTGTGCACGGTCTGCAACTCCCATTAGCCTCAACAAACTGGTTGTGAATAGTGGAAATTGTAGTCCAAACAGCTTATTGTCAGACGTAGCTGAGACTTGCTTGGATAATATGCCTTTACATTTGGAAGAAGTTTCCATAGACCACAGCACTCGCTAGAGACACTTACTAATAAGGACACAGCAGAGTTTAGGGGTGTACGGGTGGCTGGCAAAGTGTGATATGGTCACCCTAATTTTGAAGGTTCGATAAACTCAAGAATAAAAAATGATGCGTTTGGAGATAATCAAAGAATGGGCAAAGCAGACATTCAGAATATGTTACAAACTGATGGGCAGTACATGAAAAGTGCTGGTATGTAGCATCCTGCAGGAAGGATCCCTTAACGAATCACAGCTCTCCACTATTTGCAGTGCAGGAGATTAGGTTTACTTACTAAATAGCTGATTTGGAGAAATTCTCACGCTCTGCTAGAAATTATAGCCCAGAATTTTACATTTACTACAAACTGGTGTTTTGCAAATCAAACGTATGTTTCATATATTAGTATTAAAAAGGAGGTTTGGAGTGACGCAAGTTGTTTCTGCTCTTCTACTCAGGACGTGTCCTCAAGCTCTGGGAAACTGAATTAAAACATCAGAAAAAACAGTTTATTCATATTAATTATTTTTTTTACACATATATTTTTGTGAACGACGGTATGAATAATTTACACCTGAATGACGTCTGGAAACCAGGGACGGTGTCAGCAATCACTCCAGTAAGATAAAACGTGTATTTTAGGATAATCTAATATTGCAACAGCCGTGTCGTAAAACGCTCATCCTCTAACACCTCTAGAGTGTTTGTTCCGATTCTAGAGAAGCTCACAGGGGGGTTCAGTGTGAATTACAAAGAAAAGTGAGGAAAACAGACTTGAACCAATTATACTCACGTACTTAAAAAAAAGAAAAATATGGTTTATTTTTGCAGCGTATAATTGACAGTGCAAATAGTCTGCAAACACAGCTCATATATTCTAAATACAGCGTATTGCATCAGGTAGCTGGATACATTTATTATAAATTAGATTATCATCCTAAAAATAGCATCAAATAATCACCTGGTCCCCGGCCCCGTAAATCTAGTTTACATGATATGTGACATGGTATACGCGGATCCCGTCCCTTTAAATCTAGTTTACATGATATGTGACATGGTATACGTGGACCCCTGGCCCTGTTAATCTAATTGACATGATACGTGACATGGTATACGTGGACCCCGGCACTGTAAATCTAGTTTACATGATACGTGACATGGTATATGTGGACCCCCGGCCCTGTAAATCTAATTTACATGATACGTGACATGGTATATGTGGACCCCCGGCCCTGTAAATCTAGTTTACGTGATACGTGACATGGTATACGTGGACCCCCGGCCCTGTAAATCTAGTTTACAGGATACATGACATGGTATATGTGGATCCCGGCCCTGTGGACAAATGTGGAGAAAATCTTCCATCTTTCAGACCAGGCGACAATGATAGATAGCCCTCTGGACATGTTCACGGGAAGTTGTGGAAAGACATTGGGCCCCAGCCGTGTGCTGGAGATACAGAGTCACTCAGGGTATTAGATAGTCGACTCCTGGGATTTAATGAGAAATACAATGTTCTTGGTTATCCAGTGATTTAATTTATAAATGCAAAAAACTTCCAGAATGGGATTCAGGATTTAGTCATGTCACCCAACTTATATACATTATTGTGAAAACAGTTTTATATGAAATTTAATTATATCCAGTGTTTCCTGTATCGAATTCAATTTCTCTGCTAAAAAGAGATACGTCTTGCTATACAGCTTTCCCTGGCTATATGTTTACTGTCTGGTCCATTTGTGGACCATCATTCACTAACCTCCAAATTAAACCTGAATGGGAAAACAGACTCAAAAACAACCAATCTTATAAAAAAATGCTATGATTCTGCTATAATCACAACTTGACTATTGTTGCCACAGTTTTGCCATTTGGATTTAATCAACCAAAATTTGGAGTTTAGTGAATCAATCTGCCAGTGTATCAAAGGAATTCTTGCAATTAACAAGCAGATTTTGGGGACAATTAGATCTGGCCAGAAAAAGTCTCAGGGACAACGAGAGCTAGAGTAGGAGACAATTTCTATACGACAATAATGGTCTGTGAAAATGTTGTTATTAAATAAAGAGTCCACCCATTGTCCATAATGGTTAATACCGCAGTAAGGGATAAATAAAACATCCTGTGATGTACATACCCCCAGTGTCTGCCACATTGCAGGGCGAGGGCTCACAACTCCCAGGGGGACCAGGAGGTCCAATTTTACCAGGCATCCCGGAAGGTCCATAAACACCAGGGACTCCAGGGTCACCAGGAGGGCCAGAGTCTCCAAATATTTCCCTACCTGGGACTCCTGATAAATATACAGAATGACAATTAGTTCCACTAAACTGATGAGAAACAGAAAATTAAGCTTTGAGTTACGTCAGGAGAGAGGGGGAAGAAAAGACTTTGAGATTAGGAACATCACGTTAAGTATTGTTTTTATTGGAAGACAATTGGAAGTATGCTCCAACAAGTGTCTTTAAAGACCATTACAACGAGGTTTGACCTGCCGTCTTCATATATGCTTTGAATTTCATCAGATTAGAAGATTACCTGACTCTCCTGGTGGTCCGAAATGACCTTCTTCACTGTGGCCAATACCTCCCTTTTCTCCTTTATGTCCTTTCATCCCTAGTGTGTGAAATGAAGAGAGAATGCATTTTATAGAGAGCGCATGCCCTAGTCATGGCCTTCATCCATAATGCATTGCAGAATCCATACCTCGAGCCCCACGATAGCCATTGGAACCTGGTACTCCTGGCACCCCATTTGTACCAGCTTCCCCACTTTCTCCCGGAGGTCCCTGTGCTCCTGGGTCCCCTGGATCTCCTCTAAAATTGTTCTCATCCCACTGAGGAACTGGTGGCATCTCCCGTTCTCCAAGAACCGTATCCAGCTTGACCATGTGGGCTGGGAAAGAATGAGTTACTTAACAGAAAATACCTTCTCAACTGTGTAATGAGGCACTGATTAATGGTGCCCTCCAAGATATGTTTGGACTATACCTACCATAATTCTCTGCAAGCTAATGGCTGATAATTAAATGGAAACTATAGGCTCCAAAACAACTTTATGCCCCTGCAGTCTCAACAATCCTTCACAATCCTCTGCCATTTAGGAGTTAAATCACTTGTTTCTATTTATGCAGCCCTAGTCACACCTAACCTAGCTGTGACTGACATAGCCTGCATGATTAAAAAAAAGTTAAATTTTTAATCAGAGGTTAACTTGCTTTAGAAGTTCGTATCTCCAGCTCTGAAAATTCAACTGTAATCACACGAGATGCTCCTGCAGGGTCTAGAAGGCTATTAACAGGGCAGAAGATAGGAAATTTGAGATTAAACAGACTGTGCTACGAAGGAAGTGTAAACATTAGATCTCTCTTTCTAGGAAGTGTTAAAGAAGGCTGTGCAAGTCAAATGCGGGCTGGTATGACTAGCGCAGTGTAAACAGCACATGATCTATATACCAAAACTGCTTCATTAACCACTTAAGGACACAACTTCTGGAATAAAAGGGAAACATGAAGGAATATTTCGGTCATGCGTCCTTAAGGGTTAAGCAAACGTTGTTTTGGTGACTATAGGGTCCCTTTAAAGTTCTTGGTTTGGCACCAATTTCTCATACAATAAAAACTATTTTTTAAAAATGCGGGTGTTTTTATTCCTTACAATAAACATTTTCCAGTTTATAGCACTTTAGTAATTTGCCCATTCTGGGTACTTAACATTAGAATGAAACCCTTAACATGAGGCTAACCATTAAGCAAAACAATAGGATTTTAAAATGTCCATTTTTCACCGAGACATACAGCCCTCCTTTCAGAGGTCTTCAATGAAAAGACAGCCTTCACCCCAAAAGCCATAGGCTCACCTTCCTATTGACTGCAAAGACTTCTTACAAACCCAACATTCTTCAACTGACAAGGCATATTTACAGAAAGAAGTACTATGGCAATAAATATATTTATAAATGCTGTGCATTCACGAGGGAAGCCAGTGGAATATTGCTTATGAATTGCCCACTTAACTTTTTGCCCCAAAAAGTATTTTTGGGAGGTCACTCACCTTGAATAAGACGCTCGCACACCTGATTGACCAAATGGTAAATAGTAGCCACTGACTGAGGCTCTCCCTAAACGAAGAAGATGACAATGACCATGAGATAAAGGATTTCCGATCTTCAAAACAGCCAACGAAAGGCTCAGAGAATGAACGCCACGATGATAAGTAACAAGTCATTTCCCGACCATTGCATATTCAGGAGGGGATATCGGAAACCTGCAGATAGGATAGTGGCACAAATTCTCACCTTTTCGCCCTTTTCTCCTCTGGTGCCCGGAAGACCCTAAGAAGTACAGAGGTCAAATTAGCTAAAGGAAATCGTCCTGGAGCAGATAAAGACAGCATTATGAGAAATGCGACCTGCGGTAAAGTTCGTCCTTCAATGACAAGCTAGTTAAACCAGGCTGGAACAGAACAGTAATTAGATAATATATAACTGTGGGGAGTAGTCCAACGATCAGACAATTAGTCTCTAGATAAACTGCTGGTCTCCCCAGAGAATAGTCACCGGTCTTTGATATGTATCTATATCCAACTTACCCTGCTCTGACCAGTCACTCGGACCTTGAAAGTTAAAATGGCAAATCTCAGATAATTACAGCATTGAATAAAACATTCAAAGTTCCCTATAACTTGTGTTATCTTGAGTTTTTCTTTTAAATATCTGTTAAAGGTTTAGCAACAGACATCACAATGCAGTTCAGTCCTGGCACAGCCAGTGCACACATTGCTTGGGAGAAGGAAAAACAAACATTATTTGTCTCGCTCTATGCTGGCCAATAGGTACAAAAAGTATAGCATATTTCAGTGATTGTCGTTTTACCTCTATCCTTGGCTCCCTGTCAATGAATAAGGTATTCCATTATACATACTGACCCCCAATGCCCACACTGCCCTCTAATGACATACACTGACCCCCAATCCCCACACTGCCCTCTAATGGCATACACTGACCCACAATCCCCACAATTCCGTCTAATGACATACACTGACCCCCAATCCCCACACTGCCCTCTAATGACATACACTGACCCCCAATCCCCACACTGCCCTCTAATGACATACACTGACCCCCAATCCCCACACTGCCCTCTAATGACATACACTGACCCCCAATCCCCACACTGCCCTCTAATGACATACACTGACCCCCAATCCCCACACTGCCCTCTAATGACATACACTGACCCCCAATCCCCACACTGCCCTCTAATGACATACACTGACCCCCAATCCCCACACTGCCCTCTAATGACATACACAGACTCTCTAAGCGTGATCAGCATATCCTTGCATTAGATTCAGTTACAAACGAATGATCAGAAATGAATTAAATCAATATTGGAAATTACCCACCGTTGGCCCAACATCTCCAACAGAACCCTTGTCCCCAGGGACGCCCTTTGTACCAGGAATTCCTTGTATCCCCTAAGAAATGAATTATAACAATAATTTAACCCAACATTTTGGAGGAAGAGGGTAATAAATTGCAGAATTAGACATTCAGGAGGCACGGGTTCCTTTGGTGAAAGTTTGGGTCACAGATCTGGTTTCTATGATTACAATCTGTTTTGTTCTAGGTAGTTACGGACTGTCCATTCTTGTGGAAATACGCCATTTCCCCTCAAAGACCTACAACAGTGCCTTGATTCTTACCCTGGGTCCAGGAGGTCCAGGAAGCCCAGTTGTTCCCTCTACACCTCTTATTCCCTAAGGGGAAAAAAACAAGATGCAGTTATGTGCACCAACTAATATGCAAATGTCACGCTTTAACATAAAAAGGATATAGAGGACAAGTATTAATAGGGTTGTTTTTTTTAATGGTAAATATTTGGAAACTTTCATTTTAATGAAACGAGTGATGTATTAGATAGACTGATGCTTCGCTCTGCAGTAAGTAAAATTCATGTGAATTTGAAAAGGTCATCTTTGTCTGGCAAGTTTCTCATGAATAATGAGTTGTTAGACCCAGCGGATATCTGCGAAAGCTGATAATATGGAAAAATCCCAAAGCTGAAAACTGGCAGCAACCAAGGCTCTAAGGTTTGCAGAAGACTGCTGGTGACTGGGAAATCTTAAAGGATGGTGAGGGTTTTAGTGGAACATGGTAGGGTAATAAAGAAAGGATGAAGTTTGACGTGTTGAGGTTATATGGGATGTGGAGAGATTTAGTGGGACATGGTGAGGTTAAACGGGATGTGGAGAGATTTAGTGGGACATGGTGAGGTTAAACGGGATGTGGAGAGATTTAGTGGGACATGGTGAGGTTATATGGGATGTGGAGAGATTTACTGGGACATGGTGAGGTTATACGGGATGTGGAGAGATTTAGTGGGACTTGGTGAGGTTATACGGGATGTGGAGAGATTTAGTGGGACGTGGTGAGGTTATACAGGATGTGGAGAGATTTAGTGGGACTTGGTGAGGTTATACGGGATGTGGAGAGATTTAGTGGGACGTGGTGAGGTTATAACGGATGTGGAGAGATTCAGTGCGACGTGGTGAGGTTATACAGGATGTGGAGAGATTTAGTGGGACGTGGTGAGGTTATACAGGATGTGAAGAGATTTAGTGGGACGTGGTGAGGTTATACAGGATGTGGAGAGATTTAGTGGGATGTGGTGAGGTTATACTGGATGTGGAGAGATTTAGTGGGACGTGGTGAGGTTATACGAGATGTGGAGAGATTTAGTGGGACATGGTGAGGTTTACTGGATGTGGAGAAATTTAGTGGGACATGGTGAGGTTATACGAGATGTGGAGAGATTTAGTGGGACATGGTGAGGTTATACGAGATGTGGGGAGATTTAGTGGGACATGGTGAGGTTTACTGGATGTGGAGAGATTTAGTGGGACATGGTGAGGTTATACGAGATGTGGAGAGATTTAGTGGGACATGGTGAGGTTTACTGGATGTGGAGAGATTTAGTGGGGCGTGGTGAGTTTACAAGGGATGTGGAGAGATTTAGTGGGACATGGTGAGGTTATACGGGATGTGGAGAGATTTAGTGGGACATGGTAAGGTTATACAGGATGTGGACAGATTTAGTGGGACGTGATGAGATATAGAGGGACATGGTGAGGTTTTACGAGATGTGGAGAGATTTGGTGGGACGTGGTGAGGTACAAGTATGTTTAAGCACATATACTTACTGTATCTCACTGTCTGCATGCAATTTATACATTCATATAGACAGACACACGGATTATCTAATGCTTATCATACCTTGGGTCCAGCCACTCCATCTCTCCCGGATAGTCCCTCGGGACCAGGGGGACCCTACAGGATAGGATGAGCAGTTAGGGCAATGTGACACTAGATAACTCCAATATTAATGTGCAGAGACCCTGCTTACATCTTTCCAAAGAGAGACCAGGCTGTTAATAAACAGTATTGTTTCTTGAGGAGTCAGTGGACTATAAATGATTGTGGCCAACTGATAGCTACAGTGAAGTACACAGCATTGGCCCCTGTAAGTCATGCTACCTAGCATCGACCCTTACCCTGGTCTGACCTGGTGAATTGCCCTACCCAGCATTGGCCCCTGTGTATTGCCCTGCCATGTAGGCCGCTGCACAGATCTGCCTCTGTAAATCTCCCTACCGAGCATCGGCCTCTGCGAGTCGTGCTACCCAGTTTGAGCCCTTGTGAACCGCCTTACCAAGCATCGGCCCCTGCCCAGGTCTCTTCCTAATGGACTTTTTCCTTTGTTGCTCAGTTTTGGAGAACCTGTGATATTGCTCCCCATCTCGGTCATGTGATCCCTCTGTCGTGCAGGAAGTGCACTAATTACCTGTAACCCAGGGCTCCCTGTGTCCCCTTTCTCTCCTTTCCTTCCAGGAGGCCCCTGTAATAAATGCATTACATGTAATTATTGCTTGACGCAGTATTTGTAAGAAACGGTGAATCCCCCAGAATCTGCCATTTAGTACCATTGGCCCTGTAACGGACATCCCACGCAGACCAGGGTATCCCATGTGGCCACCTAGACCCTCCGGGCCCCACGCTCCAACAGGTCCAGGTTCACCCTGATTAAAGAGAAAAAGCAAATGGGAGATTTGGGATGTACTGTGCCTTGACACGTACAATGCAGACAGGTTTATCTGCTAAACCTAAAGAGTTGAAAGAATTTACAAGGATATAATTAATTATAGGCCAAAATAGCCAACTTGGAAAAATGAGGTGTAATGTGAACGTACCACAGGTCCCACTTCCCCTTGCTCTCCTTTTGGTCCTCGAGCTCCGGAAGGTCCCTTTAGAAACAATAATTATGAGAATGAACAGAACATGGTCCGAGGCCAGAATATCATATTCCTTCTACTAGAAATTCCCCATCTAACCAGCAACCCAGTACCCATCTAACCAGCCACCCCATCTCCACCCACCAGCCACCCCAGACCCCATTCAACCAGCTGTCCTCCAAGAACACTGGTACACTGGCTTTATGCCTGAATCTTACTGGTGGTCCAGGGAGCCCGGGTGGTCCTTGTACATTAGAGGTGCAGATACAGGCAGAGGGTGGAGTAGGGCAGGCATCGTCATCTCTCTGGAAAGGAGAAGAGGAGTAAACCTCAGGTTTGGGGTGTTGTATAGTAATATTAGAAAAGCTGGAGATGGGACTCTCACCTTAGATGGGACATCACAACATTGATCCTTTTCTGGCCATTCTCCACCGCACAATATCTGCAGGGACTGGAGCTGGAGCTAGAATGAAAGCAAGTTACTGAGGAATAGGAATCACTGACAACAACTGGTATACCAAGGGCCCCCCGCTAGAGGCAGGCAGACAGAGGGGCCTCCCACTAGAGGCAGGAAGACAGAGGGGCCCACAGCTAGAGGCAGGCAGACAGAGGGGCCCACCGCTAGAGGCAGGCAGACAGACAGAGGGCCCCCCCGCTAGAGGCAGGCAGACAGAGGGGCCCCCCGCTAGAGGCAGGCAGACAGAGGGGCCCCTAGCTAGAGGCAGGCAGACAGAGGGGCCCCCCAGCTAGAGGCAGGCAGACAGAGGGGCCCCCAGCTAGAGGCAGGCAGACAGAGGGGCCCCCAGCTAGAGGCAGGCAGACAGAGGGGCCCCCAGCTAGAGGCAGGCAGACAGAGGGGCCCCCAGCTAGAGGCAGGCAGAGGGGCCCCTCTACCTTGGTACTACCAGTTATGATTAAGGATTCCCCCTTACATAGGAAAGAGTTAAATTAATAAGAAGAGATACTATGTACTGGAACGATAGTGGCTCGAAACCACATTATATTTCACAGAGAAAGCGGAGAGTTATTCCCCAAAGTGAAATTATTCATGATCATTGTGCTACCCAGCGCTCTGCAATCCTCCAAGTGACAGGGCATAAGCCCAGAAACAGTGATTTCTAACAGGTTGTAGCAGAATATCCACGCTAACAATACCGAGGTATTTAAGGACAGTCACTGGAAACCAGAACGCAGCTCCCAGCACCTCCCACGGTTAATAATTAAATGAACACATTGACTTAGCGAGTGGTTGGCGTTCTGTCCCCGGCAGCAGCTACAGCTCCCTCCTGTGCGCAGGGCTCGGCTGACCCGTACAGCTATAAATAGAGAGAGATCTTATCCCCTCTCGTTAAACGCCCTCTGGAGAGCTGGACTCTTTTTTCCCGGCTCCCTGGCATTCAGAGAATCGGATATTTTCCAAATGAAAGCCATTGATCATTGGAAATTTAAACTGTCGCAAGTTAAGTAAAGCTAGATGACAGATGAAAATGAGGCATTCCGTCTTCTGTGATATTCCGAGCGGGCTGCCGTGACACCAGGGTGACATTGTATTATAGAGATAAATTAGGAAATCTGTGATGCTTTTTTTAGACAGAAAAGTGGAAATTCACATTAGCCCATTTTCCTGTGCAAGAATTGCTCAAATGCAAATCGAAATGTGAGCTCCCCCCTAATCCTGAAGATTTACCTCTTCAGTAACAAGGTCTTCACTGATGAGAAAGTAAAATATTAAATGTGAAAGTTTAAAAACACTGCGTCCTGGCGTGATCCGTGGAAAGCAGATTGTCATGGGGTACAAGAAGTAACATTTAAACCAATCATTCCCAGGCAGCAAGCTGATACTGTGGGTGAAAGGCTTTGACATTAGAAGATTTCATGGTTTACCACTTCTACTCACAGCTGCAGAACCACTCCTTGGACCTCGAGTTTTGGTCAATTTCCCAAGAATCTCAAAACCCAAGGTTGTCACTTTTCCCATTTCTTTAATGGGTTTCTGGGCTATCTTCTGGCAGTCCACGTACAGACGGACAGTTCTTGCACTTACAGACACATGGACCTAGAGATGAACAGAAGACGGTTACTCCTCAACTAGGCATCATCGCAGTGTAACAGTCCCAGTAATGGATGATTATACTAGAAGGACTGGTCTACACAGGTGGCTTCTCTATGGTCGTAAGTGGGAAGTCTCCTTAAAAGAAAATCCTAAAAGATAGTAACACAGACCCTGCAGGTTGAAGCCGTACATCTCCCCCCTTATGGTCTCCAAAACACTATATATTATTCTGAAGATCTGAAGCTGGTATTTAATTTTTTTTTTTTTTTTTTAAATAAATTTAAAAAAAGAAAACTTTAAGAAACCTTGTGAAAACTGCCGAAGAAAATTTTCTCCACTTCCTGTTGTTGGAATGTAACCTCCTGGGTGCCACCATCAGAATCTGGACTGAAATAGCTCAGTGCTTTATTAGATGCTGTGTGAAATAACCGTGACATTGTGTCATTATTATACAGACAGAAAGATGGATTGCATTTCCCTCCTGATAAAAGTTATAAACAACGAAAGAACATCTTACGGTCCAGAACGATCCCCAGTACAGGCTGGAAGTCCTCGTCAACAACTTGCCACACAGCAAAGGGCTCCTGAGCAGAGTGGGAGGGCAGGCGGAAGAGGAAGACAATTGTATGCTCAGAGGGGAAACCATGTGGATGCATCTCTCTGCAGAACAAATATAGAGAAGACTTAAAGCTAAAATCTTCCATAAACGGACGGGCACCTAGGGGGCAGACCTGGGCCATGCCATTTGACACAATGCAACATATTGAGGGGTGACAGGGAGAAAATTAGACTCCCCCCTGGAGGATCTGCAGTGATCTCGAGGACCCGAGGAGACTCCAGTCCTCTAGTGAATCCCATATGTCTGCGCCCCAATCTTTAATGGGTAGTAAAAGCGGATAATCCAGAAATAATGATAAATCACTGAGATATCAGGACTCCTAACATTGTACCTTAATGTTGAAATCAAACGGCCTTATAAAAGGCTGCATTAATAAATGGGATAGTGGATGAATGAGCAATTTGGGATTATTTTATATTAATGTAATACGATCACACAAAGAAAAACTCTTTGTTCTTAAGATGTCTCAATACGGACATTTTGATGAAACACAGGTACAGGTGAAATGCCCAGAGATTTGTGCCCTCAAAGGCTGCAGTCTGAGCAGATTTTCCTACATAAAGCAGATTAATATTATCTCGGCTTCGTGGGATAAAGGAGGAGGATTAAAAAGCACAGACTGTTCGTGTGGCACAAAAAGCCAAACTCGCTCACCCCCCCCTCCTTTACCCAGAGACTTAGAACCCCGCACCTTCATCCCATAGACTACAGGAGCCGCTCCCCCACCCACAACCCAAACTCTCAATTAGCTTTTAACCAGAAGAAATGGGTCTGCGATGGGACGTGGAAACGAGAGGAGCATTGTTAAAATGTATTGATCTGAAAAGGAAACACGAATCAGGGAAGGTGTGAGAAAATGATCAGGTAGTGAGGGGGAGGGAGATTTTCCATGTTTAATATTCAGGTCGGGGTGATAACGAAGAGGAGTAAGAATAGATCAGGCCATGATTTAATCAGAGCTGTAATGCTTGCCTATATCTGTATTAGATCTGGTCTGCCTTTAATATAGAGACCATGGCAACATATAGTCTACAATGGGTAACGGGAGCCAACACTTGGAACCCACCTCCATCACACAGAGGAAATTATTACAGTCATCTACGGACAAGGTTTACAGGGTTTAAAGGGACATTGCCGGCAACATTAGTTTAATGAAGCAGTTTTGGTGTATTGATCACGCCCCTGCAGTCCCACTGCTTAATTCTCTGCCAGTAAAGACCTGAGCTGGGATAGGAGGTAATCAGAGGCAAACGTAGAGCAATGGGTAGAAATATCCAATTTAGGTTATTTATTAAACTGGAGAACTGGCACAGAAATTAAATATTTTAGGTTTAGGTTAGCCAAATCCTCAAATTCAGCGTAAAATGTGCGATTGCCCTAGAAGTTTTCTGCAATTCCTGCTTTAGAGAATAAACCTAGGAATTCCTGTGTAGACCCTCGAGCCATGGCCCCCATATACAGACAACTGCACCCTCCATCCTCTATACAGACAACCGCGCCTCCCCTACCCCCCCCCCCCTCCTCGTATACAGAAAACTGCACCCCCCACCCCATATACAGAGAACTGCACCCCTGGAACACGATTACGGGTACCTGGTCCATATGGTCAGCTGCGTATTCTCTGCAATGGTAAAAATCCTGGATCTTCGTAGGACAAATGCATCGATGGAAACGCCAAAAATCGAAGAGTAATGGCGCTCACCCAGGCCGAACGCAGCCATTAGGTCGTACCCTGCAGGACGCAGCACACAGTGCGTTAGGAAGGCGTATTAAACTTCGTATACAATAACAAAGTGCTTTAGGCACTTCTCATATAGTGATAAAAGTGCAAAATTCTCACAACAAAGAATATACTCTGGGAAATCCTTGTACTTTCTTTACATTTATATCTGACGAATTCTTGGCAATCTAATTTCTTGACTTCATGTAAAGCTTCGCCTATCTTCTCAGAGGTAGATTTTTTCCTCAATGAATGAATTATTACAGCCAGAAGCCTGTTGTTGTTGGAACACCTCAGTATCAGAGCAATTTTTGTATAGCCGTTTTCACAGTATCTTTATATAAACTTCCAAATCCAAATACTGGGCAATCCCAATATTTAATAGGTTTTAATCCTGTTTTTGCTGGCCAGTGGTCAATAATTTTGTCCACCATTTAGTTTTGGTACAGTATTCTTTTATATTTAATTTTTTCTGTTATTTTCTGTCTATTCATCATATGTGCAAAAAATATACCCTTTTCCTGGAATATCAGTTGGTTCCAGTTTAATTCCATTTAATGCAATTCTTACGCAGCCTGTCCACGGCTCTGAACCACGTGAGTGGATCTGATTATTACTGAACTTACTATCATTTATCAGATATATTACACTATGAGTTCTGTGTTCTCTTTTATTTCCTATAAACGATATCACTCTGCTGTACTCTCATTAGGCAAAATGAGAGTATTAATGCTTTCAGATAACATTAAGTGCATTTTACGGTTTGTCTATTGTATTTAACTTAGTGCACATTAGAAAGTGGGTATATCATACCATGCAGAGCGCAGAACATTAGAAGGGGGTATATCATACCATGCAGAGCGCAGAACATTAGAAGGGGGGTATATCATACCATGCAGAGCGCAGAACATTAGAAGGGGGTATATCATACCATGCAGAGCGCAGAACATTAGAAGGGGGGTATATCATACCATGCAGAGCGCAGAACATTAGAAGGGGGGTATATCATACCATGCAGAGCGCAGAACATTAGAAGGGGGTATATCATACCATGCAGAGCGCAGAACATTAGAAGGGGGGGTATATCATACCATGCAGAGCGCAGAACATTAGAAGGGGGGTATATCATACCATGCAGAGCGCAGAACATTAGAAGGGGGGGTATATCATACCATGCAGAGCGCAGAACATTAGAAGGGGGGTATATCATACCATGCAGAGCGCAGAACATTAGAAGGGGGGTATATCATACCATGCAGAGCGCAGAACATTAGAAGGGGGGTATATCATACCATGCAGAGCGCAGAACATTAGAAGGGGGTATATCATACCATGCAGAGCGCAGAACATTAGAAGGGGGGTATATCATACCATGCAGAGCGCAGAACATTAGAAGGGGGGTATATCATACCATGCAGAGCGCAGAACATTAGAAGGGGGGGTATATACCATGCAGAGCGCAGAACATTAGAAGGAGGTATATCATACCATGCAGAGCGCAGAACATTAGAAGGGGGGTATATCATACCATGCAGAGCGCAGAACATTAGAAGGGGGGTATATCATACCATGCAGAGCGCAGAACATTAGAAGGGGGGTATATCATACCATGCAGAGCGCAGAACATTAGAAGGGGGTATATCATACTATGCAGAGCGCAGAACATTAGAAGGGGGGTATATCATACCATGCAGAGCGCAGAACATTAGAAGGGGGGTATATCATACCATGCAGAGCACAGAACATTAGAAGGGGGTATATCATACTATGCAGAGCGCAGAACATTAGAAGGGGGTATATCATACCATGCAGAGCGCAGAACATTAGAAGGGAGAGTGTATCATACCATGCAGAGCGCAGAACATTAGAATTTTCCTATTTAAACCCCGTATTGTATTACAAGAGCATCTCTGCTGGGAAGCTGCTCCCTGCAGTCACTACGTCAGATCATCCACCCCACATCCTGACAGCGTGTAATTATTGCTATAATGAAATGAGTGTGAGTCGTAGCAGGGTTAATTAATGGACTGCCTGTTAATTAGACAGAGAGAGACACATGCTTTGCAATGGGAATCCCCAGCGGATTTGTCAGACAGATCTGTTCTGTGACTTTACCTTCCCTCTCCTGTCCTTGAAATTAATAAAAAAAAAAAAAACGAAAAAGCGACTGATTGCATGGATTGTAATGTCTTGTTTTGCAGAGTTGATGCATTCAATAATAAGGATCAATATTTTAGTGATTTAAATTAAATCGCTAGCTCTTAATCTGAGCCCTTATATATACACACCTCACACAGACAGAACATAGAATTATAACAATTATTATATATTCCCCTCCTCATACTGTGACTCCCCACTTGCCAATCAGGGGACATTTTGGCTGAAATTTAGTGAAGAACAGGCTAGACCTGACATGAAGAAAATATCTGATCTACTAATCCTCTCTGCAGGTCATCTGGACCTCTAGTGTGTACTACACACCCCATGATGCACTGCAAGCAGGGGTTGTGCTACCGCTAGGCAAACGAGGCAGCCACCTAAGTCACAGAGGTCACATGTGACAACAAAGCGCCAACAAATTCCGCAGCGCTTTACATTGGGTGGACGAACAAACATGTAGTTATAACCAGACAAGTTGGACACACAGGAACAGAGGGATTGAGGGCCCTGCTCAATGAGCTTACTTGCTAGAGGGAGTGGTTGTGATTGTGTGTGTGTCAGATTGTATCAAATCAGTGAGTGTGTGCATGCCAGTGTATCCGAGAGTGTGTATCTGTCAAAGTGTGTGTTAGTCTTTAACAGGATGAGGTGTGTCATTGACAGGAAGGGGTGGGGCAAATTTAAATTAGGGGTTGCCCGAGTTCCATCATGCCTAGGGCAGCACAGATCCAAAATACACCACTGTGTGTGATTGTGTCAAATCAATGAGTGTGTTTGTTATTGTTTGAGTTTGTTATTGAGAGTGTGTGCCTGTCAGTGAGTGTCAGTCGGTGTGCCTCAGTCAGTGTCAAATGAGTGTGTCAGTCAGTATGTCTGTCAGATTGCATCAAATCAGTGAGTGAGTGTGTCTGCCATTATGTGTGCATCAAATCAGTGAGTGTGTGTCTGTCAGTGTATGTGCATCTGAGTGTGTGTCTGTCAGTGAAAGTGTGTTGGTTAAACAGCATGCACGCTGGCAGCCATCACTAGCCGATCCCCTCAGTTACTCGTACAGTGGAAGCAGGGTTTTATTAGAATTTTTGATCTGAGGTTGTGATCCTCCAGTTTAACAGATTATTAGCTGCAGTATTAATTGTGTGTCTGCACCTCAATATGTTGTCAGATAAATGTTCTATTGGAAAAGGCTGCTCTAACACTGGGGGACCAGCCTGCTTAAATACTAATCACTTACTGGAGCAGTCTGACGGTAGAAACGCTAGGGAGCTGTGCCAATTGGAGGAAAGGAGATGAGAAGTGGGAGAACATGACGCAGTACATACTGACAAAACGTGCACACGCATGCACACCATGACTGCTCAGCCAATGGCCGTACTCCTGTTCTGTGACTCCTTACCCATAGCGCTCTCTGCTCCACCCAGATCTTGCACTGGAGAACAAACCCCTGTAAAACATGAAAGGAAACCCCTTACTTAGCGTCACTGATACACCACAGACACACAGCCAAAAACAGACAGACATACATTGTGTCACACACACACAAAAACAGACGATCAGTTAGAGATACATTGTGTCACACGCAGACTCACTGCCATAAATTACAGAGAGCGGGAAGTTCTAATTTACCCTGCAATAGAATGTGCATTGTGTGCAATGTTAGGGCCAATGGGGAGTGCAGTAACTGATCACTAGTGAATTCAGGGATCACGTCGCTTTCTGATGAGTGTTTAATATGGGCCGACATTCTCAGAGAATTGCATCAACGATGAGAGCAGTCTAGGTTTCATTGCTTACAATAAAAGTATATTTTTTGTTTTTTCTATTGATTTGTTTCAAGGAAAATATTGAATTATTTACTTTTGACATCAGGTTTATTTAGCCTCTAGAGTGAGTCCACGACGGAGAGCACACTCACACTAACTCACCTTCAGCCCGGACTGTAGTAAATCCACCGCGCGCTGCAGGAAGCTTTCCTGGTGCAAACCCTGTGTGGGGGGAAACGAAGAGGGGGATTTATAGGAAGTGTCTAGACTGATTTCATCCCTGCGCATGTTCTATCCCAGTGCTCCACATACATATACATACACAGACACATACACATATACACACATACACAGACACATACATAGATACATATACACATACACAGACACATACACACATACACAGACACATACATATAAATAGACACATACATACATACATGCACATAGATAGATACATACATAGACATAGATAGTGTCGGAAATGTCATAAAAGTTAGCTCAGAAATGTGATGGGGGGAAAAAAAAAAGAGAGAAGATTGCAAAGTGCACTCAGGGGAACGATAAGGGGCAAACTGCAAATGTTCCAGAAAAGTATCAAGAATGCTGCCATGCAGATTTTTATATATAACCCCCGATCTTGCGTGTTATGTAAACTATCTCCAAACAAAGTAACACATTCATGTAGCACACCAGAACCTCACATTCAGCCTCTCTAATCCAATCCAGGAAGATACTTTAAAAGAGGAATTGTCACTTCTTTGGGATTTACACTAATGAATAAAACATTGAAAACCGCGTATAACTTGTGTAAACTTTTTCTCATGAGATGCTTTCCATAGGGGAGGGGTGAGGCGTGAGGCCGGCCGCGGGGGAGAGGACAAGCCGGCCGCGGGGGAGGGGACAGGCCGGCGGCGGGGGAGGAAAAATTCTGGTTTTGTCCAGCTGTTCAGAAACTGTGTGACACAAACTCAGGGATGGCTGCGCACAATTAACTACTAACTCTATAATGAGAGTTGCTGGTTATAGTGGTTATACCACTAAGTAAACAGGCAACAAGACTCAAAGCCACAGAATAAGAAACTAGCAAATAAATAGTGGTACATGGAGACTGCTCTAAATATATACAGCCCAGATTGCTATATAAAGATATATTCCAGGTCAATGCACTGAATGCTGGGAAAGACATTATCATCACACGGGCTGAGCAAATCGCTCATAGAAATCCTCCGAGAGTCACAGGATTTCACTTCACTGGAGGACGGAGGACATTCCACTAGACTGGTCACAAATCGCTGCACTGTTTATTAACTATAAAGCGGTCTGTACAGAAAGTGTTAATATTCCAAGGAAATCGATAGCACTGCTAGTCCTACAGGGATTAACAGGGACCGGTCCCTTATCGGCGAGGCGTGGGATACCTAGTTGTCAGGAATCACGGCTCAGCCTTGTTGCCTCCAAACATTTTGAGTGCTCCAGCATTCAAAGAGTCAAAGGGACATTCTAAGAACCACAGCCATTTATCCTTATTGCGGTTATTCAAGGAGTCTTTGGGTACAGTCCATTAAGTTTTAAAATAGTTTGACAAAAACAGGATAATGAGACTTTCACTGTAGCATTACCCCTAAAGGCTCATCGTCCATAATGCAGGTTGGAACAGAGAGGACATGGGTCTGGGCTTATTCAGCCCTGAAAATAAAACTCTTCGCCTTTCTCAATTCTATTTAAAGTGGTCGCTTGCCCTGCCCGCCCCACCTCCGAGGGTCTGTGCATTTTTACCTGTGCTGTACCTGACGGAGACTGCGTCGCTCTGCATCCCATCCAGATAGCGAGCCGAGACGGACACCTGATACTTCGTGCCGAACACCATTCCCGACAGCAATGTTTTATGCTCCCCTCCAGAGACTGAGATCTGCCAGGAGAGAGAGGGGAGAGCCATTAACTCATCAAACAGCGATCAGTGAAACCACACAGAGCTATTTCAATAAAGTGGGAATTGTCAGGTATTCAAACTTCGGAGCTAAATAGGCAAACTGAAAACAAAGCCGACTAGGAGATCGTCTTCCAGTGTGGCCATCGTAGCCTGAAATCATTCCCAACAATTCACAATGATTCCTAACAATTCACAGTTTAGAGAATAACCCAGACCGAACACAAGGAGGGAGCTGGATGACTGCACACTGGGGCCCTCTGCCGTTCTCATGCAATGCAGCTTGTACGATGCTAAAGGAAAAGACGATGCGTTTGATTAGATCCCCTGAGACCCACCAACCTTGGATCCCAGCAGAAATAAAAAAGGTCCCATTCTAATGATGCAAGTTTATCCAACAAACTTCAGTGAATTATCCCCAGAGATTCAGGTTTATTAGGTAAACAGTGATGGGCTGACAACCTACTTATAATGTAGGCCGCAGTGACAAATTTGGATAAAAGCAATTTTGATATTCTTCAGCGAGTTGTCTGCTCACAGAGTACAATGAGACGTCTTCCAGGGTCTGGGGTTTACAAACACTGCTCATTCAGGCATTTGACGAGTTGTGTGACCTAGATGGCAGTCACCATCCAGTATATTATGGGGTTACCTGGCTGAGTCTCCCCCCACTCAGGGGAATCCACTTGATGAGGTAAGAGGTGACATCATCTGCACTGGGCTCCCACACGGCGCTGGCGCTGTCACCGGTGAGGTCTGTCACTTTAAGACCTTTTGGAGGAGGAACCTTCACTGCAAACGATGGATCACATGTTCTCAAAGACCAAAATAAAGCGAGTACACAACCCCCATCCATACAACATCCTTTGTAATGCCTAATTTAACCTGCAATTAACGGGCTAACATTGACTTTGTATTAATTAAAATAACGTTATATTCAAATTTGTGTTTTTCCCCCAAACCACTCACGTAGACACAGGATAAAAAAAAAACTCTACAATTTGCCTGCATTCCCTCATCACACCCTCTTCACCTGCAAACACTTCAAATATTGGACGTAATATTTTGTTGACCTTGACCTGATATGCAAATGATGTACGTCACTGGGAGGTATGTCATTTACATATGGAGTCCGCTTCATTATATCTCACAGTAATGGAGATAGCTCTCTAAAATGATTGTTTTACCCCTCTTAATGTAATTCACCTTGCCCAGTGCCAAGCGCCAGTCTTCGTACTAAGTCAATACCTTTTCTTGATTAGTACCCACTGGACTTGGCATTAAAAAGTGACATTCCTCGTCTCTGTAATTAACACTAATTAAGCGTTGTGTTTGAAGACAGCAAATGTTCGTACTCACAGCCATAAGGCAGCAAAGACTTTCAAAGTTAAATAAATTCAGCTGGAGTGGAGAGAACAGATTGACCTGCCCGCCAGCGATTGCCCCCACTTGCAGCTAAATGAGGTCAAGACAGAGAATCCTGTTCTAATTACTTACAGGTTGTAAAATTCCCACTCAGGGAGGCTGTGGTCTTCGGTCCACTCAAGGAAGAGGTCACACTCACTGTGTACAAGGTCTGTGATGCCAAAGACGTGATGGCCACCATGGACGAGTCTCCCGGGATGTTAACCTGCAATGAAGAGACACGGTACAGAAAACGCTTATTTTTTAAATCACAAACAAAACAATTGTAGAATTTGGAAAAAAACTGATATCTGCTTCCAGAATATAATGACTCAGAATGAATATAGCCCCACCTTTGGGGGATGCCTAATTTTGGAACAGTGAGATTGTCAGCCTGAGGAATATATGTGACAAAGTGACAAAGTCCCCAGGCCTCGGAGTTTCATCCTTTTTAGCTCGGTGGGGAATTTATATAATTTGGAATAAATCTGACAATATTTCCAGTGCACCTCGAAGCAGGCAGAGTGTGTGTGGGAAAGACTTCTGAGTCAGAGAACTGACAATCCGTGCACAAACCTCTCCACTATTTGCAAGGCCTGTGTGGGACACGTAAGTGACGCGCACATCTCTCCTGTTGGGTGACTCTGATTCCCAGTGCAACGTGACGCTGCTGTGAGTGATATTGGTGAAGTGCAGGTTTCGGAGGGTGTTGGCTGGTTCTGCGAGATATTGAGAGTTAGCATCAATAATTTAATGTATAATCACAGAATTCTGAAAGGTCGCGATGTAACACCAAACCTGTCATCTGCTGTAAAGAGACAGGATCACTGCTTCCGTTCCCGGACGTGGCGTAGAGCATAAACGTATAGAGCGTGCTCGGTGACAAGCCGGAAAAATGGACGCTTGTGTCCCCCAATTTGACCTGTAAAGAATGGTTAATACCACACTTTTATCCTTACAGGGTTAGATACAAGAATTGATACGATGCAATGGCTCTAGAATGGCTAACACAGTTTGTGTCCCTAGATTAGAATAACTTACCTCTCGTGCTGTCCGGTCTTGCTCAGACTCTGCCATGCAGGTCACTACATACTCTGCTTCGGTCTCGGACACCTGCCAATGCAGATCAATAGAGGAATCTGTAACACGGTCCACAGAGAACGAGCGAGGGGAAGGCAGAGGCACTGTGTGAAGCAGAAAGATTTACATTGGGACATTAGAAAGTAAAAATTGTGTCAAACCCCACAAGCAGAACAGCGATCATAGACAGGAAATATTTCACATTGCTAAGCATTGTGTGGAGCCGCAGAGTCTTTGCAACACTTTTGAAAAAGCCCTTTGGACGGGCGAAACGCGTCAATTGGGACTTATTCTTTTATCTTGTATTTACTTTATTGTTAATATACCCTTTCTAATAAATAGTTACTTTTTTATAGTACTATTTATTTATTTATTCATTTTTTGGTTTGATTCTTGATACCATCTACATCCTTAGGTGGGGATTATACCACCCATGCTGTTTTAACTAGAGCAAGTCCTGCTCTAAAGAATGCAAGTACATTTCTTCTTTTTATGTATTTTATATACCAGTACTTACTGCACCATTGAAGTTTTCCTTTGTTCTTCTACCTCCTATATATATCATTGGCATCTGGAGGACCATCAACACTTCAACCACCATACATCCTTAGACGGGGTTTGTACCGTTCATGCGCTATCCAGCTCTAATTAGCTCTAGCATATGTGAGTGGTTTTCTTATAGCGATTACTAATCTTATTTTGATTGTACCATATTGTATTGCACTATTATTTGTCTCTCTTCTTTTTTCCCCCCTGAGGTTTACTACATTTCCTCGAAGGTTTATGTATGTATAAATTTTAAGGCGCAGTATACGCTACACTCTATCTTTGCATATTAAGCAGAGTATCGCATCTCTGCCCAACATTGTACAGTGATTAAGGTGTGCAGCTGTAGTGAGCAGATACCCACAGGTGGAAGTGATCCCACGCAGTCCAGAGCCCACGCCACTGCTGTAAATTGGGAAGACCGATACCAGGTAATCTGTGCGAGATGTCAGGTTCACAAGAACCGCAGAAGAGGAGGATCCATCTAGCACCACCTACAACACAGCACAGGGTAAAAATGGACAGAGCCAACTGCGCTCACCAATCAGAGGAGGGGGCAACACAGCAACCAATGGTCCAGTAATCGCATAGAGCGTAGAATAAGATAGCAAGGCGACCAATGGGCCAGTAATAGCACGGGATAGCACAGCGACTAATGAGCCAGTAATAGCATAGAATGAAGAACAAGATGGCAAGGCGACCAATGGGCCAGTAATAGCACAGAGCGTAGCACGGGATAGCAAAGCAACCAATGTACCAGTAATAGCACGGGATAGCAAAGCAACCAATGTACTAGTAATAGCACAGAGCGTAGCACGGGATAGCAAATCGACCAATGGGCCAGTAATAGCATGGGATAGCACAGCGACTAATGAGCCAGTAATAGCATAGAATGAAGAACAAGATGGCAAGGCGACCAATGGGCCAGTAATAGCACAGAGCGTAGCACGGGATAGCAAAGTGACCAATGGGCCAGTAATAGCACAGAGCATAGCACGGGATAGCAAAGTGACCAATGGGCCAATAATAGCACAGAGCGTAGCACAGGATAGCAAAGTGACCAATGGGCCAGTAATAGCACAGAGCGTAGCACGGGATAGCAAAGCTACCAATGGGCCAGTAATAGCACAGAGCGTAGCACAGGATAGCAAAGTGACCAATGGGCCAGTAATGGCACAGAGCATAGCGCGGGATAGCAAAGTGACCAATGTGCCAATAACAGCACAGAGCGTAGCACGGGATAGCAAAGCAACGAATGTACCAGTAATAGCACAGTGACCAATGTGCCATTAATAGCACAGAGCGTAGCACGGGATAGCAAAGCAACCAATGTACCAGTAATAGCACAGAGCGTAGCACAGGATAGCAAAGTGACCAATGTACCAGTAATAGCACAGAGCGTAGCACGGGATAGCAAAGTGACCAATGTGCCAGTAATAGCACAGAGCGTAGCACGGGATAGCAAAGTGACCAATGTGCCAGTAATAGCACAGAGCGTAGCACGGGATAGCAAAGCAACCAAGGTACCAGTAATAGCACGGGATAGCAAAGCAACCAATGTACCAGTAATAGCACAGTGACCAATGTGCCAGTAATAGCACAGAGCGTAGCACGGGATAGCAAAGTGACCAATGTACCAGTAATAGCACGGGATAGCAAAGCAACCAATGTACCAGTAATAGCACAGTGACCAATGTGCCATTAATAGCACAGAGCGTAGCACGGGATAGCAAAGTGACCAATGTACCAGTAATAGCACGGGATAGCAAAGCAACCAATGTACAAGTAATAGCACAGTGACCAATGTGCCAGTAATAGCACAGAGCGTAGCACGGGATAGCAAAGTGACCAATGTACCAGTAATAGCACGGGATAGCAAAGCAACCAATGTACCAGTAATAGCACAGTGACCAATGTGCCAGTAATAGCACAGAGCGTAGCACGGGATAGCAAAGTGACCAATGTGCCAGTAACAGCACAGAGCGTAGCACGGGATAGCAAAGCAACGAATGTACCAGTAATAGCACAGTGACCAATGTGCCATTAATAGCACAGAGCGTAGCACGGGATAGCAAAGCAACCAATGTACCAGTAATGGCACAGAGCGTAGCACAGGATAGCAAAGTGACCAATGTACCAGTAATAGCACAGTGACCAATGTGCCAGTAATAGCACAGAGCGTAGCACGGGATAGCAAAGTGACCAATGTGCCAGTAATAGCACAGAGCGTAGCACGGGATAGCAAAGTGACCAATGTGCCAGTAATAGCACAGAGCGTAGCACGGGATAGCAAAGTGACCAATGTACCAGTAATAGCACGGGATAGCAAAGCAACCAATGTACCAGTAATAGCACAGTGACCAATGTGCCAGTAATAGCACAGAGCGTAGCACGGGATAGCAAAGTGACCAATGTACCAGTAATAGCACGGGATAGCAAAGCAACCAATGTACAAGTAATAGCACAGAGCGTAGCACAGGATAGCAAAGTGACCAATGTGCCAGTAATAGCACAGAGCGTAGCACGGGATAGCAAAGCGACCAATGTACCAATAATAGCACATAGCGTAGCACGGGATAGCAAAGAAACCAATGTGCCAGTAATAGCACAGAGCATAGCACGGGATAGCAAAGCGACCAATGTACCAGTAACAGCACAGAGCGTAGCACGGGATAGCAAAGCAACCAATGTACGAGTAACAGCACAGAGCGTAGCACGGGATAGCAAAGCAACCAATGTACCAGTAATAGCACAGAGCGTAGCACGGGATAGCAAAGTGACCAATGTACCAGTAATAGCACGGGATAGCAAAGCAACCAATGTACAAGTAATAGCACAGTGACCAATGTGCCAGTAATAGCACAGAGCGTAGCACGGGATAGCAAAGTGACCAATGTACCAGTAATAGCACGGGATAGCAAAGCAACCAATGTACCAGTAATAGCACAGTGACCAATGTGCCAGTAATAGCACAGAGCGTAGCACGGGATAGCAAAGTGACCAATGTGCCAGTAACAGCACAGAGCGTAGCACGGGATAGCAAAGCAACGAATGTACCAGTAATAGCACAGTGACCAATGTGCCATTAATAGCACAGAGCGTAGCACGGGATAGCAAAGCAACCAATGTACCAGTAATAGCACAGAGCGTAGCACAGGATAGCAAAGTGACCAATGTACCAGTAATAGCACAGTGACCAATGTGCCAGTAATAGCACAGAGCGTAGCACGGGATAGCAAAGTGACCAATGTGCCAGTAATAGCACAGAGCGTAGCACGGGATAGCAAAGTGACCAATGTGCCAGTAATAGCACAGAGCGTAGCACGGGATAGCAAAGTGACCAATGTACCAGTAATAGCACGGGATAGCAAAGCAACCAATGTACCAGTAATAGCACAGTGACCAATGTGCCAGTAATAGCACAGAGCGTAGCACGGGATAGCAAAGTGACCAATGTACCAGTAATAGCACGGGATAGCAAAGCAACCAATGTACCAGTAATAGCACAGTGACCAATGTGCCAGTAATAGCACAGAGCGTAGCACAGGATAGCAAAGTGACCAATGTGCCAGTAATAGCACAGAGCGTAGCACGGGATAGCAAAGCGACCAATGTACCAATAATAGCACATAGCGTAGCACGGGATAGCAAAGAAACCAATGTGCCAGTAATAGCACAGAGCATAGCACGGGATAGCAAAGCGACCAATGTACCAGTAATAGCACGGGATAGCAAAGCAACCAATGTACCAGTAATAGCACAGAGCGTAGCACGGGATAGCAAAGCGACCAATGTACCAGTAACAGCACAGAGCGTAGCACGGGATAGCAAAGCAACCAATGTACCAGTAATAGCACAGAGCGTAGCACGGGATAGCAAAGCAACCAATGTACCAGTAATAGCACAGAGCGTAACACGGGATAGCAAAGCAACCAATGTACCAGTAATAGCACAGAGCGTAGCACGGGATAGCAAAGCAACCAATGTACCAGTAATAGCACAGAACGTAGCACGGGATAGCAAAGTGACCAATGTGCCAGTAATAGCACAGAGCGTAGCACGGGATAGCAAAGCAACCAATGTACCAGTAATAGCACAGAGCGTAGCACGGGATAGCAAGGTGACCAATGTACCAGTAACAGCACAGAGCGTAGCACGGGATAGCAAAGTGACCAATGTACCAGTAATAGCACAGAGCGTAGCACGGGATAGCAAAGCAACCAATGTACCAGTAATAGCACAGAGCGTAGCACGGGATAGCAAAGTGACCAATGTGCCAGTAACAGCACAGAGCGTAGCACGGGATAGCAAGGTGACCAATGTACCAGTAATAGCACAGAACGTAGCACGGGATAGCAAAGCGACCAATGTACCAGTAACAGCACAGAGCGTAACACGGGATAGCAAAGCAACCAATGTACCAGTAATAGCACAGAGCGTAGCACGGGATAGCAAAGCAACCAATGTACCAGTAATAGCACAGAGCGTAGCACGGGATAGCAAAGCAACCAATGTACCAGTAATAGCACAGAGCGTAGCACGGGATAGCAAAGTGACCAATGTACCAGTAATAGCACAGAACGTAGCACGGGATAGCAAAGTGACCAATGTGCCAGTAATAGCACAGAGCGTAGCACGGGATAGCAAAGTGACCAATGTGCCAGTAACAGCACAGAGCGTAGCACGGGATAGCAAGGTGACCAATGTACCAGTAACAGCACAGAGCGTAGCACGGGATAGCAAAGTGACCAATGTGCCAGTAACAGCACAGAGCGTAGCACGGGATAGCAAGGTGACCAATGTACCAGTAACAGCACAGAGCGTAGCACGGGATAGCAAAGCAACCAATGTACCAGTAATAGCACAGAGCGTAGCACGGGATAGCAAAGTGACCAATGTGCCAGTAACAGCACAGAGCGTAGCACGGGATAGCAAGGTGACCAATGTACCAGTAATAGCACAGAACGTAGCACGGGATAGCAAAGCGACCAATGTACCAGTAACAGCACAGAGCGTAACACGGGATAGCAAAGCAACCAATGTACCAGTAATAGCACAGAGCGTAGCACGGGATAGCAAAGCAACCAATGTACCAGTAATAGCACAGAGCGTAGCACGGGATAGCAAAGCAACCAATGTACCAGTAATAGCACAGAGCGTAGCACGGGATAGCAAAGCAACCAATGTGCCAGTAATAGCACAGAGCATAGCACGGGATAGCAAAGTGACCAATGTACCAGTAACAGCACAGAGCGTAGCACGGGATAGCAAAGCAACCAATGTGCCATTAATAGCACAGAGCATAGCACGGGATAGCAAAGCAACCAATGTACCAGTAATAGCACAGAGCGTAGCACGGGATAGCAAAGCAACCAATGTGCCAGTAATAGCACAGAGCATAGCACGGGATAGCAAAGTGACCAATGTACCAGTAATAGCACAGAGCGTAGCACGGGATAGCAAAGTGACCAATGTACCAGTAACAGCACAGAGCGTAGCACGGGATAGCCCAATGAGCAGATAGCAGTTCTAGGGTTTTTCATTTTGTTATAAATACTTTATATCCCATGTTGGGAATAGTCTGGTTTTGTCAAAGAACCTTTAAATCCGAGTATTAAAACATATCCTCTATATACTGGTTTCTAACGTCAATAAATCTCAGGATACAGAACTCTAAGATGTCTGTATAGTTTTTGCACCTCCTGAGGGTTTCCCCCTCGCGACGGGTAGTACACAATGCGGTACTTGCGGACGGGCTGCTGTGGGGGTGTCCAGGACAGGCGCATGCTCTTTGCAGTTACATCCGAGACAACCAGGTGTGTGGGGCTGGGGTGAGGATCTGTGTTATCCTGGAGACCCACATTCTGAGACCCTAGAAAGAGAGAAACACTATGTCAACATCCAGGACAGGTGCAGGAATCAGTTTAGTGACATTTGGGCTGTGGTGACAATGTCCCAATCAAAGACTCACCCAACTCCCTTCTTCTCTCCTTCAGCCTCATGCAGAGAGCCCGAGAGACGTCCCCAACCAGGGAGAAGAGCAGTGGGAAGTCCGCGACCATGTGAACAGTCAGATCTGTTGGCTCAGATGCCACCTCTCTAAGCTCTGACTCATCTGCATTCTTTACTCCTAAATCAATGGGAATTAAAGCGTCGATGAAAGATCAGGACTAGATTATATCAGTGCTACTCATGAAAGGACAATAAGATAAAGGAAACTTGCCGATAGTGAAAATAAAAATCCCGGCATCTTTCAGGGTTTGTGACACTGTGATAGCATCATCCTGTGACTTGCCATCTGTCAGGAGAATGAGTACTTTACCAGCTTGGCCACGGGCACCTGAAGCTGCTCTCAGATTTTCTTCCAGGACATGTGTTAACGCCAGACCTGCTCGGTGTAATCATGTAACAATGACTAGTTAGAATCCTTCCCATCTCCATACTGAGCAACTTACCCACTCTCGTCTGCCCACTGAGCACCTTACCCACTCCCGTCTGCCAACTAAGCATCTTATCCACGCCTTACCCAATCCCTTCTGCCCACTGAGCAACTTACCCACTCCCGTCTGCACACTGAGCCCTTTATCCACTACTTACCCACTCCCATATGCACACTGAGCTCCTTACCCACTCCCGTCTGCACACTGAGCTCCTTACCCACTCCCGTCTGCACACTGAGCTCCTTACCCACTCCCGTCTGCAGACTGAGCTCCTTACCCACTCCCGTCTGCACAATGTGCTCCTTACCCACCCCTTGACTGCACAATGTGCTCCTTACCCACTCCTTTCTGCACAATGTGCTCCTTACCCACTCCTTTCTGCACAAGGAGCTCCTTACCCACTCCCGACTGCACAAGGAGCTCTTTACCCACTCCCGACTGCACAAGGAGCTCTTTACCCACTCCCGTCTGCACACTGAGCTCCTTACACACTCCCGTCTGCACACGGAGCTCCTTACACACTCCCGTCTGCACACTGAGCTCCTTACACACTCCCGTCTGCACACTGAGCTCCTTACACACTCCCGTCTGCACACTGAGCTACTTACACACATGCATAGCACCCCTTCCTGATCACACAGCACCCTACCCACTTCTGAAAACCAAAATATTTACCTGTAAATGTGTTTCCTCCTTTATATCTTAATTTTTTCAAAGCATCAAACACTTCAGCTTTTGATGAAAAAGTGTTGAGATCCCATTCAGTCTGTGGCTCCCCGCTATACTGAGATAATCCTGCAGGGGGCATGCAAAAGAGAAGGAGGCTCTAATAGTAATACATAAGCATACATAAAGCAAGTGTATACATACATTATACATAATATTCCTTTTACTCTACAGCACATCGCTGTGGCCCTGTATGGTTCTGTGAAGCAAATAGTGGAATAAACACTATGAGTGACCGTGCACAGGTCTACTTGGTCCTACCAATGCGTATCTTATCTCGGGAGACATGCAGTGGGCTGAGTATCCCCCCCAGGAAATTCTTCACCAGTCTGAAATTGGTCCGTCCTACGCTCCACGAACTGTCTACGAGGATCACGATGTCCCACTCAGTGGCAGTGTCACAGAGACGCATGACATCTAAAACACAGAAATAAGAGATGACAATGGAAAAACAATATTGGCACCAAGTCTCAAGAAAAGTATAGTAATGGGGTAAAGTGGCACCATGACACAAGTGCCATGTTTGGCGATAAGAGAGAGGTAATGAGGTAAAGTGATACAGGCGCCATGTCTGGTGATAAGAGAACAGTAATGGGGTAAAGTGATACGGGCGCCATGTCTGGTGATGAGAGAACAGTAATGGGGTAAAGTGATACGGGCGCCATGTCTGGTGATGAGACAGGTAATGGGGTAACATGATACGGGCGCCATGTCTGGTAATAAGAGAACAGTAATGGGGTAAAGTGATACGGGCGCCATGTCTGGTGATGAGACAGTTAATGGGGTAACGTGATATGGGCGCCATGTCTGGTGATGAGACAGGTAATGGGGTAACGTGATACGGGCGCCATGTCTGGTGATGAGACAGGTAATGGGGTAACGTGATACGGGCGCCATGTCTGGTGATGAGACAGGTAATGGGGTAACGTGATACGGGCGCCATGTCTGGTGATGAGACAGGTAATGGGGTAACGTGATACGGGCGCCATGTCTGGTGATGAGACAGGTAATGGGGTAACGTGATACGGGCGCCATGTCTGGTGATGAGACAGGTAATGGGGTAACGTGATACGGGCACCATGTCTGGTGATGAGACAGGTAATTGGGTAACGTGATACGGGCGCCATGTCTGGTGATGAGACAGGTAATGGGGTAACGTGATACAGGCGCCATGTCTGGTGATGAGACAGGTAATGGGGTAACGTGATACGGGCGCCATGTCTGGTGATGAGAGAGGTAATGGGATAAAGTGATATGGGTGCCATGTCTGGTAATAAGAGAATAGTAATGGGGTAAAGTGATACGGGCGCCATGTCTGGTGATGAGACAGGTAATGGGGTAACGTGATACGGGCGCCATGTCTGGTGATGAGACAGGTAATAGGGTAAAGCAATGTTCCTGCCTTGCTCTGTGTTTGGATTTGCTGGTTTTGAATACCTCTCTTTGAGGGGCTATAAGTAGCAGACACCTCTCTCTCCAGCTTTACGAGGCTCCTATATGTGGGTCTAGGAGTCAGGGTGCTGTTTGCAGGACTCGATTTCTTCCCATCTGACCCTCCTCCGGACAAAATCACAAACTGCTCCTCCTCGCTCGCTCTTTCTGCAAACAGAAACATTTCAGACCCTGAACAAGATCTCCCCAAATAAACCTTCCCAGGTCGTCTGTAGCAAAAACAACTAAAACTGGCCCAGTTCTACCCATACAAACCTCTACCCGTCGAGTTTCCCTTTGATGGCTCCACGTCACCGATCTGAGGGACTGCAGTCCCGTCATCTGACCTCCTCCTGCTATTTCTAAGCTGAGATTTTAGGTCCTCTACTGTGAAAACAAAAAAAGAGAACATGATGTGGAGTTTAAAACCTGTGCCTTAAAGGGACACTATAGTCACCTGAACAACTTTAGCTTAATGAAGCAGTTTTGGTGTATAGAACATGCCCCTGCAGCCTCACTGCTCAATCCTCTGCGATTTAGGAGTTAAATCCCTTTGTTTATGAAACCTAGTCACACCTCCCTGCATGTGACTTGCACAGCCTTCCATAAACACTTCCTGTAAAGAGAGCCCCATTTAACCTTTCTTTATTGCAAGTTCTGTTTAATTAAGATTTTCTTATCCCCTGCTATGTTAATAGCTTGTAGACCCTGCAAGAGCCTCCTGTATGTGATTAAAGTTCAATTTAGAGATTGAGATACAATTATTTAAGGTAAATTACATCTGTTTGAAAGTGAAACCAGTTTTTTTTTTCATGCTGGCTCTGTCAATCATAGCCAGGGGAGGTGTGGCTAGGGCTGCATAAACAGAAACAAATTGATTTAACTCCTAAACGACAGTGAATTGAGCAGTGAAATTGCAGGGGAATGATCTATACACTAAAACTGCTTCATTTAGCTAAAGTAATTTAGGTGACTCTAGTGTTCCTTTAAAAAACAATTATCTGCATCTTTTATTTACAATAGTGCTTAGGAACTAATGTTAAGAGAGAATGGTCTGCCTAGATCAGGGGTGTCCAAACTTGTTTCAAAGAGGGCCAGATTTGATGAAGTGCACATGCATGAGGGCCAACCATTTTGCCTGACATTCCTTGAACCATTAAAATGAAATGCAAATTAACTATTTGATGCAAAGTTTATTGCAAATGGCATACTTTTCATTTCATCTCTTTATTCTGTCCCTCTTTATTCTGTCTCTGTCTCCCTTCATTCTGTCTCTGTCTCCCTTCATTCTGTCTCTGTCTCCCTTCATTCTGTCTCTGTCTCCCTTCATTCTGTCTCTGTCTCCCTTCATTCTGTCTCTGTCTCCCTTCATTCTGTCTCCCTTCATTCTGTCTCCCTTCATTCTGTCTCCCTTCATTCTGTCTCCCTTTATTCTGTCTCCCTTCATTCTGTCTCCCTTCATTCTGTCTGTTCAGGGAGAAGGAACCAAATCCTGCGACGTCGACGTCCAAGAGATCGCGAGAACACAGACTGAGGACAAGCAGTGACGTCCATCTGCGTTCTCGCAATCTCTTGGCCCCCAGTGAATCCCTGTGCGCCGCTCAGGATCACAGCGTTCAAAGATCCAGGGATCCTGAGCGCCGCTCCGGGATTCACTGGGGGCCACCACAGATAGATTAGCCAAATTACCTGTGGGGCCGTTTTAAACCGGAACGCGGGCCGCAATTGGCCCGTGGTCCGGACTTTGAACAGGACTGGTCTGGATGTTAGATATTCACACATTGCGTAACTAAGAATTAGACGGTTTATGTATACAGGGGCGTATTAGCCGCGAGGCAAACAAGGCATTTGCCTTGGGCGGCATTTTCCAGGGGGCGGCAAAAAACGCCGCCCCCAAATGCCCAAGGCAAATGTCTTGTTAGCCTTGCGGCTAACAGACATGCTGGGCTGGTTGCTGGGCGGCCGGCGAGGGAGCTCTTCCCCTGAGCTCTCTGCTCAGCTCCCTCGCGCGCCGCCCGCTGAGTGAGACTGGGAGCCGGAATATGACGTCATATTCCGGCTCCGCCTCCCAGCCTCACTCTGCGGGCGGCGCGCGAGGGAGCTGAGCAGAGAGCTCAGGGGAAGAGCTCCCTCGCCGGCCGCCCAGCCTGCCCGCCAGTGCCGCCCTGCAGCCATTGGACCACCAGGGAATGGGAGAACCTCCCCCACCCCCAGCATTCCCAAAGGTAAGGAGGCTGGGGGGGGGGAGTAAATAAAAAAATGTGTTAGTGTGTGTGTGTGTGTGTCTGACTGTGTGTGTCTGATAGTGTGTGTGTGTGTGTGTCTGATAGTGTGTGTCTGTTGGTGTGTGTGTCTGACTGTGTGTGTCTGTCCTAGTGTGTGTGTCTCACTGTGTGTGTCTCACTGTGTGTGTCTGTTAGTGTGTGTGTCCGACTGTGTGTGTTTGTTAGTGTGTGTGTGTCTCACTGTGTGTCTGTTAGTGTGTGTGTTTGTTAGTGTGTGTGTCCGACTGTGTGGGTTTGTTAGTGTGTGTGTGTCCGACTGTGTGTGTTTGTTAGTGTGTGTGTCCGACTGTGTGGGTTTGTTAGTGTGTGTGTGTGTGTGTGTGTCCGACTGTGTGTGTCCGACTGTGTGTGTCCGACTGTGTGTGTCCGACTGTGTTTGTTAGTGTGTGTGTCCGACTGTGTGTGTCTGTTAGCTAGTGTATGCGTATCTGTCAGTGAATGTGTGTGTATTTAGAAGGCGGGGCAGGGGGGAAGGGTTGGGTGGCGCGCGCGCGGGGGGGGGTGTCTGAGTTTTGTCCTGCCTAGGGCAGCACAAAACCAAGATACACCACTGTATGTATATATTGGAGTCTTCTTACACAAAGACCAAATTTTGTTGAGAGTTCCATATAATTTTTATACATGTACTAAGAAATTATTCAATTTACCATTCATCATAGTACAAAACCATTATTCATTATGTGATATAGATGCGTACACGTGTAAAACATGTGATACAGATATAGATAAGTCCACGTGTAACATATGTGGTGCAGATACGCTCTGTATTATACGTGGTATAGATATGTACATGTGTAATATACGTGTAATAACTTCATGCGGTTTATGAGAAGGCTTCTCTTTCTTCCTCTGTAAACATGGACCCACATTGTACTCTGAACCAAGGTCGGCCAAACAGAGAGACATCTGTACAACTAGTACCATGATGCTTTGCCAGTCTTAAGGGAGGGGGGGAGCTGTGAATATACTTTTACCCCTGTTTTACCACATCCCCCATTTCATTTCAGTCCTTTACTCACTAATAAATCTCTTTTTGGCAATGATGGAGTCCTTTGTCCCCTGAATGACGTGGATTTGCAGAACGTACTCCTTCTCGGGATGTAAACCCCCCACTGTCACTTTTGGGGTTTTGGTTTTTAGCATTACTTCCTGTTCAGGATCTCCTGGGGGAGAATAATCACAAGGTTATCAACTAAAGTGTCAATTGTCAGAAAATCAGCGAATTTCGCATTCTTGCTTAAAGGAACACTATAGTCACCTAAATTACTTTAGCTAAATAAAGCAGTTTTAGTGTATAGATCATTCCCCTGCAATTTCACTGCTCAATTCACTGTCGTTTAGGAGTTAAATCACTTTGTTTCTGTTTATGCAGCCCTAGCCACACCTCCCTTGGCTATGATTGACAGAGCCTGCATGGAAAAAAAAAACTGGTTTCACTTTCAAACAGATGTAATTTACCTTAAATAATTGTATCTCAATCTCTAAATTGAACTTTAATCACATACAGGAGGCTCTTTCAGGGACTAGCAAGCTATTAACATAGCAGGGGATAAGAAAATCTTAATTAAACAGAACTTGCAATAAAGAAAGCCTAAATAGGGCTCTCTTTACAGGAAGTGTTTATGGAAGGCTGTGCAAGTCACATGCAGGGAGGTGTGACTAGGGTTCGTAAACAAAGGGATTTAACTCCTAAATGGCAGAGGATTGAGCAGTGAGGCTGCAGGGGCATGTTCTATACACCAAAACTGCTTCATTAAGCTAAAGTTGTTCAGGTGACTATAGTGTCCCTTTAAAACAGCCAACATGAAGAATTATCCAAGCCAGCTCTGATCTTTTAACTTTAAACATAAGATTCAATGTGAATTCCTAGCAATTCATGCTACAGTGCATAATCCTGGTAGAACGTGGCCAGGAAAGGTCCGTTCCTCTGACCTGCCACGGGTTTCACCAAGACTTTATATCCACCGGTGGACCCCTCCGAGTCTTTCCATTTCATCTGTAGTCTGTCCTCCGAGAGTACCGTAAGGCGCAACCGACTAGGGCCTACAAAACAGAACCACATGGACCAGAATTAGGATTTTCACACATTCTACAAATTGGGGGAAGCAATAAACCATTGTACTTTTTCCTATGAGCACTTCCTGTCTGTGATGTAAGGAGGAGGATATAACATTAAATTCTATCAAAATATGGAAATGGTTACATTGATAAGTGAGAATGTTATAAATAATTATTTAAACCGGCACTCAGGAACATAGAAGGGCTTACCGCGTTTATAGTTAGCCAGACTGATGACAGGCAGATAAAATCTGCATTTTATGAATAGTGTCCCTTTCGCAGTATGAAGGCATGGCAATGCGATTTATTAAGGGTTTGGCACTCCAGGAGTTAATGCATCTGATCTATGTTACCTTCCATCACAATGATTATATAGTTGGAAGGAATGTGGTGTCCTTGTGGCACCTGGTGGCCACTTTGTAGAATGCAGGTTCCATTCATTATTACAATTATTTATATAGCGCCAGCATATTCTGCGGTGGGGTACAACAGATAAACCAAGACAAATGATTCTAACAAAACATGTTTGATGAATGAGAACGGTATGCAAAGAGTTACCAACATAAGCTACAAAAATCTTGGATTTAACTTGTTTTACCTAATTTGCAATGTCCTTTTTAGGTAAACAGTCGGCGTGGATTATGACATTATATTTAGTATAAGAAAAGGTCGCTCGTTAGCCTGTCATTGAAACCAGCTCTAAGACGAGGGATGGTCACACAGATAGTAGCTGTGTCCAGAGACTTCTAAAAGGGATGTTCTCACACAAATGTGTCATTCCAAAACTCCATTAATGCAATAAAAAGAGGAATTACAAGATGCCAATTTCATCTGTTATTTTATGGATAGTACATAGGTAAATAATGACAGAAGGGGGATCAGAAATACAGATACAAGGTGGAATGGCGTTTAAACGCAGATTTAGGGACAGACACCGGACAGATGATCTAATATTATATAAAACATTGTTACGGATCACATCCAGCTTGCTGGGCCGTGATGCATTCATGACACCGTATTAGCAAGGTCTGATGTGGGAGAGGGGGTGACACTGGACTGGGGACATTGATCACCAGCAGAGGGTTCTAGAAAGCAGCAGGTGATATATGTAGTATCGGCAGCATCAAAATAAGAACAATTTAAATTAGTTTATACATTAAGAGAGCATACTGGCACGACAAAAAAAATAAATCAATGGATTAAAAAAGGACAGATCGCAGAAGAGGGGAACTCGTTAAATTGCACGGTACATGTGGGTGCAAAAATAAGGTACAATCACAGAACTGCTGACCATGACAAAGATAGCAGAAATTCTAGTTGACACAAAATTGCCACATCTACAACATTTTTGTGGACACTAAATTTTGCTCATGTTGACTGCAGGACATGAAGAGTGCTCCCCGCAGTACAAAGGATTCACATGCGGCTAGAAGAAAAATCAGTATGTTAAAGGGACACTTTATGTCCCCAATAAAATAAATACAAATCACTATTTAGTAGATATACCCTCAATGAAACCCACGTAGCATTTAATTATGAATTTTTTGATCGAGGTATATCGAAGAACAGCATGTAAAAGCTGTAGATCTTTTATCTGCAGCGTTTGCAAACCCTCCCATTCTAACCCCGCCCAGACTTTCTGTGGCTGTCCAATCACAGACTTCCCAATGCAGATCAATGAGAAGCCTTTGCAAGGCAGGTGCTCTGCGCAATTGTTGCCTCTTGAGTTTAGCTTTACTGAGTATTCACACAAAGCATTTCTGCTAAGCGAACGTGCTTAAGGAGTCTGGAATGTGCCTTTATTCGAAGCAATTCCTTGATTCTTCCTTTTTCCCCCTAATTCGGCTATGTTGGCCTAAATTTTGCAAATCACTTCAATATGTAAAAGCGCATGGCTTACCGAATAAACCATTAGTACATTGTACAAATTCAGAGACTGACACGGTGCGTAAAGTTAATCAATACAGACAGCTCTTCACGTTTGTCAGAACCTGGGAGTTAATTGCAGTTATTGAGAATTATTGAACATGTGAGCTGCCCAGGCACCTGTCTGGTCTATATACGAGCGCACACGGGAACCTGAGATCGCAAGGAATTCCAGAGAACAGCTGTCTGACAACAATCGCCCTCCCAGCAGGACCAGGGGGCTTTACAAGCAGTCCACACATTGAGGATTTCCGCAGGTTGATCCGTCACAACCACTCTATCTCCGCTCACTGACACACCTGCTCTACATGTCCTGTGTGGCAGTGACCCAGCGTTTACCTGGATACATCACTTTGTGATCGGGAACGTCTGCAATATGTGGCATTTTAAATCTGCTTAACGGAAATCAGGGAATTCATCAAAAGGAAACGTGCAGCTACATAGTGCAGGGCACAGCTTTTCATGCACCGCCCATCAGCACAAAGAAGCAATATGTATTGAGAACAACCCAAACCCAGTACTCGTAAATGCTCTTTTCAGGCCCTACCAGCAGGTCAGAGTGTCCCCATACCCCTGCTTTATTATAGGTGCCTTTCACAGGGATATACAATACCCTATAGAAGGTCCTCACACCCTGTCTTAAAGGAACTCAAAATAACCATTTCAGAAGACAGAGTGGATTATTTTATCTCAATACAAAATGTACCTATTTTAATAGAAATTAATATTAATTTATATTATAAAGCACTGGTATATGGTCACCATGTATATGCTTCTAAACTAGACAAATATCTTTTTTTATTAGCAAATTGTGTGATATATTGTTACACTGTATCAGAGTTTATAAACAAAAATATCGCAATGTATGATATAACATTGATATACAGTGACAATATCTCACACTGTGTGATAATAATACAAACATCGATACACAGTGACAATATATTACACTGTTTGATAATACAAACATTGATACACTGTGTCGATGTTTGTATTATCATACAGTGAGATATAGTGTCACTGTGTGTCGATGTTTGTATTATCATACCGTGTGCTATATTGTCACTGTGTGTCGATGTTTGTATTATCATACAGTGTGATATATTGTCAGTGTGTGTCGATGTTTGTATTATCACATCATGTGATATAGTCACTGTGTACCGATGTTTGTATTATCATACAGTGTGATATATTGTCAGTGTGTGTCGATGTTTGTATTATCACACCATGTGATATAGTCACTGTGTACCGATGTTTGTATTATCATACAGTATGATATATTGTCACTGTGTATCGATGTTTGTATTATCACACCGTGTGATATATTGTCACTATGTATCGATGTTTGTATTATCATACAGTGTGATATATTGTCACTGTGTGTCAATGTTTGTATTATCATACAGTATGAGATATTGTCACTGTGTGTCGATGTTTGTATTATCACACCGTGTGAGATATTGTCACTGTGTATCGATGTTTGTATTATCATACAGTATGAGATATTGTCACTGTGTGTCGATGTTTGTATTATCACACCGTGTGAGATATTGTCACTGTGTATCGATGTTTGTATTATCATACATTGTGATATATTGTCACTGTGTATCGATGTTTGTATTATCATACAGTGAGATATAGTGTCACTGTGTGTCGATGTTTGTATTATCATACCGTGTGCTATATTGTCACTGTGTGTCGATGTTTGTATTATCATACAGTGTGATATATTGTCAGTGTGTGTCGATGTTTGTATTATCACATCATGTGATATAGTCACTGTGTACCGATGTTTGTATTATCATACAGTGTGATATATTGTCAGTGTGTGTCGATGTTTGTATTATCACACCATGTGATATAGTCACTGTGTACCGATGTTTGTATTATCATACAGTATGATATATTGTCACTGTGTATCGATGTTTGTATTATCACACCGTGTGATATATTGTCACTATGTATCGATGTTTGTATTATCATACAGTGTGATATATTGTCACTGTGTGTCGATGTTTGTATTATCATACAGTATGAGATATTGTCACTGTGTGTCGATGTTTGTATTATCACACCGTGTGAGATATTGTCACTGTGTATCGATGTTTGTATTATCATACAGTATGAGATATTGTCACTGTGTGTCGATGTTTGTATTATCACACCGTGTGAGATATTGTCACTGTGTATCGATGTTTGTATTATCATACATTGTGATATATTGTCACTGTGTATCGATGTTTGTATTATCATACAGTATGAGATATTGTCACTGTGTGTCGATGTTTGTATTATCACACCATGTGATATATTGTCACTGTGTATCGATGTTTGTATTATGATACAGTGTGAGATATTGTTACCATGTATCGGTGTTTAGAAATTAAAATCTGTTTGGATGATCATACAGTGTTATATTCCTGGTAAATTCTCCACACACAGATCAGTTTTGTAAATAATCCTCTTAACGTTGCAGTTATTGAAAAAACTATTATTTTCTAAATCCTTTAGGATTGTGTTTTAGCAGATCTGAGTGGCCCAGTGGGCACCGTCACAGAATCTGCGCTTCTAATGCACGGTGCTGAGACCAGAAGGCAACCGCTAGTGTACTCAGTGACACACATCCCACAGACCACGTAGGGTACCACGGATCCACTAGGTGCATAGAAAACCACACGCTGTGCACTCATTCACAGACCTGCATCGACACTACCCAGCTGGGAATAGGCAGCCAGAAGCTGTGATCTGAGGTGTGAATTAGCAGCTGTGACAGCATGAGTCCAGAACAGACTGAGGTGGGAAATGTATATCGGGAATATAGGGACGGAGAGGGAGAGGGTAGAGAGAGACAGACAGAGAGAGAGAGAGGGAGAGAACAGACTGAGGTGGGAAATGTATATCGGGAATATAGGGACGGAGAGGGAGAGGGTAGAGAGAGACAGACAGAGAGAGAGAGGGAGAGAACAGACTGAGGTGGGAAATGTATATCGGGAATATAGGGACGGAGAGGGAGAGGTTAGAGAGAGACAGACAGACAGAGAGAGAGAGACAGAGAGACAGAGAGACAGGATAGACTGAGGAAAAAGAGAGACAGACAGACAGAGAGAGAGAGAGGGAGAGAACAGACTGAGGTGGGAAATGTATATCGGGAATATAGGGACGGAGAGGGAGAGGGTAGAGAGAGACAGACAGACAGAGAGAGAGAGACAGAGAGACAGAGAGACAGGATAGACTGAGGAAAAAGAGAGACAGACAGACAGAGAGAGAGAACAGACTGGGGAGAAAATATATACTTTGAATACAGAGAGAGAGAGAGAGACACACACAGACAGACTGACTGAGGTTGGAAATATACACCTGATATCCCACTGTACAGCACTACGGAATTTGCTGGCGCTATATAAATAAATAATAATAATAATACAGGGACGGAGAGAGACATACACACAAAACAGGTGGCAAAAATCTGTACCTGGAATACAGGGATAGGGTGAGACAGAGCAACAATAAGACGGACAGAGTGCATGTGAGGGGAAGGATGTGGCAGGATTATTGTATGTTCCAGTTATTACATAAGTTATCAGAGTGGTAAGTATAATAATGATAATAATAATAATTATAATAAAAACAGGGTTAAATTCACAAAGACAGTGGCACGTGGCAAAATGTATTGTTCACCAAAACGGTCAAATTATACAGCTTTCCATTTCACACTCCCTGGTGTCAAATCATTGAATTCTGTTATATAAACACTTATATCTGAAAATATGATGTAAAGGATCGGTACTCTCCTGATGTACTGTGAAAAGGTGGTTCGTTTTCCGGCATGGGGGGCAATGGGTTTATAAGTTTTGGTGTCACGTGAATCCTCAGACAATCGTTTTATGTTGTGGGCCTGGGGGAAATCGTTAAAACAGAGTTCATTTATTGTCACCCCTGTATGATTAACCCTTGAGTGGGCACGATGAGGGACACGTGTGTATTCTGTGCGCCATGTGGGGGTATCTGCAGGACAGAGCACTCGTCTGCCAACCTCTGAAGCTGTTCGAAGATTTCCGCTGTGCCCCCCATTAATAGAGAACAAGGGGAGACTGTCTGTCGGGAACAAAGCTATGTTTTATCTTCGCGCGCACACGGGCACACTCTGTGTCACAGCTGCTGACCCTGCCCAGCCCTGGGGTTACAGACAGTGACAGAAACAGATTCACAACAGGAAGATTCACAGGACGTTGTCGCCTCTTCTTAAAAACAAAAAGAAAGAAAAAAAAAGCAGCAACACCAAACTTCTGTACATAGGAGATATTATTCCACCAAGAGTGGGCCTGGCAACGTTTCGACCTGTGAGAGTCTTTGTCAAGCCTGGATTTCACCACATCACATACACCTTAATTAGGCAAAGTGTTTAAATTCAATGACATACACCTCTCAAGGGGGGATTGCCCCTTTATATACCAAAATGTGAATATATACGATATTTAACCTCTTAAGGACACATGACATGTGTGACATGTCATGATTCCCTTTTATTCCAGAAGTTTGGTCCTTAAGGGGTTAAAGGGATACTGTAGTGCTATGAATACAAATCTGTATTCCTAACACTACACCTAGATATCCCCCCCCCCCTCCTCTCCTGGCAGTGTAAGGGTTAATAAGCCCCTTTCTGTACTCACCCAATTTTACAATGCTTTGTTACGGGGATTTTACGGACGCCGGATGTCCTGGTGCAGAGCATGGGCCATTACAGGCAGTCTTAACCCAATGTAAGTATTGCCATTAACATGCCAGGGTTAAGGGGGCATGGTCACTGCACCCAGATAACTTCAATGAGATAAAGTGGTCTGGGTGCCTATAATGCGTGATTCAAGTTTCTATATATCACTTTTATCCTTTTGCCATTTCTGAGTCTGATACTCATATGCTCATAAAAAGGGGTAATAGGTACTTCAGAGGTTGTTTGTACAGCTTGATATATATATTTTTTTAATATTGATATACGAGTCTTGCAAATTTGATTTTGTATTCTTTCCACACGTTTGTAGGCTTCCTTTTGCAACACTGACATTTTGTCTATATTCACGTTTTTGTAAGCAAAGGGTTAATCCCATTGCTCTGTAGCTCCCCCCTTGGGAGGGGTATGGAATTACAATTAAACACTTTGTCTATTTAAGCTGTATGAGATATGGTGAAACCCAGGCTTGACAAAGACCCTCACAGGTCAATCTGTTGCCAGGTCCACTTTTTTCTGTATCCTGGGGGGCCAAAGGAAGACGGCTTTAAAGGCACCCACCCAGCTTCATTCAGAGTGCCCACTCCCTCCACCTGGCTTCTTTCCAAAAACAAGTCTCAGTTACCGCAAATGTCAAACACTGGGTAAACGAATGTGGCAGAAAATAAGACGAGTATTGAATTATCTCGTTCCAGTTTGTACTCCGTGATACACTGGGCACCATATAACATACATAGCTTCCGATGTAACAAAAAGACTGCAATCACTGCTTGAGAACCACTCAATAAAACAATGAAAAGCACCTAGAACTCAGTAATACTTTTTCAAGCAATGCTGCATTTACATTTTTATTAAAGGGATAATCCACTGCCCAAATTAAAAATAAAATAAAAATTATGAATCGCCGTTTAGTAGATATACCCACAATGAAAGCATGCATGCATTTAATTATGTATTTTATCATTGGGTTTTAATCTAAAAACAGCTTGCAGTAGTTGCAGATCTCTTCTGCTGCCTTTGCAAGCCCTCCCCTTCTAACCCCGCCCAGACTTTCTTTAACTGACCAATCACAGACTTCCCAATGCAGCTCAATGAAAAGTATTTTTTTAATGCAGGTGCTCTGGGCAATTGCTGCCTCTTAATTCCACTGAGCTAACCAAACCAGGAAGTAACATGACCTATGTCTGATTGTAACCAGGTTCATTTATAAGAGTGCCAATATCTACTGAAATCTGAATTTTTTGTAAAAAAATAAAAAAATAAATAAACAAGGACATACTCTTCACACAGAGCATTTCAGTAAGTTAAAACTGCTTTAGGTGTGTAGTGTTCCTTTAAAGATTTAGCAAAAAACATCACAATTCAGTTCAGTCCTGGCACAGCCAAGGCACACAATGCAAATGAAGGAGAAATGTAAACATTGTTTTCTCTAGGCTGACTGCCAGGTGAAAAGGGCGGAGCTTACAGTAATGATTGATAGGGAGCCGAGATGGATAGTTCCAGGATAGAGATTTATACAGCGGGTGCATTTCTACATTGAATGTTTTTTCCAGACCTCAGAAACACATTTGTTAAATATAGTGATAAGCAAAGATATCAGAACTCCTGGGAAGTAACAACTAAACTTTAATTTCTTATCAGAGTCCAGAAATATGGTGGGAAGAAAATTAATTGGAACATTCTTAATCTCCACTAGAAGCATAACCGTTGCTCAGTGAGATTGTATTTACTAAACAGAGATATGAAGCAGAATTGGCACGGATCAATGTATCAGAGCAAGAAGCAAACACAAATACAGCTCATTTATTTAGATTGGCTAATCCGGCCGCTGTTACCCTTCACACCCCGGTATAAAAGCCCCCATGATACCCTAGCTCAACTTACCTTGTGTCTTGGTACCAAGGAGAATATGGGACAAAATCACCACGCACATTACCCAAGTGGCACACCTGCACATCGTGTGTCTGATCTGTGGGGAAAGAAAGATTTTCTGCTTTAAGGGTAGAATTTCTAGTTTACCCTTTCAGTGCCGAGAGTGTGTGAAAGATTAGGATTCCATGCGCACACTGCCCCAGCACTCAGAGGGTTAATTTCCATCACTGTGATTGGTGCAATGAAGGAGACCGCACTATACAGGGTTAGGGGACACCATGCCTTACAGGGTGTATTAAAAAGAAAAATACATTTAAGAAATTGGAGAAGAACTAAAAAAAAACAAAAAAGGTATTTCGAGAAGTCGAAAAGTTTCGGTAAATCCAATATTCCATCTCGCATTCTGGAAAGATATTCGACTGCGCTTCCAGTCCGCGTCTTTGGCGATAAACCAAAACATTCTCTTATCAAATCGGTTACAATACACACATTCTTTCTAGAAAACATTCTACAGTTCTGCATAAGTTGACATTGCTTTAATCCAGAGACTTCTCTCCAGACATTAAGCAAACGGAAAAAAAGAAAAATTCAGAAATTAACATTTCTTTATGAAGTTGAAAACAACAAAAAAAAAAAAAACACAACTTTAATTTTTAGTGTGGAAAATGAGGAATATCCGCCATGAGCAACGTTCTTACCTCCCGGGTTGGGTCACCCTTGTCCCGCAAAACTTTAAGACCGCGTACTCCTGCGCAGGCTAGGCTGTATCTTGGCTTATTCCATGCCAGGGCACCTCCTGTGTGTCGGTCTCAGACATTAATACAGGGTCTGTATGTGAAACGAGAGAGTTTATAATCACATCCTCCCTCAGCCCATCCCTAAATCTCCCCAGCAGCTCACACCAAGGTCTGCCTGTCACTCACGCTCCACCAGAGATCATCTTTGGAAAACTGACAGATCACCTGTTTCATTAGACGCTTATTCACTGAACACTAAATATTCGTGAAATGGAAAATGAACGCAGGATTTAAATGAGAATAGCTGATCTGAAAAAGTTATCCAACTTTAGTCACAAGTGGGCTATACTAGCAGTAATATTGTAATTCCGTTTTATTCACATTTCAGGGGTTTATTTTCTAAATGATTAGAAGAGAAGGTAAAGCTGCCACGTTGGCGGTGTAGTAGTAGGTCGGAGAATACTTTGGGATCCGTTGTTTTATCAAAATTTTTGCCAGAGGGACTTCAGATTGCTACACCCCTCTCACCCCCACCCATACGACATTTATTGGAAGCAGAATATATAGTTACTCGCCCCCAGATTAATCTTTACAGCTCACAAGACAGGCCCTCTTTAGAACTCTACTCCTAAAATGGAAGGCCACTCCATGCATCTACAACTCCGTCAAGTTTCCTTTTGTAGCGGAGAGATGATTTCCCACAGCTTAACTCCACTGGTGCATTAGAATAATTCAGGAACAAGTAGTAAGTCCAATAGGGTAACAAGCACAATCAGCAGGGCAATCCAATAATATCCCATCACCTTTCCCAATAACTGGACGACACAGTATCAGGAGTAGAACTGAGGTTTAATGACACAATCCCTGCTTTTATGTGATTCTCCCATGCAAGGGAGGCACCCACCATAATTATTACAGTAACCAATCACATAGACGTTACCTCCCACACATCTCCTCCCCTTAACTTAACAGTTAACATAATTATAATATGCATACTTTTCCCCCAATTCTTGAATTATCCCCAAATAAATGTGGTACCCCATGGTAGCCCTGATCTGGGTGAGAAACATATTCAAAAATCACCCAGATCAGAGCAGGGGTTCGGGAGTTATGAGGAAGCAAAGATTTGACCGACCGCACAGGCAAAGTAGCCGAAAATAGTTCCATGAGTTTTGGCCCTGCGGTCGATCTCTGTTCGTGCATAAAATGTCCCGAAAGCATATGCCCTCCATGGTTGAGTTAGCATTCGGATGAATCCCCTGGTTCGTGGGATTCATCCTACCGAACGATGGGTCGTTCATGAGTTTCAATCGGCACTTTCTGGCGGTGTTCGGTTAGTCGAGTGTCCGATTTGAGTTCCAGACACTCGACGACCAAACACCGCTGTTCGTGGGTTTAAGATGGCCGCCGCCATTCAGATGGTGAATACAGCAGTTCACATGCAGACTTGTACAGCTTTTTACCGAACAACTTGATATGGCCACATATAGTTATAGGAAAATCTTTATAATACATGCACAGGTAAAACCTTTAGGTTCCAACAGTAACATTATGAAGGGAATGTATTGGACAGCCAAATTGCTACACCTTTTATCCCCATTCATTTCATAAACAAGTTAACTATGTAGATTTGTATTTAAAAAAAAAATAAAAATATTGTGCTTCTGTATAACCGTCATGTTCTTGTGGTGAATTTCACATATTGGCCATGTAGCGGAGAGCTGATTTCTCACAGCTTAACTCCACCAATATATCCAGAGGATGCAGGAACAAGTAATAAATCCAAGAGAATATTCAGCACAATCAGCAATAAAGTCCCATAGTATCCCATCACCTTTCCCAATCACTGGACGACACACAGTATCAGGAGTAGAAGTGACTTTTAATGGTAACATTCCTGCTTTTATGAGATTCTCCCATGCAAGGGAGGGATTCACCACAATTAGTATATTATCCAATGCCAGCGACGTTACCTCCCACACATCTCCTCCCCTTAGATTAGCCTTTAATACAATTATACACAACACATTTTCACCCACTTTTCAGATGTACCCCAAATCTGGGAAATATGCCCAGATCAGACCAGGGGTTCGGGAGTTATGGGGAAGCAAAGATTTGAGAGACCGCAAGGGCAAAGTAGCCGAAAATAGTTCCATGAGTTTTGGCCCTGCGGTCGGTCTCTGTTCGTGCATAAAAAGTCCCGAAAGTATATGCCCTCCATGGTTGAGTTAGCATTCGGATGAATCCCCTGGTTCGTGGGATTCATCCTACCGAACGACGGGCCGTTCATGAGTTTCAATCGGCACTTTCTGAAGCCCTGGAGGTCTTAGCAGTGTTCGGTTAGTCGAGTGTCCCAAATCGGGGAAATATGCCCAGATCAGACCAGGGGTTCGGGAGTTATGGGCAGGTAAAGTTTTGACCGACCGCATGGGCAAAGTAGCCGAAAATAGTTCCATGAAATCTGGCCCTGCGGTCGGTCTCAGTTCGTGTATAAAACCGGATGAAAATACCAAACAAATTAGCTGTTGCTTGCCTTTATTTGAATCCCCTTGTTCGTATGAATATTTCTACCGAACGGCGGCCCGTTCTGTAGTTTCGGCACGAATCCATGGAATTCTGGAGGTCTCAGCGGTGTTTGCCTAGTCGAGTGTTCGATTTTAGTTCCAGACACTCAACAGCAAAACACCGCTGTTCGGGAGTTTAAGATGGCCGCTGCGTGTTCGTCTCACGAATGGCGGCCACCCAGAGGACAAAGAACACACTACATTGTTGCAAACGGTAATTGGAGGCACACTTACTACTGGGGTGGTCTGAATGTTCGGTAGTTTCACTCTCATAAAAACTGGAGTGATTCTACCGAACAATCAGACGAATACTGCATACAATGTGAATACACAATACATGAAAACATATTAAAAGACACAAATCTTGGTACATAGCTTAATGTCCTTTGCTGCATACGGTATATGGTCCGAAGTCTCTGTAATAGCATACTATGTCCCTGGCTGGGTCTTAAAGGGCCAGTAGTGCCTTTCAAAATCCCATGAATCCCAGCCATTGTACTTAAAGGGTCCCATCTTCCTGGGACCATAATCACTGGGCAGGAGGTGAGCCATCAGCCCCCTCCAGGGAACTGGAGCGTACTCTGTTATACGACCCAGTCCGCTATAGGCCAGAACCGTAGACTGAAAGCGCGCCCAGTTGGAAAATTCTTACCATCACTTATTGCATCTCATAAATCCTCGTTTAGGGAGTAACCTAAAGAATCTAACTAGCGTCAGCACTTCATAACACCCTAAAACTAGGCGATGTACTCCCACACCTTTAAAATAGGCCACAAAAACAACTAAAATTGAAGGGGGGGTGGGGGGAAGGAGAACAGATTTGGACGGACAGCGGTTGCATATAAAAATAATAATCGCTTTATTAGCAATGCAGACAAGACTGACACTCAGGAGTCGTGCAGAGACATCTGGAATGGCTAGTTAATTTAATGGTGGACAGCGGAAAGAGTCTTCAATCTCCAGTGAGGAACCAACGGACCAGACATCCAGTGTAGGAGCTTTGTTGGACCAGAAATTTAGAGGAAGGAAGTTGGATTCAGTTACTCAGCCACCGATCAGCCGAATTAACCTCTGCATTGCTCAATTCCATAAATCATTACCATTTACAGAACAAATGTCAAAATAAAACAACTACCAGAGATTATTTTAGTAAATGGAGTGCGGATTCTGTGGGTCAGTCGAAGGGCTCAAGCACCTCCAGGACAAGTCTGCGTGGTCCAGCAACGATTAGTCGGTTGATGGTCTGGTAATCGAGTCGCAAGCTACACATTCCGTTAACAGTGTGCAGAAACTGGCGGACCTAGGGGGTGAAGCATAGAGACCTGATTAACTCCCAGCGTGCTCAGCACAGGGAGGTCTCAGTTGCAAATAAGATGACAAACCTTCATTCCAGCACCAGCCGCAGGGCCACCAGGATCCACAGCCTGCACATGGCATGGACCAGTTCCACGAATCACAAACCCCCAGCCCACATCGTCTCCTAAAATCTGAAGGAAACCAATCTTAGATACACTTCATTCAGTAGGAACCCTCCCATATAGCACGGGTGCAAAACTAAAAATCCCTGTATTCAGGAAGGGTCCGCAGCTTACGAATTCCAGTAATTCCCAACCTTCCCCAACACAGGCTGGGGTACATCAGGAAAATGTTAAACTGTCCTGTTAACCAGCCCAAAGGCCTTCAGTAGATTATTTCCACAGAAATACGACATCCCCAGGACAACCTAACAGCACCTTGTACTTACAGTCAGACTCTTGGACAAATAAGGGGCTCCTGGTTCCAGCAGTTCTTCTACACTGACAGGTTTACTGAGAACTAAGCGAAAATAAATCAAAGTTAGCAGGCCCTTGCCCCCTCAAATCATGGATTTATATTTACTACCAGTGACAGATCTCAGAATCAGAGGCAATACCACAGCACTGAGAGGCCTCACCAGACCAGGTCCCCCATGGTAATAGCAGAGCCTCAGACCGAGGTCCCCCATGGTAATAGAGTCTAACCTGAAGGAGGCCTCCACTAGAAAGCAATAGCAGAGCCTCACCTGATGGTGGTCCTCTCAGAGGGCTGGGAGGTGGTTTATAGTATCGGAGATAATATGTGTTGGAAGCACCGCCTCTCCTTTCAACAATAGACACCGCCATGGGCTCTGTGTTCGAAGCTGAGGGAGCTAAAAAAAAAGTTGAAGATTAGAGTTAATGTAGTGCAGTCATGAAACTTTCTATCACATTGTGCGGGGAACACGTCGAGGGGTGTTAAACATTCAATAGAGCAGTTATGGGATGTAGAAACAATTTTTTTTTCTCCCCAAATGCAGATTAAAAGTGTGAATAATTCACGTCAGTCAGTTCAGTGTAGTTTAGCTGTAACACTGCCATCTCTGGGTTGAAAGTGGGAGCTACTCTGGAGTCTGCATGCTAGCTGTTCCGTAGTCTATGGCTTCTCGCTGTGATAAATAAGTCTATATTTATAGAGTGCAATATAGGACGAAGCTGGCTGTGATATTGAGGTGTAACTACTGATGGATTCTAGCTCAGTACACTCAGCAGATTAAGTTTCATTGGAGTTCAGGGAGAGAACGTCTGTCAGTTTCCTACATGGATTTAGAACATCGGAGAACACTGTTGCAGGGGACACTAACTGCGGCACCTGTGACCCCCCCCCCACCCTCCCCTCGCAGATCCCATGATCTAAGCCTACAATTTACAGGGTTATTAGAGTGAGAATTTAAAGTCACAGTACCTAAACTGCAAGCATAGCGGGACCTAGAGAATTTTTAGAACAGTTACATTTGAGGTTAAATACTGCACATACATACTCCTACCACCATCACCACATCAGAAAGGTCATGGTGGTTGGAGTAACCCTTTAATTCTCCATCAGTTTCCAGACTGCACTCTATATACGTCGTTCTAACATACCAATATTGCATTGCAGCCACCAAGACCCCAAGGTAAAAGCAAGCAGTGAAGGGGGAGATTTGCTAAACCAGTTTATATATAGAGAGTGGACATTCTCTCTGGTATCCATAGTTATGTTATTCTCTGGACTATGCCCAGTCCACACCCTGCCAAGCAGTTCGACACTCACCCAACACAAAGTCATTAAAAGGGAGTGCAGCGCAGAGATCTAGAAGGGAGGACTGGTTTCCATCAGAATCGTGTTTGAGAGGCGCAGTACGCACGTCAAGGATCTCGATTATTTTCCTTTTACGACGAAAAGCAATGGCAAACTGATACAGCATGGCGGAGTCCGAGAAGTGATACAGCCTGGACACTTTAAATCAAGAGAAGGTCGGGATTCAGAGACTCTGGATAATTCAGGGGCGCCAACATACACCACACAAGCCCAGCAACAATGTCAGTCAATCAGGACTACAACCACATGGAATAAAGATACAGAGAGTAGACTCATACCATGCTGCAGAATACCATATTCCACCATCGTGCGGCATAAGGACTCCCCATCCAAGCGACTTGATACCTCCCGATTCTGGATAAGCCAGTCCACCAGCTCTCTGCCCTGGAAGATCCGACTATAGAGCTCAGAGCCAGGTTGCTTATGTCGGAGTAAAGTGTCTTCCTGAATGAGCATCCTAGGAAAGGGAAAGAAGAGATTGATCTAGAGTCCAGAGAGCTCTACCTTTCACAACATCTAGAGCAACCATTCAGATAGTGCCACGCACATCCAACAAGCCACCTTCACATTTTACAGCCAGTTGGAAAGGACAACAAGGTCCAGGTGTCCACGCTCTCCTTAGACATAGCTGGGCCAGGTCTACAGTGATTGCCATGTGGACATGTCCACCCATGGTCAGCAGAGCATACCAGTATGACATTGTACTCTATACCCTGTGAGTCCAGGATAATTCACCTCATGTACATGCGCTCTGCCCTGCGGAGAAGTTTAGTTTGTCGCTCCTGCATTAGAGTGCCATCGTCATCACGAAATCTGTACAGCAGCTTGGCATCTCGAAAGGATGAAACACTATCACAGACTGAGGACACAAAGAACAGAGTTACAGCAAAGGTACACGGAGTTCTATATAGCAAGCCCTGCCTCTATCCATATAGTGTATAAACAGAGGCCTGGCATAATGGACAGAGTTTAAGCTTACCTGCCGACGTCAACGCAAACCTAGGCATGTGACATTTTAACTCTCAGACTTACCCTGTGTAACATGATAGAGGACCCAACTACACACTTATTCCCTTTGTTAGTCTATCCGTACCACTGCCCTCACCCCCACCGCAGTTTAACCAACCAACTTTGTGTGGTCCCCTTGTTCACAAAATCATGTTTGGGCTTCAGTAGAAGATTGTGCTTGTCCCATTCTAAATATGATAAATAATTAGGCTTGAATATTGATCAGTGGGTGGGTATTGGTGTCTTTTTTTTTTTTAATATGATATTGGAACACAAGGCTTGTCCATATCAAAGGACTTCTTATCTAGGAGGGAATCGGGACATATGGCAAGTGAGAGAGTTAGTTTATACTGAAGCCAGACTTCCAGGCCACTTATGTGTGACTTCTCACACCTTACAGAGTGGCTCTGTTAGGGTCCCAGCTTCAAAGAGAAGTTTGGGTTGTAAGCTCTGACCTCCCATTCAGTTAAATTTGCCCCTTTTGAAAATGTATTTTTTGGAGTGTTTTAGAATATTGTATATAATTTTCTGTAGATGATCCTGGAAGGGAAATCCCTGTATTATTGTATGGGAGACCCCATGTAGGGGACTGTGCATAAAAGCAGTGTGGGGCCAAAATAAAAGGAGTTGACTCCTAGAACGGTGTGTTTTTTTTTTAGTGTCTTGGATTATTATACCGCTTCTTTCAGCTACGAGGAAGGAATAGCGGAGGTACCTATGCTAGGTATTGGAGCTCCACTACACCCAGTCTTATGTATGTAGCTTGAAGGGTTTCTGTGACAAACTCCCCTTCCCACAAGCTCCTGGAGGAGCCTGCTTGCCAGCCTCCTGCCCTTTTCATTTTTTCATTCCCATTTTTTTATATGGCGTTACCCTTGACCTGCTAAAGGCTCACCATGATGGATGACATCATATTTGAAATATTTCTTCATAATTTTCACGCCGGTTGGCCTGTCTGGAGCCTCTCTTTTTTCCAGTAGCCAATTGACAGCCTCGTTGGCCATGAAAGTGCTTGGGTACGTGCTGTTATCAGAACTCCGGTCTTTAATTAGCTTAGAATGGTGCATGCGAAACCTGTGAAGGGTGAATAAACACAGATCAGGGGAACGCAGGTAAGGCATTGGGAAGAACTGATTACATTAGAAACGGAATTCTACAGAAAATCAGCAAACCAAGTGTGCAATTACAAGATTTACTAAAGGAAAATCTTTATTTCAATTGAATGAGCGCAACAAGTCCTCCCCCCACCAAACGTATCCCCCACGAGGGAAACTGCACTCACACACCTGAGTAGGTCTCCAAGTTTGAGAATTTCCGCCTGGCGTAGACATGCCTCGGCGCTGCTCTGCAGACTGCTGCTCAGTAGTAGAGATGGGTCGTCACACTCCATCACTGGTGGTAAGCAGCAAGTAGGAGCCTGGACAACAGATGGGGCTCCAACCGAGCCTGGACAACAGATGGGGAGATTTGTTTATGAACCATTGCTAGCCCACCATTGGCAACGCAGTGACAATAGGTTTTTATCAGCAATCCCCAATATACCTACCTAGAGCAGGGCGTAACGGGATCCTCGTGGGTGGAGCAGTTAACAAATTGCCCTCGGTTAGTCCTTGAGAGTCACAGGGACTCTGAGCAGGTAGGTAGCAGCCTTGAGAGCAGATAGAGAGGCGCACTTACCTCCTAGAGAACACAGTGCGGTCTAAAATCCAACACCCTCCTGCAAAATAACCCCCTATCGGAATCACACCGCCTTTTTATAAAGCACATGTTCGGATGTCCCCACGGATATCTACAGTCTGAACTTAAAATAAAAAGGTTTGATCCTAGTAACCAGTTGAATACAGTCGGTTTTAAAGAAAAAAAAAAACGAAAAAAAATGTAAATAAAATGAATAAACCAAACATGTATGTAAACTCCAGCAAAAGTGCCAACAGAGACCTAGACAGGGGTGAAGGCGGATTGTTTGGAATTGTGTTGAGGCTATATCGCACATGGAGCACGCCCCTTGCGCATGCCCAGACATATGCCTTTTGGACCAGGATTATTTAAGTGCTGCATGTAGAAGGTGGGATCCTTCACAGTTTACGATTTATCTGAGGGCGGGGGGGGGAGACATACATGGGAATAGTTTGCTCCATCGCAGATTGCTGTAGGTTAAGCCATGTGCCATCCAAAAACCGCTTTACTGGAGCGGTCTATATATGGTCAGGGTATTTATCAAAGTGTAAATTCAAAGTGAATTTTAAATTTAAATAAAAACCTCTCCACGGGAGAAGCGAGGACGATATAAAATAAATAAAATTGCTAAAGCTGCAGTTCTCTTGTCTGCAGCCTTTGTAAGCCCTCCCCCTCTAGCCCCGCCCAGACTTCCAGTCTGTGCCAGGGAATCCTCCAATCAAATACTTCTCATTGACAGGCCAGCACAAGCAATCCCAGCTTTCTAAGACTTCGCAATGACCAGCGCCAACAGCAGAGGAAGAAAAGAGACGGTCTGAGAGACTGTCAGAGTCTGAGAGACAGCCTGGGGCGCTTTCTGACCCCTGTTATAAATGTGATGATTTCTATTGAAAATAGACAAGCAAGCTGGAGTGCTTAATATGTGTGTCGCTTTAAGGCCAAAATAGTCCAATGGGGGGTAATTTGTTTTATTTAAAAACTCCAAGTGCAGTCTAGAATCTAGATACATTGACTTTCAATCGTGAATAAAACAAATAGAGAGACAGAGCTCCTGCCTATATTAGTAAATACAGCTGGGTGGGTGTATAGACACATGAGATGTTATGACAACCAGGGGATCAATTAACTAGTTTTATTACTGGATTCTATGGTTTCCATGGTGACTGCTCCTTGATAAATATAGCTTAAACCATGTTCCATAAACAACAGTCTGTGACAAACGCAAAGTCTGCGCCCAATGTACTAACCTGACGCAATAAGCAGGAGCCTTGGTGGTGCAAGGACCCGCAGCCTGAATCTTCAGATTAGCTGCATCCTCCTGCCTCAGCACTAGGGGGCATAATAAACCCACCATATGGCGGCACGCCCATCTCCTAATAAGAAATACCCCTCCCCAGGTGTAATATAGAGACTAATGAGGGAGAACAGTCACTGTGCTAATACAGAGGATCCCAGCCTAAAATACAGCTCAGGTACCTTCCAATAGACCTCCTCCCACCCTACTGGACACTGACACCCCCATTGTACCCTGATACCCCCATTGTAACCTGATACACCCCCTATCCCCCTGATTATATGTAGCAATGGATACAAAGTATCTCCTGGGTTAATTAATGGGGATTTGCAGATTTAAACCATTTTGTAAACCAGTTCATGTTCTTTCAGTGCTATTTCAATCTCTGTGAGGAGAACATTTTAAATGGTAAATAATATATCACACATTATTTAAGAACATTCCTACTTCCCATTGCAGTGTCTGTCACAGGGCAGGTGGGTGCAGAGACCCCTTTATTCAGTCTGTGAGGAAGGTGCAGAGACCCCTTTATTCAGTCTGTGAGGAAGGTGCAGAGACCCCTTTATTCAGTCTGTGAGGAAGGTGTAGAGACCCCTTTATTCAGTCTGTGAGGAAGGTGTAGAGACCCCTTTATTCAGTCTGTGAGGAACGTGTAGAGACCCCTTTATTCAGTCTGTGAGGAGGGTGTAGAGACCCCTTTATTCTGTCTGTCAGGAAGGTGCAGAGACCCATTTATTCAGTCTGTGAGGAAGGTGCAGAGACCCCTTTATTCAGTCTGTGAGGAAGGTGCAGAGACCCCTTTATTCAGTCTGTGAGGAAGGTGCAGAGACCCCTTTATTCAGTCTGTGAGGAAGGTGCAGAGACCCCTTTATTCAGTCTGTGGGGAAGGTGCAGAGACCCCTTTATTCAGTCTGTGAGGAAGGTGCAGAGACCCCTTTATTCAGTCTGTGAGGAAGGTGCAGAGACCCCTTTATTCAGTCTGTGAGGAGGGTGTAGAGACCCCTTTATTCAGTCTGTGAGGAGGGTGTAGAGACCCCTTTATTCAGTCTGTGAGGAGGGTGTAGAGACCCCTTTATTCAGTCTGTGAGGAGGGTGTAGAGACCCCTTTATTCAGTCTGTGAGGAACGTGTAGAGACCCCTTTATTCAGTCTGTGAGGAACGTGTAGAGACCCCTTTATTCAGTCTGTGAGGAGGGTGTAGAGACCCCTTTATTCAGTCTGTGAGGAGGGTGTAGAGACCCCTTTATTCTGTCTGTCAGGAAGGTGCAGAGACCCATTTATTCAGTCTGTGAGGAAGGTGCAGAGACCCCTTTATTCAGTCTGTGAGGAAGGTGCAGAGACCCCTTTATTCAGTCTGTGAGGAAGGTGCAGAGACCCCTTTATTCAGTCTGTGAGGAAGGTGCAGAGACCCCTTTATTCAGTCTGTGAGGAAGGTGCAGAGACCCCTTTATTCAGTCTGTGAGGAAGGTGCAGAGACCCCTTTATTCAGTCTGTGAGGAAGGTGCAGAGACCCCTTTATTCAGTCTGTGAGGAAGGTGCAGAGACCCCTTTATTCAGTCTGTGAGGAAGGTGCAGAGACCCCTTTATTCAGTCTGTGAGGAAGGTGCAGAGACCCCTTTATTCAGTCTGTGAGGAAGGTGCAGAGACCCCTTTATTCAGTCTGTGAGGAAGGTGCAGAGACCCCTTTATTCAGTCTGTGAGGAAGGTGCAGAGACCCCTTTATTCAGTCTGTGAGGAAGGTGCAGAGACCCCTTTATTCAGTCTGTGAGGAAGGTGCAGAGACCCCTTTATTCAGTCTGTGAGGAAGGTGCAGAGACCCCTTTATTCAGTCTGTGAGGAAGGTGCAGAGACCCCTTTATTCAGTCTGTGAGGAAGGTGCAGAGACCCCTTTATTCAGTCTGTGAGGAAGGTGCAGAGACCCCTTTATTCAGTCTGTGAGGAAGGTGCAGAGACCCCTTTATTCAGTCTGTGGGGAAGGTGTAGAGACCCCTTTATTCAGTCTGTGAGGAAGGTGCAGAGACCCCTTTATTCTGTCTGTGAGGAAGGTACAGAGACCCATTTATTCAGTCTGTGAGGAAGGTGTAGAGACCCCTTTATTTAGTCTGTGAGGAAGGTGCAGAGACCCCTTTATTTAGTCTATGAGGAAGGTGCAGAGACCCCTTTATTCTGTCTGTGAGGAAGGTGCAGAGATCCCTTTATTTAGTCTATGAGGAAGGTGCAGAGACCCCTTTATTCAGTCTGTGAGGAAGGTGTAGAGACCCCTTTATTCAGTCTGTGAGGAAGGTATAGAGACCCCTTTATTCTGTCTGTGAGGAAGGTGCAGAGACCCATTTATTCCAGCACCTGAGGACAGCAGACTTACTCAGACTGCACCCATTTCCCCACCTGTACCAAGTCATTCATTAAACTGGGATTTGACAAGGGAATTGCACAATCCAGACCAAACTAGGCGAGTTGGACAAATTGTCCAACCCTAACACGTTTTTCCCAGCTCGGCTATTTTGGTCTAAAACCTGCAATTCATCATCTGTTCTCCCCAATTTCTCACTTTAGTGAATAAATCCCATGTGATACGTTGGCTGAAAGCCAGGTTATGGAATGAAAACATTCAAAGTATCTGTTAGAACATTCTCCACTTCCGCTGGTCCCCAGTGCCTCTATTGATGTTTATTAATTATTGGTTTAAATGTTGCTCCAGGTGACAGTTTATTGAATAAACCATTGTCTCTTTACCGCAGACCTACCACGCCGGGCGCAATGACTGGGGCGTATCGGACGGTGCCAGGGTTTCTTCACTAAACTGCACACTGTAATTTCTGCTCTAGTCACAGCCTGGATATCAGCTTCTGTTTTCTTCACATCTCAATTGTCTACAATTCCTGGTTTTATGAGTAAATTCAAAAGAAAAACAGGATTATTTACTAAAATGAGAATTCAAAGTGAATTTTAAATTTAAGGCCAAAGTGGCTGAGCTGGAAAAATTCATCCAGTCATCTGTGCTTCCAGTTCCACTACTTGGGCTTACAATGAAACTTTATTTCCACTTCCTGGCAATTATCACTTTCGTCAAAAAACTGTAAATATTCTCTGGGTGACATATTGCAAAACCATACCTGGTGTTGCGTTGAAGTGCGATAAACTTGGGGGAACGAGGATGGACTTATTAATGATACTTTATAATTTAAAGGGTTACTCCAACCACCGTGACCGCTTGGGCCTTTAGAAGTGGTCATAGTGGTACCAATCTGCGCAGCGTTTTTGCTTGAAACACGGCACATTCAAAGATCTTTACATTTTTGTGCCGGGGGCCGTTGCACGCCCAACACATGTGAGTTAGACAGCCGGGAACTCTTACCCGCGGTGTTGAAACCAGGGTGGAGAGCTTTAATAGGGACTGGATTCCAGGTAAGTTAATCGCTTATTGTTCAGGGTATGCTAAAATGGAAAGGGGGGCATCATTGATAAAATGGAGTCCTCTCCTGCAACTGTCAAAAATAACTTACGAGGTTCCCAGTGAATACCTTTAAAGCAACCTATTTTATTACCCCTACTTATACCCTTTGTGTCACTATACCCCACTCCCTCTAGCATGTAAGCTCACTGAGCAGGGCCTCAATCCCTCTGTTACTGTGTCACTATACCCCACTCCCTCTAACATGTAAACTCACTGAGCAGGGCCCTCAATCTTTCTGTTACTGTGTCACTATACCCCACTCCCTCTAACATGTAAACTCACTGAGCAGGCCCTCAACTCCTCTCTTACTGTGTCACTATACCCTACTCCCTCTAACATGTAAACTCACTGAGCAAGGCCCTCAATCCCTCTGTTACTGTGTCACTATACCCCACTCCCTCTAACATGTAAGCTCATTAAGCAGGGCCCTCAACCCCTCTGTTACTGTCACTATACCCCACTCCCTCTAGCATGTAAGCTCACTGAGCAGGGCCTCAATCCCTCTGTTACTGTGTCACTATACCCCACTCCCTCTAACATGTAAACTCACTGAGCAGGCCCTCAACTCCTCTCTTACTGTGTCACTATACCCCACTCCCTCTAACATGTAAACTCACTGAGCAGGGCCCTCAATCTTTCTGTTACTGTGTCACTATACCCCACTCCCTCTAACATGTAAACTCACTGAGCAGGCCCTCAACTCCTCTCTTACTGTGTCACTATACCCTACTCCCTCTAACATGTAAACTCACTGAGCAAGGCCCTCAATCCCTCTGTTACTGTGTCACTATACCCCACTCCCTCTAACATGTAAGCTCATTGAGCAGGGCCCTCAATCCCTCTGTTACTGTCACTATACCCCACTCCCTCTAACATGTAAGCTCATTAAGCAGGGCCCTCAACCCCTCTGTTACTGTCACTATACCCCACTCCCTCTAGCATGTAAGCTCACTGAGCAGGGCCTCAATCCCTCTGTTACTGTGTCACTATACCCCACTCCCTCTAACATGTAAACTCACTGAGCAGGCCCTCAACTCCTCTCTTACTGTGTCACTATACCCTACTCCCTCTAACATGTAAACTCACTGAGCAGGGCCTCAATCCCTCTGTTACTGTGTCACTATATCCCACTCCCTCTAACATGTAAGCTCATTAAGCAGGGCCTCAATCCCTCTGTTACTGTGTCACTATACCCCACTCCCTCTAACATGTAAACTCACTGAGCAGGCCCTCAACTCCTCTCTTACTGTGTCACTATACCCTACTCCCTCTAACATGTAAACTCACTGAGCAGGGCCCTCAATCCCTCTGTTACTGTGTCACTATACCCTACTCCCTCTAGCATGTAAGCTCACTGAGCAGGGCCCTCAATCCCTCTGTTACTGTGTCACTATAACCCACTCCCTCTAACATGTAAACTCACTGAGCAGGGCCTCAATCCCTCTGTTACTGTGTCACTATATCCCACTCCCTCTAACATGTAAGCTCATTAAGCAGGGCCCTCAACCCCTCTGTTACTGTCACTATACCCCACTCCCTCTAACATGTAAACTCACTGAGCAGGCCCTCAATCCCTCTGTTACTGTCACTATACCCCACTCCCTCTAACATGTAAGCTCACTCAGCAGGGCCCTCAATCTTTCTGCTACTGTGTCACTATACCCCACTCCCTCTAACATGTAAACTCACTGAGCAGGGCCCTCAACCCCTCTGTTACTGTCACTATACCCCACTCCCTCTAACATGTAAACTCACTGAGCAGGGCCCTCAATCTTTCTGTTACTGTGTCACTATACCCCACTCCCTCTAACATGTAAACTCACTGAGCAGGCCCTCAACTCCTCTCTTACTGTGTCACTATACCCTACTCCCTCTAACATGTAAACTCACTGAGCAAGGCCCTCAATCCCTCTGTTACTGTGTCACTATACCCCACTCCCTCTAACATGTAAGCTCATTGAGCAGGGCCCTCAATCCCTCTGTTACTGTCACTATACCCCACTCCCTCTAACATGTAAGCTCACTGAGCAAGGCCCTCAATCCCTCTGTTACTGTGTCACTATACCCCACTCCCTCTAACATGTAAGCTCATTGAGCAGGGCCCTCAATCCCTCTGTTACTGTCACTATACCCCACTCCCTCTAACATGTAAGCTCATTAATCAGGGCCCTCAACCCCTCTGTTACTGTCACTATACCCCACTCCCTCTAGCATGTAAGCTCACTGAGCAAGGCCCTCAATCCCTCTGTTACTGTGTCACTATACCCCACTCCCTCTAACATGTAAACTCACTGAACAGGCCCTCAATCCCTCTGTTACTGTGTCACTATACCCCACTCCCTCTAACATGTAAGCTCATTGAGCAGGGCCCTCAATCCCTCTGTTACTGTCACTATACCCCACTCCCTCTAACATGTAAGCTCATTAATCAGGGCCCTCAACCCCTCTGTTACTGTCACTATACCCCACTCCCTCTAGCATGTAAGCTCACTCAGCAGGGCCCTCAATCTTTCTGTTACTGTGTCACTATACCCCACTCCCTCTAACATGTAAACTCACTGAACAGGCCCTCAATCCCTCTGTTACTGTGTCACTATACCCCACTCCCTCTAGCATGTAAGCTCACTGAGCAGGGCCCTCAATCCATCTGTTACTGTGTCACTATACCCCACTCCCTCTAACATGTAAGCTCACTCAGCAGGGCCCTCAATCTTTCTGTTACTGTGTCACTATACCCCACTCCCTCTAACATGTAAACTCACTGAACAGGCCCTCAATCCCTCTGTTACTGTGTCACTAAACCCTACTCCCTCTAGCATGTAAGCTCACTGAGCAGGGCCCTCAATCCCTCTTTTACTGTGTCACTATACTCCACTCCCTCTAGCATGTAAGCTCACTGAGCAGGGCCCTCAATCCCTCTGTTACTGTGTCACTATAACCCACTCCCTCTAACATGTAAACTCACTGAGCAGGGCCTCAATCCCTCTGTTACTGTGTCACTATATCCCACTCCCTCTAACATGTAAGCTCATTAAGCAGGGCCTCAATCCCTCTGTTACTGTGTCACTATACCCCACTCCCTCTAACATGTAAACTCACTGAGCAGGCCCTCAACTCCTCTCTTACTGTGTCACTATACCCTACTCCCTCTAACATGTAAACTCACTGAGCAGGGCCCTCAATCCCTCTGTTACTGTGTCACTATACCCTACTCCCTCTAGCATGTAAGCTCACTGAGCAGGGCCCTCAATCCCTCTGTTACTGTGTCACTATAACCCACTCCCTCTAACATGTAAACTCACTGAGCAGGGCCTCAATCCCTCTGTTACTGTGTCACTATACCCCACTCCCTCTAACATGTAAGCTCACTCAGCAGGGCCCTCAATCTTTCTGCTACTGTGTCACTATACCCCACTCCCTCTAACATGTAAACTCACTGAGCAGGGCCCTCAACCCCTCTGTTACTGTCACTATACCCCACTCCCTCTAACATGTAAGCTCATTAAGCAGGGCCCTCAACCCCTCTGTTACTGTGTCACTATACCCCACTCCCTCTAACATGTAAACTCACTGAGCAGGCCCTCAATCCCTCTGTTACTGTCACTATACCCCACTCCCTCTAACATGTAAACTCACTGAGCAGGGCCCTCAATCCCTCTGTTACTGTGTCACTATACCCCACTCCCTCTAACATGTAAACTCACTGAGCAGGCCCTCAACCCCTCTGTTACTGTGTCACTATACCCCACTCCCTCTAACATGTAAGCTCACTGAGCAAGGCCCTCAATCCCTCTGTTACTGTGTCACTATACCCCACTCCCTCTAACATGTAAGCTCATTGAGCAGGGCCCTCAATCCCTCTGTTACTGTCACTATACCCCACTCCCTCTAGCATGTAAGCTCACTGAGCAAGGCCCTCAATCCCTCTGTTACTGTGTCACTATACCCCACTCCCTCTAACATGTAAGCTCACTCAGCAGGGCCCTCAATCTTTCTGTTACTGTGTCACTATACCCCACTCCCTCTAACATGTAAACTCACTGAGCAGGGCCTCAATCCCTCTGTTACTGTGTCACTATATCCCACTCCCTCTAACATGTAAGCTCATTAAGCAGGGCCTCAATCCCTCTGTTACTGTGTCACTATACCCCACTCCATCTAGCATGTAAGCTCACTGAGCAAGGCCCTCAATCCCTCTGTTACTGTGTCACTATACCCCACTCCCTCTAACATGTAAGCTCATTGAGCAGGGCCCTCAATCCCTCTGTTACTGTGTCACTATACCCCACTCCCTCTAGCATGTAAACTCACTGAACAGGCCCTCAATCCCTCTGTTACTGTGTCACTATACCCCACTCCCTCTAGCATGTAAGCTCACTGAGCAGGGCCCTCAATCCCTCTGTTACTGTCACTATACCCCACTCCATCTAGCATGTAAGCTCACTGAGCAAGGCCCTCAATCCCTCTGTTACTGTGTCCCTATACCCCACTCCCTCTAACATGTAAGCTCACTCAGCAGGGCCCTCAATCTTTCTGTTACTGTGTCACTATACCCCACTCCCTCTAGCATGTAAACTCACTGAACAGGCCCTCAATCCCTCTGTTACTGTGTCACTATACCCCACTCCCTCTAGCATGTAAGCTCACTGAGCAGGGCCCTCAATCCCTCTGTTACTGTGTCACTATACCCCACTCCCTCTAGCATGTAAGCTCACTCAGCAGGGCCCTCAATCTTTCTGTTACTGTGTCACTATACCCCACTCCCTCTAACATATAAGCTCACTGAGCAGGGCCCTCAATCCCTCTGTTCCTGTGCGCGTCTGTTAGTCCACCCATTGTACAGCGCTACGGAATTTGCTGGCGCTATATAAATAATAATTGTCTCTTTAATTGCAAGAATGGGGTCAGACATGGAATAGGCAGGAGGGAACAATGACCTGGGGTAGACACAAGCACAATCTGGAATATAGATATTGTGTATTCACAGAAAAGGAATGGAGAGACGTTATGGATGTTATCAAACTCTTTATTGTAAAACAAAACAATATGGTCATATTCCAGCATTAAACTACAATACATGAGTTATAAATCATTCTGTGAAATAAGATACATTGTTCGATAAATGTGTAATAAATCAGTCTGTGCCATGAGATACATTGTGTAATAAATGAGTCTGTGAAATAAGATACAGTGTCCTTGTTCTACATTAAATTTTCAGTTCCATAAATGGTTGTCTGTCAGTCAAGCTGTCACTTTAAATGTTCTGATAAGCCCTGCCCATGGCCACACCCCAATCTCTGGAAATGGTCCCGCCCCTGATCACACCCCATGGAATAAACAATATATAGGATAGCCCACACTGTATAGAAACCATATGATTATTTATTCTCAAAGCATCGTGTTGGATAGATTTTGATGTGCAGTGAACGTTGTGATTACTATATAGAACATCAACGATTTCTTCAATTCTTCTGGGAAGAGAGAGAATGACAATTCCCTCGCCTCCCATTCACACGGACGTCACACCCTGCAGTGGTTGTGGTGAGAAGCAGACGGGTCAGATAATCTAGCAGATGAGTGGACAGTTTAGCGTTTACATATTCTGTGATTCATTACGTATTAAACTAAATCAATCCTATGGCTATTAAAGATATAGCGATCCTTCAGATTTGTTATAGATTACACTGAACAAACTCTCAGCTAACCTTAGAAAATGATGATATAGAAATAATGTAAATGTTTTAGAGAAATGTTTTTTTTTTTTTTTTGCTATAAAAATAGCCCTCTTCAACTTCAGGTTTCTGTAGTGGTTATGGTGGCAGGCGTGCCCTAGTACCCAGCCTATCCATTTTAAGGAGCCAAGCATTTTTTGATCGTTTAGTTTATTGCGGTGCACCGGGCGCCACTCCCCGCCTCCACTACCCTCACCGGAAATTCCTACTCCCGGTAGCTCTCCTGAGCAAAGCCCAGCTCATTGGTTCGATCAGCTGACGTTCTGTGGTTGGATCCCATGGAATTAATTCTCAGTGATATTGTGAACTAATTGCACTGCGGACTCAACAAGTGAATTCTTCTTCTAGCTCCGTCCTGGCCATCGCGGTATTATCTCTTTAGCCTTTATGGGATGTTAATAAACAAACTGTTATCACTGACATTTCTCATCTTCAAATGGACTGTTTAATTTCCTTCCAGAGGGTTTTAGACACACGAACGTTGCATGAAAGATCCTTTATTCCAGAGAGATCGTTTCAGAAAACCAGACCCAAAATTTTAATTTTTACATATTTCTCCAGCTTTTCCTCAGGATCCAAAACGTTGCAATGAAATAGTTGAGTCGGTTATTGATTTTGGTTTAGTCGAGCGATCTCCCCTATTTCAGCTGGATGTGTCCTTAGCCATTAGTGATGTAACTCTGACATGTTATTACAGGACATCTTGAAGGTAGACCGGTCATCAGATACTACCATCAAAGGGTTACACCAAGCACCATGGCCAGTGATTTGCAGTAGTAATGGTCCCTGCAGTTTGTGCGCAATTTTTCGCTATGAAATACTGGACATACAGAGATTAACCCCTCTGCTGCCACCATCTCTGGCAGCGTCATCAGGCCGGCTGCGCTCCGTTGCCAATCATTGATGGACAGTGAGCCGATGCTCTCAGCCAATGAATAGCTTCCGAGTCGTGCAACTCTAAGACCAGGATCCGGGGACCCAGGTTCGAGCGTAAACCACCATTAAGCAATTTGCTCCATTTCTGGGGAGCAGGGCCCTCAATCTTTCTGTTACTGTTTCACTATACCCCACTCCCTCTAGCATGTAAGCTCACTGAGCAGGGCCCTCAATCCATCTGTTACTGTGTCACTATACCCCACTCCCTCTAACATGTAAGCTCACTCAGCAGGGCCCTCAATCTTTCTGTTACTGTGTCACTATACCCCACTCCCTCTAACATGTAAACTCACTGAACAGGCCCTCAATCCCTCTGTTACTGTGTCACTAAACCCTACTCCCTCTAGCATGTAAGCTCACTGAGCAGGGCCCTCAATCCCTCTTTTACTGTGTCACTATACTCCACTCCCTCTAGCATGTAAGCTCACTGAGCAGGGCCCTCAATCCCTCTGTTACTGTGTCACTATAACCCACTCCCTCTAACATGTAAACTCACTGAGCAGGGCCTCAATCCCTCTGTTACTGTGTCACTATATCCCACTCCCTCTAACATGTAAGCTCATTAAGCAGGGCCTCAATCCCTCTGTTACTGTGTCACTATACCCCACTCCCTCTAACATGTAAACTCACTGAGCAGGCCCTCAACTCCTCTCTTACTGTGTCACTATACCCTACTCCCTCTAACATGTAAACTCACTGAGCAGGGCCCTCAATCCCTCTGTTACTGTGTCACTATACCCTACTCCCTCTAGCATGTAAGCTCACTGAGCAGGGCCCTCAATCCCTCTGTTACTGTGTCACTATAACCCACTCCCTCTAACATGTAAACTCACTGAGCAGGGCCTCAATCCCTCTGTTACTGTGTCACTATACCCCACTCCCTCTAACATGTAAGCTCACTCAGCAGGGCCCTCAATCTTTCTGCTACTGTGTCACTATACCCCACTCCCTCTAACATGTAAACTCACTGAGCAGGGCCCTCAACCCCTCTGTTACTGTCACTATACCCCACTCCCTCTAACATGTAAGCTCATTAAGCAGGGCCCTCAACCCCTCTGTTACTGTGTCACTATACCCCACTCCCTCTAACATGTAAACTCACTGAGCAGGCCCTCAATCCCTCTGTTACTGTCACTATACCCCACTCCCTCTAACATGTAAACTCACTGAGCAGGGCCCTCAATCCCTCTGTTACTGTGTCACTATACCCCACTCCCTCTAACATGTAAGCTCACTGAGCAAGGCCCTCAATCCCTCTGTTACTGTGTCACTATACCCCACTCCCTCTAACATGTAAGCTCATTGAGCAGGGCCCTCAATCCCTCTGTTACTGTCACTATACCCCACTCCCTCTAGCATGTAAGCTCACTGAGCAAGGCCCTCAATCCCTCTGTTACTGTGTCACTATACCCCACTCCCTCTAACATGTAAGCTCACTCAGCAGGGCCCTCAATCTTTCTGTTACTGTGTCACTATACCCCACTCCCTCTAACATGTAAACTCACTGAGCAGGGCCTCAATCCCTCTGTTACTGTGTCACTATATCCCACTCCCTCTAACATGTAAGCTCATTAAGCAGGGCCTCAATCCCTCTGTTACTGTGTCACTATACCCCACTCCCTCTAACATGTAAACTCACTGAGCAGGCCCTCAACTCCTCTCTTACTGTGTCACTATACCCTACTCCCTCTAACATGTAAACTCACTGAGCAGGGCCCTCAATCCCTCTGTTACTGTGTCACTATACCCTACTCCCTCTAGCATGTAAGCTCACTGAGCAGGGCCCTCAATCCCTCTGTTACTGTGTCACTATAACCCACTCCCTCTAACATGTAAACTCACTGAGCAGGGCCCTCAACCCCTTTGTTACTGTCACTATACCCCACTCCCTCTAACATGTAAGCTCATTAAGCAGGGCCCTCAACCCCTCTGTTACTGTGTCACTATACCCCACTCCCTCTAACATGTAAACTCACTGAGCAGGCCCTCAATCCCTCTGTTACTGTCACTATACCCCACTCCCTCTAACATGTAAGCTCACTGAGCAGGCCCTCAATCCCTCTGTTACTGTCACTATACCCCACTCCCTCTAACATGTAAACTCACTGAGCAGGGCCCTCAATCCCTCTGTTACTGTGTCACTATACCCCACTCCCTCTAACATGTAAACTCACTGAGCAGGCCCTCAACCCCTCTGTTACTGTGTCACTATACCCCACTCCCTCTAGCATGTAAGCTCACTGAGCAAGGCCCTCAATCCCTCTGTTACTGTGTCACTATACCCCACTCCCTCTAACATGTAAGCTCACTCAGCAGGGCCCTCAATCTTTCTGTTACTGTGTCACTATACCCCACTCCCTCTAACATGTAAACTCACTGAACAGGCCCTCAATCCCTCTGTTACTGTGTCACTATACCCCACTCCCTCTAGCATGTAAGCTCACTGAGCAGGGCCCTCAATCCATCTGTTACTGTGTCACTATACCCCACTCCCTCTAACATGTAAGCTCACTCAGCAGGGCCCTCAATCTTTCTGTTACTGTGTCACTATACCCCACTCCCTCTAACATGTAAACTCACTGAACAGGCCCTCAATCCCTCTGTTACTGTGTCACTAAACCCTACTCCCTCTAGCATGTAAGCTCACTGAGCAGGGCCCTCAATCCCTCTTTTACTGTGTCACTATACTCCACTCCCTCTAGCATGTAAGCTCACTGAGCAGGGCCCTCAATCCCTCTGTTACTGTGTCACTATACCCCACTCCCTCTAACATGTAAGCAGTGGATTTAGTAACCCTGCAAACAGAGGGCAGAATGGAAGGAGGATTTAAAAGAAGAGCGACATGAGATTATTGTGATTCCTGGAGTTAGCACATGGTGGGTTAGCGAAGGTGGGACCGGGATTTGGAGAGACATCACCAGCTGCTAGGAGCAGAAGGATAGAAAGGAAGAGTAAGGTGGGAGTAGGATTTGTGTAACGGATCCCCTATACTCCGGATGAGTATATGCGCTGTAGTTCTCCCAAACCCCCAGTGAAGCAGTGATTATAGCTCCCAATTCCCCAAACATCAGCCTAGACTTGATTAAGGGTAGAAACGAATGTGTTTAATCTGGCTAACTGGCCCACTTATCTACAAAGCAATGATGCAGTAAAAAACGCCGAGACGCCGGGGGCGGGGCCTGACTGCCATGCTGACCGGTCGCAGGCTGGAGAGGCTCCTGATAAATTGGATCAAATTTGGCTAAAAACGTAAGCTATTTCGGCATATTGTGTGACCTGAAGCCATATCTAGTGTCCGGGCTGAGGCTGGAGCCACCGCGGGCCCTGAGATCGGGAGTGCCAGAGCCCCCAGTGGGTGAAATGGGACTTCGGGGTCTGCGGCCTATGCGGGTGGAGAGCTGGACGGACGGTCGCTGTCCTGCTTGCGAACCTGACTGCCATGCAACAGCCTTGTGATGCACTTCACAGGCCTCGCCTCCCCCCCACATGGACCGGGGGGGTTCTCTCGGTCCCCACCGGAGGGAACCCTCGCCCTACAAAGCCCAACATCGCACCTGCCTGACGGCGCACACCACGAGCTGGGCCCCTAAAATGGCAGCAATGCGGACTGTACCACAATACACAACCTTATGCGAACGCAGGCAAAAACAACGCACGGAGCTACATCCTCACTAGAGAAAAGCCCGCATATACTCATGCCATCTACCTGCATGGGAATTGGGATAGGGTAAGAGGTGGAGGACACAGGTGGCGTACGCCGCCCTCGGAAGCGCCACTCACCTACTAGCCCTGAAACTGGGCCTGAAAAAAGGCCGACCGAAGCGACCCACACGTGGCACCTCCGGTAAATCTGAGCCGGCAACGAAGCAAAGATGCACATCAACAACGCTCATCACTCGCCCACATTATGAGACCCACATGCACGGACCTCCACACCTCTTCACCCAATGAAGATTGCTGACCCCAGCCTCGGACTTGCCGACCACACTGAGCCGCCTATGCAATCTCACAACATCGATGGAACAAACAACACTCTGGGGACAGTAACAGGCATAAGGACAGGTCCAACAACAGTGGTTTTACTTTCTACTTTTTTACACCTTATCATTTTTACTTCTATTCTTCCTGAATGGCGCTGGACTGCAATACCCTTTTGTGTAGGTGACAGACTGCCATCATTCCACTCATGGAGATATCCGGTACTGACTGTTACTGGCATGGCTCGCTCTGGGCTCCCATGTACACCGCAATCACACCGGACAACCCTGTGCTGCATACACCAACCCAAGAAGTCCAGACCAGCCGGGGTGGAATACTGCTGTGGCACCACTACTTGCAGGATCTCATCGGTTAACATTGTGTTTGCAGCTTAAACCATTCAGCATAGTATACCATCTACCAAACATATAGGCTTGATGTCATTCATTTAACTCATCTGTGTACCTAGCTAGACATGTAATTTTAAAAAAAGGATGGGTGTAAGACTAATCAGCCCAGATAACTATGTATGGAAAGCATGTCCCTCTCTTAAGCACAGGCAAGCGTAGTTCAGCGTGTTCATACTACTAATACTTACTTTAAGCTACTGAGTCAAACTTGTTTATATATGTTAGTTGCATTGCATGCTTAAAAGCTCAAGCTACTCGAGAACCTAAACAATTGCTAAAATGTTACTTTAATTAAAATTGTGCCTGACAATCATTTACCACAACCTGTAACGCAAATGTTCAATATTGTACCTTGATGTCGCTGTTGTGGCGCACCAAAGCTTGTAATTACTCTTATGCACACCAAAAATAAAGAATTTAAAAAAAAAAAAAAAAAATGCCCAGAACACTCCCACAAAATGTCCACAAATTCCTGTGTACGAGCGACTCGGCCTTAAAACATAAAAAATCAAAATACATACAAAACAAATAGAAACCCCCACAAATTATGTATTAAATATTCCTTACCTGAGCACCCAAATTCTCCAAATAGTGCTCAGATCCATGCAATACCTGGTGTTGCGTTGAAGTGCGATAAACTTGGGGGAACGAGGATGGACTTATTAATGATACTTTATAAATTAAAGGGTTACTCCAACCACCGTGACCGCTTGGGCCTTTAGAAGTGGTCATAGTGGTACCAATCTGCGCAGCGTTTTTGCTTGAAACACGGCACATTCAAAGATCTTTACATTTTTGTGCCGGGGGCCGTTGCACCCCCAACACATGTGAGTTAGACAGCCGGGAACTCTTACCCACGGTGTTGAAACCAGGGTGGAGAGCTTTAATAGGGACTGGATTCCAGGTAAGTTAATCGCTTATTGTTCAGGGTATGCTAAAATGGAAAGGGGGGCATCATTACTAAATCCCAAAAAGGCATACTGATAAAATGGAGTCCTCTCCTGCAACTGTCAAAAATAACTTACGAGGTTCCCACTGAATACCTTTAAAGCAACCTATTTTATTACCCCTACTTATACCCTTTGTGTCACTATACCCCACTCCCTCTAGCATGTAAGCTCATTGAGCAGGGCCTCAATCCCTCTGTTACTGTGTCACTATACCCTACTCCCTCTAGCATGTAAGCTCACTGAGCAGGGCCCTCAATCCCTCTGTTACCGTGTCACTATAACCCACCTCCTCTAACATGTAAACTCACTGAGCAGGGCCTCAATCCCTCTGTTACTGTGTCACTATACCCCACTCCCTCTAACATGTAAACTCACTGAGCAGGCCCTCAACTCCTCTCTTACTGTGTCACTATACCCCACTCCCTCTAACATGTGAACTCACTGAGCAGGCCCTCAACTCCTCTCTTACTGTGTCACTATACCCCACTCCCTCTAACATGTAAACTCACTGAGCAGGGCCCTCAATCCCTCTGTTACTGTGTCACTATACCCTACTCCCTCTAGCATGTAAGCTCACTGAGCAGGGCCCTCAATCCCTCTGTTACTGTGTCACTATACCCCACTCCCTATAACATGTAAACTCACTGAGCAGGGCCCTCAATCCCTCTGTTACTGTCACTATACCCCACTCCCTCTAACATGTAAGCTCACTCAGCAGGGCCCTCAATCTTTCTGTTACTGTGTCACTATACCCCACTCCCTCTAACATGTAAACTCACTGAGCAGGGCCCTCAACCCCTCTGTTACTGTCACTATACCCCACTCCCTCTAACATGTAAGCTCATTAAGCAGGGCCCTCAACCCCTCTGTTACTGTGTCACTATACCCCACTCCCTCTAACATGTAAACTCACTGAGCAGGGCCCTCAATCCCTCTGTTACTGTGTCACTATACCCCACTCCCTCTAACATGTAAGCTCACTGAGCAGGGCCCTCAATCCCTCTGTTACTGTCACTATACCCCACTCCCTCTAACATGTAAGCTCATTAAGCAGGGCCCTCAACCCCTCTGTTACTGTCACTATACCCCACTCCATCTAGCATGTAAGCTCACTGAGCAAGGCCCTAAATCCCTCTGTTACTGTGTCACTATACCCCACTCCCTCTAACATGTAAGCTCATTGAGCAGGGCCCTCAATCCCTCTGTTACTGTCACTATACCCCACTCCCTCTAACATGTAAGCTCACTCAGCAGGGCCCTCAATCTTTCTGTTACTGTGTCACTATACCCCACTCCCTCTAGCATGTAAACTCACTGAACAGGCCCTCAATCCCTCTGTTACTGTGTCACTATACCCCACTCCCTCTAGCATGTAAGCTCACTGAGCAGGGCCCTCAATCCCTCTGTTACTGTGTCACTATACCCCACTCCCTCTAACATGTAAGCTCACTCAGCAGGGCCCTCAATCTTTCTGTTACTGTGTCACTATACCCCACTCCCTCTAACATATAAGCTCACTGAGCAGGGCCCTCAATCCCTCTGTTCCTGTGCGCGTCTGTTAGTCCACCCATTGTACAGCGCTACGGAATTTGCTGGCGCTATATAAATAATAATTGTCTCTTTAATTGCAAGAATGGGGTCAGACATGGAATAGGCAGGAGGGAACAATGACCTGGGGTAGACACAAGCACAATCTGGAATATAGATATTGTGTATTCACAGAAAAGGAATGGAGAGACGTTATGGATGTTATCAAACTCTTTATTGTAAAACAAAACAATATGGTCATATTCCAGCATTAAACTACAATACATGAGTTATAAATCATTCTGTGAAATAAGATACATTGTTCGATAAATGTGTAATAAATCAGTCTGTGCCATGAGATACATTGTGTAATAAATGAGTCTGTGAAATAAGATACAGTGTCCTTGTTCTACATTAAATTTTCAGTTCCATAAATGGTTGTCTGTCAGTCAAGCTGTCACTTTAAATGTTCTGATAAGCCCTGCCCATGGCCACACCCCAATCTCTGGAAATGGTCCCGCCCCTGATCACACCCCATGGAATAAACAATATATAGGATAGCCCACACTGTATAGAAACCATATGATTATTTATTCTCAAAGCATCGTGTTGGATAGATTTTGATGTGCAGTGAACGTTGTGATTACTATATAGAACATCAACGATTTCTTCAATTCTTCTGGGAAGAGAGAGAATGACAATTCCCTCGCCTCCCATTCACACGGACGTCACACCCTGCAGTGGTTGTGGTGAGAAGCAGACGGGTCAGATAATCTAGCAGATGAGTGGACAGTTTAGCGTTTACATATTCTGTGATTCATTACGTATTAAACTAAATCAATCCTATGGCTATTAAAGATATAGCAATCCTTCAGATTTGTTATAGATTACACTGAACAAACTCTCAGCTAACCTTAGAAAATGATGATATAGAAATAATGTAAATGTTTTAGAGAAATGTTTTTTGTTTTTTTTTGCTATAAAAATAGCCCTCTTCAACTTCAGGTTTCTGTAGTGGTTATGGTGGCAGGCGTGCCCTAGTACCCAGCCTATCCATTTTAAGGAGCCAAGCATTTTTTGATCGTTTAGTTTATTGCGGTGCACCGGGCGCCACTCCCCGCCTCCACTACCCTCACCGGAAATTCCTACTCCCGGTAGCTCTCCTGAGCAAAGCCCAGCTCATTGGTTCGATCAGCTGACGTTCTGTGGTTGGATCCCATGGAATTAATTCTCAGTGATATTGTGAACTAATTGCACTGCGGACTCAACAAGTGAATTCTTCTTCTAGCTCCGTCCTGGCCATCGCGGTATTATCTCTTTAGCCTTTATGGGATGTTAATAAACAAACTGTTATCACTGACATTTCTCATCTTCAAATGGACTGTTTAATTTCCTTCCAGAGGGTTTTAGACACACGAACGTTGCATGAAAGATCCTTTATTCCAGAGAGATCGTTTCAGAAAACCAGACCCAAAATTTTAATTTTTACATATTTCTCCAGCTTTTCCTCAGGATCCAAAACGTTGCAATGAAATAGTTGAGTCGGTTATTGATTTTGGTTTAGTCGAGCGATCTCCCCTATTTCAGCTGGATGTGTCCTTAGCCGTTAGTGATGTAACTCTGACATGTTATTACAGGACATCTTGAAGGTAGACCGGTCATCAGATACTACCATCAAAGGGTTACACCAAGCACCATGGCCAGTGATTTGCAGTAGTAATGGTCCCTGCAGTTTGTGCGCAATTTTTCGCTATGAAATACTGGACATACAGAGATTAACCCCTCTGCTGCCACCATCTCTGGCAGCGTCATCAGGCCGGCTGCGCTCCGTTGCCAATCATTGATGGACAGTGAGCCGATGCTCTCAGCCAATGAATAGCTTCCGAGTCGTGCAACTCTAAGACCAGGATCCGGGGACCCAGGTTCGAGCGTAAACCACCATTAAGCAATTTGCTCCATTTCTGGGGAACCAGGCGAGGGTACTCCTAGGGCAGCACAAAACCAGGATACACCACTGGGTAGAGGTTTGAAGGAGCAGTGAGGTGAGAGCAGAAAGCCTACACCACCTTTACATTCAGAGTGTCTTGGGTTGTGGGAAAATTTGAAGACCACCAAAGGATAGAGAGACAGGGGTAGCGGTGTCAGAAGGAGAGAGACATGTTTCAGTTAAGGCTAGTTAAGTCTAGGGAACGAGAAATGAAAAGGTCATGCACAGCAGTAGATTTAGTAACCCTGCAAACAGAGGGCAGAATGGAAGGAGGATTTAAAAGAAGAGCGACATGAGATTATTGTGATTCCTGGAGTTAGCACATGGTGGGTTAGCGAAGGTGGGACCGGGATTTGGAGAGACATCACCAGCTGCTAGGAGCAGAAGGATAGAAAGGAAGAGTAAGGTGGGAGTAGGATTTGTGTAACGGATCCCCTATACTCCGGATGAGTATATGCGCTGTAGTTCTCCCAAACCCCCAGTGAAGCAGTGATTATAGCTCCCAATTCCCCAAACATCAGCCTAGACTTGATTAAGGGTAGAAACGAATGTGTTTAATCTGGCTAACTGGCCCACTTATCTACAAAGCAATGATGCAGTAAAAAACGCCGAGACGCCGGGGGCGGGGCCTGACTGCCATGCTGACCGGTCGCAGGCTGGAGAGGCTCCTGATAAATTGGATCAAATTTGGCTAAAAACGTAAGCTATTTCGGCATATTGTGTGACCTGAAGCCATATCTAGTGTCCGGGCTGAGGCTGGAGCCACCGCGGGCCCTGAGATCGGGAGTGCCAGAGCCCCCAGTGGGTGAAATGGGACTTCGGGGTCTGCGGCCTATGCGGGTGGAGAGCTGGACGGACGGTCGCCGTCCTGCTTGCGAACCTGACTGCCATGCAACAGCCTTGTGATGCACTTCACAGGCCTCGCCTCCCCCCCACATGGACCGGGGGGGTTCTCTCGGTCCCCACCGGAGGGAACCCTCGCCCTACAAAGCCCAACATCGCACCTGCCTGACGGCGCACACCACGAGCTGGGCCCCTAAAATGGCAGCAATGCGGACTGTACCACAATACACAACCTTATGCGAACGCAGGCGAAAACAACGCACGGAGCTACATCCTCACTAGAGAAAAGCCCGCATATACTCATGCCATCTACCTGCATGGGAATTGGGATAGGGTAAGAGGTGGAGGACACAGGTGGCGTACGCCGCCCTCGGAAGCGCCACTCACCTACTAGCCCTGAAACTGGGCCTGAAAAAAGGCCGACCGAAGCGACCCACACGTGGCACCTCCGGTAAATCTGAGCCGGCAACGAAGCAAAGATGCACATCAACAACGCTCATCACTCGCCCACATTATGAGACCCACATGCACGGACCTCCACACCTCTTCACCCAATGAAGATTGCTGACCCCAGCCTCGGACTTGCCGACCACACTGAGCCGCCTATGCAATCTCACAACATCGATGGAACAAACAACACTCTGGGGACAGTAACAGGCATAAGGACAGGTCCAACAACAGTGGTTTTACTTTCTACTTTTTTACACCTTATCATTTTTACTTCTATTCTTCCTGAATGGCGCTGGACTGCAATACCCTTTTGTGTAGGTGACAGACTGCCATCATTCCACTCATGGAGATATCCGGTACTGACTGTTACTGGCATGGCTCGCTCTGGGCTCCCATGTACACCGCAATCACACCGGACAACCCTGTGCTGCATACACCAACCCAAGAAGTCCAGACCAGCCGGGGTGGAATACTGCTGTGGCACCACTACTTGCAGGATCTCATCGGTTAACATTGTGTTTGCAGCTTAAACCATTCAGCATAGTATACCATCTACCAAACATATAGGCTTGATGTCATTCATTTAACTCATCTGTGTACCTAGCTAGACATGTAATTTTAAAAAAAGGATGGGTGTAAGACTAATCAGCCCAGATAACTATGTATGGAAAGCATGTCCCTCTCTTAAGCACAGGCAAGCGTAGTTCAGCGTGTTCATACTACTAATACTTACTTTAAGCTACTGAGTCAAACTTGTTTATATATGTTAGTTGCATTGCATGCTTAAAAGCTCAAGCTACTCGAGAACCTAAACAATTGCTAAAATGTTACTTTAATTAAAATTGTGCCTGACAATCATTTACCACAACCTGTAACGCAAATGTTCAATATTGTACCTTGATGTCGCTGTTGTGGCGCACCAAAGCTTGTAATTACTCTTATGCACACCAAAAATAAAGAATTTAAAAAAAAATAAAAAAAAACGCCCAGAACACTCCCACAAAATGTCCACAAATTCCTGTGTACGAGCGACTCGGCCTTAAAACATAAAAAATCAAAATACATACAAAACAAATAGAAACCCCCACAAATTATGTATTAAATATTCCTTACCTGAGCACCCTAATTCTCCAAATAGTGCTCAGATCCATGCAATACCTGGTGTTGCGTTGAAGTGCGATAAACTTGGGGGAACGAGGATGGACTTATTAATGATACTTTATAAATTAAAGGGTTACTCCAACCACCGTGACCGCTTGGGCCTTTAGAAGTGGTCATAGTGGTACCAATCTGCGCAGCGTTTTTGCTTGAAACACGGCACATTCAAAGATCTTTACATTTTTGTGCCGGGGGCCGTTGCACCCCCAACACATGTGAGTTAGACAGCCGGGAACTCTTACCCACGGTGTTGAAACCAGGGTGGAGAGCTTTAATAGGGACTGGATTCCAGGTAAGTTAATCGCTTATTGTTCAGGGTATGCTAAAATGGAAAGGGGGGCATCATTACTAAATCCCAAAAAGGCATACTGATAAAATGGAGTCCTCTCCTGCAACTGTCAAAAATAACTTACGAGGTTCCCACTGAATACCTTTAAAGCAACCTATTTTATTACCCCTACTTATACCCTTTGTGTCACTATACCCCACTCCCTCTAGCATGTAAGCTCATTGAGCAGGGCCTCAATCCCTCTGTTACTGTGTCACTATACCCTACTCCCTCTAGCATGTAAGCTCACTGAGCAGGGCCCTCAATCCCTCTGTTACCGTGTCACTATAACCCACCTCCTCTAACATGTAAACTCACTGAGCAGGGCCTCAATCCCTCTGTTACTGTGTCACTATACCCCACTCCCTCTAACATGTAAACTCACTGAGCAGGCCCTCAACTCCTCTCTTACTGTGTCACTATACCCCACTCCCTCTAACATGTAAACTCACTGAGCAGGCCCTCAACTCCTCTCTTACTGTGTCACTATACCCCACTCCCTCTAACATGTAAACTCACTGAGCAGGGCCCTCAATCCCTCTGTTACTGTGTCACTATACCCTACTCCCTCTAGCATGTAAGCTCACTGAGCAGGGCCCTCAATCCCTCTGTTACTGTGTCACTATACCCCACTCCCTATAACATGTAAACTCACTGAGCAGGGCCCTCAATCCCTCTGTTACTGTCACTATACCCCACTCCCTCTAACATGTAAGCTCACTCAGCAGGGCCCTCAATCTTTCTGTTACTGTGTCACTATACCCCACTCCCTCTAACATGTAAACTCACTGAGCAGGGCCCTCAACCCCTCTGTTACTGTCACTATACCCCACTCCCTCTAACATGTAAGCTCATTAAGCAGGGCCCTCAACCCCTCTGTTACTGTGTCACTATACCCCACTCCCTCTAACATGTAAACTCACTGAGCAGGGCCCTCAATCCCTCTGTTACTGTGTCACTATACCCCACTCCCTCTAACATGTAAGCTCACTGAGCAGGGCCCTCAATCCCTCTGTTACTGTCACTATACCCCACTCCCTCTAACATGTAAGCTAATTAAGCAGGGCCCTCAACCCCTCTGTTACTGTCACTATACCCCACTCCATCTAGCATGTAAGCTCACTGAGCAGGGCCCTCAATCCCTCTGTTACTGTGTCACTATACCCCACTCCCTCTAACATGTAAGCTCATTGAGCAGGGCCCTCAATCCCTCTGTTACTGTCACTATACCCCACTCCCTCTAACATGTAAGCTCACTCAGCAGGGCCCTCAATCTTTCTGTTACTGTGTCACTATACCCCACTCCCTCTAGCATGTAAACTCACTGAACAGGCCCTCAATCCCTCTGTTACTGTGTCACTATACCCCACTCCCTCTAGCATGTAAGCTCACTGAGCAGGGCCCTCAATCCCTCTGTTACTGTGTCACTATACCCCACTCCCTCTAACATGTAAGCTCACTCAGCAGGGCCCTCAATTTTTCTGTTACTGTGTCACTATACCCCACTCCCTCTAACATATAAGCTCACTGAGCAGGGCCCTCAATCCCTCTGTTCCTGTGCGCGTCTGTTAGTCCACCCATTGTACAGCGCTACGGAATTTGCTGGCGCTATATAAATAATAATTGTCTCTTTAATTGCAAGAATGGGGTCAGACATGGAATAGGCAGGAGGGAACAATGACCTGGGGTAGACACAAGCACAATCTGGAATATAGATATTGTGTATTCACAGAAAAGGAATGGAGAGACGTTATGGATGTTATCAAACTCTTTATTGTAAAACAAAACAATATGGTCATATTCCAGCATTAAACTACAATACATGAGTTATAAATCATTCTGTGAAATAAGATACATTGTTCGATAAATGTGTAATAAATCAGTCTGTGCCATGAGATACATTGTGTAATAAATGAGTCTGTGAAATAAGATACAGTGTCCTTGTTCTACATTAAATTTTCAGTTCCATAAATGGTTGTCTGTCAGTCAAGCTGTCACTTTAAATGTTCTGATAAGCCCTGCCCATGGCCACACCCCAATCTCTGGAAATGGTCCCGCCCCTGATCACACCCCATGGAATAAACAATATATAGGATAGCCCACACTGTATAGAAACCATATGATTATTTATTCTCAAAGCATCGTGTTGGATAGATTTTGATGTGCAGTGAACGTTGTGATTACTATATAGAACATCAACGATTTCTTCAATTCTTCTGGGAAGAGAGAGAATGACAATTCCCTCGCCTCCCATTCACACGGACGTCACACCCTGCAGTGGTTGTGGTGAGAAGCAGACGGGTCAGATAATCTAGCAGATGAGTGGACAGTTTAGCGTTTACATATTCTGTGATTCATTACGTATTAAACTAAATCAATCCTATGGCTATTAAAGATATAGCGATCCTTCAGATTTGTTATAGATTACACTGAACAAACTCTCAGCTAACCTTAGAAAATGATGATATAGAAATAATGTAAATGTTTTAGAGAAATGTTTTGTTTTGTTTTTTTGCTATAAAAATAGCCCTCTTCAACTTCAGGTTTCTGTAGTGGTTATGGTGGCAGGCGTGCCCTAGTACCCAGCCTATCCATTTTAAGGAGCCAAGCATTTTTTGATCGTTTAGTTTATTGCGGTGCACCGGGTGCCACTCCCCGCCTCCACTACCCTCACCGGAAATTCCTACTCCCGGTAGCTCTCCTGAGCAAAGCCCAGCTCATTGGTTCGATCAGCTGACGTTCTGTGGTTGGATCCCATGGAATTAATTCTCAGTGATATTGTGAACTAATTGCACTGCGGACTCAACAAGTGAATTCTTCTTCTAGCTCCGTCCTGGCCATCGCGGTATTATCTCTTTAGCCTTTATGGGATGTTAATAAACAAACTGTTATCACTGACATTTCTCATCTTCAAATGGACTGTTTAATTTCCTTCCAGAGGGTTTTAGACACACGAACGTTGCATGAAAGATCCTTTATTCCAGAGAGATCGTTTCAGAAAACCAGACCCAAAATTTTAATTTTTACATATTTCTCCAGCTTTTCCTCAGGATCCAAAACGTTGTGGCAATGAAATAGTTGAGTCGGTTATTGATTTTGGTTTAGTCGAGCGATCTCCCCTATTTCAGCTGGATGTGTCCTTAGCCGTTAGTGATGTAACTCTGACGAGGACATGTTATTACAGGACATCTTGAAGGTAGACCGGTCATCAGATACTACCATCAAAGGGTTACACCAAGCACCATGGCCAGTGATTTGCAGTAGTAATGGTCCCTGCAGTTTGTGTGCAATTTTTCGCTATGAAATACTGGACATACAGAGATTAACCCCTCTGCTGCCACCATCTCTGGCAGCGTCATCAGGCCGGCTCCGCTCCGTTGCCAATCATTGATGGACAGTGAGCCGATGCTCTCAGCCAATGAATAGCTTCCGAGTCGTGCAACTCTAAGACCAGGATCCGGGGACCCAGGTTCGAGCGTAAACTACCATTAAACAATTTGCTCCATTTCTGGGGAACCAGGCGAGGGTACTCCTAGGGCAGCACAAAACCAGGATACACCACTGGGTAGAGGTTTGAAGGAGCAGTGAGGTGAGAGCAGAAACCCTACACCACCTTTACATTCAGAGTGTCTTGGGTTGTGGGAAAACTTGAAGACCACCAAAGGATAGAGAGACAGGGGTAGCGGTGTCAGAAGGAGAGAGACATGTTTCAGTTAAGGCTAGTTAAGTTTAGGGAACGAGAAATGAAAAGGTCATGCACAGCAGTGGATTTAGTAACCCTGCAAACAGAGGGCAGAATGGAAGGAGGATTTAAAAGAAGAGCGACATGAGATTATTGTGATTCCTGGAGTTAGCACATGGTGGGTTAGCGAAGGTGGGACCGGGATTTGGAGAGACATCACCAGCTGCTAGGAGCAGAAGGATAGAAAGGAAGAGTAAGGTGGGAGTAGGATTTGTGTAACGGATCCCCTATACTCCGGATGAGTATATGCGCTGTAGTTCTCCCAAATCCCCAGTGAAGCAGTGATTATAGCTCCCAATTCCCCAAACATCAGCCTAGACTTGATTAAGGGTAGAAACGAATGTGTTTAATCTGGCTAACTGGCCCACTTATCTACAAAGCAATGATGCAGTAAAAAACGCCCAGACGCCGGGGGCGGGGCCTGACTGCCATGCTGACCGGTCGCAGGCTGGAGAGGCTCCTGATAAATTGGATCAAATTTGGCTAAAAACGTAAGCTATTTCGGCATATTGTGTGACCTGAAGCCATATCTAGTGTCCGGGCTGAGGCTGGAGCCACCACGGGCCCTGAGATCGGGAGTGCCAGAGCCCCCAGTGGGTGAAATGGGACTTTGGGGTCTGCGGCCTATGCGGGTGGAGAGCGGGACGGACGGTCGCCGTCCTGCTTGCGAACCTGACTGCCATGCAACAGCCTTGTGATGCACTTCACAGGCCTCGCCTCCCCCCCACATGGACCGGGGGGGTTCTCTCGGTCCCCACCGGAGGGAACCCTCGCCCTACAAATCCCAACATCGCACCTGCCTGACGGCGCACACCACGAGCTGGGCCCCTAAAATGGCGGCAATGCGGACTGTACCACAATACACAACCTTATGCGAACGCAGGCGAAAACAACGCACGGAGCTACATCCTCACTAGAGAAAAGCCCGCATATACTCATGCCATCTACCTGCATGGGAATTGGGATAGGGTAAGAGGTGGAGGACACAGGTGGCGTACGCCGCCCTCGGAAGCGCCACTCACCTACTAGCCCTCAAACTGGGCCTGAAAAAAGGCCGACCGAAGCGACCCACACGTGGCACCTCTGGTAAATCTGAGCCGGCAACGAAGCAAAGATGCACATCAACAACGCTCATCACTCGCCCACATTATGAGACCCACATGCACGGACCTCCACACCTCTTCACCCAATGAAGATTGCTGACCCCAGCCTCGGACTTGCCGACCACACTGAGCCCCCTATGCAATCTCACAACATCGATGGAACAAACAACACTCTGGGGACAGTATCAGGCATAAGGACAGGTCCAACAACAGTGGTTTTACTTTCTACTTTTTTACACCTTATCATTTTTACTTCTATTCTTCCTGAATGGCGCTGGACTGCAATACCCTTTTGTGTAGGTGACAGACTGCCATCATTCCACTCATGGAGATATCCGGTACTGACTGTTACTGGCATGGCTCGCTCTGGGCTCCCATGTACACCGCAATCACACCGGACAACCCTGTGCTGCATACACCAACCCAAGAAGTCCAGACCAGCCGGGGTGGAATACTGCTGTGGCACCACTACTTGCAGGATCTCATCGGTTAACATTGTGTTTGCAGCTTAACCCCTTAAGGACCAAACTTCTGGAATAAAAGGGAATCATGACATGTCACACATGTCATGTGTCCTTAAGGGGTTAAACCATTCAGCATAGTATACCATCTACCAAACATATAGGCTTGATGTCATTCATTTAACTCATCTGTGTACCTAGCTAGACATGTAATTTAAAAAAAAGGATGGGTGTAAGACTAATCAGCCCAGATAACTATGTATGGAAAGCATGTCCCTCTCTTAAGCACAGGCAAGCGTAGTTCAGCGTGTTCATACTACTAATATTTACTTTAAGCTACTGAGTCAAACTTGTTTATATATGTTAGTTGCATTGCATGCTTAAAAGCTCAAGCTACTCGAGAACCTAAACAATTGCTAAAATGTTACTTTAATTAAAATTGTGCCTGACAATCATTTACCACAACCTGTAACGCAAATGTTCAATATTGTACCTTGATGTCGCTGTTGTGGCGCACCAAAGCTTGTAATTACTCTTATGCACACCAAAAATAAAGAATTAAAAAAAAAAAAAAAAAAACGCCCAGAACACTCCCACAAAATGTCCACAAATTCCTGTGTACGAGCAACTCGGCCTTAAAACATAAAAAATCAAAATACATACAAAACAAATAGAAACCCCCACAAATTATGTATTAAATATTCCTTACCTGAGCACCCAAATTCTCCAAATAGTGCTCAGATCCATGCAGTGTAGGAGAAATGCCACCGGGTGGAAGTTCTGACTTCTGGGAGCTCCTGTGGCCAAAATACGGGGTGCTCCGGCTGGCTCCTAGGTAGCGTTTGTTCCCCTTAGTCTCAGGCACCTTCCCTCTAAAAACGCTCTCCTGGTGGATTTCAAAGTCGTTCAAAACCCCGGACTGTGATGTCCGGGATCTGCATGGTCACCTCATGCCATGTACTGTTCCATAACATTTGCAGCTAAATTCCGCTGAGGTGACCGGGAACCCACGAAGTCCTCATGCCGAACTTAGTTCCATAATGATCGCGGCTAATTACGGCTGAGGACAATTCGTTGGGAGTCCTGGGAGCTAATAATGGCTCACTAGATATTACCTCGTATTATATACACACACAATAGGTATGCTGTATATGATGATTCATTAGACATTACCCCATATTATATACACACTCTATGTATTCTGCATATAACGCACCGTTTATAATAAGATTCATTAGACATTAACCCATATTATATACACACACACACACACACTGTATTCTGTATATAACGCACAGTTTATAATGATTCATTAAAAATTACCCCGTATTATATACACACTATGTATTCTGTATATAACACACCATTTGATTAAATATGACTCCATATTATATATACACACTATGTATTCTGTATATAACTACCAGTTTATAACATGATTCATTAGATATTACCCCATATTATATATACACACACTATGTATTCTGTATATAACACACCATTTGATTAATTAAATATGTCCCCATATTTATATCTATATATATATATATATATATAGATATATACACACACAATATGTATTCTGTATATAACGCCCAGGTTATAATATGATTCATTAGATATTACCCCGTATTATATTCACACAATATGTAATCTACATTTAATACACCCAATATAATCTGTTTTTCAGAGTGATGGCAGTTTGTTTATTGCAGCTGATGAAAGGATTCTACGATGTCGATCTTCACGAGTTTCTAGATGAGATTCATGGTTCGTTATTGAATACGCTGCAGAAAAAAGATGGGATTGTGCTTGGACTTACACAGACTGCGCAGTCATACGAGATTCTATTCAGCACGTCCGTTTACCAGGTTTTTCAGGTTGTCAGTTTGAGAGTAAAAAAAAAGTTAAACATAAATTGTGTCTTTACTAAAATAAATCTGTTCCAATAATGTGCAAGGAGAATGTAGAAATGGCAGGGATTGGCGTGGACATCATTCTCTAACACGTTTGTTTCCAGCCCTGCTATTCACCATTTCTTTGACAAATCTCCACAATTCCTCATTTAGTGCACTCTCTCTCTTATGTCTTTTAGCAAGTTATTCACCCAATCTTTAATCCTTATTAAAAAAAAAAATAAAAAAATAAGATTTGGATAAAAACAGACAGAAGACAAGCTTTGTTCTCTGACCAGTTTTATTTTCTGCTTCCCAGAGAAACATCACTGATTTCACAAGTGTCACAGACAGGGGACAATGACATACAGCACATGAACGCAGGCACCAGAAAGGCAGACTATGGGGCACAACACGTCAGGGGTTCCAAACCCAGCCCCCGAAAAATTGCTGCATTTACAACAAAATACATGTCTGTTCATTGGAGCATAGAGGATCAATAAATAAAACCAGCTCTGGAGCGAGACTGAAAGTCTAGGAATGGACAGAATGGGAGTCTGCAGGCAGGTACAGGTGACATTACCCCCAGCAGAATATGAACTGCCCAAACCTTGAGCAGAGGAACAGAAACCAGATTTGTACAATTTTACATCCAGGCTTTAATCAAACATTGGCCACATTGGAGTTTTTTTTATTATTATTTTGGTATAAATGTTACAAATTGATCAATAATGTGCCGTTTAAAGAATAATACACTAAGTGTCACTGCTTACGGAAATACCGTGGTCTCAGGCCACGGATGCGGTTTGTTACTAAATTCAGAATTTTTGAGAATTAAAGGGACACTACAGTCACCCAGTCCACTTCCTCTCACTGAAGTGGTCTGGGTGCAGTGTCCTCTACACCCTGCAATATAAAACATCCCTCCAATACTGTGCAATGAGAATGAGAATGTAATGTTGACATTGCAGGGTTACGTCCACCACTAGTGGCTGTCAGTATGACAACCTCTAGACAAAGTAAAACTAGCAGCACTGATGCGGCAACGATGGCAATGCATTGATTCACTGCTTTCCTATGGGGACGTTTGAATGTGTGCGCAGCGCTTGCCACACCTGCACAATAGGTCCCCAATTCTCCTGTATTAGAAGCATAGGATTGGTCACATCAGCGGGAAGATGTCACGGGAGGCGGGAAGATGATTTTTTTCCCGTCTGGTTTTGGTTCTGAGTTTAGTGAATAAACCTGAAACTAATTAAACTAGTTATGGAAACAGCTGAAAGTTCACGATCAGCAATAAGCTCAGTGCCATATATTGAAGGGAGACAGAAACTAAGGTCCTTGGACGCCTCACCGTAGGTAGACCGGTACTTGGAATGACGTTCAGGGCTCGGGCTGTAACTATTTAAATATCGGTGTGTCGTCTTTACTGACTCCCACCTCTGCTAATAAACACATTCACAGCTGGAGCGTATATACAATTCTGTAAACAACTAAAGCAGGACAGTGGAGGTCTGATCCATGTCTTAGTAAATGGCTGTTAGTCATGTGACACTGCAGAGTGGGATTAACTCTTTCCAGTATGACACTCAGGACATAGGGAGCAGCAAGGGGATTATCTTCAAAATGTACAGAGAAATTCTAGCTAATAATAGAATACACTGCCTGATGAGCCTGGCTAGGAGGTATAAACCAGCTCTGATAGTGCTTTACATCGATCACGTGAGCGGTCATTCTACGAGCTCCCTTAAAGTCACCTCATTATTGGTATTGGGTCGCGTGAGCTTACTTTTAAATTTATAGATGGTGGTGACAAACAAGCCACACTACATCCACTGTTAGTGACACTTATCTGGTTAAACTGCAAGCTCATCAGGCAAACTGGTAATAAATGCCTTAAATATACTAAACGAACAAAATTCATTCAAAAGAAAAACACCAATTCTGCTGAAACTCTGCTAGCGGACTGTGCCCCTCCTCCCGCTATATCCAGCTAGCTCCCTGTATAAATAAATGGAATGTTCCACGAAGCAGGGGAGGGGGGGTACGTATCCCAGCATAAACATTTATAATAAATATTGTCAGCATCTCAGTAAAACAAGCATTACATTCTATCTACATTATCTGCCTCTGATCTGTAATAAGCCATAAATCGAGGAGCCCCAGGGAGCGGGAAAAATCTGTGTCTCCCTGTGGATATTTAATCATCTATTGTAATTACATTAAAATATCACTCTTTAATAATACCCAATTTTAAAAGGCTCTTTCTTTAAGACAGGGTTGCAAACCACCCGTCACATGATAAAGCAAAGTTCTATTATCCTTCCTGCTCAACTGTGTGCAAATTATTGTTAACTCTGTGTGTGCAAGGCCTTGCCATAGAATTTAAGGATATCCGTGCAAATCCACTTGGAGAGAAATATACTATAACTAGTTTCAGCTTTCGTGATTAGTTGTTTACCCGGATCCCGTTTTACCCAAGGAATATGGGGCAAACGAGGGAGGAATTAAAACACCCTGTAGCAGGTTCAATATGGCTCAATCACATTGTAATCTATATCCTCGAGGATTAGGGTCCGTAGGGCAAACCCGGAGATATTAGGGTTAAATTATAATGCCAGAAGAACAGCTATCTGGATGAAAGAGAATATCAAATAAAAATTCCTAAAACTGCTTCATTACTCTAGGTTAAAATTCAGGAGACGTCCGTGTGATTCAATAGGGAGTCTGTGGGATATGGAAGGCAGGTTGCGCAGCACAATAAATTAAAGGCTGGTCTGAGGTATATGGGTGGAGAAGGGTTAATGCTGATGTCGATCTGACTTCTTCCAAGGGGTGATAAGACAATAGTAAACATTGCCCACTAGAAAACGGACACAAATATTCCTGAAAGTACAAAATGAGGGTCTACACCCCGCAGAGGAAGGATTCGGGACAAAGAAGAGGATACTCCCAAATACATCACTCATCTTCCATTGAAATATTGAACGATAAGAGGGTACGGGTCGGGGCAAGCAGGGTAAGATAAAATACATTTTAATTTCCCAGACATCACCAAATCCCAGGACAGACCCTGCCAGCCATCATTTCAATGGGCAGCTCCCAGAGTCCTGACAAATGCTTAGCAGTAAGGACTTTGGGATGTTTTACCCAAAAATTAGTATCTCGGGTGGGACCTTCTCCAGCTGTTGTTGAAACATACAATCTTTCTAGATGATAACTTCAATTCCTCCTTGAATCGCTGGTTGCAGTATTTCACCGGGGGTGTGATATGAGTAAAGCAGGGACTGTTTGGGTTATTGTGAGCTGGTACCCCGCCTGCCCCATTTGTATCCCTGCAACCCTTCCCCTACCAGTTGGCATTGTCCCACCCGTCCTCGGTGGAAGGTGCTTTTGCCTTGCCACCTTTTTCCTCCTGCCAGTGACTGTCCCAGTTTTCCCAGCTATCGCTGTTGCTGTTGCTGTTCTTGTTGTTGGAGGTGGTCCCAGACCCCCACACCTCCCAGCTATCTGAGCTCTTCCTGCCCGTCGAGTTTTCTGGGAAGGTCCAGCTGTCACCGCTTGGTGATTTCGAGGGTTTTTTCACATCCTCAGAGCTGCCGAACGTCTCCCAAAAGCTTTTCCCAGTATTGGTGTTTTGATAGCCTTCTCCATCTGCTGACTGGTAACCCTCTCCTTGTGCAGAGCTGGGTATATTAAAAAAAAAAAAAAAAGGAGACCATGAGTTTAGATTGGAAGACTGACATGACATGGAGAGCCAGAGAGATATAAATACAAGAGACATGGCAGGTCAGAGAGATATTGATTGTAGCCCTCCTCGCCTCTCTATCCTCTCCGCTGATATTTATTTTGTTGATCTTGCCCTTCCGCTCCCTCTTTTCCCTCCCTCCCTTTGCGGGTTCAGAGCATGCACAGTTAAAGGAACACTATAGTCACCTTAATTACTTTAGCTAAATAAAGCAGTTTTAGTGTATAGATCATTCCCCTGCAATTGCACTGCTCAATTCACTGTCATTTAGGAGTTAAATCACTTTGTTTCTGTTTATGCAGCCCTAGCCACACCTCCCCTGGCTATGATTGACAGAAAACTGGTTTCACTTTCAAACAGATGTAATTTACCTTATATAATTGTATCCCAATCTCTAAATTGAACTTTAACCCCTTAAGGACACATGCCATGTCACGATTCCCTTTTATTTCAGAAGTTTGGTCCTTAAGGGGTTAATCACATACAGGAGGCTCTTGCAGGGTCTAGCAAGCTATTAACATAGCAGGGGATAAGAAAATCTTAAACAAACAGAACTTGAAATAAAGAAAGCCTAAATAGGGCTCTCTTTACAGGAAGTGTATATGGAAGGCTGTGCAAGTCACATGCAGGGAGGTGTGACTAGGGTTCATAAACAAAGGGATTTAACTCCTAAATGGCAGAGGATTGAGCAGTGAGGCTGCAGGGGCATGTTCTATACACCAAAACTGCTTAATTACGGGGGCGGAGCCAACGCTTGAACCGAGCAGTCGCCATTCCTGATCGCTCCTCGCTCACCGTGTAAATTAAGCCTGAAAACCACGAGACAAACCCGTCCAAACTGAAAATAAATCGCGGCACTGCCAGCCGGGCGACAAGCTGCACACACTGATGCCTTTCACGTTCACCCCAAGGCAAGCAAAACCAAAACGCAAAACTGGGGCCTACCACACATCACAAGCACGAGGCCTAGAAACTTTCCTCGACAGTTTTCTGGAGGCACAGGACATAGGAGAACCCGAGTCCCACCTGATAACCCCGCAAACACAAAGCCTCCATATGGGACGCAGATCGCAAAAACCCGACAGGGACATAGGAGCCATGCTCCAACGGCCTGCGGCACCTAAAACTCCACAGACGGAGAACCCACAGCCTGAAATACAACGGAGCGCTGTACGGGACTCACCGCCTCCGCACCCCTCGACGAGCCTTCACCTTACTGATAGCTCAGCTCCGACAACCAAAGGGGATCTTAAAATGCTCCTTGCTGAACTGCACCAAATGATGGCGGCGGACAGAACACTTCTGCAGGCCGAAATACGGGCCAACACAGACCGCATTAAGGCAGCTGAGGGAGATATCCAAGTCACCCAAGCCACAGTGTCCAACTTCAACGGCTCAATACAGCAGCTACAGGCCCAGCAGGACATCATCTCACAACGGGTGGCTAACCTAGAGGACCAACAACGCCGGAATAATATTAAGATTCGGGGCATCCCAGCAGGAATAACAGCGGTGGAACTACCGCATTACACCCGGAGGCTGCTAGCCACTATCTTGCCACCAGCAGTGACCAAACGACTCACCTTAGAAGGGATATTCCGTATCCCGGGCCTCGGAACCACCACCACAGCACGGGACGTCATAGTCCGCTGCACATCTGCCACCGACAAGGCCCACATAATGGCTGCCGTCCGCGGCAAGACGCCCCTAAAATTTGAGGACTCTCAGCTCACCTTTTTTCAAGACCTCTCCAAGGCAACGCTTCAGTGGCGCAGATCCCTGGGGCCGGTCACTACCCACCTGCGGTCTTCAGGGGTGCAGTACCGCTGGGGTCCGGCAGGCTCCCTCATGGCAAAGAGTAACGGAGTTACACACACGCTCCGCACGCCGGATGACATATCCGCATTCCTGGAAGCGAACGGTATGCCACTACCTGCCACACAAGCACCCACCGATAACCCCGACAATTCGGTCAGATCCTGGGACCTCGACAACGTAGAACCCTTCGTGCCCAGAGGCTCCGAAACACACGGGACCTGACTGCTCAGAGCCCAATGGGACTTACGCTACCAAGTGGGTCTGAAGGACACAGATATGTGCGGACGTTATAAGGGCTCACTGTTATGCCCTAACATTCTGCTTTAATTTGTTACACCTAATGCTAGGTCAGTTTACCCTTATGCTTATGATTTCACAAACTGCTAAATGCTACAATCCATGCTTTAGGCAAGGACTGGGACAGGACACTGTCACAACATGACCTCACTACCATACCGGCACGCCTAACCGGACGGGACATCACCCCCCCACCCTTTCCCCCCCGTACCCCCCCTCCTCCCCCCCCCCTTGAGTCAGGGGCACAATACACGGGGATAACCAGCACAGCGAAGGGCAAAGTACTCATGCAACAAACCCACCGCATGTCCCTCATACTACGCCTTACCACTCCAGCAGCTGACTAGACTTTCACTGTTTAGTATAACAACTGGTTTATTCATGTGCTTTAATTTGAGTCATGTGTCTCCTAACAATTATTAAGCCTCTTATCATCTCGCTTTATTCACATATAATTCTGCTATGTTTAATCTTGACTTACCTACGCACAATTACTGTCTAATTACCGTGTTTTAAGCCTGTTCCTAAATATAAAAATAGTGCATTGTACTGCCATATCCCAATGCTTTCTATGTTGTACACTCTTTGATCTGAACTATGCATGCGGATTGCCTTTGGGGTACCACGTGCCTGAATGTAAAAAAAAAAAAAAAAAAAAAAAAAAAAAACTGCTTAATTACGCTAAAGTTGTTCAGGTGACTATAGTGTCCCTTTAAGTACTCCAATCAAAAGATTCTCTCTGTGTACACACACACACACACACACACACAGTCAGTGGTAAACACTCCCCTGCACGAGGCGAAGCCCACTCACCTGTCTCCTGACTCTTCATTCTTGCCTGAGAAGAACGTAGTCATATCTTTCCAACTCTTAGTGCCAACACCCTGCACCTAGGGGAGAAAGTTAGGGGTTATATTTAGAGCAAAATCACATTCAGGGGAAAAATAAATAAAATTCTGTCTGTGCACTTTTCTAGAAGATGAAAAAGAAATTGGAGAACTAATACAAGGATAAAACCAAAACAAATACCTTAAATCATTTTTGCTTGTGCAGTACATCATCAGTTTCTACTGCAGAAAGCTAGCCAGTGAACTACAACTGCCAAAAGCCAGACATTAATTTATTAAACTCTTCTTAATATTAGGAGGTTCAATGCAGTCCTCCACAGAGTGGGGATTAAGGTGTCTAGAACGGCATGGAACGTCCTAATGTTTTGACTTGAGCAGGGTTAAATTAATGATCCCACCAGGAAGTCCCAGGTATCAAGCAATACATGGGGCTCCCCCCACTCTCAGTTGGAGCCAGATTTTGTAGCCCCAAACCGACTGATGAGTTGTATGCAACACTCAATACAGCCCTTTAATTTTATTGAAAGCACTGCGGTGATCAGGCTAAGTGGCGGGGATTTTACGATTTCAGCAACTGAAAAGAGATCCCCAGGGTCTCCCTGCATGTCCTCAAGCCAACTGTGATCGGTGCTGGACTATGCCAGCTGCCCAGCACCGATCACAGTGTAATTTGGAGAATGCTTAATTTCAGTAATACAGGCAAATCTCTCTGTCATACTAAAAACAGCCAGTAGATGGCAGCAACATACTGCTCTCAACTTTTTTCTACAGCAGCTCTGTTAACCTATACTTACTTTAATGTCTCTTCTCTTCCTTACTCCTAGTTGATTCTTCTTTTTCAATCTATTTCTCCTAAATTACATAGGGCAAACTAGATATTACTCTGCCTGATGTAATTTTCCTTAGCTTGACAAAACTTGATAAAAGTCAGAGCTCCTTTTGTCACATCCCTCAGCAATGATGGCGATGGCTGGTAGAATAAGGCACTGTCTCGCTCATTGCCAGATTAAATCTATTGAAGCTCCATAGACTTCGGTGCTGTACTCCTGCACACTGACGTGGCTCTGGCAGATGAAGTGCAAGAAGCAGAAGACCCACCGGATACTGATGGCGGTGGCCATAAGGGACAGGTTCAGATAAGTAAAACTCACTTTTCCAGACACCAAGCGGCAAACTATCAGGTGACCAAGCTTTAACTAGGAAACCCATCTGCTGATATCAGTAATGACATTAGCAGAGCGTTTGGTTAGGCTTTGGGTAAGGTTAGTTGTAGGGTAAAGGTTGAGGCTAGCTTAGGGGTAGTGTTTGTGTAAGCACAGGGTAAGGGGTATGATTGGTAAAGTGTTGTGGGTGGTATAGGGTTTGTGTAAGCACAGGGTAAGGGGTATGATTGGTAAAGTGTTGTGGGTGGTATAGGGTTTGTGTAAGCACAGGGTAAGGGGTATGATTGGTAAAGTGTTGTGGGTGGTATAGGGTTTGTGTAAGCACAGGGTAAGGGGTATGATTGGTAAAGTGTTGTGGGTGGTATAGGGTTTGTGTAAGCACAGGGTAAGGGGTATGATTGGTAAAGTGTTGTGGGTGGTATAGGGTTTGTGTAAGCACAGGGTAAGGGGTATGATTGGTAAAGTGTTGTGGGTGGTATAGGGTTTGTGTAAGCACAGGGTAAGGGGTATGATTGGTAAAGTGTTGTGGGTGATATAGGGTTTGTGTAAGCACAGGGTAAGGGCTATGATTGGTAAAGTGTTGTGGGTGGTATAGGGTTTGTGTAAGCACAGGGTAAGGGCTATGATTGGTAAAGTGTTGTGGGTGGTATAGGGTTTGTGTAAGCACAGGGTAAGGGGTATGATTGGTAAAGTGTTGTGGGTGATATAGGGTTTGTGTAAGCACAGGGTAAGGGGTATGATTGGTAAAGTGTTGTGGGTGGTATAGGGTTTGTGTAAGCACAGGGTAAGGGGTATGATTGGTAAAGTGTTGTGGGTGGTATAGGGTTTGTGTAAGCACAGGGTAAGGGGTATGATTGGTAAAGTGTTGTGGGTGGTATAGGGTTTGTGTAAGCACAGGGTAAGGGGTATGATTGGTAAAGTGTTGTGGGTGATATAGGGTTTGTGTAAGCACAGGGTAAGGGGTATGATTGGTAAAGTGTTGTGGGTGGTATAGGGTTTGTGTAAGCACAGGGTAAGGGGTATGATTGGTAAAATGTTGTGGGTGGTATGGGGTTTGTGTAAGCACAGGGTAAGGGCTATGATTGGTAAAGTGTTGTGGGTGGTATAGGGTTTGTGTAAGCACAGGGTAAGGGGTATGATTGGTAAAGTGTTGTGGGTGGTATGGGGTTTGTGTAAGCACAGGGTAAGGGCTATGATTGGTAAAGTGTTGTGGGGTGGTATAGAGTTTGAGATGATACTGTAGTCACTATTTCATTTCTGTAAATTAGTTATAGTGACTGGAGTCCCCTGGCAGTGTCCCTCCATTCAGTGTTAAACCATGAACAGTTTAACACTAAATAAGGGTCGCTGACCACGCACAGTCTGGCCCCTTCTGGAGGTGTGGCTAAGGCAGAGATTACACACTTCCTTGTAGTCATACCCATTCATACAGTTAGTTGGAGTTCTGATCACCTGTCACTCACTGCCAATCACAGCTGCCCATTGCTGCTCATGTTTTTTTCCCCATTAGGTCAGGGGTGCCCAAAAGGTATATCCCCAGATATTTTAGCTTTTATGATGCTTTGTCATTCTAAAGGATTTAAGGGTATGCAAAGCATCATGGGAGTTGTAGTTATACCTTTTTGGCACCCCTGTGTTATATTAAAGACAGCCCTTTCTATCCTTTAATAATCAACATAGAATATTTATCGGGGCACTTAGAGAGAAACACTTAGATTATGGTGGAGCAAATACATGGCACAAATTCTTGCTTTTGCTTCGGCTCAGAACAATTCCTTCCGCCTTTAAGGAGTAAAATAAATAAATAAAACCTCAAACAAGGACAAACACCATATCACTAAAGGTTGATAAATTATTGTGAATAATGAATTATGCAGAATGAATGCTTTTCTTGTACATGTTATGAACACTCAACGACAAAGTGCACATTGTATAAGCAAACACCCACAATAAATAACTGTAACATAACTCTGCACCTAAACACGTGTGGGAGCCTGGAGGCTTCCTTAAATATCTGAAGAGGTGTTAGTGCGTTCCCAGATGGTGTGTAAATGTTCACTCACCACACAATATCCAGACAGCAGCATGTGGAGAGAAAATTAGCACGTTAAAGATTGCGTTCAGAGACTTGACATGTCACGGCAGTAATCTCTGTATCACCATGCTGGGTTCTGGGTAACAGCGTCACATAGTGTGAATTATCAACAAACCAAACTTACACCAAAACAGCCAAACTGAAATCACAGCGGACTCAGAATATATACAACTTGGCCGTTTTCACCTGAAATATAAAAAGTTTGAATTCCTGGTAACACATTTTTGTAGACCGGTAAAAACCCTGGCTGGAGCAGAAGATCTTTAACTACAAATCCCATTATCCTCTAAATGGAATTCAATATTCTGGGTTATAGAACATATAGCTAGCATGTACTGAATTACCCACAATCCAGCATGGGAAAGAGATTTACTGCCGGCCTATTCTCCTACCTTGGCTGCCAAAGAGGCTACTCCAGTAGAGACATCTTCTAAGATCCGGCCATCTTTCACCTGAAGTCAAGGGGAAGAGAGTGGGATAAGGAGCAGGAGTGGTCAAGATGTGATCATGAAAGGAAATGAGTGAGCTGAAGCAGTTCAGAGAATGGCCTATTCCATTGATTACCGCCAAGCAGACAGAGTTTGTAAAGAAATTACGCTGTGCCCAGAGGTAAAAGAGAAACTATATATCAGCATGCAGAAGAATGAATGAATGAAACAGCAAGGAAGCACTGGGAGAAATTAAAAAAAAAAAAAAAAGTATTTTTCCAGAGAATTTAAATAGAGGAATAAAAGCAGTAACAATGTAAAATAATATCAGATTAGTAGGTCTAAGCAGTACGTTTTACAGGCTACGCGTCTAGTGTAGGAGCTGTTAAGTACGGTTATGTATAAAATACATGGAAACGGCCAAAAGACACACCCCAAAAAATAAACCACCACGCTGCGCCAGAATGATCTGGGAAGGGGTGTATCTCAATAACCGGGAAAGCATTACCGTTACCAAACAGCAGCATGCATTGTTAGACTTTGGGGTTAACTTGTGAAGTGACACCTTGTCCCATGTAGAATTATTATAAAGGGTTAATTAAAATATCCACAGCCATTAAACCAGCAGTGTTAAATCTCAGCAGACTGTTAAAGTGGCACCGTCATCACAAATTCTCTCCTTCGTACCGCACTTTAACCCCTTAAGGACCAAACTTCTGGAATAAAAGGGAATAATGACATGTCACACATGTCATGTGTCCTTAAGGGGTTAAACTGGGAAAGCCGTGAGTAAATCATTTTAAAATCTGTTCTGCAATTGATTTTTACTAAAAGCTTACTGTAAGGTATTGCGCTATAACTTTGCTTTTTCTTAGGTATGTTGAACACGAACATTGAAGTTCAAATAAGCACTTCCTGTTTCCTGCCTAGTGTAGAGCGGGGCATTCAGTTCAATGCCTCTGATTGGCTGCAGACATGCTCTGATCCAATTAAAAGATGGACGCCTCCATGGTGAAACACTAACAGACTGCCCAGAATCTATTCCAGCTAAACTTACCAACGCTTGATTAGAGGGAAATAGTATTCTTCTGGGATTATTATTAGAACCTGTTTATATAAAGAGAATTTTAGCGACTGCGCCACTTTAATACCTAGGGGCTATGGATGTTACCTTATCTTGCGCTGGTTTGACAACATTTTCATTAAGTGTCTGGCCTAGCTCAGAAGCCTATTCCGGGGGAAACAAAAGAACAAAAGAGGGAGTTTTAACAGGTCAGTTTCACAGAGACGGACTACAGGACACATGCATTAAACTGGCATGCATGGAGACAGACAGGGTGACAGCTAACAAGACGGGGGAGAGAGAGGATAATGAACAATGGTTATGAGTAAAAGTAAAGAGTCAATAGATTGAGGGAAGAAAGAGAAACAAGAGGATTGGAATGGGAACAATTATTGCCACTGGGACGCTGGATCCTCAGCTGCCACCAGCTGGATCACGAGGAAGGTACAACAGGACTGCTCTGCATGGTCAGATGAATGGAATCATGTCAAACAACACAGACAAGACAAACCCACATTACAAGAGCGCCAAGACGGCACGCATGGACCAGCCACACAGATATACCAAGAAGATTACCGAGTCCGGCGGATGCTTGTTCCCTCCCCAAAACTGCACGAGGGCAGGGAGAGGGTGGGAGAAAAGTTACTTTTAGTAACTAGTTAGCCCTTGTAATGCCTGCACGGTAGGATAGTTCGATAGCAAGCCATAGGCTGTTACAGGACACAATATTGACTTTAAGACCACTGGTCCCTTACAGTCTAGCGGTCACCTCTAAACTGCAACCATCAGAAGAAAGTTGACTTTATATAATGCAGCAGATATAGCTAAATGTACATTCCCTTTCCACATTAGTGATAGGATTTCCATCTTTTCTTTAAATGAATTCATTGGGGTGAATGGAGGAGGTGGGTTCCCTATTTAACCAGTGAGGTACTGTAGAACAGCCCCCCACACCAGCCCAAGATTAGTGGTGCACTAAGGGTCACCAATATCAAGTAGGTGGGCATGTAGGTGACGAGAACCCACTTTTTAATAAATGGATCAATTGAAGATGCCAATGGGATGATGGAGATACCTAAATCCCCACCTGCTTAGTATTATTAGCCCTCACACAATCATGCAAGGCGTGAGGGATCCAGGAAACAAGGGACAACAGGCTTCTGTATATATGTTGGTGACTGTTTCATAATAAAATTACTCAGATATTTAGCCCTTATTTAGCCCTCATGTTTCTTTCACCCCCTTTTCAGTCCCTTAATAAATAAAATATTATAAATTTTTATCACAGTTCTAGCAAGACTCAGAACACTCCAAGCACCAAAATAACCACTACAGTGTGCTGTAGTGGTTACGGTGCCTGGAGGGCAAGTAGTCAAAGCGTTTACTAACAATTTAACTCCAAGGAAAAGAACGGTATAGGCATTCCAAAGCTCAGCAAAGTCAATTTATTGGAATCAAGTACACCAACGTATTGACCCTACAATTGGTCTTTGTCAAGTTAGGTAATGTATTAACAGTTTGACGTCTTAAACTGTGGTTAGTCGGATGCCGCTTTCCGCCTCCTCTCAGCCGTAAGTGGGAACCAGGAGTTCCTGCAAGGAGTTCAGCAAAGCAGGGAAGGCAGCGCGCAGTGCTCGACTGAGCCACAGTAAGAATTTAAACTAGTAACAAACTGTGTGACTACACAACCTGGGTTGGGGGGGGGGGGGAGGCACGCCTGGCACCATTACCACTATAGCATACTTTAGTGGTTATGGTGCTTGGAGTGTTCCTTTAATATGGGAGGTTGAGGAGCAGAAACCGCCACTAAAGTGTTTACAGTTAATTAAATTCTAAAGAGTAGGCCAAACTGACCGAGCTGGTGAAGAATTACCTTTTGGGTTGCTTGGGATCCTAACTTGGTTGCCTGTGGGGGGAGAAAAAAAATGTCATCCAGTGTTCATTAACCTGTCTTACTGCAAAATCCCACAATGCTCTTGTGCAGCTAGAAATTATGGGCAAAAAAAACCAAACACAAGCAAACTAAAATTAGACATGAATTGGTGCTAGACTAGGCTCCCATTGAATGCTTAATGTTTAGTATCTAGTAATTTAGCATTATTGGTCTATGCAATAATAGGAAAGACTTTCACCATCACGCAATGTGAAAGGGAGAGTAAATGGCCACTCACAGCGTAACAAGATCATGTTACTTACATTGTGTGTTATATATGGAATTCCCTAACATTTTGGATTTGAATAAGTTACTAAAATGGTCTAAGTATCCAGGATAGTGTAAACTGGTGACTACATAAAAACTATAACCATAAAAATAAAGTGTTCCTTTAAATCTGACAACTCTATGTAACACAGATTCCATCTAGAAGCCAATTTTCGAAACTACACAGATGGAAATCCTCTCTACTTACACTCTCCTTGGCTGCCGAAGCAAATTTACTGGCTCCAACAGTGAAACTGCTCCAGCCCTAGAATAAAGGAAAATGGACAACTTCATACGAGGAAAGGAGCTTTTTAAATACAATGTGACTATACAAAAAAGCAAAGTGCACAACCAAACATTCAGTGAGAAGTAACAATTCTTCCCTTTTAAAAATTTTAAAACACACTTTTTTGAATTGTGGAAAAAAATATGGTATCGAACTACACAATACATAAAAGAGAAAAATTCATAGTATAACCTATATAACTGGGCATAGACCGAAAATACTTTTTAGAACCACTCACATTTTTTAGAGCTGTGATTAGGCTCAATAATATGTGCCCCGTTCTCGGCTGAGGGTGAGAAAGTGCTGGACAAAGATCCTCAGACATTATAAGTAAGGTTCAGCAAAACGCCAATAAAATCTGATAAAAATAATGTATACATTAGAACACATAAAAAGTGTAACGAAAGACCATCCTTTTTAACATGGCACATATTATAGAGCCTCATCCCAGCTCTAAGAAATGTGAGTGGTTCTAATAAGTTTTTTCGGTCTATGCCCATTTATATGGGTTACTCTATGAATTATGTTGGATACCATGTGTTAAACCTCCATGACCATAAGTATGAAAGTGCAGCATTGCTGCTTGAAATTCTTCACATCCAGAGAGATCTTCACTCTTCTGCCAGGGGCTAGTTTCACCTAGTTATTAGCCCCGAATTCTGTTCTACTTTGCCTAATGCTAAATCTGGGCAAAAATGACATCTATTGTCAGCGCACAGCGTGACTGGTACAGGGGGTTAAACTGAAAGGTATAGAGTTTTAGATCATGTTTTGCCTATAGGTGGAATGCATGTGATCTGTTTTAAAAGGGACCTCACCGTATACAGAGAAGACATTGCGTTATTCAGAAAGTCGTCATCTTTCTTAGGAGGAGTAACGGTGTTTCCAAAACCCACGTATCGATTCTCCTGGTTGCCAACACTTCCACCACTAAAATGAAAAATACAAAGTCAGATCTCTACACAATTACAAGGCAAACAGCCATGGCCCAGAGCTGTCAGTGTACAGTGCCATACCCCAGATAATTCCCACAGTCTCAGAGCTGTCAGTGAAGGTGTGTAGCGCTAAAAAGTGTATTACTTACTCCCAACTTATTGGGGATATAGTAGTTGTAAATGGCTTACACAGCCTTCTCTGAGTGTCTCCCTTGCAAGGGAGACACTCAGAGAAGGCTGTGTAAGCCATTTACAACTACTATATCCCCAATAAGTTGGGAGTAAGTAATACACTTTTTAGCGCTACACACCTTCACTAATTTGGCACTTATCTGTTAAATAGTGTTTTTTTGTATTTGATGTAATAGGAATAGAGAGTTCCTATTTTTGTGTGAAAGCTGCTATAACTGAGAGCACTTTAAGTTTCACTATTTTAAGCGCCTTACAACACAGAACACTTTGTATATTCAGAGCTGGCAGTGTACAGGCCTATATCCCAGCTAATTCCCACACTTCCAGAGCTGGCAGTGTACAGGCCTATATCCCAGAGCTGACAGTGTACAGGCCTATATCCCAGAGCTGACAGCGTACAGGCCTATATCCCAGAGCTGACAGTGTACAGGCCTATATCCCAGAGCTGACAGTATACAGGCCTATATCCCAGAGCTGACAGTGTACAGGCCTATATCCCAGAGCTGACAGTGTACAGGCCTATATCCCAGAGCTGACAGTGTACAGGCCTATATCCCAGAGCTGACAGTGTACAGGCCTATATCCCAGAGCTGACAGTGTACAGGCCTATATCCCAGAGCTGACAGTGTACAGGCCTATATCCCAGAGCTGACAGTGTACAGGCCTATATCCCAGAGCTGACAGTGTACAGGCCTATATCCCAGAGCTGACAGTGTACAGGCCTATATCCCAGAGCTGACAGTGTACAGGCCTATATCCCAGAGCTGACAGTGTACAGGCCTATATCCCAGAGCTGACAGTGTACAGGCCTATATCCCAGAGCTGACAGTGTACAGGCCTATATCCCAGAGCTGACAGTGTACAGGCCTATATCCCAGAGCTGACAGTGTACAGGCCTATATCCCAGAGCTGACAGTGTACAGGCCTATATCCCAGAGCTGACAGTGTACAGGCCTATATCCCAGAGCTGACAGTGTACAGGCCTATATCCCAGAGCTGACAGTGTACAGGCCTATAAACCAGAGCTGACAGTGTACAGGCCTATATCCCAGAGCTGACAGTGTACAGGCCTATATCCCAGAGCTGACAGTGTACAGGCCTATATCCCAGAGCTGACAGTGTACAGGCCTATATCCCAGAGCTGACAGTGTACAGGCCTATATCCCAGAGCTGACAGTGTACAGGCCTATATCCCAGAGCTGACAGTGTACAGGCCTATATCCCAGCTAATTCCCACACTCCCAGAGCTGTCAGTGTACAGTCTTATATCCCAGCTAATTCCCACATTTCCAGAGCTGACAGTGTACAGGCCAATATCCTAGCTAGTTTCCACACTCCCAGAGCTGACAGTGTACAGGCCTATATCCCAGCTAATTCCCACACTCCCAGAGCTGTCCGTGTACAGTCCAACACCCCAGATAATTCCTACAGTCCCAGAGTTGTCAGTATCCAGTCCCACACTGTAGATTACTCCCACAGTCCCGTACAGACATCAAAGCTGTGAGACCTACCTCTGATAGGAATTCACATCATCGTTTAGCCAATCCTCAAAAGCCCTGTCTCCTTGCGCTACGCCAGGCTGGCCAGATCCAGCGGATGTGCTGCACAGAGACTGATGGTTAATAAATTGCATGAACACTCACACTGCTGCCTCTCTCAGGAAAAAAAGAAAACCTCATACCGATAAGAGGAGCCACCCATTACTTTTGGCTGAGGGGGAGTCCAGTTCTGAGCAGATGAATTTTCTATTGACCATTCACGTCCTTCAGACAAGGTTGCGATCTAGAGAGAGGAAGGGAGAATATATAAGTGTTTTTATTGCCAAACACAACAAGTTGGCAATATAATGCAGGAGGGCCATTTCTACAGCAATTTGAATAAAACACGATAATAGATTATCGGAAGATTCCCACAAGCTTGTCGCAGCACAAACACCGTCCGGTAAAAGGCCATTCACGCAGACTCTCTCCCATACTGTAATCATCACGGCACATTCACCCTGTCCCTCACTGCGAAACGGCAGGTTGTCCTCACCCGGTCACGATATAAGGCTGCTGCCTTGCTGTTGTATTTCTCCTGCATATTCCAGCATGGATCATAGTCCTCCTGTGACTCCAAAAACTGTCGAAATTTGCCATTTCCTCCAACTTTCATCTTCTCCAGCTCAACGTCCTTCCACTTGTCCATTGTTACAGAACGTACAAAGCTTGGGAGAAGAAAGAAGCAAAATTGTGGGATCTATGTTTACATAGAGATCTAGCCTGAAATAATACTAATGTTCTGCCCTGAAACCCATTCTTTTATGTTATTGATTCAAAAAAGCCAAAACCCCCAATTGTAGCTATTCCCAACTATGTCACAAAACGGTAAAAATTCCTTCCTGACGCCATAATGGCAATCTGATTTCTCCTTGGATCAACAACCTGTTTACATACATATCAATTATATCGTTGAATATTCTTTTTGTGCAAAAAAAAGCATCCAAGCCTTTTTAAAATATCTATAGAATCTGATCAGACAATCTCGATAGGCAGAGAATTCCATCTTTAATGTTCTGAACCATTTTCTCTGCTGTAAGAAAAAACTCCTTTCTTCCAGTCTCAATTGGTAACCTCTTGTCTGTTGTATATTCCTGCTAATGAACAGGTTAGCACACAGCGGTTTTTACTGACCATATATATATATATATATATACCGTATATATATTTGTTTACATCTATCAATGTATAGGAATTGGCAGCTATTTCTGTAATATAGCATTTTCCAATATTGATATTAAATTCCTCTCCACACCATCCTTTGCTATAGTACATTTCTTTTACACCTTCTGTTCAAAGAAAAAAAAAACATATGCACTCATTATGTATTGTCACGCAGAGTTGCACGCTCTATTTGCCTTTCTTTGAATGTTCTCTGTGTATTTTTGCATTTCTACATATAAAGTTTCAGGAACTGAGCACAATATTGTAGGCGAGGTTATACGTGATCTACAAAGGTGTGTTTTGACCTCCACTACGTCTTGTTCTGTGGCAGTTACCCGGTCTGTGACCATTTGCACCTCCGTCTTGAGGAGGGCCGTGTCAGCTGCCCAGAGCCTGTGTATATCAGCGAGTAGGAGTTTGAGATCGCCTTTGGTGGCAGGTGCAGCGTCGTCCGGGGCTTCAGGTTGCTGTGTCAGCGTGGTCTTCATGGCCAGCTTGGCCTCTGAACTGCCCTGCTCTATATGGGGAGTGTGGTCCGACTCCCGGTCGTCACCCGCGGGCCTGGGAGCGGGACGTGGCTGCGCTGGGCGTTGCAGCAGCGCGCCTATATCTCTGCTGTCAGCCGCTAGTTTTTGGGACCTGCGCCCCATTGCCGGTGAGAGAGCCGGTGGTTCCGTAGGTGTGGGGAGTAGTGGGTGCCCCTCTCTCTCTGGTCGGAACAGGAATTCCTCTAGGTCCCGGATCGTTGGCGTGAGGTAGGCCCCGGTTTTGCGTTTCCGCTTAGGAAGCTTGTGCGGTTGGAAAAACGGCATCTATCGGTGCTCTTGCTGCACTGAATTCTTATTAGGGATACCTTGTAAATATTTTACATATTACATATTTTGGCATCATAAGGGTTAATTTCCCTATGTTGAGACTTCTCCGCCGTCACTCCCCTAGTCCCGCCCTCTTACATTGCGATCGGAATACAATTATGACGTCACAAAAATAGGCGGGACTATGTGGGTTTAAATGTGGCGCCCTTTTCACACTTTGGTTAGCTCTTGACAAAGGCGCCTGTGTGCGCCGAAACGCGCGTTGAGCATACCAACATACTTTATGTATACCTAGACCTCGGATTTTTGAATCCTAAACTAGAGGATGAGGGGGTTAGGCTCTTTAATATAATATCGATTGGGTCTCTGAATTTTAGCCGTTATTATATAGGACAAACTTTCTTTCAATTAGTTAATGAATTTGAGATAGCATAGCACTAATGAGTGCAAGGATTATGCTCCAGATAATAGCACTGAGCTTATTGTACTGCGCTGTGCTGTGTTACATAGATACTGGACGAGAACTGTCTATATACAAGGACCGATCTCTCTGCACATATAGATCCTGGGCTACCTCTTACTACCGTTTGTGCTTAGGAGGGGGGGGGGGGGTATCTACAGAGTATTGTAATTGGGGTTTGTTTTTCGGCTAGCATCTCGACCTTATCTTCTGGTCTGAAGCACGCTGCCGTTTCTTTTTCTCCCATATGCTCTGGTATATTTCCACACTTCCCTGATGATTCTAATCCCTCTCTTAATTCATTTCAAAGAGATTACATTAATAATCTTTATTGTCCTTTTGGGCTATCTTTTACTACCGTTTGTTCTTGGGGAGAGGGGGATCTACAGAGTATTATAATTGGGGTTTTCGGCTAGCATCTTGACCGTATCTTCTGGTTTAAGCACGCTGACGTTTTTTCCTTTTTCTCCCAGATGCTCTTGTACATCGCCACACTTCCCTAAGGATTCTAACCCCCCGTTCAACTTATTTCAAAGAGATTACATCAATAATCCTTATTTTTCCCACTTTTCACTGAAACACACTTGTTGCAATTATATGTGGGTCATAATAGGATAACCTCTAACTTTACACCTCAACAATATCGGCCACCAATACATTGATACACTGTTGCTGAAATAAATTAGTTACTGTTACTGTCTCATTATTTAGCCGAGATAATGTGTAATGTATATAGTTAGCAGAATAGCTGTAGGTCTTTATTTCTTTTAAAACACTTTCCTGTACTTCTCACTTTAATTTTGTATTTACACCCTATTTACACCCTTTTTTCTCAAGTTATTTCACCCCTAAGAGGGATTAATAAAGAATTATGTTTGTAGTTCCAAAAATGCTCTATAATTAGCAACGCTTCGTTGCATACTGGTTGAGCAGTTTTCATTTTGGGTATAGAGACTGGATTTGGGAGCACTTGTTTAGTTAACCCGTTCCAGTCTCTTCTCTATTTATATTATGGGGAGATTTATCAAAGTGTCATTGAATAATCTGCATCTTTTTTTGGTGCAAATGACCAATTCGGACAGTTTTTTTTTTTTTTAAACGGTTTATTAGGTTTATAACTTTTCCGTCACTGTTTTCATTTTACATTCTAGTGATATTTAAATTTTTCTCCACTAGAAAAGTATTTATTTTATGGTGTTCTCTTACAGTACTTTTGATGTAGAAACACGACGGAATGCTCGCACTGTATTCATAGTTTGTGGAACATGATGGTGGAAACACCAAAATCGGTCAGATTAAACAAAAAGAAAGGGATTATTTTAAAACAGATTGGATCCCTATTTAGAACATTTTGATAAATCTCCCCTTAATGTCTGCATTAGACATTTTGTGTAACGTTGGATGGAAACTGACATCTAGAAGTGGCAGGAATCTCTCGCATGGGGACCTCTAGCTAACTCATGTCTACTGGTGATTTAGAGACTTTGCTGCCACGTGGCACCATGACCATTATAAATGAATGTGATTTACAAAGATAACGTCTGTAATGACTTGCACAACAAACATTATTAACCCCTTAAGACCGCAGCCAAATGTACAAGTTGTGAACGAAACAAAATGTAAACAAAACCTGGCGCTATACGTCTGTCCAACCGTAATTCACCTCTTTCATATTAAATGCACCCCCCCCCCTTATTATATATCATTTTATTCAGGGGAAACAGGGCTTTCATTTAATATCAAATATTTAGCTATGAAACATAATTTAATATGAAAAAAATGGGAGAAAATACGATTTTTTTTTAGTTCTACATGACATTTTAACTGTCAATGTCATAATACTGTTTGTTTTTACTGCAATAAAATACACATTTGTATTCAGCAAAGTCTCACATGTAAAACAGTACCCCCTATGTACAGGTTTTATGGTGTTTTGGGAAGTTACAGGGTCAAATATAGCGTGTTACATTTGAAATTGAAATTCGCCAGATTGGTTACGTTGCCTTTGAGACTGTATAGTAGCCCAGGAAATAAATTTACACCCATAATGGCATACCATTTGCAATAGTAGACGACCCAAGGTATTGCAAATGGGGTATGTCCAGTCTTTTTTAGTAGCCATTTGGTCACAAACACTGGCCAAATTTAGCGTTAGTATTTGTTTGTGTGTGAAAAATGCAAAAAACACAAATTTTGGCCAGTGTTTGTGACTAAGTGGCTACTGAAAAAGACTGGACATACCCCATTTGCAATACCTTGGGTTGTCTACTATTGCAAATAGTATGCCATCATAGGGGTAATTTTCCTTCTTGGGCTACTATGGGGTCATAAAGGCAACGTAAGAATTTTAATGTGAAAAAAATGAAACACAAGCCTTATATTTGACGCTGTAATTTTTGAAAACACCATAAAACCTGTACATGAGGGGTACTGTTGTACTCGGGAGACTTCGCTGAACACAAATATTTGTGTTTCAAAACAGTAAAAAGTATTGCAGCAATAATATCGTCCGTGTAAGTGCTGTTTGTGCGTGAAAAATGCAAAAAACGTCACTTTTACTGGCGATATCATCGTTGTAATACATTTTACTGTTTTGAAACACTAATATTTGTGTTCAGCGAAGTCTCCTGAGTAAAACAGTACCCCCCATGTACAAGTTTTATGGTGTCTTGGAAAGTTATAGGGTTAAATATAGTGCTAGCAAATTAAATTCCCTATACTTTCGGCATGGGTTGTCAGGCAGGTCCCGCTAATTGTAATTAATTAGGATACCTAATTATGTAAAATTATTACATAAATATATGTGTAGAATTAATATGTATATATATACACATGTGTATATATACACGTATATGTATATATATATATATATATATATATAATTTTTGTTAAATATTTTTATTTATATATAGGTATATATATATATATATATATATATATATAGTGATATATACGTATATAGATATATATATTATTTTGTTCTACGTGTATTTTGATATAAATATATATATATATTAATATCACAATACAGTTAGAACGAAATAAAACACATCTATATATTTTTTAATATTTTATTTTTTTACGTATTTACATTTTTTTTATATTATATATAAATATATATAACAATAATTATATATATATTTAATCAGTATCAGTCTACGTGTAATTTGATAATATATGATCTAAGTATATCTTTTTTTTTTACACTTATTTAACATTTATTTTATTTTATTTCCAGCCAGCAGGGGGACTGTCATTACAGTTAGTCCCCCTGCTGGCATTGCTGCAGCCAGCTATCCCGGCCATGTGATTGTGAGGTCCTCGCAAGGACCTCACTCTCACATGGCCCGGGGGGTGATGAAGAGGACGGAGGTGCCGCGGGGGGCTCCCTGGGAGTCCCCCCAACCGCGATTGCCGGCGTGGGATCGCCGGCGACCGGGTAAGTGAAAAAAAAACGGAGGGCGTACATTTACGTCCTGCGGCGTTTAGAGCCGCTTTAAAAAGGACGTAAATGTACGCCCTCCGGACTTAAAGGGTTAAAATATAAAGGCCTCGGGTTGGCATCTCGGTAATGGAGATTGTGACTTGGGCTCTTACCTGAGATGGACCCCAAGCCCTCGATGCTTCCCAGAACACTCTAGACACACCCATATACCATAGGTCACGCTGACCCACTGAGGGTTGAATGCGCCACACTCAAAGCAGGTCTGTAACAAAGAAGAGTTAGATCTCATGAAATGCTGCAGGAGAAATGTATTAATCCAAGAGCAATAACCCAGAATAACTTCGGGTAGACACGTACGTTATTCTCATCCTGCACTCTGACTTCCTTTAGCACCTTCCTTGTCCGGGGGCTCGCCATATCTCTGCAAGAAAGCAAAACAAGAGTATCGTTAGAGACCCAGCAGGGCACAAAGACCGCTAGAGGCCTAGCAGGACGCAGAGACTGCTAGAGGCCCGGCAGTGCGCGGAGTCCGTTTATATTTATTATTTAAATTGTAGGGATGTGCATGGGCAAAAAATTTGGTTCGTACACTACAGGCCCATCTCCCTGTTAAATGTAGACACCAAAATATTTACTAAACTCCTGGCAAACCGTGTACAACCCTTCCTCCCGAAACTGATTCACCCAGATCAGGTGGGATTTATCCCCTCCAGGCAGGCAAGCGACAACACTAGACGTACCCTGGATCTCATGTGGGTAGCCCAACATCGACAGATCCCGACCCTTCTCCTCTCCATGGACGCAGAGAAGGCATTCGATCGCCTACTCTGGCCCTACCTATTCTCCACCCTTAAGAGATTCGTATTTCCAGCACCCTTCACCACAGCCCTATCTACCCTCTACCACAGACCAACAGCCACACTCCTGATACCCAATGCGACACCAACGACAATCACAATCCACAACGGAACGAGACAGGGATGCCCACTGTCACCTCTCCTTTTCGCCCTATCCTTAGTACCCCTTCTGCAAAAAATACGGAAATCCCCATCGATACAGGGTCTCAAAATAAACAACAGGGCCCCCTGATAATCCATATCCATCGGATGGCCCTGACAGCATGGGCCACCCGATGGACCCCTTAACAGGCGGCCCCGGCGGTTTGCCGCACCGACCGGGGCCGCAAAACATGGCAGCTGGTACACTGTCGTGTGGGTCCGCAGGCCGGCCGGGCCCCCTGGAGTGATGGGCCCGGTCGCAGCTGCGACCGCGGTATTTACACCACTGTATCTTCTGTTCGTACTCCCAACTCTGATGCTCGCCTTCAAGACTTCTTGAGGGCTGCAACGTTCCTGTGGAACTTACTTCCCTGCTCCGTTAGATGTTCACCCAGTCTCCACTCCTTCAGAAAATCATTAAAAACATATGAATTAAACTGACTCCTCTCTTGCAACGGTCATTAGTCTAATACCATCCTTACCTTTTGTGTCACTTTACCCCACTCCCTCTAGCATGTAAGCTCATTTAGCAGAGCCCTCAACTCCTCTGTTCCTGTGTGTCCAACTTGTCTGGTTACAACTACATGTCTGTTCGTCCACCCACTGTAAAGCACTGCGGAATTTGTTGGCGCTACATAAATAACATAATAATAATAACCAAATTTAAATTCGGACTGAAACGAATTGCACATGTCTATTAAATTGATCACATGTAATACACAAGCCGTTCTCAGTATTGAAAACAAGGGACAGGGATGACTAAACACTGAGTAATAGGCTCTAAATTAGGCTATAGAGGGAACGGTCCAAGGTGGGAGAGCAACAAAAGTTATAGAGAGGAGGCCCTACCTTTAATGATTCTAAGGCGTAAAAGGAAAAATATGATAAAATGAATAGAGTACCAGACAGAGAAAATGCTAATTAGGGTGACTGTAGCAACTGGGTCCCACAACAGAAACACCTTAAGTGTCAAAAATTGTCTACTAGTCACTAGTGCCTACCTGAGCCATTATCCCCATATTGGACTTCTGACCATCCCTGATACCTATCCACAAATAATGGGGACTTATCTATTTGTCCTTATCATATAAACAGGTAGGACTTTAGTAAATATTAATGTATCACAATTTGATTCTGCGATCCTTACTATTTATCTCAGAGTCATTAACTTGAGAGGGGGTGGGAACGTTACACTTCGTGGGGACTCTGACCAATCTGCTTGTGCTAGGGTAGTTACATAGCTGAAAAGAGACTTGTGTCCATCAAGTTCAGCCTTCCTCACATATGTTTTTGCTGTTGATCCAAAAGAAGGCAAAAAAAAACCTAGCCTGAAGCGCTTCCAATTTTGCAACAAACTAGGAAAAAAATCCTTCTTGACCCCAAAATAGCAGTCAGATGTCTCCTTGGATCAAGCAGCTATTACCCCAGTAATTAGAAATTATATCCCTGTATGTTTTTGTAAGTATTTATCCAATTGCAGTTTAAACATCTGTATGGGCTCTGATAAAACCACCTCTTCAGGCAGAGAATTCCATATCCTTATTGTTCTTACTGTATAAAAACCTTTTCTTTGCCTTAGATGAAATCTCCTTTCTTCCAGCCTAAATGTGTGACCTCGTGTCCTATGTATAGCCCTGTTTATGAATAGATTTCCAGATAATGGTTTGTACTGGCCACGAATATATTTGTATAATGTTATCGTATCCCCTCTGAGGCACCGTTTTTCCAAACTGAAGAGATTTAAATTTTTTAACCTTTCTTCGTAACTAAAATGCTCCATAGTGTCGGAGCTTCGATACACCCACTCAGGCGCAGAATACCACCCCACATGGGCAAGAATCAATCCGGAAGCCTGAGAGGCGTTTCTGACACTCCCCGTTAAACAGCCCAACGTGGGTAACGATCTATCGGATCAGACAGTGTGGCGAAACCGACCTCGCCACTGGGCATTGGAGAAGACTGATTGCCAGCCTCCTGCCCTGTGACTATGGCCCCTGGGATGTATTGTCCTTTAAAGACATGATTTGGGCATAATGGATTTGTGTTGTGTGCTGCTGGCACTTTAACTCCCAGAGAAAGGATTTGTACTTTTAAACTGGCACTTCGGATGCAGTCGAAGTACCGAAGTAGTCGAAGTGGCCGCCATTCGAAAACCGAACACGGCCATTTTAATGTAGTCGAACGCAGTCAGCGGTGCGTGCCACTGAATCTATGGAACTAAAATCGGCTACACATTTACACGAACACCGCTGACCGTTACCTTCTCAGGAACTTCGACTGGAATCGAAGTGCGTTCGACAATTCGAACGCACGGTTAGACTCGTCTATTTTCACGAACGGCCCCGTTCGTGCATTTGAATGGATTCGACATTTTTCTGTGTGAAATTGACCGACCGCACAGCCCAAATCTATGGAACTCCTTTGGGCATGAAAAGGTCGGTCAAATAAGACTTTCCCTTAACTTTTTAACCCCTGAACCGATTGCCCTGATTTTTGAGTATGTGTATATTTCAAGCATGCTGATTCTGAAAATGTATGTGAATGGCATGTATATTTTGGAAGTTATTAATATTTTGTAAAAACTGTGTTTCTCTGCCTGTGATAATTATATTAACCATTGTGTTCAGTAATCATATCACAGGCAGAGGGGAGGATTTTGTGTGGGAGTGTCTGTGTGTATTGTACGGATTGATTGGTTGTATTTCAAAACCCTGTGGGCAGTACTATGTTTGTGGATTGTGAATAAAACAGGCTGTATGTGCCAGTACAGTCAGTTCTGCTTGACCCTCAAACGAAGTGTCGTCTGGTCATTGGGGGAATTGGATTGTATGCCGATTGCCAGGAGTGTAAGCTGATTGTATGCTTTTCCTGTTCAGCGGTTTACAGCATTCATATGTTTGAGAGCATTCGCATGCCTCTCCGGTTCGGTGAATGTGGTGTCTGCTAGAGTGCTTGGAGCCCTCAGGAAGCGCTAGGAGCATCCTTCAACAGAGGTACCCAGTTGGGGTGACCGTCGATCCATTACAGACAGCTTGTGAAGTAACCTATGAAATATAAGCTGAGTGTAATGATACACCCCCTATTGAGGTAATATCTTACACAGCAGTCCACGATCCTACACAAATTAACAGAGGTATATTTACCTGGAGTTTAGCCAGCATTCAGACATTGCTCCTGACACGGTGAAACGCACGTCAAGCTATTTGTTGTTTTTTCACTACACTTGGTCGCACTTTGTTCTAATATGCACTATTTTTTTCTCATATTGCTTTTGATTTTAGAATTAGGCAGGCACTAGTGACTAGTACACGGTACTGAGGTATTATAGGGTAACCATTCATTGAGGTTTTGTTCTCTTGTACTGGGGTTTAGCCCCTCTATTCTCATCTTTATTCCCTCACCTCTTGTTACACCTGATTATTTTGCTACGTCAGGGATGTGCTACATTGTGGTTCCTCTTACTCGTCATTTTTTTGACACTTAATATGTTTCTGTTGTGGGTCCCAGTTGCTACAGTCACCCCAAGTAGTATTTTGTCTGTCCCTCTGTCTGGTACTCTATTCATTTTATCATATTTTTCCTTCTACTCCTTAGAATCATTACAGGTAGGGCCTTCTCTCTATTACTTTTGTTGCTCTCCCACCTAGGACCTTTTTTCAAGTCCATATATCTTTTCATACATACATTTGAGGATTATTCTCCTTTGTTTGGGAGATTGATAGTAGGCATTTTCAAACTTATCCACCAGGGGGGTCAGAGGGAGGAGGATGGAGGAGGGGGGAGGGGGGAAAGAAAGGATGGAGGAGGGGGGAAAGAAAGGAGGACGGGGGGGAGAGAGAAGGAAGGAGGACGGGGGGGAGAGAGAAGGAAGGAGGACGGGGGGGAGAGAGAAGGAAGGAGGACGGGGGGGAGAGAGAAGGAAGGAGGACGGGGGGGAGAGAGAAGGAAGGAGGACGGGGGGGAGAGAGAAGGAAGGAGGACGGGGGTGAGAGAGAAGGAAGGAGGACGGGGGGTGAGAGAGAAGGAAGGAGGACGGGGGGTGAGAGAGAAGGAAGGAGGACGGGGGGTGAGAGAGAAGGAAGGAGGACGGGGGGTGAGAGAGAAGGAAGGAGGACGGGGGGTGAGAGAGAAGGAAGGAGGACGGGGGTGAGAGAGAAGGAAGGAAGACGGGGGAGAGAAGGAAGGAGGACGGGGGGGAGAGAGAAGGAAGGAGGACGGGGGGGGAGAGAGAAGGAAGGAGGACGGGGGGAGAGAGAAGGAAGGAGGACGGGGGGAGAGAGAAGGAAGGAGGACGGGGGGGAGAGAGAAGGAAGGAGGACGGGGGGGGAGGGAGAAGGAAGGAGGACGGGGGGGAGAGAGAAGGAAGGAGGACGGGGGGGAGAGAGAAGGAAGGAGGACGGGGGGGGAGAGAGAAGGAAGGAGGACGGGGGGGAGAGAGAAGGAAGGAGGACGGGGGGAGAGAGAAGGAAGGAGGACGGGGGGGAGAGAGAAGGAAGGAGGACGGGGGGGAGAGAGAAGGAAGGAGGACGGGGGGAGAGAGAAGAAAGGAGGACGGGGGGAGAGAGAAGAAAGGAGGACGGGGGGGAGAGAGAAGAAAGGAGGACGGGGGAGAGAGAAGGAAGGAGGACGGGGGAGAAGGAAGGATGAAGGGGGGAGAGGGAAGGATGAAGGGGGGAGAGGGAAGGATGAAGGGGGAGAGGGAAGGATGAAGGGGGAGAGGGAAGGATGAAGGGGGAGAGGGAAGGATGAAGGGGGGAGAGGGAAGGATGAAGGGGGGAGAGGGAAGGATGAAGGGGGGAGAGGGAAGGATGAAGGGGGAGAGGGAAGGATGAAGGGGGGAGAGGGAAGGATGAAGGGGGGAGAGGGAAGGATGAAGGGGGGAGAGGGAAGGATGAAGGGGGGAGAGGGAAGGATGAAGGGGGGAGAGGGAAGGATGAAGGGGGGAGAGGGAAGGATGAAGGGGGGAGAGGGAAGGATGAAGGGGGGAGAGGGAAGGATGAAGGGGGGAGAGGGAAGGATGAAGGGGGGAGAGGGAAGGATGAAGGGGGGAGAGGGAAGGATGAAGGGGGGAGAGGGAAGGATGAAGGGGGGAGAGGGAAGGATGAAGGGGGGAGAGGGAAGGATGAAGGGGGGAGAGGGAAGGATGAAGGGGGGAGAGGGAAGGATGAAGGGGGGAGAGGGAAGGATGAAGGGGGGAGAGGGAAGGATGAAGGGGGGAGAGGGAAGGATGAAGGGGGGAGAGGGAAGGATGAAGGGGGGAGAGGGAAGGATGAAGGGGGGAGAGGGAAGGATGAAGGGGGGAGAGGGAAGGATGAAGGGGGGAGAGGGAAGGATGAAGGGGGGAGAGGGAAGGATGAAGGGGGGGAGAAGGAAGGATGAAGGGGGGGAGAAGGAAGGATGAAGGGGGGGAGAAGGAAGGATGAAGGGGGGAGAAGGAAGGATGAAGGGGGGAGAAGGAAGGATGAAGGGGGGGAGAAGGAAGGATGAAGGGGGGAGAGGGAAGGATGAAGGGGGGAGAGGGAAGGATGAAGGGGGAGAGGGAAGGATGAAGGGGGAGAGGGAAGGATGAAGGGGGAGAGGGAAGGATGAAGGGGGGGAGGGAAGGATGAAGGGGGGAGAGGGAAGGATGAAGGGGGGAGAGGGAAGGATGAAGGGGGGAGAGGGAAGGATGAAGGGGGGAGAGGGAAGGATGAAGGGGGGAGAGGGAAGGATGAAGGGGGAGAGGGAAGGATGAAGGGGGGAGAGGGAAGGATGAAGGGGGGAGAGGGAAGGATGAAGGGGGAGAGGGAAGGATGAAGGGGGGAGAGGGAAGGATGAAGGGGGGAGAGGGAAGGATGAAGGGGGGAGAGGGAAGGATGAAGGGGGGAGAGGGAAGGATGAAGGGGGGAGAGGGAAGGATGAAGGGGGGAGAGGGAAGGATGAAGGGGGGAGAGGGAAGGATGAAGGGGGGAGAGGGAAGGATGAAGGGGGGAGAGGGAAGGATGAAGGGGGGAGAGGGAAGGATGAAGGGGGGAGAGGGAAGGATGAAGGGGGGAGAGGGAAGGATGAAGGGGGGGAGAAGGAAGGATGAAGGGGGGAGAAGGAAGGATGAAGGGGGGAGAAGGAAGGATGAAGGGGGAGAAGGAAGGATGAGGGGGGGAGAAGGAAGGATGAAGGGGGGAGAGGGAAGGATGAAGGGGGGAGAGGGAAGGATGAAGGGGGAGAGGGAAGGATGAAGGGGGAGAGGGAAGGATGAAGGGGGAGAGGGAAGGATGAAGGGGGAGAGGGAAGGATGAAGGGGGGAGAGGGAAGGATGAAGGGGGGAGGGAAGGATGAAGGGGGAGAGAGGAAGGATGAAGGGGGGAGAGGGAAGGATGAAGGGGGAGAGGGAAGGATGAAGGGGGGAGAGGGAAGGATGAAGGGGGGAGAAGGAAGGATGAAGGGGGGAGAGGGAAGGATGAAGGGGGAGAAGGAAGGATGAAGGGGGGAGAGGGAAGGATGAAGGGGGGGAGAAGGAAGGATGAAGGGGGGGAGAAGGAAGAATGAAGGGGGGAGAAGGAAGGATGAAGGGGGGAGAAGGAAGGATGAAGGGGGGAGAAGGAAGGATGAAGGGGGGAGAAGGAAGGATGAAGGGGGGAGAAGGAAGGATGAAGGGGGAGAAGGAAGGATGAAGGGGGGAGAAGGAAGGATGAAGGGGGGAGAAGGAAGGATGAAGGGGGGAGAAGGAAGGATGAAGGGGGAGAAGGAAGGATGAAGGGGGGAGAAGGAAGGATGAAGGGGGAGAAGGAAGGATGAAGGGGGGAGAAGGAAGGATGAAGGGGGAGAAGGAAGGATGAAGGGGGAGAAGGAAGGATGAAGGATGAAGTGGGGAGAAGGAAGAAAGGAAGGAGGGATGAAGGGGAAGGAAGGAAGGAAGGAAGGATGAAGGGGGGAAGGATGAAGGGGGGGAGGATGAAGGGGGGGAAGGATGAAGGGGGGAAGGATGAAGGGGGGAAGGATGAAGGGGGGAAGGATAAAGGGGGGAAGGATGAAGGGGGGGAAGGATGAAGGGGGGGAAGGATGAAGGGGGGAGGATGAAGGGGGGGGGGAAGGATGAAGGGGGGGAAGGATGAAGGGGGGGAAGGATGAAGGGGGGGAAGGATGAAGGGGGGGAAGGATGAAGGGGGGAAGGATGAAGGGGGGAAGGATGAAGGGGGGAAGGATGAAGGGGGGAAGGATGAAGGGGGGAAGGATGAAGGGGGGAAGGATGAAGGGGGGAAGGATGAAGGGGGGACGGATGAAGGGGGGGACGGATGAAGGGGGGGACGGATGAAGGGGGGGACGGATGAAGGGGGGGACGGATGAAGGGGGGGACGGATGAAGGGGGGGACGGATGAAGGGGGGGGAGGATGAAGGGGGGGAGGATGAAGGGGGGGTGGAAGGATGAAGGGGGGGTGGAAGGATGAAGGGGGGGTGGAAGGATGAAGGGGGGGTGGAAGGATGAAGGGGGGGTGGAAGGATGAAGGGGGGGTGGAAGGATGAAGGGGGGGTGGAAGGATGAAGGGGGGGTGGAAGGATGAAGGGGGGGTGGAAGGATGAAGGGGGGGGTGGAAGGATGAAGGGGGGGGTGGAAGGATGAAGGGGGGGGTGGAAGGATGAAGGGGGGTGTGGAAGGATGAAGGGATGGTGGAAGGATGAAGGGGGGGTGGAAGGATGAAGGGGGGGTGGAAGGATGAAGGGGGGGTGGAAGGATGAAGGGGGGTGGAAGGATGAAGGGGGGGTGGAAGGATGAAGGGGGGGGTGGAAGGATGAAGGGGGGGGTGGAAGGATGAAGGGGGGGTGGAAGGATGAAGGGGGGGTGGAAGGATGAAGGGGGGTGGAAGGATGAAGGGGGGGTGGAAGGATGAAGGGGGGGTGGAAGGATGAAGGGGGGGTGGAAGGATGAAGGGGGGGTGGAAGGATGAAGGGGGGGTGGAAGGATGAAGGGGGGGTGGAAGGATGAAGGGGGGGTGGAAGGATGAAGGGGGGGGTGGAAGGATGAAGGGGGGGTGGAAGGATGAAGGGGGGGTGGAAGGATGAAGGGGGGGTGGAAGGATGAAGGGGGGGTGGAAGGATGAAGGGGGGGTGGAAGGATGAAGGGGGGGTGGAAGGATGAGGGGGGTGGAAGGATGAAGGGGGGTGGAAGGATGAAGGGGGGGTGGAAGGATGAAGGGGGGGTGGAAGGATGAAGGGGGGGTGGAAGGATGAAGGGGGGGTGGAAGGATGAAGGGGGGGTGGAAGGATGAAGGGGGGGTGGAAGGATGAAGGGGGGGTGGAAGGATGAAGGGGGGTGGAAGGATGAAGGGGGGGTGGAAGGATGAAGGGGGGGTGGAAGGATGAAGGGGGGGTGGAAGGATGAAGGGGGGGTGGAAGGATGAAGGGGGGGTGGAAGGATGAAGGGGGGGTGGAAGGATGAAGGGGGGGTGGAAGGATGAAGGGGGGGTGGAAGGATGAAGGGGGGGTGGAAGGATGAAGGGGGGGTGGAAGGATGAAGGGGGGTGGAAGGATGAAGGGGGGGTGGAAGGATGAAGGGGGGGGGGTGGAAGGATGAAGGGGGGGTGGAAGGATGAAGGGGGTGGTGGAAGGATGAAGGGGGGGTTGAAGGATGAAGGGGGGGTGGAAGGATGAAGGGGGGGGAAGGATGAAGGGGGGAAGGATGAAGGGGGGGAAGGATGAAGGGGGGGAAGGATGAAGGGGGGGAAGGATGAAGGGGGGGAAGGATGAAGGGGGGGGGAGGAAGGATGAAGGGGGGAGAAGGAAGGATGAAGGGGGGACGGATGAAGGGGGGGACGGATGAAGGGGGGGACGGATGAAGGGGGGGACGGATGAAGGGGGGGACGGATGAAGGGGGGGAGGATGAAGGGGGGGAGGATGAAGGGGGGGAGGATGAAGGGGGGGAGGATGAAGGGGGGGAGGATGAAGGGGGGGAGGATGAAGGGGGGGGAAGGATGAAGGGGGGGGTGGAAGGATGAAGGGGGGGGTGGAAGGATGAAGGGGGGGTGGAAGGATGAAGGGGGGGTGGAAGGATGAAGGGGGGGTGGAAGGATGAAGGGGGGGTGGAAGGATGAAGGGGGGGTGGAAGGATGAAGGGGGGGTGGAAGGATGAAGGGGGGTGTGGAAGGATGAAGGGGGGTGTGGAAGGATGAAGGGGGGTGTGGAAGGATGAAGGGATGGTGGAAGGATGAAGGGGGGTGGAAGGATGAAGGGGGGGTGGAAGGATGAAGGGGGGGTGGAAGGATGAAGGGGGGGTGGAAGGATGAAGGGGGGGTGGAAGGATGAAGGGGGGGTGGAAGGATGAAGGGGGGGTGGAAGGATGAAGGGGGGGTGGAAGGATGAAGGCGGGGTTGGAAGGATGAAGGGGGGGTGGAAGGATGAAGGGGGGTGGAAGGATGAAGGGGGGTGGAAGGATGAAGGGGGGGTGGAAGGATGAAGGGGGGGTGGAAGGATGAAGGGGGGGTGGAAGGATGAAGGGGGGTGGAAGGATGAAGGGGGGGTGGAAGGATGAAGGGGGGGGTGGAAGGATGAAGGGGGGGTGGAAGGATGAAGGGGGGGGGGTGGAAGGATGAAGGGGGGGTGGAAGGATGAAGGGGGTGGAAGGATGAAGGGGGTGGAAGGATGAAGGGGGTGGAAGGATGAAGGGGGTGGTGGAAGGATGAAGGGGGTGGTGGAAGGATGAAGGGGGGTTGAAGGATGAAGGGGGGGTTGAAGGATGAAGGGGGGGTGGAAGGATGAAGGGGGGGTGGAAGGATGAAGGGGGGGGAGGATGAAGGGGGGGGAGGTGAAGGGGGGGAAGGATGAAGGGGGGGAAGGATGAAGGGGGGAAGGATGAAGGGGGAAGGATGAAGGGGGAAGGATGAAGGGGGGGGGAAGGATCAAGGGGGGGAAGGATGAAGGGGGGGAAGGATCAAGGGGGGGGAAGGATCAAGGGGGGGAAGGATGAAGGGGGGGAAGGATGAAGGGGGGGAAGGATGAAGGGGGGAAGGATGAAGGGGGGAAGGATGAAGGGGGAAGGATGAAGGGGGAAGGATGAAGGGGGGAAGGATGAAGGGGGGGAAGGATGAAGGGGGAAGGATGAAGGGGGGGAAGGATGAAGGGGGGGAAGGATGAAGGGGGGAAGGATGAAGGGGGGAAGGATGAAGGGGGTGAAGGATGAAGGGGGGTGAAGGATGAAGGGGGGTGAAGGATGAAGGGGGGGAAGGATGAAGGGGTGAAGGATGAAGGGGTGAAGGATGAGGGGGTGAAGGATGAGGGGGGGAAGGATGAAGGGGGGAAGGATGAAGGGGTGAAGGATGAAGGGGTGAAGGATGAGGGGGGGGAAGGATGAGGGGGGGGAAGGATGAGGGGGGAAGGATGAAGGGGTGAAGGATGAAGGGGTGAAGGATGAGGGGGTGAAGGATGAGGGGGGGAAGGATGAGGGGGGGGAAGGATGAGGGGGGAAGGATGAGGGGGGGACAGATTATGGAGGGGAAAGAGGGGGGGCAGTGTTTAGTATGGGGGTACAGAGGATGGAGGGGTACAGGTATTGATTAGTATCGGGGTGCGGGGGGGGGGGTTACCTGCTGTGTTATCGCCGTGTTGATAAATCGCGCTGTCCGGTCTCTCACAGTTCCGCCATCTTCCGGCTACGTTGCAGTTTCGCAAAGACTTCTGGGAGAGAGAGTCATTAACCCCCAGCGTGCCGGGCTGGGTGACGTCACCAAGCGAGTCAGCGCCGTATATCCTCACACTGAGCCTGTACAGCGCCGTATATCCTCACACTGAGCCTGTACAGCGCTGTATATCGTCACACTGAGCCAGAACAGGATAAAGGAGGGGGGAGAGGGAAGGAAGGATAAAGGGGGGGAGAGAGGGAAGGAAGGATAAAGGGGGGGAGAGAGGGAAGGAAGGATAAAGGGGGGGAGAGAGGGAAGGAAGGATAAAGGGGGGGAGAGAGGGAAGGTAGGATAAAGGGGGAAGAGAAGGAAGGATAAAGGGGGAAGAGAAGGAAGAATAAAGGGGGAAGAGAAGGAAGGATAAGGGGGGGAGAAGTAAGGATGAAGGGGGGAGAAGGCGCCGTATATCCTCACACTGAGTCTGTACAGCGCCGTATATCCTCACACTGAATGTACAGCGCTGTATATCCTCACACTGAGTCTGTACAGCGCCGTATATCCTCACACTGAATGTACAGCGCCGTATATCCTCACACTGAGCCTGTACAGCGCCGAATATCCTCACACTGAATGTACAGCGCTGTATATCGTCACACTGAGCCAGAACAGGATAAAGGAGGGGGGGGGGGGGGGGGGAGAAGGAAGGATAAATGGGGAAGAGAAGGAAGGAAGGATAAAGGGGGGGAGAGAGGGAAGGTAGGATAAAGGGGGAAGAGAAGGAAGGATAAAGGGGGAAGAGAAGGAAGAATAAAGGGGGAAGAGAAGGAAGGATAAGGGGGGGAGAAGTAAGGATGAAGGGGGGACAAGGCGCCGTATATCCTCACACTGAGTCTGTACAGCGCCGTATATCCTCACACTGAGCCTGTACAGCGCCGTATATCCTCACACTGAGCCTATACAGCGCCGTATATCCTCACACTGAGTCTGTACAGCGCCGTATATCCTCACACTGAATGTACAGCGCTGTATATCCTCACACTGAGTCTGTACAGCGCCGTATATCCTCACACTGAATGTACAGCGCCGTATATCCTCACACTGAGCCTGTACAGCGCCGAATATCCTCACACTGAATGTACAGCGCTGTATATCGTCACACTGAGCCAGAACAGGATAAAGGAGGGGGGGGGGGGGGAGAAGGAAGGATAAATGGGGAAGAGAAGGAAGGAAGGATAAAGGGGGGGAGAGAGGGAAGGTAGGATAAAGGGGGAAGAGAAGGAAGGATAAAGGGGGAAGAGAAGGAAGAATAAAGGGGGAAGAGAAGGAAGGATAAGGGGGGGAGAAGTAAGGATGAAGGGGGGACAAGGCGCCGTATATCCTCACACTGAGTCTGTACAGCGCCGTATATCCTCACACTGAGCCTGTACAGCGCCGTATATCCTCACACTGAGCCTATACAGCGCCGTATATCCTCACACTGAGTCTGTACAGCGCCGTATATCCTCACACTGAATGTACAGCGCTGTATATCCTCACACTGAGCCTGTACAGCGCCGTATATCCTCACACTGAGCCTGTACAGCGCCATATATCCTCACACTGAGCCTGTACAGCGCCGTATATCCTCACACTGAATGTACAGCGCTGTATATTATTATTATTGTTATTATTATTATTTTATTATTTATATAGCGCCAACAAATTCCGTAGCTCACACTGAGCCTGTACAGCGCCGTATATCCTCACACTGAGCCTGTACAGCACCGTATATCCTCACACTGAGCCTGTACAGCGCCGTATATCCTCACACTGAATGTACAGCGCTGTATATCGTCACACTGAGCCTGTACAGCGCCGTATATCCTCACACTGAGCCTGTACAGCGCGTATATCCTCACACTGAGCCTGTACAGCGCCGTATATCCTCACACTGAGTCTGTACAGCGCCGTATATCCTCACACTGAATGTACAGCACTGTATATCCTCACACTGAGCCTGTACAGCGCCGTATATCCTCACACTGAGCCTGTACAGCGCCGTATATCCTCACACTGAGCCTGTACAGCGCCGTATATCCTCACACTGAATGTACAGCGCCGTATATCCTCACACTGAGCCTGTACAGCGCCGTATATCCTCACACTGAATGTACAGCGCTGTATATCCTCACACTGAGCCTGTATAGCGCCGTATATCCTCACACTGAATGTACAGTGCTGTATATCCTCACACTGAGCCTGTATAGCGCCGTATATCCTCACACTGAGCCTGTACAGCGCCGTATATCCTCACACTGAGCCTGTACAGCGCCGTATATCCTCACACTGAGCCTGTACAGCGCCGTATATCCTCACACTGAATGTACAGCGCTGTATATCCTCACACTGAGCCTGTACAGCGCCGTATATCCTCACACTGAGCCTGTACAGCGCCGTATATCCTCACACTGAGCCTGTACAGCGCCGTATATCCTCACACTGAGTGTAGAGCACTGTAATAACTATTAGTGAGCTGTAATAATCAGTTATAAGAACTATCAGTGTGTAGCGGAGAGCTGATATCCCACAGGCTAAATCCGCTATAGATCCCAGTATGGCTCAGGAACAAGTAAATAATCCCAGATAAAACATCCACAGTAACAGAGTAATCCAGCAGTGTAGCAAGCCCAATCAGTAATTTAATCCAGCAATATCCTATCACCTTTCCCATTAACTGGACGACACACAGTATCAGGAGTAGAACTGAAGTTTAATCACACAACCCCTGCTTTTATGCAATCCTCCCATTCAAGGGAGACACCCACAATAATTAGTACAGTTACCAATTATCGGTACAACCCACACATCTCCTCCCCCAAGATTATCAGTTAACATAATTAAAAGGCACTCAATTTTCCCCACGTTCTGGATGTACTCCAAATACCTATGGTACACCCCTGGGTGAGCAACATACTTAAAAATCACCCAGATCGGACCAGGGGTTCGGGAGTTATGGAGGAATAAAGTTTTGACCGACCGCACAGGCAACAGTAGCCGAAAACAGTTCCATACGTTTTGGCCTTGCGGTTTGTCTCTGTTCGTGTTTTGAAAGTCCCAAACTAAATGCCATCCAGAGCTGGGCAGGCATTCGGATGAATCCCCTTGTTCGTGGGATTCATCCTACCGAACGGTGGGTCGTTCGGGAGTGTCTAATCAGTCTTTTCTGTAGCTCTGGAGGTCTCATCGGTGTTTGCTTAGTCGAGTGTCTGATTTGGGTTCCAGACACTCGACGATCAAACACCGCTGTTCGTGAGTTTAAGATGGCCGCTGCCAAGTGTTCGGCTCCCAAAATGGCGGCCACCCAGGGACTGTAACACAGCTGTAGCAGAACCTCTTTGGCTGTCCAATACATTACCTTCATAATATTATTGTTGGAACCTAAAAGTTTTTCCTGTGCCTGGATTATACAGATTTTCATATAACTATATGTTGTCATACTAAGATTCATCAAGTTGTTTGGTAAAAATATGTACAAATCTGCATGTGAACTGCTGTATTCACCATACCGAACAACCGGACCACCCTGGTGTGAAGTGTGGCTGTAATTTACCTCCCTGTATGCTCGTTACATTCCCCTTGTCAAAACACATGAACTCTCTGCTGTATTCCCTGGGTGGCTGCCATTTCGGCAGCCAAACACGTGGTGGCGGCCATTTTAAACCCACGAACAGCGGTGTTTGATCGTCGAGTGTCTGGAACTAAAATAGGACACTCGACTAACCGAACACCGCTAAGACCTCCAGGACTTCAGAAAGTGCTGATTGAAAAACACGGCCCGTCGTTCGGTAGGATGAATCCCACGAACCAGGGGATTCATCCGAATGCTAACTCAACCATGGAGAGCATATACTTTCGGGACTTTTTATGCACGAACAGAGACCGACCGCAGGGCCAAAACTCATGGAACTATTTTCGGCTACTTTGCCCGTGTGGTCGGTCAAATCTTTGCTTCCTCATAACTCCCGAACTCCTGGTCTGATCTGGGTGATTTTTTTATATGTTTCTCACCCAGATCAGATCATTTATAGGTGTACCTACCATATTTGGGGTACATCCAAGAATTGGGGAAAAGTATGCATATTGTAATTATGTTAACTGTTACGCTAAGGGGAGGAGATGTGTAGGAGGTAACGTCTATGTGATTGGTTACTGTAGTAATTATGGTGGGTGCCTCCCTTGCATGGGATAATCACATAAAAGCAGGAATTGTGTCATTAAACCTCAGTTCTACTCCTGATACTGTGTGTCGTCCAGTTATTGGGAAAGGTGATGGGATATTATTGGATTGCCTTGCTGATTGTGCTTGTTACCCTATTGGATTTACTATTTGTTCCTGAATTATTCTAATACACCAGTGGAGTTAAGCTGTGTGAAATCATCTCTCCGCTACAAAAGCGTTTGTGTGTTTTAAGGGGGATGAAATGGAATGAACAGGGAGATAGATTGAAGTCACATGTGGCAGACCTAGCCACTTAAGACTATTATTTTATGTATAATGATTGCCCTGGAGAAACTGTTTGATGGCGGCGGCCATCTTGGATCCCCTTTTAGCCCAATGGTGTTTGGTCGTCGTGTGCCTGGAACTAAAATCGGCTACTCAATGGCACAAACACCGCTGAACTTCCAGACCGTTCGGGACCACTGGTCCTTCGGTAGTTTCATTCAAACTGTTCATTCGTGTGTTTTCTTGTATGTGCATTGTGACGATAGTCACCATCACTGGTGATGGAAGACAGACACTATGGGTGGGCTCCCAAATTCCTTTTGTGTTTTGTCACATTGTGCCTATTATTTGTGCAGGGTATGTTGAATGTATTGCTGGTCTGTGCATCTCCCACGCCCCCCTTTTTCCTGTCCTATTGTTTCCCCAGCAGGGCGTTGTCCCAGGGACACTGCCAGACCAGTTTAATCTAGCTGCTCTGTCCCTCCTCAATCTCCCATCAGCCCTTGCTATTGTCTGACCCCACCCTTCCTTGTACTATTGTAATCTATGTAACCTATTGTATGTAAATGAGGCTGTTGGGGGCTTAAACTATTTGTGCTGTATTCATTAAAGAGTTGCTGTTTAACCTTCACCATGTGTCGTCTGGTGTTTGGTCCAGGGTGGAAAAGGCCCTAAGTGATCCCAGTCAAGCCTCGGCGTCAGGGTCTGAAGTGTTTCAGGGTCCCTGATAGCTACAAGGAAGCAGACTTGGCAGAGGTACTCGGTCGGAGTACTGGAGCTCCGTTACATGCATATTAAACAATGTTTTGTGTGGCATTCGGCTAATTTTATAACATGACAGGAGGCTTCCTATTTTGCATTAACTCTCTTTACTAAACTCCACAGCAGTAAAGAAAAAATGTAAAGTAACAAGTAAATCACTGAGCAGCACAGTATATAAGGGTCATACAGTCTGCATAACTTCCTCTTTCTTTACTGCTCCATCGCAGACAGGTCAGAATATTTGCTCCTCTGGAGCTTTTATATTTATTATCATTTTCGTCCTATTTATCTGTTTATTTCATCTTAATTGCTATTTACATTAGCCTGTATTGCTATTTACATTAGCCTTTGTACTTATATAGTGGGCTGTGGGACTAGGGTCTCTCTGTGGCCTTTCGGCCATCTTCTCTGCCCCTTTACACCTCCTGGGACCCTTCCCTGGCTTTACCCCGGTCCCCCAGGTCTCCCCACCGCCCCCCCCTACCTGGAGTACCCTCCTGGGCTCCCTCCTTGCGGCCGGTTCCATTCGCGACCGGTTCCGCGCCGGCCCGCTTCCACTCGCGGCCGGCCTAATAAATTTAGTCCCCGGCTTTGCGGCCTACCTCGCGGCCGCCATTTTGGATCGCGAATCTCGCGAGAATTTCGCGGCCATCTTAGCCTTGCCTTGTGCACCTCATTAGGGACTCTGTGTGCCTGTGTTCACCTGCTATTACAGCCTGCACTGCGGTTTTCACACCCTTTGTGTCTGAACAGAAGGATTACCTGCTCAATCACCTCTATATGCTGTTGTTTTGCTGTCTCATCATCTTCTATCAAGATATACTGTGGCTGGGTCAGTCAGGTCAGTGCTGCTGCCTGTTTATTATTACTGTGACCTGCACTTAAGGGTCCTAACCCTGTGCAACCGGGGTGAGCCCCCATTATAAATACGCTGCTTACTGGGAGACTAGCTGTCGCAGTTCTCTCTAACTGGGTGAGCCCCAGTTTATAAGGTCACTATCATACCCTGCTGGGGTTATTCTGGGCTTGTTCCCACCATTATACCAATCTGACCCTAAGCCTATTGCCAAGACCTGGGTGCCCGTTTTTTTACTGTGCCCTCAGTGACGTACTTGCCTACCCTTGCCATGGAATATTCCCAGAACCTCCCTGTGGACTTTCAGGCCATGATTAACGCAGCTGTCGCTGCCTCTGTGGAGAAGGCACTCTCTAAGACCCGAGCCGCGGCTCCTGACGTGCCAAAACGCAGACGTTCCCGCCACGAATCGGAATCTGAATTATCCGACCACCAGTCAAGGGACGATCCCCGCCCTAAAAAGCGCCATGACAAAGGCGAAGGTTTCACACCAAAATCGACTAAGGGTAAGGCACCTGCCAAACGCAAGCCCGACGACTTGCACTCTGAGACTCACAGCCATTCGCAAGGAGATTCGCAGGGTTCTCCGACTCGACTCCATTCCACTACGCAACCTGGCCAGGATTGTGGGTCTCCTATCCGCCTCCATCCAGGCCATATTTCCGGGTCCCCTCCACTACAGGGCCATGCAACGTCTCAAGACCAAGTACCTACGCCACAGGCCTACTTACGACCAACCCGTCCCGGTGACGACGGAGGTTCGCGAGGAACTCTCATGGTGGCTGGACAGCATGCAGGCCTGGAACGGCAAGGCCATATTCGGAGACACCCCAGACTTCGTATTGGAATCAGACGCCAGTCTGTGGGGTTGGGGTGCCACCAACGGAACCGTCTCCACGGGGGGAACATGGACAGCGCACGAGCTCTCCATGCACATCAACTGCCTCGAGCTCTTGGCAGGATCATTCGCGATCTGCAGCTTAGCCCGGGAAAGCACCAACTGCTGCATCCTCCTACGCATGGACAACGTGTCCGCAGTCCAGTACATCAACCGCCTGGGAGGCGCTCGCTCACGCCTGCTGTCGGATATCACGAGGGACATCTTCGACTACTGCCTTCCTCGCAACATCACTCTACAAGCGGAATACTTACCGGGAGAGATCAATCTCACAGCCGACTGGTTCTCTCGCCACTGGAGAGACGTCAGCGACTGGAAGCTAAACACAAGAATTTTCAGGGCCCTGGCAGCCCGGAGGGGTCCATTTCACCTGGATCTGTTCGCTTCTCGCAACAATCACCAGACTCTGGAATTCTTCAGCTGGCTCCCGGACCCGGAGAGCAAGGCGACGGACGCCTTTCTCCAACAATGGCCGACGACAGGAGCCTACGCCTTTCCCCCATTCTCCATGATTGCGAGAACGCTACACCAGATGCGGACGCAACAGATCAAACTAGTTGTCATAACACCCTTGTGGCAGAGCCAACCATAGTTCCCGGACCTCCTGGCCTCCTCCTACAGGGACCCTCTTCTCCTACCATCCTTCCCGGACCTTCTCACGGATCCCAAAGGGTATCTCCACCCTCTCCTCCTGGAAGACCGGCTACCCCTGGTGGCTTGGTCTCTTTCCGGGGTTCCTGGCGAGTCAGCGGACTATCGCAGGCGGCTAGGGACCTCTTATGGGACTCATGGGCCCCGGGAACTAGACAATGTTACCTTTCAGCTTGGGCCTCCTGGTCTACTTGGTGCATGGAACGGGACTCCGATCCATTTACAGCACCTATTCCCATGATCCTTAATTTTCTCTCCTCCTTGTTCTTAGCTGGCTGCTCCTACCGTTCGATCAACGTAGTTCGTTCCGCGATTTCGGCGGCTCACACCCCCGTCGGAGATCTCCCGGTCGGCAAAGACCCTCTGGTCTGCCGTCTACTCCGCGGTATGCGGCTCCGCCGCCCCCCGGCCCCCAAATACCCCCACCTATGGGATGTGGGTCTAGTCCTTCGCTTTCTCAGGGATTGGCTTCCAAATGACCGCCTCTCCCTACGCCAACTATCCGCTAAGTTCGCTTTTCTCCTTTGCCTAGTGTCCTTTCGACGGGTTTCCGATGTTCGGGCCTTCGATGTTGACGCCTTTGAGGTGGCCCCTGAAGGGGTCACTTTCTGCATTTCTCGTCGCACTAAGTCGGGATCGACTTCATTTTTTTTTTACCCCTTCTTCCCCGACGACCCGCAGCTCTGCGTCGTGTCCACCCTCCGTAGGTATGTCTCGGTCACCTCCTCACTCCGCCCCTCTATGTCGGGTCAACTCCTAGTCTCCTACGTACGCCCTCATGCACCAGTCTCGGTCACCACACTAGCCCTTGCAGGTATAGACCCCGTTTTCGGCGCCCACTCCGTCCGCGGTGCGGCGGCATCATCAGCCTTCATGGCAGGGGCGTCCCTTTCGGATATTCTCCGAACAGCGGACTGGTCTCGGGAATCCACCTTCCGTACATTTTATTTCCGCACTCCCCCTTCTGCTGGGATGTCTCTTCTTCAGCGTTAAAATTGCAAAATAGGAAGCCACCTGTCATGTTATAAAATTTAAGATTATGCTAGCTTTAGTGTACTAATAATCTTAATTTTAATAAGGACAGGAGGCGAGTATTTTCCCTCCCTTCTGTTCCCTACCCTGACTCTTCGGGGGAGTGGATCTGAAGGTGAAGGATATTGGGATTTATTTAGTGATTACTTACCAACTGGACACATTCGGTATCTCTCCACCTCCATGCCTGTACGGCCATCTAGACAGACACTCTAGTCATACAACATACTTACATCTCACACCATTTTTTTTTTTTTTTACTCTATAATCAGTTTACAATCAGTCTTTGTTGAATTGACTTACTCCATTCTGTTACAACACACAGGTGTGAACAGTTCCGGTTCAGTACCTAACCGATTTTATACTCTCCTTTCAGTGTAACCCTCTTCAGGACCTCCACTGATCGCTGGTTGATTAACCTCACGACTCCGTAAGATGGGATGACGACTTCGTTTTTGGTCTAATCTCCTACCTCGTTATCAGGAGTCTACTCAAGTTCCGCTCACCAGAGACCACTGTTACAGTTTCGTTGAGTTTCTGGACGTTCGAGCATCTATCTGGACTTGGATGTCGCTTCAAGAAAGAGGAAGTTATGCAGACTGTATGACCCTTATATACTGTGCTGCTCAGTGATTTACTTGTTACTTTACGTTTTTTCTTTACTGCTGTGGAGTTTAGTAAAGAGAGTTAATGCAAAATACTCGCCTCCTGTCCTTATTAAAATTAAGATTATTAGTACACTAAAGCTAGCATAATCTTAAATTGTGCTGGGATCTGAGCGGTAGTTTCCCGAAGTATGTGCTCCGATCCCAGCTATCTATATAGAGGTCATTCGGTTAAATAGCACGAATAACGTGCAAGTTATGCATTTTTAAGTAAAAAGACCGGTTCTGCTGTACAGAGGGATAATCCACTTAACAGGATATTCTTATGGGAGTATCCCTCTTGTACAGCAGTGCATGGTGGGAAAATTGTCCTGTATGTTCAGTTCCCCATGTAGTCCCCTACTGTACAACCCCTGTAAAGTCACTCAGGAAACCCCTTGCATGGGGAACCACATAAATACTGTGACCTGTGAATAAAACCTCAGTTGACTCCCAGCCTATGTGTCGTCTAGTTCTTATAACGCTACCGGGATTATTGTATACTGTACCTGCCTACCTGGATTATTACATGCTGTTCTTGTCTACCAGCGGAGATACTGTGGATTATACTACCTCTCCGCTACACCACACTTCGCATCAGGGTGGTTCGGTGATTCGGTAGTTTTAGATCGTGTGCCGAATGGAGTGGTTCAATACAGTCTATGGGGAATAATAAGACGTTAATAGTTTAAATCCACACGAACGTCTTTATAAGGGATTCACACGAAAGTCTTGGGGATCAAGTAACCAGTAAACGGGGAATATGCTGGACAGCCAGGTGGACTCTGCTACACAGTGAACTGTAATAGCTATTAGTGAATATAATAACTGTTAGTGAACTGTAACAATTTTTTGTGAATTGTGATCACTATTAGTGAGCTGTAATAACTATTAGTGAGATATAATAACTATTAGTGAGATGCAATAACTATTAACGAGCTGCAATATTATTATAATATAACACATACATGTATAATATATAAAAATATATACATATTAGTGAGATATAATAACTATTTGTGAACGGCAAACAACTATTAGTGAACTTTAATAACTATTAGTGAGCTATAATAACTATTAATGAGCTGTAATACATATTAATAAGCTGTAATAAATATTAGACATCTTTAATAAGGTTAGTAAGGTATAATAACTGCTAGTGTGAAAATATAGGAAATTACAATATGGGGACAAAATATAGCTTGTGTTTGCCTGTTTCACGGTAGAACCAGCAGAGGGCAGCATTTATTATTCCAGCTACCCAGGGCCGGATTAAGAGCACACTGGGCCTGGTGCTGACAATTATGATGGGCCTAATTACGGAATCTTATTGACCAAAAACACTAAAACAGTCATACCTCCCAAGCGTCATGTATCTGATAGAGATGGTGCTGGAGGGAAACTCATAGGATGCGGCTATAAGAAAACACATACTCTATTCTAATCTCTCTCTAATTTTTGCTTTCATCTTTCAAGTAAATCCATAACCCCTAACAGCAGTGTCCAGTGAAGCAGGAAGTCAATGGGCGGGGTAAAAGGTGGGCCACTGGTGCGAATCACGTGACCAGACCTGCCAAAAGGGGAGAACATGCCCAAAAAGGGGGCATGTCTGTCCAAAGAATTTGAAGGCCAGCCTGGCATGAATGCATGTCAGGCTGCCCGCCAATCCTGCAGGCTTTCCAACTAAGGGCATACTATGCAGGCAGCACCCTAAGCTTGACATAAATGCGTCTAATGTTGCGCTCACTCCATGCTTTCTAAGGACTGTCCCCTAGCACTCACATGTCCACTTGTCTCCTTACCTTCTTACTGGCAGGCAGAAGTTCCTGGTATATAGTCTGAAACAGAGAAAAGGTGTATGTAGTGAGTGTAGAAGAAAGGGGACATGCCACAGTGTTAGAGAGACCAGCGTCTGCATTACCTAAACTAATTTTATTGTCAGCCAGTCCACACAAGTTTTGTTCCCATACATCCCTCTTAAGCTTTCAAACTTAAAGGAACACTATAGTCACCATAACAACTACAGCTTATTGTATTTGTTCTGGTAAGTAGAATCATTCCATTCGGGCCTTTTGCAGTAAACACTGTCTTTTCAGAGAAAATAACTCCACTGGCCACTCCTTAGATGGCTGCTAGAGGTGCTTCCTGGGGCAGTACTGCCTAGTGTGCAGCACTGCCATTCAGTGTCTCCACCCTCTGCATGCAGACACTGAACTTTCCTCATACAGATGCATTGATTCAATTTATCTTTATGAGGAGATGCTGATTGGAATTGTGCTGGCTCTGCCCCTGATCTTCCTAGTTGACAGTCTCAGCCAATCCTATGGGGAAGTATTGTAATTTGCTCAGACCACCACTTCTGATGATGTCAGCAGACAGTCAGTTCAGAGGCAGAGCCAGCAGCTGCAGACTTGAATACAAGTTATATTTTACTATACTTAGGCAGGCAAGAAGGGGCCAAGGTGGTGGTTTTAACATAATAAGGTCAGAAATACATGATTGTGTTCCTGACCCTATAGTGCTCCTTTAAGCAAGAGTATGTGAAGAGTAGTTAGGGTTGCCACCTTTCTTGGAAAAAAATACCAGTCTTAATCATTTGTTTAATCACAAGGAGTGACATCAGAGAAAATTCTGTAAAATCACCAACAAACTACTCACAGTTTGATTCTGCTGTATAGATGGATTGCTCCCAGTGTCTCAGTCTCGCAAGTCACCCAGTGTCTCAGTGTCCCTATGTATAACAGTGTCAGTGTCCCCATGTCGCCCAGTCCCCTAGTCTCTGTGTCCCCATTTCTCCCAGTGTCCCAATGTCTCAGTGTGTCCCCATGTCACTAGGATACTGGGGACACTGAGAGACATGGGGACACTGAGAGACATGGGGACACTGAGAGACCCGGGGACATAGAGACATGGGGACACTGAGAGACATGGGGACACTGGGAGACATGGGGACACTGAATCATTTAGGGAAACTGGGAGAAATGGGGACACTGAGACAATAGGGACACAGACACTGGGAGACATGGGGACACTGAAACATTTGGGGACACTAAGACACTAGGGACACAGAGACATGGGAACAGACACTGGGAGACTAGGGGACACTGGGAGACTAGGGGACACTGGGACACTGGCTGGGAGACAGACACTTGGGGACAATGGGAGACATGGGGACAGTTGTGGACATAGACATGGGGACACTGGGACATATAGGGACACTGGGAGACATGGGGACACTAGGCACACTGAGACACGAGGGACACAGACACTGGGAGACATGGGGACACTGAAACATTTAGGGACACTAAGACACTAGGGACACAGACATAGGGACACTGGGAGACATAGGGACACTGGGAGACTAGGGGGACACTGGCTGGGAGACAGACACTTGGAGACACCGGGAGACATGGGGACAGTTCTGGACATAGACATGGGGACACTGGGACATATAGGGACACTGGGACACATGGGGACACTAGGAACACTGAGAGACATGGGACACTGGATGGGGGAAATGGGGACACTGGGAGAAATGGGGACATAGTGTCTCCGTGTCCCAATGTCTCAGTGTCTCCCAATGTCCCTATGGCTGACAGCATCCCCATGTGTCCCCTAGTGTCTCAGTGTCCCCATGTTTTCCAGTGACCCCTACTGGCCGGTGCTGGTATTGCAGAGTAATCTCCATTTATTCTGAGAAAAATACCTGTATTTATACCTGTAATTTGTATTGCCAGTATTACTGCAATACTGGCACGGCCAGGCAGCCTCAAATACCAGTCAGGTGGCAAACCAGTAAAATACCAGTCAGATGGCAAACCTAAGAGTAGTGTGTGTAAAAAAAAAAAAAAAAAAAAAATTTTTTTTTTTTTTTTTTAATGGGCCTATTCCATGGGCCTTGGCCTGGAGCTGCAGCTCCATCAGCCCCTATGTTAATCCGGCCCTGCAGCTACCCAGTGCTATCATGCAATGTCTCTGCTATGAGAGGGGGTGAATGTGTCCTGCAGTCTCAGCCAATCAGATCCTGGACCTGGAGCAGTCTCATTCACACTGTTTCAGCTTTTTATAGTAATGATAAGTTAATTAAAGGGGTACTATCACCCTTTTCACAATACTTTTTGTTTTTACTTTATAATGTGTTATTGGGCACTATTAACTATTAAAAAAAAACAAAAAAAAAACTTTAACATAATATAAAACTTAGCTCGAGTCCAGCGCCGAACGAGGCTCTCCTCACTTTCCCGAGTTCCTAGAGAATTATTATTACAATCTGAGCTGGGGAGGGAGTGGAGGGTGGACAAGAGGTGGGTTTTGAATTAGAAAAAGGCAGACAGTTGAAAGTGTCTGGAGGCGGCGAGGGAGCGCGCCAAGGGAGTCAGTGCGCACTGACGACAGACGGCGTTTTTGCACAGAGTTAATATTAAGTTATGTGTGACAGGGGTGTAACTAGATATCTCTGTATATGCAGCGGTGCCTAACATCCATGACCACTTCTGAAAGCAGTAACCCGTAACATGTTTATTCACTGGATAAAGACTTGTAGTGAATTGAAAACAATTTTATAACATGACAGGAGGCTTCGTATTTGCTTAAGTCTCTCTTTACTAGAACTCCACAGCAGCACAGAAAACAACCAATCAGAAAAAAGTTAGGTACTATAAAACTCCCCTCCCCATGCATCATTTCCTCTTTCTTTGCTGCTCCGCACCAGTACAGGTCAGAGTACCACTGCCTCCTGCTTATAGTGGGTGGCTTTGGGGTTTTTATTGCTTATTTTCAGTATTTTTTATTCTATACTGTAGATTGCCTTTGTGGGATTTAGCTATATTTGTATATATATAGTCAGTAATTTATTTATCTTTCCCTTGTGAGATTTTTTCTTATGTTTCAGTTTGTCTATGCCCTTGTGTAATTTCATTCTATCAATGTATTTTTCCCTATATTTGTGGGGGTCTTTGGGGTCCTTACTGTGTTTTCTTTGGACTTGTGCCCCCTGTCCGTTTCCCTTTTCTGGGTTCATGCGTTTTCCATGCTATTTTGCTTTCCGCTTTTCCCGCGGTGTGCCTGCCGCTCTGGGACTTCAGGAGGCTGACTCTTCTGCCTCTTTCATCCCCCGAGCTCCGGGTCCGTGGAGTTCCACTCCGGCGGTCCCACGTGCCTTTTTCGGTCGCGGGGTACTCGCGTGCGCCCAAGTACCCGGCGGCCGGATCTTTTTCTCCACGTGGCCGCCTCGCCGCGGACGCCTCCGTCCGTGGACGGCGTGTGTCCGACCGGGCGGGGGAGAGTGCGACCGGGGGTGGGTGCGACCGCCCGCGGCCCCCTCCCTCGTCAGTACGCTACTCTTTGGAGGTCTGCCTCCACCCAGCTCAGTGCTTACCTTCTGCACTTGGAGCTGTATACAGGCTTTTGACTGCATGTCAGTTTAGTTCCACTATAGTGACCGATTTGAGCTTGAACCTTCTATTAAGGGACACTCTGAGTGACTTTCTCCTATGGATTACTATCCGTGTATGTGTGGGTGTATATATATTTGCATATACGTTTTTTGTTACATGCCAGGATTGCTGTGAGTTTGATTGACATAATTTACCTATGTGTACTGTGATTTTACTGTCTAGTGTATATATGATTACTGTATATCACAGAATACTGTGGGTTTTTGCTGACAGTGTGTATCACAGGTTGCTATGTGTTGTTACTGACAGTGTATTTCAAAGATTTTGTTTGGCTGTCAGTGTATATCACAGGTTGCTGTGTGTTTACTGTCAGTGTATACCTCATATCGCTGCGGGTTTTTGCAGACAGTGCATATCACTACTTTTGTTTGATCTACCGTCAGGGTATATCACAGATTACTGTGAATTTCGAGTATTTATAATCCCTGTTATACAAGCTCTGTACAGGGGTGTATATTCTACATCCTACAGTTAGATCTGGGATTCATTCGCTTCTCAGTGTATATATTTTCTCTCAGATGGGACTACTCTGGTATGTATTCTCTGTCCATGGCATATATATATAGTTAAGACTTGGATCTGACTCTAGCTGGTATGGGAGACCAGTCTACACCGATACGGTACAATTTATCAGGTTCTTGGGGAACTAATTATTTTGGCTGTTGTTTAACCCTACTCCTTGAGGTGTCCGTGATTACATTCCCCTTCACGTATGTGCGGATGGTAATCCATAATATGCTAAGATATTTCAAGTAGATCCGTGTGCGCATGTGCATACCTATCCACAGTTCATGGACAGTGGCGCTCAGTGTACCTTACATTCGTGGACATGATGGTCACGGGACTACTTCCGCTTGTACCCACTACAGCTGGAATACCACTATTTGACTGCCGGGCACTTAGGGACTGCCAGTCCGGGTTCAAGTTGCTCACACAGCCTTACGCTGTCTAAAAGGGTTGATTGTCTAAAGGTCCTATGTCACAAGATTCCCTGAGGATCTACTATTTTAGGGACCTCTACCCGAACTCAGAGGTCCCCGTTACTCATTCATAACCACTGTAAAGCGCGACGGAATTGGAAGGCGCTATATAAATACATGTTAATAATAATATTGTGGTAATACACAACCCATTGAATGGCCTGCTATGTCTGTGCCCATAAGAATGGCCTGCTATGTCTGTGCCCATAAGAATGGCCTGCTATGTCTGTGCCCATAAGATTGGCCTGCTATGTCTGTACCCATAAGATTGGCCTGCTATGTCTGTGCCCATAAGATTGGCCTGCTATGTCTGTGCCCATAAGATTGGCCTGCTATGTCTGTGCCCATAAGATTGGCCTGCTATGTCTGTGCCCATAAGATTGGCCTGCTATGTCTGTGCCCATAAGATTGGCCTGCTATGTCTGTGCCCATAAGAACGGCCTGCTATGTCTGTGCCCATATGAACGGCCTGCTATGCCTACACCCATAAGAACCATAAGAACGGCCTGTTACGTCTGTGCCCGTAAAACGGCCTGTTATGTCTGTGTCCGTAAAGACGGCCTGTTATGTCTACGCCGGTAAAAGCGGCCTGCTATGTCTGTGCCCGGAAGAACGGCCTGCTATGTCTGTGCCCATAAGGACAGCCTACTATGTCTGTGCCCTTTAGAACGGCCTGCTAGGTCTGAATGGCCCGCTATGTCGGTGCCTACTTGAATGGCCTGCTATGTCTGTGACTATTTGCTAGACTAACCGTTCTGTGTCCATTCGTTTGGCCTGCTGGGCCTGCGCCCTACTGACGGGCCTACACTATTGGTACCGAACCCCCTCTTGGCCGCAGGCCAGGGGTAATATCACTGAGGGAATCCCAGTGCCCACCGGTGACATGGAGATAGGCAGGTCTCCAGACAAACACCATTGCCATGGTGTTCAAGAGGACACCAGTATACGGCCATCTGAATATGGTGGGAAGAGTGAAGGCCCTTAACCTCATGCCTGAAGGACAGAGTTTCTTATGAAGACCCCGGACACATCCACGGTTTACTCCAAACCGGCGACGGCACATCTCCAAGGAGAACTTCGCACAGGCAAGGACCGGTACTCAGTGTGTTTCCCTTGTCTTTGCCAGCTACTCCGTATCTGCCGCCCGGAACCTTATAGGTTCAGTTGTTTTTTCCTGCGTCGGGTTGGCTCCTGGCCCTGTCCGGTGGGACTTACTTTTTCTTACCTCCCGGCCTGCTGTTTGCCTTCTATCCGGATAGAATTGGTGTATTTTTCCCTTATCTACATTGATTGTTGCTTTTTGTTTTTCAGGACTTCCTTTTCCTTCGCTCGGGTCGTCGTGAGGCCTGACTTGACCTCCTCCGGCCTCCTGGGCACTTGTGGATCGCGGAGAACGTCTCCAGCTTTCCTCAGACTACCAATGGTCTACCTGGACCCCGCGCGCGCGCACGGGATCCAGTTAGTCGGTTGATAGTTTTTCCATCGTTGTTTCCGAAGATTGCCCTCAGCCTTATGCTGACATTACTATTCGGTGCGCCCTACGGTTTGGTCACCCTGAATCTCTAGGGACTCTAGTTTGCACCACGGGAGGGTGCGGCCCCCCATCTCCTCTATCCGAGTATGTATTTATTTTCAGGAACATGGGGCGATCCCTCTCATGCAGAGCCGGATAATGATTTATTATTAGAGGGCGCAACCCCTCACTCGTCCTCAACCAGATACTGGGCTGGATGCAGAGGACAGATTGGGAGGACCCATTCTCATAGAGGGAACCGATATCGGAGGTAGACTCTGCTGTTGGTTGCTAACGGGCTCGGCCCGCTCAGGCTAGCAACCGGACGCTCTCACGGTATGCGATCACAGTAGTAGAGAGCGCGGCTCTCTCATACACTCGACGCTCTTCAGTACCGGCCATCTGTTCATCGCACAGGCTTGTACCTGTGGAGGACATTAATGACTACATAGAGGGGCGTCCCTCCTGCGTTCAATTGGAGCTGACATCCACGCTACTGACTTCGTCCTAGAGGACTGCCTGGTCATGCAAGAATTGCATGTTTAGACTAGAGACCTCTATTCTATCTCCTGTTATGGATCTACTGGATTTGGACCGCTGTAACACGTACAAAATACTCAGAGGTATAACGGGGGGAGTCTCCCACTTATTGACACGCACTCCTGGAGAGGGTGCGGCTAACGGATGGCCCTCCGGTATTCTGACAGTGCAGGTTTGGCATATTCTCCACCATCTAATACAGGGACTGCTTTCTGTTTTTGGATATCCAGACCATTACGAACAAACTGCGCAGACAGTTTCTCCCATGTCAAGACGTCAGGAGTTACGGTGACCTTCATGGAGAAAACGAGCACTGCCTTGCTCGGGTAACTGGATTCTGGAAGGCCTATTACCCGGTCTGAAGGTAAAACCGTACGTATGGATCACATGGTAAGACCAGAAACCCCGGTTGCCTTGACTTCCCCGATCATTAGGACCTTGGGATTGATGGCAGGCTGCCCCGTCTCCTCGGAGCGCGTGCCGGGTGTACATGGTTCGGAGATAGAGGTCCCTCCGTTTAGGCTCTACTTATCCCTCACGGGAGCCGTTTTGCTGGATTCGCGCTAACCTATTTTTCAACTACCGTTGAGGTGACCTACGAGACTTTATGGAGGAGCTTGGTGTGCCCCGACTCCTACACAGCCATCTCTCACTCTTGGACGGAGGCATCTCTGGACGGAAACCTGCGTTCCGGCTTGCCTTTTCCATTCCTTCGAAGATTCTGGGATTCACTATTCCCAGAGTAGTCGACCACCGTTTCCTCCACACCAGTTCAGTTCGGAACCTTGAATGGACGTCCTTTGGAGTTTTTTTCTCTACTGCGTCCGAGGATTACACGGTCCATTTGGAATATTGGTATCACTTAGAGTACGGCCGGTTTGGCCACACTCTTGCCTGCATTATGGATTTATCCTCGGATGAGACATCTCACCGGGTAGGACAGGAAGGAACGGAAGACCCTCCTCGGTTTTTTCTTTTGCGATTTTGGTGGCGGTCTTAGGTGCATTCCTTGAGATTGGAGATCTACCTGCAAGGCCGCATCGCCGAATGGGCCTGGCACGATTGGAGGAGCCGCCTTACGGATCAGGTATTGAGACTTGGTGTAGGTTTCCTTCTCGCTACTCTAAGTCCTAGATCGGATTTCGAATTTATACAACTGCAAGAATGTGGCTAATAGGTCAGCTTGCCAGCTCATGGGCCGATTTCTAGGAAACAGGTCGCAACACCTCGTACAATGGATTTACCGACGGATGGTGTTTTTTCCGGATTTGAGATGCTTTGTCGGTTGGCATCTTCTTTGACCCGTCGGCTGTCATTTATCGTATTTGGAATGTCCAATTAGGATTACTCTGATACTTCCTGGAATAGATACCAGCGACACAAACAGCGTTGGATTGGTGATCTGAGCGTTGAAACAGCAAATACGAAGCCTCCTGTCATGTTATAAAATTGTAGATTATGCTAGCTTTAGTGTACCTATAATCTTAATTTTATTAATGACAGGAGGCGAGTATTTCCCACCCATTCTTGTCCCTCCCTTGTTTAATGTTATAGTTTAGATTATCAGGTACGTATGCAACTCTGTTTGTTGTCTCTGCTACCTGTCGATTGTTTCTTATGTCTGTGTTTTTTCCATAAGTAGGGTTGGGATATTTACATATTAGGTTAATTTGGTTGCTACATTGGGTACCTACATGTTTATTCAAAGTTCATTTCATTGGATAATCAACCTGTTCGATTCTGTTTTTCTCTCGTTTCAGTTTACAGTCCATCTACACTATCTAGTTTGACGGTTACTCTCGGATGGTGGACATCGTTATATTCATCGTATCTAGGACTTCGTTTCTTCCCCATGATGTTCTCTGCCTTTTATTCTGTTTTTGTCGCAGCTTGAAAGAGGAAATGATGCATGGGGAGGGGAGTTTTATAGTACCTAACTTTTTTCTGATTGGTTGTTTTCTGTGCTGCTGTGGAGTTCTAGTAAAGAGAGACTTAAGCAAATACTCGCCTCCTGTCATTAATAAAATTAAGATTATAGGTACACTAAAGCTAGCATAATCTACAATTTAATGCTATATCGATCTAGCGTTGCTGGATATTTCTCTCAAATCCACTATTTATGGTTACTTTTCGCAGTTCTGATTAAAGTCTGCTACAAATCAATATTTTTATGAAATTTGTCAAAACATGGTGCATTCTGGGATTTTCCAATTGGATGCCTCAAAATATCTCACACGGACAATGGGGGACAATCTAATTGTATGGGTGCGAGTGGGGTGTGTGGCCAGGGGCAGGGCTGCTCTGGGTGTGAATAAGGGACTGGCCAGAGTGGGGCTGTATGAGTTGTGTTCAGTATGTGTGTGACCAGGGGCAGGGCTGTTCTGTGTGGGGGCGTGGCCAGGAGTGGGCTGTTATTACTAATAACAATTTATAGAACTATACTGTAATTAATTATGAGAACAATGTATCTTATTTACACAGACTGATTTCTAAACACATTTTTTTGTAGTTCATAGACACATTACTGGGAGTATTATTTCTGTGGAGCTCTGTTATACACTCAGACACATTACTGGGAGTATTATTGCTGTGGAGCTCTGTTATACACTCAGACACATTACTGGGAGTATTATTGCTGTGGAGCTCTGTTATACACTCAGACACATTACTGGGAGTATTATTGCTGTGGAGCTCTGTTACACACTCAGACACATTACTGGGAGTATTATTGCTGTGGAGCTCTGTTACACACTCAGACACATTACTGGGAGTATTATTTCTGTGGAGCTCTGTTATACACTCAGACACATTACTGGGAGTATTATTACTGTGGAGCTCTGTTATACACTCAGACACATTACTGGGAGTATTATTGCTGTGGAGCTCTGTGATACACTCAGACACATTACTGGGAGTATTATTGCTGTGGAGCTCTGTGATACACTCGGACACATTACTGGGAGTATTATTACTGTGGAGCTCTGTTATACACTCAGACACATTACTGGGAGTATTATTGCTGTGGAGCTCTGTTATACACTCAGACACATTACTGGGAGTATTATTGCTGTGGAGCTCTGTTATACACTCAGACACATTACTGGGAGTATTATTACTGTGGAGCTCTGTTATATACTCAGACACATTACTGGGAGTATATTTACTGTGGAGCTCTGTTATACAGTCAGACACATCAACAATATGGAGCTCCTACAAAACAGGGACATTAGAATAGATAAGAGGGATATAGAGATTTGGGAAAAAAATAGGGACTGTCCCTCCTAAATAGGGACACTTGGGAGGTATAATGTCCTAGTATTGGCATTACCCTTAGACGCCATTTTTACCCCAGGTGCTGGTCATTTTATGACAGTCAATATATGCTTGATAGCACACAGACTGAGCCTTTTCTGCATAAATTCAGATTTTTTTGGAGGAAAATAATAGGATTCACCAAACAGGGTATTGAAAAACGAACTGTAAAATAAGAAAATGTAAGTCAGAATAGCTGACTCCGGGAATGTTTCCAGTTTGCCTGTTTGGACCTTGATTGATTTTTTAAAAAATAAATTCCACCACAATTTCCTGTTTATTCAATACGTGTTTTTATCAGAAAACTTGAGTTTTGTTTTTTTTATCGGAAATTAGTGTCTGGATAGATGGGAATTTTTATCTCAACAAACCATGTGTTTCTGTATAATACATAATTTCATTAACTAACATGATAGTGGCTGAAATCAGCCACATTTAATATAGACATATATTTTGCCACAAAGCTTACAATCTACAGGGGGTGGCTTATCGTTATTACTTTCTGTGTAAATATATTTATATATATATATATATATATATATATATATATATATTTCCTTTTATTAGAGTGCAAGCTCTTTGTACCAGTGTTTTGTCCAGTTATTTTCTCTGCTGTTCCTTTGTGCCTAATATAAGCAGGGGTACAGTGTCTGTAATAAATGGGGTTAACCCCTGCGGTAATGGTGACCACTAAGGATCAGCCCTTCGATCTTTTGTTTGTGATAAATTAGGCATGGCCCCTTTAAGACACTCCACCTCCTTCCCCCAGCTAATGGTGAGAAATAGAGATTAGGGAGGGATGGAGGGGGGTGTTCAGCATCACTGTCTCACATTGGGAATAGAGCATCTGTTCCAACACATCACAGTCAGAGAAGCAGGTCTGGAGTGGACTGCACTACTCCACAGCCATCCCTGCCAGCATGGTGCTACCCTCACAGCTGGCATAGAGGTACCAACCTGGCAGGAGAATGGGATGCTGCACTGGGAGATGCACCTTAATCCTGCTCTGCACCCTACAGCTGGTGAGTCCGCCTTTAACCCTTTCTACCCAGTGACCCAACATGAAGACCCAACAAACAACAATCCCTTATCATATGTTAACATTATGTTTGACAGAGCAACATAGGAGTGGTAGTTTAACAATAGCTGGGGTTCTAACATTAGGCCACCCTTGTATTTGACATCTGTCACTTCTCTTGCCCGCAGAGCTTGCAATCTAATGTGGGTGTGGCGAGTGGGTGAACGAGCGAGTCTTTGTGTAGTTCTGCTCCGTGGTTCCCGACCCACAACTAACTTTCCTTTTATTGTGCTGTGATGTCTGTGCACATTCTCTTTGTATTGTGTTATTGTTGTCGTTCATGTATTTTAATGTTAAGGAACAATGAGGAGATGAGGCAAACTTTCTGACCCAATTGATTTTTTTGAATCCTGTGACTGCCACCTGATCCTGTCTGGGTGCCAAGACCTGGTCTTGGGGCCCCAAGGGTGTAAGATACCAAAAGCATACCATTTATTGACGAATTCACGCAAATCGAAACATAAAATACCCGGTGCTCACAGAGGAGGAGACTACCAATGGAGGATGCTGACGCGTTTCATGCCTCACGGCACTTTATCGCAAAACATGCGCAGGGGGATTTAATCCAAATTTGTGCTGGATCAGTGCCATGCACTCTGTATATCGGAGTTAGGGCGCTGTGTTATGCACGCTGTATATTGGGGTTACACACTATATATTGGGGTTACATATGGGATATTAGCGTTACTTTCTATATATTGGAGTCACACGCTGTATATTGGGTCACACGCTGTATGTTGGAGTCACACGCTGTATATTGGTGTCACACTCTGAATATTGGAGTCACACGCTGTATATTGGGTCACATGCTGTATATTGGGGTTACACGCTATATGTTATCATTACTTTCTATATATTGGGGTCACACGCTGTATATATGAGGTGCATGCTGTAAATTGTGATTAACATTGCTTTTTATATATTGGGGTTACACACTATATATTGGGGTTACATGCGGTATATTAGCATCACTTCCTATATATTTCGGTTATACTCTGTATATTGGGGTTACATGCTGTATATTAACATTACTTTCTATATATTGGGGTTAAACGCTGTATATTGGTATTACATGCTGTATATTGGGGTCACACACTATATATTGGAGTCACACACTATATATTGGGGTCACACGCTGTATACTAGGGTTACTTTCTATATATTGGGGTTACATGCTGTATATGGGGATCACACACTGTATATTAGCGTTACTTTCTATATATTGGGGTTACACACTATATATTGGGATTACTCGCTGTATATTAGGCTTACATGCTACATATTGGGGTTACACACTATATATTGGGGTTACACACTTTATATTAGCGTTACTTGCTATAAATTGGTGTCATACACTGTATATTGGGGTTACACGCTGTATATTGGTGTCATACACTGTATATTGGGGTCACACGCTGTATATTGGGGTTACACACTGTATATTGGGTCACACGCTGTAGATTGGGTCATACACTGTATATTGGGGTTACACGCTGTATGTTGGGGTCACACGCTGTATATTGGGTCACACGCTGTGTATTGAGGTTGCATGCTGTGTTCACCCTGTTGAGGTCCTGGGTGGTATTTCTAACTAATTAAGTATAATCCGTAGCTTATTATCTCTGTGTAGGGGGTCTTAATGACACAGTAGGCTTTCAATGTCTGCCTGAAAAGTCATGCTGTATATTGGGGTCACACGCTATATGTTATCATTACTTTCTATATATTGGGGTTACACGCTGTTTATTGGGTCACACACTGTATATTGGTGTCACACGCTGTATATTGGGGTCACACGCTATATGTTATCATTACTTTCTATATATTGGGGTCACACGCTGTATATTAACATTGCTTTTTATATATTGGGATTACACGCTGTATATATGAGGTGCATGCTGTAAATTGTGATTAACATTGCTTTTTATATATTGGGGTTACACACTATTGATACCGGAGAAACTGACGGAAGCCAAGCACAGAGAGATGGACACAGGTTTCTTCAGGAAGGAAGAGATTCTTTATTGGATCACCGATCGGGACTCAGAGGGACTAGCGTCACCAAAATACAGCAAAGTCTGAGTACTGAATACATAGAGTACATTCCTTATATAGCACTGTAGCTCCTCCCACAATTAACTACACCCACACATACCCTTAACCTATTTAATGAATAGAGTCTAAACTCATCCATCCGGTCTAACCACGTGGCTCATCTGATACAAAGGAGAGGGACGCGTAATTCCAGTTCTTACATTCCTGCACCTGGTCAGTACAGTGATAACAGTATCTTAGCTACGTGTAATTAACTAACTGATACTACAAACACATATACATACATATGCCTTGTGGCAATCTTAGCCTGCTAAACTTGTATTTTACTGGAATTACATCACATTCCCCCCTTTGATGCCTCTGATATTTCACAATTACTTGAGGCATCACTTAACCTTGGTTTGCATATACCTCAGGTTACCATGAACCAGACCAGACTTATCTTATGATGTGAATCTTTTAACACTCATCTTCCTGCATTGGTTCTCCTTGATCTAGAGCCTTATACTTATATATCGCCATTATCTGTGCAGCAGCCTTCCTCTCTGCTATACTTCCTATCAGGCTTTGCACAGACCTAACTACTAAGGGTATAAGACACGGTAGGAGTAGACACAACAGTAAAATCAGTAGGACTCCACCTACCACTGCCTTAAGCCCTCCAAACCACTCATACCAGCTACCAAACCAACTACTTGGATTGTACCCTTTCCATACCTGAGTAGGCACATGCACTAGTTTAACCATATGGCTAGTAAGCTCAGCTATTGCTTGCCCTTCGTCATCTATTTGAAGACAGCAATTGCTCAGGTTAAACTTCCCACATACACCTCCCTCTACTGCCAAAAGGTAATCCAAGGCTAATCTATTTTGGTACACTGCTGTCCTCATCCTGGTATTATGCTTCGCTAGAAGATTGAGCGCTTGTGAGGTCTCATTAGTAATAATCTCAACCACCGCCTGTAATCTTATAATACGGTTGAGCATATAAATAGGGGTTCTATAACCAAAGGTACCATCTTCTGCCCACGTGGCTGGCCCATAATAATCTATGATACGCTGGGGAGGCCATTCATTATCTTCCCAGGTGCCTATCTCTAAGGGTCCCCTTTTCTTCCTATGATTCACATCATACACTTTAACACCTAAAGTCTCACCTGTTTCAATCGGTAACAAGAAGAAGGATGGTTTGAGCATACCCAACACACATGCCCCTTCCCAGTCCTGTGGCAACTCCGAATAGGCTTTCTTACCACAGATCCAGTACAAATTTGCTGGGGCTCTCCAGGTAGATGTGATGGATAAATCAAACCACACATCCTTTAAACTGGCATATCTAGCAAACGGGTTAGATGGTTCTGAGACATTTGAAGCCGACCACCAAGTTGTATTTTTAGTATCATCATCATAAGCTTTTTGCCCTAGACAAGTTAATTCTCCTACAGAAGTATTATACATTATTCCTTTCCTTGCTATGCAAACATAACCTATGATGGAGGTCTTTAATCTCCACTCAGATTTACCTCTAACACTCAAATGATAATCGGCTTGTGTAGATATTAGTTGGTCAACTGCCTCAGAACCGGACATTACCTCCTTTGCTTCCCAAGGCCATTGGTCTCCCATGTTAGTACCTCCACACACATAGCAGTTGGTAACATTAAGACTACCGGCAATACTTTCAGCTAGGTCAATGAACAGGTTTTTAGCGTTATGGGGGATCTTATTATCTATACTCATCTCTTCATAAAAGGAATGGTATACTTGATGAGTCTGGGAGGATACCGTATCAGTCTCTATTCCTATAAACAATAATGTCCCAGGATCTAAACCCGTCCCGTATATCTGAAACCCAAATAAATTTCCATACTTATCTAGGAACTTGTCGGGGTTATTAATAAGTATATGGACTGGGTTGCATTCCATAGACTTACAATAAGGGCTAGTCGGCAACTTAGTCACTATCATGTCTTTATCTACTGTCTGTCCCCAAGTCGCCCACCCCACACAAGACCAATATGGACAAAAGTTATAGTCTTTATTTGGGCATCTAGGACTCACATATTTATTTTTACTACTGGGACAAATATATTTATCATTAGACCCATACGTCCTCTCCCATCTAAGATCCCCACATACATTCCACGGTTTTCTACCACTTGATATCGCCTTACATGCATCAAATAGCAGAACACCCGAAGAATGTACGGATTCTAACACCGTCTTATTAATTAGGGTCCCCTGAGGATCTCCATTCCTGAGAGTCAACCAAATTGTACGAGGTTGATACTCTGGACTGAAGCACTTAGGTTCTCCTACTCCTAAATGGCACACACTATAGTCTATATTTAGGTATCTACATCTTGATACCTCTCCTTTACATTCGTATTGTGAATGCCAAATTAGGGTTTGGGAAATATGGTTACCTGTTCTCGTAGTCTTAATGCATACCTCACAGCTAGGAGTGTCGGTACCTCTACCTTCCTGAATATAAAAACACATATAAATAAACACAATCAAAAGCACATCTTTCGCCGTCATCCTCAGTCTTCGTCCGTGCGATGGAACCTCAGCTTCCAGGATGTGAGGGCTGCAGGGAATGGAGTTCTGCTCGTCTTCACAGGTGTCCCTTCGAGACTTTCCTGGCTTATACACTATGTGTTGGTAAGCGGACAGGCTTTATTATGGCCTTCTCACTCACACCTGTAACAATAAAATTTGTAATCCACAATAATTCCTCGTTACTCCGACTGAGTAGTGCGTTTCAACCGGATCTTGCAGGGATTCTCTGGATCTGCTGTAATTTGCCAAGAATCGACTGCTGCTGGTTTAACCCTGGAGTGATGTATCCACGGAGTTACTTCGGCTACTTTTATCGCTGTAGGGGTAGACAAAAGAACAACATAAGGACCTCTCCACTTGGGCCCTAACGGTACATTATTCCACTCTTTAATCCACACTTGGTCTCCTGGATGATAACTATGAACAGGGGGATAAATATTCACAGGTAATCTATCTTGTACCCATTTCTGTACCTCCTCCATAGTCTTACCCAACTCTACAACCTGCTGCCGGGTAATTCCTTCTCCCAACTGACTCAAGTCCCCCCTTAAGTTACCAAGTACGGGAGGTGGTCGCCCATACATGATTTCAAAAGGAGAGAGGCCCATCCTTCTGGTAGGGGTACTGCGGATTCGCAATAAAGCTATGGGTAAGAGAACGTTCCACTTAAGTTGGGTTTCCTGACACATTTTAGCCAACTGGTTCTTTATAGTTCTATTCATTCTCTCTACCTTACCAGAACTCTGGGGTCTATATGCAGTATGAAGCCTCCACTTTATACCAAGCATATGAGTCAGTTGTTGTAGGCACTGATGAACAAAAGCTGGACCATTGTCCGATCCTATAGAACAGGGTAGTCCATATCGGGGTATTATTTCTCGTAGCAGGAATCTTACAACTTCTCCTGCTTTCTCTGTACGAGTAGGACATGCTTCTACCCAGCCTGAATAGGTGCACACAATTACCAACAGGTAACGATGTCCACCCGATTTAGGCATTACTGTAAAGTCTATTTGTAGATCGGACATGGGGAGTCCCCCCATAAACTGGACTCCTGGTGGCTTTACTGGTCCTTGTCTTGCATTATTCTTAGCACACGTTACACATCTGCGTACAATGGCCTGAGTCAAGTTGGACAATCTTGGTATGTAGAAATGTTTCCTGAGAGATTCTTCAGTACTGTCTCTCCCAGAATGTGTCCCGTTGTGATAATTTTGGACAATTTCTACCGCTAGTGATGCTGGTATGACTATTCTTCCATCTTCTAGCTGATACCACTTGTTCTCCAAATACTTTCCCGGTTCAGTCTTTAACCACTCCTCTTCTTGAGCTGTATAAACTGGAGTCCATTGGGACAGTGGAGTTGGTATAAGAGCAGCTATATGCCCTACATACTCCTGTCTTCCTGATTCAGCAGCACGCTTAGCTGCACTATCTGCCATCCGATTTCCCTTGGTTACATCACCATCTCCTCTCAGATGCGCTCGACAATGTATGATACCGACTTCTTTCGGCTCCCACACTGCTTCCAATAGTTGTAGGATTTCAGCTGCGTACTTGATTTCTTTGCCTTCTGAATTCAGTAGTCCTCTTTCTTTATACAAAGCTCCGTGGGCATGAGTGGTTAAAAACGCATACTTAGAGTCCGTATAGATATTTACTCTTAAACCTTCAGCCAATTGTAACGCTCGTGTTAGTGCTATTAATTCTGCCTTTTGTGCTGATGTTCCTTTCGCCAGTGGCCGAGCTTCTATCACCTTGTCTATTGTTGTCACTGCATATCCTGCATAGCGGATCCCTTCTTTCACATAACTACTGCCGTCGGTGTAATATTGAACATCGGGGTTCTGGATGGGAAAATCACGAAGATCTGGTCTACTTGAAAATACTTCATCCATTACTTCCAAACAATCATGTTGACTTTCAGTAGGTTGCGGCAAAAGGGTAGCTGGATTTAAGGTGTTTACAGTCTCTAAATGCACTCTTGGGTTTTCACACAACATTGCTTGATACTTGGTCATACGGCTGTTACTAAACCAATGATTTCCTTTGTAATCCAACAACGTCTGTACTGCATGTGGGACTCGTACATAAAGTTCTTGACCCAGAGTGAGTTTATCGGCTTCAGCTACTAGCAGGGCGGCTGCAGCTACGGCTCTTAGACAAGGTGGAAGTCCGCTGGCCACTGCATCCAGTTGCTTAGACATGTAGGCAACAGGTCTTTGCCATGATCCCAAGTACTGTGTCAATACTCCCACAGCCATTCTTCTTTGCTCGTGTACATATAAGTAGAATGGTCGTGTGTGATCAGGTAGACCTAATGCTGGGGCACTCATCAAAGCCTTCTTCACATCTTCAAATGCCGTTTGCTGTTCTTGGGTCCATAAGAAGGGGTCGTGCTCTGTACCTTTGATGGCTGCGTACAGAGGTTTTGCTAGTATCGCATAGCTGGGAATCCATATCCTACAGAAGCCTGCTGCCCCCAAGAATTCTCGCACTTGTCTTCTATTCTTGGGTATTGGTATTTGGCAGACAGCTTCTTTTCTCTCTGGCCCCATAATCCTTTGACCTTCAGAGATATGGAATCCCAGATACTTGACAGTTGGCAAACACAACTGAGCCTTCTTCCTGGACACCTTGTATCCTGCCTTCCAGAGAATATGTAGTAGATCGTGCGTTGCTTGCTGACATTTTTCTTTTGTAACTGCTGCTATCAACAAGTCATCTACATATTGTAACAATACACATTCTCCTGGGATAGACTCGAAATCCAGTAGATCTTGACTTAGAGCTGAACCAAATAGGGTAGGTGAATTTTTAAACCCTTGGGGCAGTCTTGTCCAAGTCATTTGGCGTTTTGAGCCCGTTACAGCGTTCTCCCATTGGAAAGCGAAAATACATTGGCTTTCTACGGCAATTCGGAGGCAAAAGAAGGCATCTTTGAGATCTAAGACTGTGAAGTAAGTAGCCCCGCCCGGAATTAAAGCAAGCAGGTTATATGGATTGGGTACAACTGGATGTATGCTAACAACCGCATCATTGACTGCTCTTAAGTCCTGTACAGGTCGATACTCATCTGTACCGGGCTTTTGAACAGGCAGCAATGGGGTGTTCCAGGGGGAAGTACAGAATTTTAGGATACCATACCGTATGAACTTATCCAGATAGGATTGGATGTTCTTCTTAGCCTTCTGCGGAATGTGATATTGTCTTAGGCTCACTGGATAAACCCCATGTTTCAGTTCAATTTTTATTGGTGGAATATTGCGGGCCAGTCCTGGTGGGTTGTTCTCTGCCCAAACTCCTGGTATGTTAAACAATGTCTCATCACTCCTAGGGTTTTGGCTAGTCAACACTGTATAAAGTCGCCACTCTTCTTCCTTTGGTACGGATAAAGTCATAATACCTGAAGGTCCATTAAACTTTAAGGATGTTGTTCCATTTGGTAGGAACGTAATCTGCGCTTGTAATTTTGATAGCATATCACGTCCCAGCAATTGGACTGGACATTCAGGCATATAAAGGAATTGGTGTTTTACTACGTGGCCTCCCAATGTACAGAGTCGACTTTTAAGAACCGGTTTTTCAGCACTTCTTCCAGTTGCTCCTATCACAGTAATAGTCCTTCCAGATGGAGGAGCAACTAGATTAGTCACCACTGAATGTTCAGCACCAGTGTCGATCATGAACGCACTCCTTTTCCCCCCTATTGATACATCGACCATAGGCTCCGCTCGACCAAGGGGGATGGAGCCCGGTCGGTATCAATAGTCCTCCATGACAGTGTCAGCCAATCCTACAAAGTCCCTACCTTCTCTATCGCGGGACCTTTGCGCTGCTGGAATATACCTGTCTTCCCTAACACTTCCTCTGTTCCCATTACTCCCTCTATAACCATTACTCCCTCCGGGGCCTCCTCTACCTCTCGCTCTACCTCTAAAGTTTCCGTAGCCTGCCCTGGGTTGGTCTCTCTCGTACTGCTCTCTTTGCGGACATTCGTTCCTCCAATGCCCTTCTTCCTTGCAATACGCGCATTGATCCCTACTCAAAGGCTCCCTACTCCATCTATTATTGCCTCTATCTGGGCCCCGTTTATCTACGCCTGCGATCGCTACCGCTAGCATATCAGCCTTTTTACGCATCTTGCGCTCTTCCTCTTTCTTACTTTCTGTATCCCTGTTCATATAGACCTTATTTGCTACCTCCATTAGTTGGGTGATGGACATACCTGCAAACCCTTCTAACTTTTGTAGCTTGCGCTTAATATCTCCGTATGCTTGGCTGACAAAGGCGGAGTTAACCATTCGGGAATTGTCTGCGTCTTCCGGATTAAAGGGGGTATACAAGCGGTATGCCTCCAATAATCGGTCATAAAAGACACTGGGCGCTTCATCGCTTTTCTGGATCACCTCAACTGTCTTCGACATGTTAATGGCTTTCTTTCCTCCGGCTTTCATGCCAGCAATTATAGCGTCTCTATAGGCTCTGAGTTGAACCATATCAGCACCATTTACGTTCCAATCGGGATCGGTGTTGGGATAGTGTGTCGCGGCCCATGCTGCTGGATTGGCTTGGTTCAAAGCACGGGCTCTATCCTCTAATGCTTTAATGGCTGCTTGATTTATTCTTGTCCTTTCCTCATTGTTAAATAAAGTCATTAGTAACTGCTGGCAATCAGCCCATGTCGGATTATGCGTCTGTACTATTGAGGTGAACAGATCAGTCATAGCTTGTGGTTTCTCAGTATACGAGGAATTATGGGTCTTCCAGTTTAAAAGATCGGTTGTGGTAAATGGGACATATACGAAGACTGGGTCAGCGTGTGCCATTTGACCTGCGGCATCGATATAAGCTGACCCGGGATTCAGACGAAGAGGCATCTGATAGTGCTTTAATTGTTGGGCACCAGTCAACTGTCGGGTTTGGATGGGGCTACGTAGAGAGGCGTCAGTCATGGGTTCCGGTCGGGGAGAGATAGGGTATGGGGATGTGGGAGGTCGGTTTTGGGAAAAGGTCGTAAATAAAACACTTCGAGCCGAGCTAGATGAAGCTTGACCGGAAGTCTGAAGTGGCGCCAAATCAGGATATTCGTTTCTAATGGGGGTGGATTCTGGTTCCGGAAGGGGAGATTTAGTACGAGGGGGGGTGGATCCTGTACTGGAGGAGGAAGCGGAAGTGGATGAGGGTAATGAGGGGAGGGGTGCAGGACTTCCTGCGTTTGCGTCACTTCTTCTTAACGGAAAGTAAGGGGGCGGCAAAGGGATCTCGGACTCAGGGGGCGTGTCCAAAATGGGCCTAACACCAGTCCTAGTGGACGAGCAAGTCCTAGCTACCATGAGGCGACACTGCTCCTCGTGGCATGTCTGGAGCCATTTTGGCGAGTCATTTACGGCCTGTCTCCAACAGTCAATATAAGGAAACTGGCCGTAAAGTTCAGGCCTACCCGATACAGCCACGTGTAAGCGCTGTACCAGAGTTGGATCCAAACTGCCACGTGGCGGCCATGCCGCAACCAAAGTAGGCCACTCCCTAGTACACAAAGTGACCAAACGTACAGGAGACATCTTTACCCCAAAATCACAAACTTTGAATCCCTTTTTAAAATTCTTAACCATACATCCTAAGGGATCCGGAATCGTTGACTGCGACGCACCCATACTTAACAATGGAACGTCGTCGACAACGAATACTATACACGCGTACTATTCAACAGTCACACCCGTTTCCTCTGGCAACAGCACCACGTGGTACGGTTACCAAGTGAAACGTACACAATAACAATAAACACTCAGGGAATTCCCGTACACACACAGCTGTTACACCAGTCACTATATAATCAATATTATGCCCTTTGGCGTAACTATACAGTCACCCACGCTATAATTCTCTATATACGAATTACCCGTCTATAACACACCCCAGTAACATCGTCTTTTACAAATAGCGGTTACAGTACGGTTAGCATAGGTCAAAGCACAAGTTAAGGTCACAATACAATTATTAGTGGTTATGGTGTTAAACATGCAATGGACGACAATGATTAGTACTTATTATATAATGTCAGTAAATATACAGGGTTATGGTACCGTGCACTATAATACAGCAACACACTATTAACACTCTCGCTAGACGGCTGAGCTCGCGCTATCTAACAAGATATACACTTTACTAAAACAATCGTTAACACATTTACAATTCCCAACTAAACTATTGGCCAGTACCTTGAATGGACTACCTAAAACTATATACACCCGTTTTGGTTAGCCACACTGCCCAATCACCACATATATAGCGAGCTAGAGAACCGAATTTACACAGGCGCCTCTTAGTCGCACTATCAAAAGTCTAGTGGGTTCCAAATTTACACGCCTTCCCACTTAGCCCAGATAGGATGAGAACTAGCGAACCGAATTTACACAGGCGCCGCTTAGTCTCCCGGTCCCTCCGACCTAGCGAACGTAATATACACCCTAGAACGCTAGTCTAGACAAGACACCGGTGTCCGGCTAGGGCTATTTACACCAGGACCCCGCCTGACTAACCAAATCAAACGGTCTGACTAAAGAGCGTTCGATCGAGCGGTGCGCCTTCGCTCCTTCCCTCCGACAGAGGGGGCAGATACACAGATTCAAAACCCCTTTGGGCCTACCGCACAATCGGTATACCCCTAGTGGGTCCTGCCGTCTAAAACAGCAGTTGTCTTACCTCCTCGTTCCTGAACCTGAGTTCACACTCATCGACGGGGACACCCCAGCACTTCTCACGTAGAGGCCGATGATCTCCTGGACAACAGACCAGTGGCGCCGAGACGAAGGGAGGTCCACGCAGAAGTTCAGGGGTGCAGCCGTAGAGAACGTGGGCAAAGATAGACCGTCTCACGCCTCTGCCTCTCAGCTACCGTTGAACGATGAGCTTCCCGGCCAATGCACCAAATGATACCGGAGAAACTGACGGAAGCCAAGCACAGAGAGATGGACACAGGTTTCTTCAGGAAGGAAGAGATTCTTTATTGGATCACCGATCGGGACTCAGAGGGACTAGCGTCACCAAAATACAGCAAAGTCTGAGTACTGAATACATAGAGTACATTCCTTATATAGCACTGTAGCTCCTCCCACAATTAACTACACCCACACATACCCTTAACCTATTTAATGAATAGAGTCTAAACTCATCCATCCGGTCTAACCACGTGGCTCATCTGATACAAAGGAGAGGGACGCGTAATTCCAGTTCTTACATTCCTGCACCTGGTCAGTACAGTGATAACAGTATCTTAGCTACGTGTAATTAACTAACTGATACTACAAACACATATACATACATATGCCTTGTGGCAATCTTAGCCTGCTAAACTTGTATTTTACTGGAATTACATCACACTATATATTGGGGTTACATGCGGTATATTAGCATCACTTCCTATATATTTCGGTTATACTCTGTATATTGGGGTTACATGCTGTATATTAACATTACTTTCTATATATTGTGGTTAAACGCTGTATATTGGTATTACATGCTGTATATTGGGGTCACACACTATATATTGGAGTCACACACTATATATTGGGGTCACACGCGTATACTAGGGTTACTTTCTATATATTGGGGTTACATGCTGTATATGGGGATCACACACTGTATATTAGCGTTACTTTCTATATATTGGGGTTACACACTATATATTGGGATTACTCGCTGTATATTAGGCTTACATGCTACATATTGGGGTTACACACTATATATTGGGGTTACACACTTTATATTAGCGTTACTTGCTATAAATTGGTGTCATACACTGTATATTGGGGTTACACGCTGTATATTGGTGTCATACACTGTATATTGGGGTCACACGCTGTATATTGGGGTTACACGCTGTGTATTGAGGTTGCATGCTGTGTTCACCCTGTTGAGGTCCTGGGTGGTATTTCTAACTAATTAAGTATAATCCGTAGCTTATTATCTCTGTGTAGGGGGTCTTAATGACACAGTAGGCTTTCAATGTCTGCCTGAAAAGTCATGCTGTATATTGGGGTCACACGCTATATGTTATCATTACTTTCTATATATTGGGGTTACACGCTGTTTATTGGGTCACACACTGTATATTGGTGTCACACGCTGTATATTGGGGTCACATGCTGTATATTGGTGTCACACGCTGTATATTGGGGTCACATGCTGTATATTGGTGTCACACGCTGTATATTGGGGTTACACGCTGTGTATTGAGGTTGCATGCTGTGTTCACCCTGTTGAGGTCCTGGGTGGTATTTCTAACTAATTAAGTATAATCCGTAGCTTATTATCTCTGTGTAGGGGGTCTTAATGACACAGTAGGCTTTCAATGTCTGCCTGAAAAGTCATGCTGTATATTGGGGTCACACGCTATATGTTATCATTACTTTCTATATATTGGGGTTACACGCTGTTTATTAGGTCACACACTGTATATTGGTGTCACACACTGTATATTGGGGTCACACGCTGTATATTGGGGTCACATGCTGTATATTGGTGTCATACAATGTATATTGGGGTCACACGCTATATGTTATCATTACTTTCTATATATTGGGGTCACACGCTGTATATTTGCTATTTCCCAGCACTACACAAGTTAAATTATCCTAAAATGGATAACTAGAGCTAGCCGGACCCTGAAAGTGATAAAAGGAAGGATTTACACAGAAGGTTCACTGTGGAATTCATTCTTTATGGGTTTAACACATTCACTGCCCTTTCTTCACTGTACCAGGGGAAGGGCATGTGCTGGCCTCATATAAAGAGTTAATGCATTGGCCAGAATACGTTAAGGGGTTAATGCATTCACTGTTCCAAACTAAGGGACTAACTCATTTATTGCCTCCTGCAGCTGGTTAAAGATTGCTAGGTAAGGGAAACCTGAACACCTCGTGTTTAATTTCTTGGGGTTCAAAGAGCTCCCTCCTATACCAATGGGCACGTATTTGCTTTTGGTAAAGATGGCACAAGTCGTAATGGTACCCATAGTGGGGACATTACGTTCCCTGTAAGCACTTTCTTCAAGGCTTACTCTGTACTCCCATCACACAATGTGATATCCAAACGCAATATAGAAAGTTTAATGTAGAACCAGTTACCATTCCCCCCTTTCTGTGCTATCCCCGCCAGGCACTGAGCCTCCCTTGACAACCTGAAATCAGGATCTGTTTCATGTCTAAGAACCAAACCCAGTTCTGCATTTCTTATTGCTGACCAACCCTGTGTGCTGGGCATTCCTGAATCCCTGATACCCGGTCTGTGTGCTGGGCATTCCTGAATCCCTGATACCCGGTCTGTGAGCTGGGCATTCCTGAATCCCCGATACCCGGTCTGTGAGCTGGACATTCCTGAATCCCTGATACCCGGTCTGTGTGCTGGGCATTCCTGAATCCCTGATACCCGGTCTGTGTGCTGGGCATTCCTGAATCCCTTACACCTGGTCTGTGTGCTGGGCATTCCTGAATCCCTGATACCCGGTCTGTGTGCTGGGCATTCCTGAATCCCTGATACCCGGTCTGTGTGCTGGGCATTCCTGAATCCCTGATACCCGGTCTGTGTGCTGGGCATTCCTGAATCCCTGATACCCGGTCTGTGTGCTGGGCATTCCTGAATCCCTTACACCTGGTCTGTGTGCTGGGCATTCCTGAATCCCTGATACCCGGTCTGTGTGCTGGGCATTCCTGAATCCCTGATACCCGGTCTGTGTGCTGGGCATTCCTGAATCCCTTACACCTGGTCTGTGTGCTGGGCATTCCTGAATCCCTGATACCCGGTCTGTGTGCTGGGCATTCCTGAATCCCTGATACCCGGTCTGTGTGCTGGGCATTCCTGAATCCCTAAAACCCGGTCTGTGGGCTGGGCATTCCTGAATCCCCGATATCCGGTCTGTGTGCTGGGCATTCCTGAATCCCTGATACCCGGTCTGTGAGCTGGGCATTCCTGAATCCCCGATACCCGGTCTGTGTGCTGGGCATTCCTGAATCCCTGATACCCGGTCTGTGTGCTGGGCATTCCTGAATCCCTTACACCTGGTCTGTGTGCTGGGCATTCCTGAATCCCTGATACCCGGTCTGTGTGCTGGGCATTCCTGAATCCCTGATACCCGGTCTGTGAGCTGGGCATTCCTGAATCCCCGATATCCGGTCTGTGTGCTGGGCATTCCTGAATCCCCGATATCCGGTCTGTGTGCTGGGCATTCCTGAATCCCTGATACCCGGTCTGTGAGCTGGGCATTCCTGAATCCCTTACACCTGGTCTGTGTGCTGGGCATTCCTGAATCCCTGATACCCGGTCTGTGAGTTGGACATTCCTGAATCCCTGATACCTGGTCTGTTAGTTGGGCATTCCTGAATCCCTGATACCCGGTCTGTGTGCTGGGCATTCCTGAATCCCTGATACCCGGTCTGTGAGCTGGGCATTCCTGAATCCCTGATACCCGGTCTGTGTGCTGGGCATTCCTGAATCCCTGATACCCGGTCTGTGTGCTGGGCATTCCTGAATCCCTGATACCCGGTCTGTGTGCTGGGCATTCCTGAATCCCCGATACCCGGTCTGTGAGCTGGGCATTCCTGAATCCCCGATACCCGGTCTGTGAGCTGGGCATTCCTGAATCCCTGATACCCGGTCTGTGTGCTGGGCATTCCTGAATCCCTGATACCCGGTCTGTGTGCTGGGCATTCCTGAATCCCCGATACCCGGTCTGTGTGCTGGGCATTCCTGAATCCCTTACACCTGGTCTGTGTGCTGGGCATTACTGAATCCCTGATACCCGGTCTGTGTGCTGGGCATTCCTGAATCCCTGATACCCGGTCTGTGTGCTGGGCATTCCTGAATCCCCGATACCCGGTCTGTGTGCTGGGCATTCCTGAATCCCTGATACCCGGTCTGTGAGCTGGGCATTCCTGAATCCCTGATACCCGGTCTGTGTGCTGGGCATTCCTGAATCCCTGATACCCGGTCTGTGTGCTGGGCATTCCTGAATCCCTGATACCCGGTCTGTGTGCTGGGCATTCCTGAATCCCTTACACCTGGTCTGTGTGCTGGGCATTACTGAATCCCCGATACCCGGTCTGTGTGCTGGGCATTCCTGAATCCCCGATACCCGGTCTGTGTGCTGGGCATTCCTGAATCCCTGATACCCGGTCTGTGTGCTGGGCATTCCTGAATCCCTGATACCCGGTCTGTGTGCTGGGCATTACTGAATCCCCGATACCCGGTCTGTGAGCTGGGCATTCCTGAATCCCTGATACCCGGTCTGTGTGCTGGGCATTCCTGAATCCCTGATACCCGGTCTGTGTGCTGGGCATTCCTGAATCCCTGATACCCGGTCTGTGTGCTGGGCATTCCTGAATCCCTGATACCCGGTCTGTGTGCTGGGCATTCCTGAATCCCTGATACCCGGTCTGTGTGCTGGGCATTCCTGAATCCCCGATATCCGGTCTGTGTGCTGGGCATTCCTGAATCCCTTACACCTGGTCTGTGTGCTGGGCATTCCTGAATCCCTGATACCCGGTCTGTGTGCTGGGCATTCCTGAATCCCTGATACCCGGTCTGTGTGCTGGGCATTCCTGAATCCCTGATACCCGGTCTGTGTGCTGGGCATTCCTGAATCCCCGATATCCGGTCTGTGTGCTGGGCATTCCTGAATCCCTGATACCCGGTCTGTGTGCTGGGCATTCCTGAATCCCTGATACCCGGTCTGTGAGTTGGGTATTGCCGAATCCCTGATACCCGGTCTGTGTGCTGGGCATTCCTGAATCCCCGATACCCGGTCTGTGAGCTGGGCATTCCTGAATCCCTGATACCCGGTCTGTGTGCTGGGCATTCCTGAATCCCTGATACCCGGTCTGTGTGCTGGGCATTCCTGAATCCCTGATACCCGGTCTGTGAGTTGGGTATTGCCGAATCCCTGATACCCCACTACTTGAAAAACAAACTGAAAAAATTTAGATCAGAATAGTCACAGATTATCAGGTCATTTTTTTTTTTTTTTTTTACAAACAGTGAGAACTCAGTGAATTTCACGTTTAAGGCCAGAGTAGCTGAACTGAGAGCAGAGCTGACTAAGAGAATGTTTCCAGTTTGGCTATTTTTACCTTAAATGAGAAGCTCGATTTGAATAACCCTGAATAGCTGAATTCAAGGCAGTTTTTTTTCTATGAGTCGCAACTTTTTCTTTTACCAAGTTTTCAATTTCGATAATTTGGTTTATTTATTGCTGAATACTGCGATACTCATTACATTATGAAATGTTTTTATAATAATCAATAAAATGTGGTTTGTGGTGAATGAAGTCACGATCCTGCACATTACAACTCGACAGTAAATGAATTGTGACATCTGTGACTCTGTGAAAGTTATTATTAAGGATATAGAAAGTTTTTTGCCAAAGTGTGAATTGTTACAAATTCGCAAGTTTCTAATTTTACTTCAATAACGTTCTCTCAGATTATCACTTATTAGTAATTTATTAATTGTCTCCAATGGACGCCATGGCAATATTCCGATTATTTTTCTGTTTCGGCATTTTTGGTGATTGGTTGCCGTGTCTGTAGGAGTTTCTCACAAAACCTTTTTTTCTACCTAGCTGCCATCGTTTGACGGGACAATGAATCATGTTGAATCGAGAGTTGGTATTTTAAAATATAGCCTTTTGGAAGTGGTGGACCTCTGTAGGAAAGCTATTTCAAAACTTTAACCTGTTCGAATTTCCTTATTTTTTTTCGGTGAAGTTCACTAAAATGTATAACTGACTTTGCATGTAAGATCCATTAAAATGTTTAGTGCCGCCATGGATCTGCTAGGCTAGTAAACCGCGTCGCTATAGTGAAGGTTGCGCAGTGACGCAAAATGTGGTTTGTACAGATCTCCATAAACAAAGGCTGCGATAAATAAACCGGCAGCTGTTTAATAGATGAGGCTCGCGCCAGAAAAACGCGTGATGTCATGTGTTATGCGCCAAAAGAAGGATGTGAACGAGTTATGCGTTCTTTTGTAAATTGTTTAATGGTTACATTATCAGGGATTCAGCGTTATTACGTTATTTTGACAAGATGTCTACAATCTTATCTATGCCCATTCACACCAACTACAACGGAAGAAGTTTCTGCTCTGCTCTGCTCCGGTCCTCCCGCCCCACCACCTGTACCCTTGATCCTATTCCCTCATAGCTCATTCACGCTCTGTCTCCCTCTCTTGCTCTTCTTCTCACTAAAGTTTTCAATCTCTCCCTTTTCTCCGGCACATGTCCTTCACCCTTAAAGCATGCAACCATAACACTGATTCTGAAAAAGCCCAACCTTGACCCCAACTCCACATCTAACTACCGCCCTATATCGCTACTGCCATATGCCTCCAAGATGAGAAAGTTGTGCATGCGAGATTGACAGACTTCCTCGAATCCAATTCTCTGCTAGGCCCGCTTCAGTCTGGATTCCGCGCTCGTCACTCTGTTGAAACAGCTGTGACCAAAGTATCCAATGATTTAATCGCTGCTAAATCTCGTGGCCATTACTCTATCCTAATTCTCCTTGATCTTTCTGTTGTCTTTGACACTGTTGATCATCAACAGCTTCTTCTCATTCTCTGTAATCTCGGTCTACGAGATATTGCTCTCTAGTGCTCCTCTTACCTCTCCCAGTGCTTTTTCAGTGTTTCTCTCTCTGGCTCTGTCTCTTTCTCCCAACCTCTCTCTGTAGGCGTTCCCCAAAGTTCTGTCCTTGGTCCCCTACTGTTCTCCATCTATTCTGCCTCCCTTGGTAAACTCATCAGCTCCTTTGGCTTCCATTATCATTTATATGCAGATGACACGCAAATCTTCCTGTCCCCTCCTGATCTCTCTTTGCCCATCTTGACTAGTGTCTCTGACTGCCTCTTTGCGATTTCCAACTGGATGGCTGTTCACTTCCTTAAACTCAACCTGTCTAAAACAGAACTTCTGGTCTTTCCTCCCTCCAAGTCAACGGCGCCACCATCACCTCTACCTCGCAGGCTCGCTGCCTAGGTGGTCTCTTTGACTCCAACCTCTCCTTCACCCCTCATGTACAGTCGGTTGCCAAATCCTGCTGCTTCCATCTCAAAAACATAGCTCGCATCCTCTCCTATTTAACACCAGACGCAGCTAAGGTTGCTGTCCATGCCGTTGCTCTTTCTCGTCTTGGCTTCTTCAATCCCCTTCTCAGTGGTCTTATGTGTTCCCAGGTTGCACCGCTGCAATCTATTATGAGGTTCATTTTCCTGTCCGCCCGGACCTACAATGCCTCCCCCCTCTGTCAGTCTCTACATTGGCTTTCAGTTAGACATAGGACTCAATCTAAAATTCTGGTGCTTGCTTACAAGTCCCTACATAATCCTCCTCCAATCTATCTATCCTCCCTAATACTCAAATATGTCCTGTTGAGGCCCCTGTGCTCTGCCGAAGACCTACGTCTATCCTCTGTTTCTACTCCCACATCTAATGCTCACCTCCAAGACTTCTCCAGGGCTGCCCTTTTTCTGTGGAACTCCCTTCCTTCTCCGTAAGACTTTCACCCAGTCTCCACTCCTTAAAAAACCTTTGAAAACACATTTCTTCAGGAAAGCATATCATTTAAACTGTTAGCAGGTTTTCATTACCTCCCCCCCATGACTCCTCTCCTGCAACTGTCAAAAATAACCTACGAGGTTCCCAGTGAATACTTTTCTAGCACCCTACTTCATTACCCCTACTTATACCCTTTGTGTCACTATACCCACTCCCTCTAGCATGTAAGCCCATTGAGCAGGGCCTGTGTGTGTCTGTTAGTCCACCCACTGTACAGCGCTATGGAATTTTGCTGGCGCTATATAAATAATAAAATAATTATAATTATAATAATTAAACAGAGAATATCAAAATCAATCTCCGTTATCACTTATTCACTAACGTGTCAATTAGTTTTGGACTAAAATTGGAAATTCCCCTTAAATTCGAAACCATTTGCTTTTTAGTTGATAAACCTATGACATATCTCCTACATGGTTTACATATTATCAAGATGTTTGACATATTATTACATGTTACCGAGATGCTTAACATATCATTACTTATTGCCTAGCTGTGTTCTAACGATGAGAGATTTGGCGATGGGCTGGAGGGGGCTGGGGCTGGTCTCTAGGCACCCAAGGAAAGAACGCTAAGCATGTACCATTCTCAGCCATTGATATGGGATTGCCATTAACCCCTGAGCTTCCAGGACCCAGGTTGGATGAACAAGTCAGTCATTTTGCCAAAGTGTGTTTCTTTTTACACAACCAAGGATTGCGAAAAATGTAAAACTAAATGGCACAAAATGCAGAATAATTGGTTTGACAAAATGATCCAACTAATCTATAATCAGTTTGTCTGCTTTAACCTAAATCATGTGATTCACTGCGATTTGCTATTTAATGCCCGCGGCTATTGGTCGCTGCTTACTTTGGTTGAAGAAAAAAAAGACACAATGGGGTTTTTTTTTGTAAAGAGTGAGTTTTGACCAATATGCTGAAAGTTAATCAATCCCTTTGGTTTCCAGGGTAACACCCAGTGTTAGAATGTGGCCCAGAACATATCCCCCAACTGTCTGTATTTAGGAGGGAAAGTAAAACAGAGCTCCACAGCAATAATACTCCCAGTAATGTGTCTGAGTGTATAACAGAGCTCCACAGCAATAATACTCCCAGTAATGTGTCTGAGTGTATAACAGAGCTCCACAGCAATAATACTCCCAGTAATGTGTCTGAGTGTATAACAGAGCTCCACAGCAATAATACTCCCAGTAATGTGTCTGAGTGTATAACAGAGCTCCACAGCAATAATACTCCCAGTAATGTGTCTGAGTGTATAACAGAGCCCCACAGCAATAATACTCCCAGTAATGTGTCTGAGTGTATAACGGAGCCCCACAGCAATAATACTCCCAGTAATGTGTCTGAATGTATAACAGAGCCCCACAGCAATAATACTCCCAGTAATGTGTCTGGGTGTATAACAGAGCCCCACAGCAATAATACTCCCAGTAATGTGTCTGAATGTATAACAGAGCCCCACAGCAATAATACTCCCAGTAATGTGTGAGTGTATAACAGAGCTCCACAGCAATAACACTCCCAGTAATGTGTCTGAGTGTATAACAGAGCTCCACAGCATCAATACTCCCAGTAATGTGTCTGGGTGTATAACAGAGCCCCACAGCAATAATACTCCCAGTAATGTGTCTGGGTGTATGACAGAGCTCCACAGCAATAATACTCCCAGTAATGTGTCTGGGTGTATAACAGAGCCCCACAGTAATAATACTCCCAGTAATGTGTCTGAATGTATAACAGAGCCCCACAGCAATAATACTCCCAGTAATGTGTCTGAATGTATAACAGAGCCCCACAGCAATAATACTCCCAGTAATGTGTCTGGGTGTATAACAGAGCTCCACAGCAATAATACTCCCGGTAATGTGTCTGAGTGTATAACAGAGCTCCACAGCAATAATACTCCCAGTAATGTGTCTGGGTGTATAACAGAGCCCCACAGTAATAATACTCCCAGTAATGTGTCTGAATGTATAACAGAGCCCCACAGCAATAATACTCCCAGTAATGTGTCTGGGTGTATAACAGAGCTCCACAGCAATAATACTCCCGGTAATGTGTCTGAGTGTATAACAGAGCTTCACAGCAATAATACTCCCAGTAATCTGTCTGAGTATATAACAGAGCTTCACAGCAATAATACTCCCAGTAATGTGTCTGAGTGTATAACAGAGCCCCACAGCAATAATACTCCCAGTAATGTGTCTGAGTGTATAACAGAGCTTCACAGCAATTATACTCCCAGTAATCTGTCTGAGTATATAACAGAGCTTCACAGCAATAATACTCCCAGTAATGTGTCTGAGTGTATAACAGAGCCCCACAGCAATAATACTCCCAGTAATGTGTCTGAGTGTATAACAGAGCTCCACAGCAATAATACTCCCAGTAATGTGTCTGTGTATAACAGAGCTCCACAGTAATAATACTTCCAGTAATGTGTCTGAGTGTATAACAGAGCTCCACAGTAATAATACTCCCAGTAATGTGTCTGTGTATAACAGAGCTCCACAGCAAAAATACTCCCAGTAATGTGTCTGAGTGTATAACAGAGCCCCACAGCAATAATACTCCCAGTAATGTGTCTGAGTGTATAACAGAACTCCACAGCAATAATACTCCCAGTAATGTGTCTGAGTGTATAACAGAGCTCCACAGCAATAATACTCCCAGTAATGTGTCTGAGTGTATAACAGAGCTCCACAGCAATAATACTCCCAGTAATGTGTCTGAGTGTATAACAGAGCTCCACAGTAATAATACTCCCAGTAATGTGTCTGAGTGTATAACAGAGCTCCACAGCAATAATACTCCCAGTAATGTATCTGAGTGTATAACAGAGCTCCACAGCAACAATACTCCCAGTAATGTGTCTGAGTGTATAACAGAGCTCCACAGCAATAATACTCCCAGTAATGTGTCTGAGTGTATAACAGAGCTCCACAGTAATAACACTCCCAGTAATGTGTCTGAGTGTATAACAGTGCTCCACAGCAGTAATACTCCCAATAATGTGTCTGAGTGTATAACAAAGCTCCACAGCAATAATACTCCCAGTAATGTGTCTGAGTGTATAACAGAGCTCCACAGCAATAATACTCCCAGTAATGTGTCTGTGTGTATAACAGAGCTCCACAGCAATAATACTCCCAGTAATGTGTCTGAGTGTATAACAGAGCTCCACAGCAATAATACTCCCAGTAATGTGTCTGAGTGTATCACAGAGCTCCACAGCAATAATACTCCCAGTAATGTGTCTGAGTGCATAACAGAGCTCCACAGTAATAATACTCCCAGTAATGTGTCTGAGTGTATAACAGAGCTCCACAGCAATAATACTCCCAGTAATGTGTCTGAGTGTATAACAGAGCTCCACAGCAATAATACTCCCAGTAATGTGTCTGAATGTATAACAGAGCTCCACAGCAATAATACTCCATGTAATGTGTCTGAGTGTATAACAGAGCTACACAGCAATAATACTCCCAGTAATGTGTCTGAGTGTATAACAGAGCTCCACAGCAATAATACTCCCAGTAATGTGTCTGAGTGTATAACAGAGCTCCACAGCATTAGTACTCCCAGTAATGTGTCTGAGGGTATAACAGAGCTCCACAGTAATAATACTCCCAGTAATGTGTCTGTGTGTATAACAGAGCTCCACAGTAATAATACTCCCAGTAATGTGTTTGTGTATAACAAAGCTCCACAGCAATAATACTCCCAGTAATGTGTCTGAGTGTATAACAGAGCTCCACAGCAATAATACTCCATGTAATGTGTCTGAGTGTATAACAGAGCTCCACAGCAATAATACTCCCAGTAATGTGTCTGAGTGTATAACAGAGCTTCACAGCAATAATACTCCCAGTAATGTGTCTGAGTGTATAACAGAGCTCCACAGCAATAATACTCCCAGTAATGTGTCTGAGTGTATAACAGAGCTCCACAGTAATAATACTCCCAGTAATGTGTTTGTGTATAACAAAGCTCCACAGCAATAATACTCCATGTAATGTGTATGAGTGTATAACAGAGCTTCACAGCAATAATACTCCCAGTAATGTGTCTGAGTGTATAACAGAGCTCCACAGCAATAATACTCCCAGTAATGTGTCTGAGTGTATAACAGAGCTCCACGACAGTAATACTCCTAGTAATGTGTCTGAGTGTATAACAGAGCTCCACAGCAATAATACTCCCAGCAATGTGTTTGTGTATAACAAAGCTCCACAGTAATAATACTCCCTGTAATGTGTATGAGTGTATAACAGAGCTTCACAGCAATAATACTCCCAGTAATGTGTTTGAGTGTATAACAGAGCTCCACAGCAATAATACTCCCAGTAATGTGTTTGAGTGTATAACAGAGCTCCACGGCAATAATACTCCCAGTAATGTCTGAGTGTATAACAGAGCTTCACAGCAATAATACTCCTAGTAATGTGTCTGAGTGTACAACAGAGCTCCACAGTAATAATACTCCCAGTAATGTGTCTGAGTGTATAACAGAGCTCCACAGCAATAATACTCCCAGTAATGTGTCTGAGTGTATAACATAGCTCCACAGCAATAATACTCCCAGTAATGTGTCTGAATGTATACCAGAGCTCCACAGCAATAATACTCCCAGTAATGTGTCTGAGTGTATAACAGAGCTCCACAGCAATAATACTCCCAGTAATGTGTCTGAGTGGATAACAGAGCTCCACAGCGATAATACTCCCAGTAATGTGTCTGAGTATATAACAGAACTCCACAGCAATAATACTCCCAGTAATGTGTCTGAGTGTATAACAGAGCTCCACAGCAATAATACTCCCAGTAATGTGTCTGAGTGTATAACAGAGCTCCACAGCAATAATGCTCCCAGTAATGTGTCTGAGTGTATAACAGAGCTCCACAGCAATAATACTCCCAGTAATGTGTCTGAGTGTATAACAGAGCTCCACAGTAATTATACTCCCAGTAATGTGTATTTAAACTACAATAAATGTGTTTAGAAATCAGTCTGTGTAAATAAGATACATTGTTCTTGTTCTAAATTACATTTTAGTTGTATAAATTCTTATTAGCAAGTCAAAACAGTCTGCCCCTGGCCACACCCCCAATCACACCCCTAAAATCAAAGTGTCCACCTCTGTCCATGTGAAATGTTGGGGGTTGAGGGAAAAGGGGGGGCGGGGTCAGAACCCACTTTGCGTGAAGTTAAGGCTTTTAGATCCTGCATTTCTTTATCTAGAAGAATGTTTCCATTGCGTCTGAATGGGGTAACATAATCCATTTGCAGTTGGCGTTCAGGTTTAATCTACCCTGCCTTAATGGAGTAATTGGGCAATGACGGGGCTTCCTGGAGGGAGGTTGTGAGCGACCTAGGGGGTCATCTTGTGTAATATCAAGAAGCTAAATGTGGGTTCTCAGTACCACTGTACACTGCTGCTTGCCTCATGCTGATTTAATAGCTGTTGGATCTGGCAGAGACTTCTGGTTGCCATGGGAAAGCCCCCTGCCCCCACCTTGTGGCAATCCCCTCCTCCTATTGTTGTGTGGGGTGTGTGTACCAGTAGTGCTTTATTATCCGTAATAATAATAATAATGATATATGACTGGAAATAGCTCAAAGCCCTGCCATTGGTTGCGTCCATTCGTCATGTGCTTGGTGGGATTGTAGTAAATGTCCCAAAAGAGCCTTAGGTATAAACACACAGGATAAAGTGACATGTGGCAAAGGTTGGTGGGAGTTATAGATCCAGCTTAGAGATATAACTCCTTCTTAGCCCTGACAGCATTTGGCAATATTTTACACATTTATGGTAAATTTGCCGAATCTGGGTTATTTGCTATTGGGCGTTGCTTCCAGACGCCATGAGACTGCAGGACAAAGGTAATTTTCCAGGTGAAATAAAGTGTTTATTTACTGAACAATAAGATTCCGGCTTATTGTTTACACAGAATCTACAGAAGTTTCCATTAAAGGCTATGGGGATTTTTCTAGATAAATCCATTTCAAAAGTTTTTTTCTAGCAAATTGTGATGATTTAAAAAAAAAAAAAAAAATATCCAAAACTAAACTGAGGTCAATATCTGACTTCCCTGTACCGATCGGCCCTTTGTGTTTTACTGAATAGGAAATACCCATCCCCCTTACCAGCAATATTAATGGGGGCTGTAAATTATACCCCAATTTCATTTAAATGAAGACTTTGCTCTTTATACCAGGCAGGGGAATCCTTTAACAACAAGGCAGATGGTCCTTGTAATAAATATGTATATGTGAAGGGTGATTGGAGTGTGTCTTTTTATGTATATACCCCCTTTTTACTCAGTCTATCAGTTGTCTGTTTCCATTTTTAATAAATTAGGAATATGGCAACTGCTGCAGACACAAAGCTTTGGTCGCCGCTGGGACCGGTGACACGTCTGTGGAGGAAGGAGATAACCGGAAGAAGGTGATCTAGGAATTTTCTCTTTGCCAACCCAATCTTTGTTCAAAGGTCCACCGGGAAATTCCTCATCTGGTTTTATCTCGTATCATTCAGTAATGTTCTGTCATTGCTCACTAATAAAGTCTGGGATTGAAACTCATTTTCTTTCAATCTCATGTCCTGGTCCCCACGGGGCCTGTCCTCCTGAGGACCCCGTACCGTACGCAGACTTGTGGTTTTTAGGAGAGCTGTGGTCTACATCCAGACGTACACGGAGCTGAGACAGAATATTTCATGTAGTGTCTGTGGAGAAGCATGTTATATTTCTGTCCTATATAAACGCACTGTTGCACCGAGACAAAGGTCTACTTCTCATTAAATGTCCCTTTTACCCTGAGATTTGTAATTTCTGTGTGACCGGAATGGATGTCTTCTCCTCATTAAATGTCTTATTACCTTGCAATGGGTAATTTCTGTGTGACTGGGATGGAGGTCTTCTTCTCATTAAATGTCCTCGTTACTCTGTGATAGGTAATTTGTGTGTCCGGGAAGGAGGTCTTCTTCTCATTAAATGTCCTCGTTACTCTGTGATAGGTACTTTGTGTGTCCGGGAAGGAGGTCTTCTTCTCATTAAATGTCCTTGTTACTCTGTAATACGTAATTTCTGTGTTTCCGGGACAGAGTGTAGCGTTACTTACCTTATCCTGCGAGTTGGGGTATATTTTCGTTACACAGAGGTCTTCTTCTCATTAAATGTCCTCGTTACTCTATGATAGGTAATTTCTGTGTGTCTGGGACAGAGGTCTTCTCATTAAATGTCCTTGTTACCCTGCGACAGGTCATTTCTGTGTGTGCACCTCCATCCCCGCTTCCATTAAAATGACCTCATGTTAGAGATTCCAGGGCAGATTCCACTTTCATGACTTTATCTTTTCCAGTGGTTGATTAACATCATCCCTGGGACGTTGATGTTGTGTGAGGCCGACCAGGACTGCAGCCGTTAGAACTGGCCGGCTGAATAAGGGAGCCGTAACCCCAATCTAGATGACCCGCCAGGATGGAGGCCGTCGTTGTACCTGCCCTCTCTGGTTTCCTGTAGAGGTTTAAATTAATGCTCATATTTAAAACATTTTTCCGATTTCCCTCAATGCAGAACTAATTAATAATTTATACATAAATAGCAGTGAAGTGGGGAGTAAGCTTCCTTTAAGGTGTGCTTGTTAGCATTTACAATAATAGGCTGCTTCTGTTTCTAACTTTCATATTTTTCTGACAATTCATGGCTTAGTCAGTGAATAAAACCGAAAGAATCCCAAATATATGACAGGAAATAAACAGCAGACATTAGAGAACAGAACAAATAATTTGCATTGCAATGAGTGCTTGCCTGAAGAGCTTGCAATCCAATCTCTGCTTTGGATTACTGCATTAAGTAATACATGAGCAAGGGAACCTGTGAGTTACATTGTTTTAGGATTTACTGGCAAGGAATGTGGGATTATTGAGACCAAACAAGCTCGATCCTGATTCCCCAGGAAAAATGATCCCGTTTACCATTACTCTACTATTTAATAGGATTTTGCCAACGCTCGGCGAAGACAGAGTCGGAAGAGGAGAACTCAACCCTGTGAGAGGATTAATTAAGCATGGGGATAATATTTATCCTGGGTATCACATGCTGTTAGCACCGTCTAATTCTCTGCTCAGTAACGTGGCACAGGCCACGCTGCAAGGCCAGCTGTCTGGGTATGACCTTAAAGTCCTGCTGTAACAGGCCACATGTCGTGACTCGATAAGGGGTCACTGGTCCTGTTTGTACACAGTGAATGTATTGTACACCAGGACACAAAACATCTTAACATACCTGCTGCTAATTCAGATGTAGGTAAATTTATACTTCCCTAGTGTCCCTATTTTATATTTATTAATTGTTATTAGTAAGAACAGCCACACCCCCACCCACACCGCTAAAATTAAAGGTCCCCCATTTGCTCATGTGAAATGTTGGGGGGGTTTGTGAATGGAAGATTAAATCCTTACAATGCGACTGTAATGGAGTTTAACCCCAGCACATTTAGGATATAGCAATCGATGCATTTAAACTCTTCTCCCTAGGTTTGAAGCAGTTGGTATAATTTTGCCATGGGTCCAGCATGTACCTGGCAAAGCTTGGCATTCACAGCTCAGGAATGTAAAGTGAATTTCACATTTTAAGCCAAACTAGCCAAATTAAAACCGTTGCTGACTAAATTGCGATATTCACTTGATTTCCTGACAATTAACCCTTTAGTTATTAAAGGGACACTATAGCCTTCAAAACTATTTTAGCTTAATGAAGCAGTTTTTATGTATAGACAATGCCCCTGAAGTACCACTGCTCAATTCACTGTACTTTAGGAGATAAATCACCTTTATTTCTCTTTATGCAGCCCTGGCTACACCTCTCTTAAACCAGGTGTAATACTGAGATAATATCCACGCTATCAGTAAGAGGTGTCCATGTTATATACTGAGATAATGTCCACGATATCTGTAAGAGGTGTCCATGTTATATACTGAGATAATGTCCACGCTATCTGTAAGAGGTGTCCATGTTATATACTGAGATAATGTCCACGCTATCTGTAAGAGGTGTCCAGGTGTAATACTGAGATAATATCCACGCTATCAGTAAGAGGTGTCCACGTGTAATACTGAGATAATGTCCACGCTATCTGTAAGAGGTGTCCAGGTGTAATACTGAGATAATGTCCACGCTATCTGTAAGAGGTGTCCACGTGTAATACTGAGATAATATCCACACTATCTGTAAGAGGTGTCCACGTGTAATACTGAGATAATATCCACGCTATCTGTAAGAGGTGTCCACGTGTAATACTGAGATAATATCCACGCTATCTGTAAGAGGTGTCCACGTGTAATACTGAGATAATATCCACGCTATCTGTAAGAGGTGTCCACGTGTAATACTGAGATAATATCCACGCTATCAGTGTAAACATTAAATGACAACTTACAGGAAGTGTTTAGGAAGGCTGTGTAAGTCACATGCAGGAAGGTGTGACTAGGGCTGCATAAACAAAGTGATTTAACTCCTAAATGTCAGAGAATTGAGCACTGAGACTACAGGGGCATGTTCTATACACCAAAGCTGGAAATGGCTGATGAGCACCACGGAAGCCTGCATGTGACTGAAACGTATGCCTGTGTTTAGTCAGTGCAAGGCCAGTCTTGCCTGGCAGAGGATTCTCACATAGTTATGGTACAGAACACTTGTTTCCTTGGTTGTCCAGTGGTGGGTGAGCTGGATCCCTGGTGGTCTAGTGGAAGGTGAGCAGGATCCATGTTGTCTAGTGGAAGGTGAGCAGAATCCCTGGTGGTCCAGAGGAGGCACACTGAGTGTAATATCCATGGTGGTCCAGTGGTGGGTGACCTGGATTCCTGGTGTCTAGTAGAAGGTGAGCAGGGTCCATGGTGATCCAGAGGAGGCACACTGAGTGTAATATCCATGGTGGTCCAGTGGTGGGTGACCTGGATTCCTGGTGTCTAGTAGAAGGTGAGCAGGGTCCATGGTGATCCAGAGGAGGCACACTGAGTGTAATATCCATGGTGGTCCAGTGGTGGGTGACCTGGATTCCTGGTGTCTAGTGGAAGGTGAGCAGAATCCCTGGTGATCCAGAGGAGGCACACTGAGTGTAATATCCATGGTGGTCCAGTGGTGGGTGACCTGGATTCCTGGTGTCTAGTAGAAGGTGAGCAGGGTCCATGGTGATCCAGAGGAGGCACACTGAGTGTAATATCCATGGTGGTCCAGTGGTGGGTGACCTGGATTCCTGGTGTCTAGTAGAAGGTGAGCAGGATCCCTGGTGTTCAAGAGGAGGCCCACTGAGTGCCCAATCCCTGGTGGTCAGGTGGATGAGCATTGTGGTCTGCAGCAATATCAAATGGACTCCCTGGCGGTTTGGGCGCTCTGAATCATTCAGAAGTGCAGGGGAACGCAAGGAAGATCTCCTGATAGAGGGGCAGCTACTTCAAGCAGGTGACGGGGAACTAGGCCGAGCATGGAATCCAAGGACTCAATAAGACTCGAGTTAAAACGTTGTTTCTATATCGGCTTTTGTAAACTAACAGATACATTAATAGTGCTGGGCTACTGTTTATTATTTAGGTCTCTTTTTAAAGGCAGGCCTGTGTTGTATCGTACTGGTTTATAAGGCAATTAACTTTGTGTATGCTGTCAGCTCTGAATAGTAGGAGTCGTTGATCCATGACGTAATAATACCACGTATTATCCAGTAATTGCAATCTGTCCCGCAAGGCTTGTATTATAAATGTTCCTGCCCCCAATCTAAGAATGAACTGAGTTAAACACTGAATAATACATATTGTACTGAGAAATGACGTACACCCTTACCCTATACGACCTATTTATCCATTTCCCCCATCTAAACCCAAACACCCCAATGAGGTGTCCCCATGTTCAGGGTCCAACAGAGCAAGGAATTAGTCCAGGCGTACCCCCATTGTGTTACCCATTTAATGCACTTATTGTCTATATATTCACCTAATAACACGGTCAGATTATAGCGCCACATGTTAAGGTTTGTATTGTCCCCAAGGCAGTCTTGGTTAATGGAGTAAAATAAAAATAGGTGCAGGTGTTATTGGGAAAGGAAGGAGTTGCCAGATTTCCACTCTAGGAAGAAGGAGTTAAAATCACCATTGACTCAAGGCATCCATCAAAACATGACCTTTGGTGGCATGAAAAGAATTCTGGGAAGGGACCTGTATATTGCAGGACCCCAAGGAGTGTTTCTATAGCAACCCCAGCAGGCACCAAACCAATTAAAATGACCACCCCCCCCACCAAATCTGCAGCCTGCAGGTAAGTGCTGCATCCACGCAGGAACTCCTAGGACGTGCATTGCTCTGCAGGTCAGGTGGCAGTGGGTGGCCATGACCATGCCGGGTTCTGTGCTGTGTGCAGAGCGAGCGGTGGAGCTACCCTGTATCAGAAACAAGCACGCGGTGACAGATTGATGGATCTGTCACCGGCGAGACTGGAAGACACAGCATTCATTATGTGTGTGGGACAAGGTCAGACATTTTGTTATGGAGCCTATAGCAAGGCCTGGGAACACTGTGAGCACCTTCCCTCCCATTGTCAGAGAGAATCATAGTGTCTATTGTACTAAACGTGTAGAATAATAGTCTCCCCACTGGCTTACTTCTCCTCCTGATCCCTTTCCTTTTCTAATTCTTCCTCCAAGCTCATTATCCTCCTTGATTCTCTCCTTTGTATCTCTATACAGATTGCTGCACTAGAACGCCAAGTGTTTGACTTTCTCGGCTATCAATGGGCACCGATTTTGGCCAATTTCCTCCATATCATCATCATCATCCTTGGCCTTTTTGGGACCTTGCAGTACAGACCCAAATATGTCATCGCTGTAAGTAAATTCCTGCTCTTTGGAATCTCGAAATCTGATTGCAAATTAAGTAAATAGTCCGAGTGGTTATATACTCACACCAGGCACTCCACACATTGCAGACACAGCCGGTGAACTTTGACAAATCTAGTAAGAAAAGCATGAATTGTAAATTATAACCTGTATCGAGAGAAGCATTATAGAATAACTGGTATTACTGCCGTAACAGAATGGCAGCGATTATGCCATCTTTATCTTCACGCAATGTTTATATATAACTAAAGAAGACGCACTGTTTGCCTCCATTTGTTGGTATGTGGTTATGGTTGCAGGAGTGGGATCTCTCTGTGTCTTATCACTTATTCACCTATAAAGCTGTAGACGTTGTAATTGCCGAGACCTAAACGAGACCCATCTTTTTCCCCCACCAGTACGCCATTTGGGCTGCCGTCTGGGTCACGTGGAATGTCTTTATCATGTGTTTCTACCTTGAAGTGGGCGACTTGTCAAAGGTAAGAGTGGGGTGCAGGGGTGAGATTGTGATTTTACAATGTGCGTTTCTTTACCCTAAACCTGCACTATGAAATCGAGGCTAAAATACACAGCTCAGGCTAAAACGTACAGGTTGTTTCAAAATTGCAATTATCAAATATCAATTTTTTGGCAAAATTTTGCAGTTCAGTTTTTGAAATCACTGCTTTATGAAAAACTCGTATAGACTCCCCTTGGACAAATGGTCTCCATTTGTTATGTGAAGAATGTCCCCAGCAGCTGTCCCTCTAGGTGTCCCCCTCCCAGCTTGCTAGAATGCAATAAACATTCATTGCTCACAGACTGAGGGGACCCTCTCCAGGGTGAACTAATCGTAGGCTGGTTTAAGTTTGGCTCGCTAGCCTAATGCCAATTTAATGGTTTGTTTCCTTGTTAGAGTCAGTGTTACGGAGAAACAGCCATGTATTGGATGCACAGGCAGATCATTCCATAAAATGTGTATTGCAAAGAATTGACGAGGAATTTACCAATCTTCACCAAAATCATTTAATTGGAAAAATGTGCCAGCTCGTCTTTTTTCTGGGTTCATTATTTTGGTCTAAATGTGCAATTCTTGTGTCAATTCTCCCAGAATCCCTGTCTATGTCCTTATAGTTTATATTTCAGTAAAACTGCGCAAGTCTCTATGCATTAAATGCTGCATGATATAGACAGGAGGGATAGATGGACAGGCTGCATTGGATACTGCGTGCTATAGATAGCAGGGATAGACGGATGGACAGGTTGCATTGGATGCTACGTGCTATAGATAGAAGGGATAGACGGACGGACACACAGGCTGCATTAAATGCTGCGTGATATAGATAGCAGGGATAGACGGACAGGCTGCATTGGATGCTACGTGCTATAGATAGCAGGGATGGACGGACGGACACACAGGCTGCATTGGATGCTGCATGATATAGATAGCAGGGATAGACGGATGGACAGGTTACATTGGATGCTACGTGCTATAGATAGAAGGGATAGACGGACGGACACACAGGCTGCATTAAATGCTGCATGATATAGACAGGAGGGATAGATGGACAGGCTGCATTGGATACTGCGTGCTATAGATAGAAGGGATAGACGGACGGACACACAGGCTGCATTAAATGCTGCGTGCTATAGATAGCAGGGATAGACGGACAAGCTGCATTGGATGCTACGTGCTATAGATAGCAGGGATGGACGGACGGACACACAGGCTGCATTGGATGCTGCATGATATAGATAGCAGGGATAGACGGATGGACAGGTTACATTGGATGCTACGTGCTATAGATAGAAGGGATAGACGGACGGACACACAGGCTGCATTAAATGCTGCATGATATAGACAGGAGGGATAGATGGACAGGCTGCATTGGATGCTGCGTGCTATAGATAGCAGGGATAGACGGACGGACACACAGGCTGCATTAAATGCTGCATTATATAGCATGGAGGGATGGACGGACAGGCTGCATTAAATGCTGCGTGCTATAGACAGGAGGGACAGACTGATGGACAGACACACAGGTTGCATTGGATACTGCGTACTATAGATAGCAGGGATAGACGGACGGACAGATTGCATTGGATGCTGCGTGCTATAGACAGCAGGGATAGACGGACGGACAGATTGCATTGGATGCTGCGTGCTATAGACAGCAGGGATAGAAAGACGGACAGGCTGCATGGGATGCTGCGTGCTATAGACAGCAGGGATAGACAGACGGACAGGCTGCATTGGATGCGGCATGCTATAGATAGCAGGGATAGACGAACGGACAGGTTGCATTGGATGCTGCGTGCTATAGATAGCAGGGATGGACGGACGGACAGATTGCATTGGATGCTGCGTGCTATAGATAACAGGGATAGACGGACGGACAGGTTGCATTGGATGCTCCGTGCTATAGATAGCAGGGATGGACGGACAAGCTGCATTGGATGCTGCGTGCTATATTGGATGCTGCGTGCTATATTGGATGCTGCGTGCTATATTGGATACTGCGTGCTATATTGGATGCTGCGTGCTATAGACAGTAGTGATAGATGGATGGACACACAGGCTGCATTCAGCATAATTAGCTGTGCTAACTTGTGTATTATGTAGCATCTCACTTGATATTTTAGAGATGTGCTCTCCCAGTTGCTTTGCATTGAGTATTATTGGGTGGAAGACACTCTGGGGTGGTTTTGGTCTGGTGACAAGTTAGACATTCTGTGTTCCCTTCTCACAGGAGAGCGACCTCCTCACCTTCCACGTGTCCCAGCACCAGTCATGGTGGAGCGAACACGGTCCAGGCTGTATCAGGAAGGAAGCGCCTATCGCCGGCATGGTCGGGCTGGAGAGCCACTCGTATGTTTCAGTGGTTGGTTGTGCCATAGAGTACCAATACATTGAGGTGATGCACAGTGCCATGCAGATCTTACTGGCGGTGAGTAACATGCGCCCCTTAATAATTCAATATGTCTCCCTCGTGTCTGTCTCTCTGTCCACACGTCTGTCTATCTCTTTGCACTCATTTAATCAATCCATGTATCTGATCCTCGTTCATTTTGGGGCAGACAGAGGTGGGGAGGCAGGAAGGCAGTCTTTTTACTAGATATCTACCTGCGTTTGGGGTGTAAGGACAGCGCACGCTACCAATAATCATAGAAACGTGCAGAGATTATAATCTAGCTGTGAATTAAACTCCATCGTGGCCCACATGGACACAGCTGGGATGGCATGGGATTAGAGGTGATTTAGTACCCAGGGCCCTATCGCCCACACTGTGACTTGCGGCCATGAACAGCTGACAGGGATCACTTGCCAAGGATGCCAAGCAGTGATCTTGGTGAGGTGATGGTGAGGTGCCGTGACATGGCCACTTGCAGGTGAACACAATAAGTTGTAAAGCATTTTGCTTCATGCACTTTAATTGCCACAGAGATAGGTTCATGGCCAACCCGCCTATAGGGACCCTCTGTGCAGCTGCTGATGGAGAATATTGAATGAGATCACAAAGAGACTGTAAAGGGTTACACCGCCTGACTGGGAGCGTCTCCAGACATTTTACTCATTCTGTCAGGAAGGGGTTGTAGTTTTGTGTGAAAGATATGATAAATGGCGCTTGTTCTGATCCTGTCTCCCAGACTGCTGAATTATTCACATATTGTGACCCACCCCCACCCTTCCTCCCTCTCCACCCCACAGTCTTTGTGTGTTTAATTCTCTCTGTCTGCCCTTCAGCGACCCTGGGTATAAAACCATTCAGCAAGCTGTTCTCTTTCTTTACACAATAAGCAGAGTCCGAGCACACTGTGTGCACATTACCAGTTCAATCCTGGCCTAAGAGCTCACTATCTAACTGCAATGCTCGACATAGAAAATTCTCAACATATTGTCAGTTACCATGGGGATGCCATAGTGTGTGTTTGAATGTTTCAGAGATACCACACCTATAACTAAAATTATTTATATGACACCAACATATTCCGCAGCGCTGCAAAACATTTCAAACAGAACATGTATAACATACAATCTACACATTGTAAGGCAAATACAAGCCCTAAACTCCACATAGGGTAATATATATATTTATTCATTAGGAGCAGAATATTAATACAGAAAAGAAAACCTTGGTTTCGTATGTGGGCAGTTTGGAATCTTTAATATCTATGAGCCTTGTATGAAGAGCTTGCAATCTAATTTCATTTGGGCCAATTATTTATTGTGTTAGAGATGGCAGATGTATCCAGAGGAAGGGTTTGGGATAATCCACTCTCAACTAGATCTATGATTACATCAGGACAGCTGCAGAACATCTTGCCTCCAGTCACTACTTACAGATTGTAATCAACTACATGATTGACATTGCTGATTACCAAGGAGGTTCTGCAGCAGCACAGACTCAGTAACGTGTCCTTCTCTCTCCTTCAGCTCCTGGGATTTGTGTACGCCTGTTATGTGACCAGCGTCTTCACAGAGGAAGAGGACAGCTGTGAGTATGCTCGCTGAACGTGGAGCGTACAGTGCTGAGCAGGTGTCTGTCACAAGGGATGGGCTCTGGTATAAAAGAGGTTAATGTTAACACAATATGTGCTGGGCCCAGGGAGTGGTTCCATTCTATGATTTCCTGAAACATTCAGTATCAGTTACAGTTACTGTCACAATGTATCATTCTGTCCTGATCCAACCAGTATATCACCCCATACCCTGCACCCTGAATCCCAGCACCCCAATACCCTGCACCCTGATACCCAGCACCCCAATACCCTGCACCCTGATACCCAGCACCCCCATACCATGCTTCCTGAATCCCAGCACCCCCATACCCTGCTTCCTGCTTCCCAGCACCCCCCATACCATGCTTCCTGAATCCCAGCACCCCCATACCCTGCTTCCTGATTCCCAGCACCCCCCATACCATGCACCCTGAAACCCAGCACCCCCATACCATGCACCCTGATACCCAGTACCCCCATACCATGCTCCCTGAATCCCAGCACCCCCATACCCTGCACCCTACTGTACCTCCCCAGTCCTGCCCCTACCCCCCCAACCTAAGTGTAAATTTGAACTTTCCTGTCAAAATCAGGATGGTTGATTGGCAACATCTGTGTGATGGACCGCCTGGCACCCCGACTGAGTGCCTCCGCCAATCGCTGCCTCCTAGCTGTCGCAGAGTACCATAAGCACAGTAGCCCCTTAGCCACCGCAGCTAGGCTGGTGTCTCACCGTCCCTTCTCACTCCTGGATCCAGCTTGCAGTGAGAAGACCTCTCCTCCAAGAGAGTATAGCAGGTATTGCAGTGTAGCTAGTGATTATAGCCCAGGGGAGTATTGTGCTAAAGCTACCCCCAGAGCAGATACAGCTGTTCCCCCCCACACATGAGCTGAGACTCTATGTTGAGGGCAGGCAGGAACTCATTTTATTAGACACATCCAGGTATTTGTATACAAGTAAACTCATTAGTAAACACACAAAGGTTTGGAACAGCAACCAATCAAACTGGGCCTAAACAAACAGCCAATCACACTAAGCCCATTAATAACCAATAGAACACACTATCACAGAACACCTACTTTGCATACACAGGAAAACATTATGCATTAGGTAAAGGGATTAACACACAGTCTGCAATAGGTGACCCAGCTCCCTGAGTCACAAAGGGTAAAGCTCCAACCCCCACCCACGTGGTCACACAGTCTCTGGTTCGGCACCATCTTGTCTCTCCATGTTGCGGCTAGGTCTAAGTCTTTGCAGTCTAAATGGCCGCTCCCTACCAGAGCCCACCCAAACAAAGGAGCCCTTGATGCCCAAGTGACGGCGTACCAGCGCTCCGTTACAATCTGCCCTCTGCTCAAACCCCACTCACTGCCCTGGGCTGTGATCTACCCCCTACATGTCCCCTAGTTCCCTGTTCTACCCCCAGTTTTAACCTACCTACCTCCCCCACTAGTGCTATCAGTTCTACACACTCGCTTACTGTACCTCCCCAACTCTGCTCTCAGTGCTACACCCACAATTACCTCCCCATAGCTTTGCTATCAGTTTTCTCCCCCACCTACCTCCCCCTAGCTTTGCTACCAGTTCTACCCCCCACATACATCCCCATAGCTTTGCTACAGGTTCTACCTCCCCACCTATCTTCCCATAGCTTTGCTATCAGTTCTACCTCCCACCTACCTCCCCTAGCTTTGCTTTCAGTTCTACCTCCCCCCAGCTTTGCTACAGGTTCTACCTCCCCACCTATCTTCCCATAGCTTTGCTATCAGCTCTACCTCCCCACCTACCTCCCCCTAGCTTTGCTATCAGTTCTACCTCCCCACCTACCTCCCCCTAGCTTTTCTATCAGTTCTACCTCCCCACCTACCTCCCCCTAGCTTTTCTATCAGCTCTACCTCCCCACCTACCTCCCCCTAGCTTTTCTATCAGCTCTACCTCCCCACCTACCTCCCCCTAGCTTTGCTATCAGTTCTACCTCCCCACCTACCTCCCCCTAGCTTTTCTATCAGCTCTACCTCCCCACCTACCTTCCCCTAGCTTTGCTATCAGTTCTACCTCCCCACCTACCTCCCCCTAGCTTTGCTATCAGTTCTACCTCCCCACCTACCTCCCCCTAGCTTCGCTATCAGTTCTACCTCCCCACCTACCTCCCCCTAGCTTTTCTATCAGCTCTACCTCCCCACCTACCTCCCCCTAGCTTTTCTATCAGCTCTACCTCCCCACCTACCTCCCCCTAGCTTTGCTATCAGTTCTACCTCCCCACCTACCTCCCCCTAGCTTTTCTATCAGCTCTACCTCCCCACCTACCTCCCCCTAGCTTTTCTATCAGCTCTACCTCCCCACCTACCTTCCCCTAGCTTTGCTATGAGTTCTACCCCCCCCACCTACACACTTCTAGCTTTGCTATCAGTTCTACCTCCCCATCTGCACCGCCCCCACTCTGACATTGTACAGAGCTCCACTCCCTGCATGTCATCCATCTCATTGTTTATATTTTTGTTTGGCCATTTATTTCTTTCAGTTGATTTCATTGGTGGATTTGATCCATTCCCCCTCTACCATGTCAATGAAAAGTCCAACCACCTGCTGTTCAAGCAGAGTTACCTGTAAGTATTAGCGGAGTTATTTTACAGGAAGACTGCGGCCAAATCCCCTGACAGCACAGCCCAGTCAATACATCATTTTATATCATATTATTATTATTATTATATTGACAGCACCGCCCAGTCGATATATCATTTTATATCATATTATTATTATATTGACGGCACCGCCCAGTCGATATATCATTTTACATCATATTATCATTATTATATTGACGGCACCGCCCAGTCGATATATAATTTTATATCATATTATTATTATATTGACGGCACCGCCCAGTCGATATATCATTTTATATCATATTATTATTATATTGACGGCACCGCCCAGTCGATATATCATTTTATATCATATTATTATTATTATTATTATATTGACAGCACCGCCCAGTCGATATATCATTTTATATCATATTATTATTATATTGACGGCACCGCCCAGTCGATATATCATTTTATATCATATTATTATTATTATTATTATATTGACAGCACCGCCCAGTCGATATATCATTTTATATCATATTATTATTATATTGACGGCACCGCCCAGTCGATATATCATTTTACATCATATTATCATTATTATATTGACGGCACCGCCCAGTCGATATATCATTTTATATCATATTATTATTATATTGACGGCACCGCCCAGTCGATATATCATTTTATATCATATTATTATTATATTGACGGCACCGCCCAGTCGATATATCATTTTATATCATATTATTATTATTATTATTATATTGACAGCACCGCCCAGTCGATATATCATTTTATATCATATTATTATTATATTGACGGCACCGCCCAGTCGATATATCATTTTACATCATATTATCATTATTATATTGACGGCACCGCCCAGTCGATATATCATTTTATATCATATTATTATTATATTGACAGCACCGCCCAGTCGATATATCATTTTATATCATATTATTATTATATTGACGGCACCGCCCAGTCGATATATCATTTTATATCATATTATTATTATATTGACAGCACCGCCCAGTCGATATATCATTTTATATCATATTATTATTATATTGACAGCACCGCCCAGTCGATATATCATTTTATATCATATTATTATTATATTGATGGCACCGCCCAGTCGATATATCATTTTACATCATATTATCATTATTATATTGACGGCACCGCCCAGTCGATATATAATTTTATATCATATTATTATTATATTGACGGCACCGCCCAGTCGATATATCATTTTATATCATATTATTATTATATTGACAGCACCGCCCAGTCGATATATCATTTTATATCATATTATTATTATATTGACAGCACCGCCCAGTCAATATATAATTTTATATCATATTATTATTATTATATTGACGGCACCGCCCAGTCAATATATCATTTTATATCATATTATTATTATTATATTGAGGGCACCGCCCAGTCAATATATCATTTTATATCCTATTATTATTGTACTGACAGCACCACCCAGTCAATATATAATTTTATATCATATTATTATATTGACGGCACTGCCCAGTCTATATATATATTATTTTATATCCTATTATTATATTGACGGCACCGCCCAGTCAATATATAATTTTATATCCTATTATTATATTGACAGCACCACCCAGTCGATATATATTATTTTATATCATATTATTATTATATTGACAGCACCGCCCAGTCGATATATCATTTTACATCATATTATATTGACGGCACTGCCCAGTCGATATATCATATTATAACATATTATTATTATTATTGTTATATTGACGGCACCGCCCAGTCGATATATATTATTTTATATCATATTATTATATTGACAGCACCACCCAGTCGATATATATTATTTTATATCATATTATTATTATATTGACAGCACCGCCCAGTCGATATATCATTTTATATCATATTATATTGACGGCACTGCCCAGTTGATATATATATTTTTATATCATATTATTATATTAACAGCACCGCCCAGTCGATATATATTATTTTATATCATATTATTATAATATTGACAGCACCGCCCAGTCGATACATATTATTTTATATCATTATTATATTGACAGCACCGCCCCGTCAATATATCATATTATATCATATTATTATTATTATTATATTGACAGCACCGCCCCGTCAATATATCATTTTATATCATATTATTATTATTATTATATTGACAGCACCGCCCAGTCGATATATATTATTTTATATCATTATTATATTGACAGCACCGCCCCGTCGATATATCATATTATTATTATATCATATTGTGTGGGTAGCACAGTCTCCTGGACATGGGTGAAGTGTGTATTCATGTTATTTATGACCATCTCACACGTCTGATAGTTTGACATAAATGTAATAACTCTGGAGTCAAACGATAGGCTTCATTGAATCTGGGGATGTGCAGTGTAACCTTAGTGTTAAGGTGTTGCAAAGCTCGTTAAACAAGTGATAGAAAATAGCCACCTGCTAGATATTGCTCACACCTTCAGTAATCACCAGATAGGTCCCTGGTAGATTGTAGCCGGGGATTCCACCTACGTTACGGGGAATAACAGGGCAAATCTGTTAATATTTAGGGTTTCCATTGGTTGGAGATCTATTAATGAATTCTGATTTCATTGTGTGTCTTCGTAAAATATTCCCATCAGCTAGTGCGAGACACAATGACACCACATCTGTTCCTCCACCCAATCTATAACCGGAGCAGTGAATGATATATAGGTGTGCAGGGAATACTACTCTCATTTCAGGAAGGCAGTACAGCAAGGCGCTTCATTAGAAGGGGCTGGACCGGAGATTAAATATTGATCACATTGTAGATTTCCAGCAAATAATACAATCTTGTCACTCTGCTAAATGGCCCCCAGTCAGGGGTTAAGATATACTTTTACCACTAGAAAAAGGCTGATATGGTATTTATCGGCCCCCAGGCAGTATGTGTAGGGGCTTCAGACTGGACCCCAGGCAGTATATGCAGGGGCTTCAGATTGGGTCCCAGGCAGTATGTGTAAGGGCTCCAGACTGGGCCCCATGCAGTATGTGTAGGGGCTTCAGATTGGGCCCCAGGCAGTATGTGTAGGGGTTTCAGATTGGGCCCCATGCAGTATGTGTAGGGGCTCCAGACTGGGCTCCAGGCAGTATGTGTAAGGGCTCCAAACTGGGCCCCATGCAGTATGTGTAGGGGCTTCAGATTGGGCTCCAAGCAGTATGTGTAAGGGCTCCAGACTTGGCCCCATGCAGTATGTGTAGGGGCTTCAGATTGGGCCCCAGGCAGTATGTGTAGGGGCTCCAGACTGGGCCCAATGCAGTATGGGTAGAGGCTTCAGATTAGGTCCCAGGCAGTATGTGTAAGGGCTCCAGGCAGTATGTGTAAGGGGTTCCAGACTGGGCCCCATGCAGTATGTGTAGGGGCTTCAGATCGGGCCCCAGGCAGTATGTGTAGGGGCTCCAGACTGGGCCCAATGCAGTATGGGTAGAGGCTTCAGATTAGGCCCCAGGCAGTATGTGTAAGGGCTCCAGGCAGTATGTGTAAGGGGTTCCAGACTGGGCCCCATGCAGTATGTGTAAGGGCTCCAGACTTGGCCCCATGCAGTATGTGTAGGGGCTTCAGATTGGGCCCCAGGCAGTATGTGTAGGGGCTCCAGACTGGGCCCAATGCAGTATGGGTAGAGGCTTCAGATTAGGCCCCAGGCAGTATGTGTAAGGGCTCCAGGCAGTATGTGTAAGGGGTTCCAGACTGGGCCCCATGCAGTATGTGTAGGGGCTTCAGATCGGGCCCCAGGCAGTATGTGTAGGGGCTCCAGACTGGGCCCCATGCACTGCAGTATGTGTAGAGGCTTCAGATTAGGCCCCAGGCAGTATGTGTAAGGGCTCCAGACTGGGCCCCATGCAGTATGTGTAGAGGCTTCAGATTAGGCCCCATGCAGTATGTGTAGGGGCTTCAGATCGGGCCCCAGGCAGTATGTGTAGGGGCTCCAGACTGGGCCCCATGCAGTATGTGTAGGGGCTTCAGATCGGGCCCCAGGCAGTATGTGTAGGGGCTCCAGACTGGGCCCAATGCAGTATGGGTAGAGGCTTCAGATTAGGCCCCAGGCAGTATGTGTAAGGGCTCCAGGCAGTATGTGTAAGGGGTTCCAGACTGGGCCCCATGCAGTATGTGTAAGGGCTCCAGACTTGGCCCCATGCAGTATGTGTAGGGGCTTCAGATTGGGCCCCAGGCAGTATGTGTAGGGGCTCCAGACTGGGCCCAATGCAGTATGGGTAGAGGCTTCAGATTAGGCCCCAGGCAGTATGTGTAAGGGCTCCAGGCAGTATGTGTAAGGGGTTCCAGACTGGGCCCCATGCAGTATGTGTAGGGGCTTCAGATCGGGCCCCAGGCAGTATGTGTAGGGGCTCCAGACTGGGCCCCATGCACTGCAGTATGTGTAGAGGCTTCAGATTAGGCCCCAGGCAGTATGTGTAAGGGCTCCAGACTGGGCCCCATGCAGTATGTGTAGAGGCTTCAGATTAGGCCCCATGCAGTATGTGTAGGGGCTTCAGATCGGGCCCCAGGCAGTATGTGTAGGGGCTCCAGACTGGGCCCCATGCAGTATGTGTAGAGGCTTCAGATTAGGCCCCAGGCAGTATGTGTAAGGGCTCCAGACTGGGCCCCATGCAGTATGTGTAGGGGCTTCAGATCGGGCCCCAGGCAGTATGTGTAGGGGCTTCCGATCGGGCCCCAGGCAGTATGTGTAGGGGCTTCCGATCGGGCCCCAGGCAGTATGTGTAGGGGCTTCCGATCGGGCCCCAGGCAGTATGTGTAGGGGCTTCAGATCGGGCCCCAGGCAGTATGTGTAGGGGCTCCAGACTGGATTGTGATGGAGGGTTGTAAGCGAGTGCTTTGTATGCAGCTTTGTGCTCGTTAGATTTAATTAATGAGGGATTGATCATGTGTTTAGATTAGACTCAGTGAGCATGGAGGTCAGAATAAAGAACAATGCTCATCATTGTCCTTCTAGAGAGAGAGAATGGGCCCGCTTCCCTTTCTATTTGGCCACCTCTAGGACTGCACAGTATTCCTTGCCACCTCTAGGACTGCATAGGATTCATTGCCACCTCTGGAACTGCATTGCTCCCCCCCTTTCTAATGCTAGATCTATGATCTCCTTTAGTATTGGATGGGTGAACCGGTGTCCTCTACAACCGGACAACATAGCCACCATAACAACTTCATCTCAAGTGCCAAGAGGTCTCAGGCACCAACTAACTTTGAGCGGTTAGACCATTTACAAACGGTTTAACACCAAAGTTGGGAAGATGGCACCTGTTCGCTCTGATTCAGACTATGGCCCGAATATTCAATCAGCGAGCGTTGGACTGAGTGTCGCTGATAGTTCCCATTCACAATAGTCTGTAATTTTTTTGATTGAGATTAACTTATGGTGCCCACACTGTTCCTTTCCAATATTATACCTGGCTAGTTGTATTACTAAATAGGCTAGCTAATTTAAGGTAACTAGTCCCTTGCTAGTTTCAATCAGCTGTAAGCCACTACACATTGCTGGTTTTAATCACGTGGTAACCCTAGCCAGCCGTTCTAGGACAGTGTCTGAATCTGTGCCATGGTAAACTTATCTCTGTATTTCAGGCCGGCGTAAGTGACAGAACTGGCGTCCAAACACTGGCTTGAAGGAAGCAGATGTATACAACAATGGGGAGGAATCCGCTGCTGCCTTCTTTCGAGATAAGGGGATCAATACCGTCTGGAGCACCCTGTGCTGCTTGTGACTGTACAGGGACTATCGGAAGCCCTGCGGCTCTCGCCGGGCACCGCATCCTACAGCGATACAAGCATTCTGACTACTAGGCTGTGCACCCCTCTATTTGCAGATACTATGTGACAATGGAAACCCATGACTGACATTCATCCTCTTCTCAGCACTCCTGCTTAGCCTGGCCTCTTCAGGGCCAACAACTGTGCCAGCTCGTTACAATGTAAAAGGGGTGGTATAACGTATCCAAACCAACCAAGCCGCTGCAAACACTGGGGGGGCAGTTTGTTACATCAGATTCATATTTGGACCCCTGACACTGCATATACATTGCATAAAGGATCAGGACCAGCAGGGGCGAGGGTGGGGTGTATTAGAACAAGCAGCGTCAGTAAAGCCAAGCCATGTTAATACACTATTATTGTAGTAAAAAAAAAAAGTGACTTTCTGTAGCTGCCACATCTCTTCTTCCACTGAAATCAGCCGTACCACCAAGGTGTGACCACGTGAAGGCCACGCTCGCCAGGTACAGTCCCACGACACCTGGCACTTTCCAACTGCCCTATATCTGGATTAATTATTTAGGCAAACCCTCTTCTTTCTGGAAAAAGGATGTAATTTGCTGCATTTTATTAAGACATCATAGCAAAGTCTGTGTTAAAATGTCATTTATAATTATTAAAGAGAAAACATTCAAGCTATTTTTTCAGTTCTATAAGAAACACAGAAGAGGGGGGGAGGGTTCCCCTGGCACAAACTGAAAAGAAAATAAATACCGTAAGTTTCTGGCTGAAAGAATATGCTACTAATATGTGCTAACAAAACTGTTCCTTATTAAATTACAGGAGGGAAAAATTGTTAAAATCACCCTTAAAGAGACACTAGTCACCAAAACAAGTTAATGCGTTTGTGTATATATCCTGCCTCTGAAGTTTCACTGCCATTTAACAGTCTGCATGAAAACAAAATTCTGTCATGTTCAAGCAGATATAACAAAAAAAAAAAAAAAAAAGTTTATTTTCTGCTCTGTAAATTGAACCTTCATTTACACACAGGGGGCTCCTGCAAGGTCTAGCAAGTTTTCAACAGAGCAGGAGATAAATTCTAAAGTAAACAGAATTTGCAGTGTATACATTAGATGACTCTTTACAGGAAGTCCTTAGGAAGGCTGTGTAAGTCACATACAGGGAGGTGTGGCTAGGGCTGCATAAACAAAGGGATTCAACTCCTAGATGACAGAGAATTGAGCAGTGAGACTGCAAGGGCATGATCTATACACCAACACTGCGTTATTTAGCTAAAGTTGTTTTGATGACTATTAGTGTCTCAATAAATCTGCCAATAGTAACAAACAGAATTGTGTCCCCGCCTCAAGAAATGAATAAAATGTACCATGTTAGAATAAAGATTTGCAGTTACCAGTTTATTCAGGAATACCCTATATTATAATCAGTGTTTTGCTGTAAGGGGATAATTTCACTACTAAATCATCACTGAGTTACTCTAACCTCAAGGGCACCTACCTTCTAAATTCAGTCTGAACTACAATATCTAAAAGACCTTTAAGCTGTAGTAATGTAGAATCTCTTGATTCCTATAGATAACAAGGAGGAGATAAATATGGATGATTGCCTTTCTCTCGCAAAAGAGTTCCATTTAAAGGATGGGAATACACCATGTAATTTCTAATTTTAACATACACATTAATAATAAAGCTATAACGGTTGTATATAACTCCAGTCCGTTTAACGTCAGTGTTTAACCACTTCAATGAGATGGAATATTTTAGTGCCTGCAGTCCCCTATTTTCGAGCAGTTTAACAGTGAATGAGGGTCCCTGGCTTCCCATAGCACTGCCCCCCCCCGGAGGTGTGGCTAAGGCAGAGATTATACACTTCCTTCTAGCCATATGATCCATGCCAGCAATTAGTCACTGTGATAGGCTGAAAGCGGTCAGCTGACACTTTAAGCCAATCACAGCTGCCCACTACTGCTCAGGTTAATACTTCCTCATTATATCAATTAGTATAGGGAATTTTGCGGTTTGAATGAACGGTTAACAGGAACGTCTAATGATCATATATCACTTTGTAGAACTAATGCTGAAATAAAACCATTTAGGATCACCCCTAGACAGGGGAAGTGCTATCTATAGCATTCGGTTAACGGGTTTTAGTAGTTTGGTTATGATTTGAGAGTTTAATGGTCTTGAATTTACAAGCACAATGTGATGACCCTATTAAGTGGTTAGTGGAGCCCTCTTGTGGTTATAGAGGTGTACTATCAAAACAACAACAACAACAACAACAAAAAATACTAAAAAACAGAAAAGGCACATTTAACAAGTCTCCACTTTTCAAGTAAAAATTTTGACAATAGATATTACTGAACATAAAATCATACAAAAACTTTAAATTGACAATGTGAGGATGAAATGGTCCGTTTATCTGGAAATCAAACCACACAGGAAGCAAGGCAATAAAACAAAAATATACTTTAATGCGAAATACTCCACAGCAATAATTGTTTATAAACTTTATTCTAGCAAATAAATTAATAATTTATATTTAATTGAAATATTAATCAAAACTCCACTGAATGGATGGATGGCAAGTATGATAGCTCAGTCTTTACACCCCAGGTCCTTTCCCTGCACCTCCTACACCAGGACAGTATGAATTCCCTGCACCCCCTACACCAGGAATCAGGACAATATGAATTCCCTGCACCAGGAATAAGAATGGTAGGAATAGCCTGCTTCCTTATGAATCAGTTCTGTAGGAATCTCCACCACCAGTAATCCGTGATGTAGAAATCTCCCCCAGGAACCAGGGCTGTAGGTTGGACATAGAAGTAAAAATCTGAGTGAGCATCCTCCTCTACATGTCAGGATGTAGCGGTTTAGAGACGGTTGGTCTAAAACCAACAGCAAGGATATAGACTGGCATATCAAGCCATGGTTCTGCAATCCCCAATATTTCCTGCCAGTTTGAGACTGAACACTTTAATCCAAAAGCTAAGCTCTCCCACCAGCCATGAGTCAGTGGCATTATCTGGCTTGCCAGCCAAGGGGGTCAAGACATGAAGGCCCTCACATTGCCTCGAATTACAGCCCTGCAGATCGGGCAAGTCCTAAGGTTAGGGGCACAGTCTGTGCAGACCACCAGGTGTCCACATGGCACAAACACCATAGACACGTCTTTGTCCAAGCACACTTTGCACACACGCTCTTCCTTTAGACGTCGTAGCTCCTCTTCTGTACTGATTGGGGGATCTAGGAGAAAACACAACATTTAAACAATTAAACAAAGCAGATTCCTCCTTAAAACGTTCCTTTTTCAGTGATTACCACACACCAAGAGGACGCTGAACACAATGCTACTCACATAGATGTCTGCATTCAGGGTCCGCCATTAGTCCAGATTTATTTAATTTTTTTTTATTATTATATGCTCCATTTTTAGAGTGAATTTCATATTTAAGGCCAAAGTAGCTGAAGTGGAAGCATAGCTGACTTGGAGAATTTTTAAAGTTTGGCTATTTTAGCCTGTGAAATTCACGTTGAATTCTCATTTTAGTGAATACAGTGTTAAAAAGGGAAACTTCGGACACCAATATAACGTTACAGGAACGCTATAGCGTTCGGAAAATAAACACACATTCCCAACACTATACTACCCTAGTCACTGCCAGGGTTTAAAAACGAAAAAATATTCCCTTTTTTTTTTTTTTTTTAAATTACCTCTGTCTCCCTGTCGCTGGTCTGCCCCATTGTCTGAGGTCATCAATGTTGATGATCTCAGCCAATCTATGGAAAGTCTCCAGTGGCTGTTATATCGACCGTCACTAGAGGCAGGAAAACCCTGCAGAGAAAATACTGTAATTTCAGCAAAAACAGCAATATTTTCAGCTACAGGTTTAAAAAAACAGGGGGTGCATGGCACCCAGGTCACTTCATGAGAAGAAGTGGTTATGGTGCCTAGTGTTCCTTTAATGCAGTCGATCGATTTTAGAATGATCAATATGCCGTATTTTTGCATGCTTAAATCTTTGTAGTTCTTGCTAAAAAATAAAAAAAGATTTTGCAGAATGCTGCACCATTAGTCGGCACCCAGTCTGAGCACTGAGTAAGCGGCTTTTAATTCACACCCTGGCTGCAAACAATCACAGTAGTGATCTCCTCACAATATGCCTCTCTGGGTGTCCTCTCCTGACAGATCATTTAGATCATATGGTGCTGTCAACGGCTGACCTGATAAGGAAGTATGAAGAGGGGCTCTCCTAACACAGGGTACGTTGTTGTGCGTCCATGTTTTAGGAAGGGTCTTCTGTGACTAATATTCCCAGTTTCTCTGTTCTCCACTACTCAAGGATCGGTTATTCCAAAGTGGAAAGCATGCAGGGAGTGCAGTAAATATGCAGGATATTGCATGCTGCCGTACATTTCCAAAGAACACGGATGATGCAGCGTGCAACATGTTTATTAAGGGGCTAACATGCCCTAATAAGCCCCACTGTTGCAGCTACAAGTTTTGTCGATCCATTTTCTAATACTCCAAATATTACCCATTTACAGTACAAGAGCGAGGAAGCTGAATGCTTACAATCCATTTACTAATTCGGTACGTGGCTATACAACATGTTACCTGTGTTCTTCTGATGCTGGGATTCAGAGCCTTCAGTCTGGATCGGAGCCTCTGGGAATCTTGCTGGCTCTGCTGAGAAAAATATGGATTTAGATTAGAACCGAGCTGGGGTAGTTACAGCTTAGACTGTTCTATTCCTGAGCAGGTAGGCCGTGCTAGGTTAGTAGAGTGTTAATACAGGTCTTAAAAAATCCCATTCAATGCCCCATAATGAAGCAGAGTGGGAATTATACAGAAACAGATGTGAATATGTGGCTGTGGGCTGTTCACCAACTATTGCCAGGAATTCACTACGGAATTGAGAGACTGAATATAGTGTAAAATAAGAATTCTCCAAATCCACAGGGCTTCTGCTAGTTTAGCAATTTCCTGACATGTTGGTGTTTAGTGAAGAACCTGATAGGAGACAGCAGTACATCACAGCAACTCTCAGAGCCGGCATTTACACCCAGGTACCGACACAATCGCGTAACCATCACCAAACCTCGGTGAGACAGCTGGCACCACATGTATTTACTGTGACAGAAACATGAAAGAACGTCCAGCTACAGTGAAAAGCCGTCTACCACCACAGGAGTGTCAGCACACTGGGAGTGATCATTCTGATAGTTAAACCATGAATAGAGACGCTATCTCGGCACACTGCCAAAATATCCATCCAGACACACCCCTCCCCTCAATCATACCCCTGCTTTAATAATGGTAAGTCATGCAAGGTCTTTTGATTCAGACCATCTGAAGCTTGACCCACCTGTGTTAAAGCAGGGCTACCAGAGATTAGCTTTACGTCATGCCATGAGAATGCGTCTTAATATTCCATCATAAAAATGGGATCAAGGTACCTCCTCTCTGCGAAATTCTCTCCTCTTCCGCCCCTACTAGGTCAGTCACAAGGTCAGACAGAGACGTGTACGAGGTCCCGGTCAACAGCTGCCTACTCTGTACCAGAGTTAGCACCAGGTCCTCAGCAAAGCCCATGTGTAGGGCCCCTTGTACTAAAGAGGACTGAAGGGCAGAGTGACAGTCACCAGGAGCATCTGCAAGGTACCAGGGGGCAAGGAGAAGTCACATTCAACTGTACTGCAAAAAGACGACTTTTCCAGATCCCCCACCCACCAACAAGGTTAGGAAGAAACACTGGGCATGAGAACCAGGTAAAAGGATATAAAATTATCCGTTTACAGACCAGCTGTCTGACAGACATGCTCCAATACAAACTGTTTGCATAGATCAATCTAGAATTGGCTTAATGTTTAAAGCACTTTGCAAATCATTCTAGCCATGTCTGTTCAGATGTTGCAGTTTAATCTGTAAAAACACGACCATAGCAATACCATGGCTAATCTTTATGAATAGGACACATTTTAAAGCATTAAACTGGATTCATTTCCGGTTCGATTTATAAATTAAAAGTGTTGCTCCATAGCCAGAGTGAGTACATTGGGTACATTAAGTAAAAGGAACCCAACACTTTATAAAACACTCACTGCCAGCTTGTTCCTGTGAGTACTCACTGTATGAGCTTCCTGAAGGGTACATTGGAGTAACCCAGGGGCAACAAACTGCCATGGCAGTCACTTACCACCTCACTTTGAAGGAATTTAGTCTCACTCCAAACCGTTTCACAGAGGTTTCTGTCCTAAGCCCGATAATCAGACAGATTACAAGAAAGCCTGCCATAGCCCTGACGCCCTCTAGTGGTTGTGGACTAACTATGGCCAATTAAGCTGCGCCAGGCTGAGAATGATGGCAAGTAATGTCTACAGCTCGGGGCTTCAAGAATGACCTGTGCAAGTGAAACCCGCCACGCACACAACTAGCAGACAATGATCCGTTACAGTTCGCTGCGGCAATGGCAGCATTTTATGGCAATCCAAACTGCAGCCCGTGTACCAGAAACCTGTTAGATTAGTTATTATAATAATATGCCAGAGCGATTAACAGATCAGCTCTGCAAAACTGCATCGGGAACTTCTAAGTGTTCTAAACTGGCCGATGCACACACTGGAAGCAGTTAGCTCTGATCCTTAGCAGGCGCTCATGCTATTCTAAACAGGTCCGATAGTTTGGAGCTTACAGAATTTAATGCCCTGTAGTCGCGCACTCCCCCACACTGGGTAGAGACCAATATAAGGCATCTTATAGAGTCTTAATACGAAGATAGAACTGAACAATCTGTCACCGACCTAATGCCACACGCACAATGAACACACCCTACTACAACAGCCAGGTAAGAGATGGCGATCTCATGGCACGCAGGCAGTGGTGATCTCAAGGCACAATGGTACTGCCACTATTTGGACCATAGCAAATAAAAAAAAACCTCACCGGTCATGGAAGCAGGACTGACAGATATGCGAGGATGTTCAGGCTGTGGAGTAGAAAACCAGAATTAGCCGAGTGTGAGGTTAAACCTAGCCCAGGATCCCCGACATGTTAACCCCATTAATTGCCAACTCACAGAGACATCTGGACTATTGAAAAAAGATTCCTGTATATTCTGAACGTACGTCTGTCCCATGGAACGCACTAGGAATTCACACCTGTCACAGGAGACAAAATGCAGGTTAACACCACCAACCCCTGCCCACCTTCCTTCCCCAGCCTGCCCCCAATAAAGCTGTGAAGTATTATACCTTGGAAACCACTTGGCGTGCTCTCTCCAGGGGTCGTCCCCTCTCTCCCAGTTCCTCAAACCCCCATCGCAGTGAAAACACTTCACATTATCTCTGTGACCTGGAAGGGAAGCAAATGCATTGGTCCATTTTGGGCCTTTTGATGTAATTTGCTGGATTTGACATTGGGCACTTTAAATTCAGGAAACCTAATATTAACACTAACAACCCAGACTTTGAATTGATCAGTGGCATTCACGATTCCATGTGGATCTGTGTTATAATGTAAAAGGTCACTCTTTGCATCATTTCAATTTTAAAAATCACCTGAGACTAGCAGATAACCGCAAGATGAACACTTTGTGTCGGGCTACCAGTGTGCCCACATACATCTAGGACAGAATCACGAACCTGGACAGTCAATTACTTCGTGTCAGGCTGCCAGTGTACCCATATACAGCTAGGGCGGAGCCAGCAAATCATTCAGTGTTAGGCTGCCCATGTGCCCATATACAGCTAGGAGTAGGACAGAGTCACAAACCCTGGCAACCACTGTACACTTCCCCATCAATTTACAGAGAAGTACCAGTAACTGTGTTTTACATGTTCCATGGCGGTGAACTACTTATCCCATAAACTTATAAATAGGCTCCTGATGGGGTGAATCTATTCCTGGTGGAGAGAGGGCCCCTGCTCGTAGCTACAGACCCACAAAACAATATATTTACAGAAAAATGGGTACCAATATATTTTCCATCTATAACAAAATAAAAACAAGTTTTATGACACCCCTGCAGTACAAAGAGACCCCTAATAGTTGCCCCAGTTCTGGTTTGTTCTTGCAGCTATGGACCTCACACCACTTGTGTCAGGTGTCTGCAGACATCATTCCCCAGGAAGCAGGCTAAAATAGCCCCCCCCCCCCATCATCATTACCAAAACAGAGATTTACTACTTACAAATGAATGAGCTACTAGTGGAGGCTCCTAATAGAATAAACACACAGATTTATATTTTACATTCAATCCTTTAATAAAGAGGATTTTTGCAAATTCTGCAGCAGTTATTTCTATGAGCGATTGAATGGGCTTATATTGTGAAATGGACCACAAGATGGCAGAGCAGCCACAGTGCTTTACCAGTGGACATTACACTACTACGCTTAAAAAGGTATTTACTAAACAAACATGAATGAATTAAAAGCAGAACTGCAAACAAATTTGGTCTAAAAAAAAAAAATACATGACTATATCAGAGCTGGGAATGTTGCCTTCATTTTGCAGGTTTTCCATTCATGATACACTAATTAATAATCTCTGAATGTATAACATGGACACTCCTCTAAAACCCCCTGCCACTTTAGGGTATATAGCAGAACGAGCCGTAGTTTAACCCCCTTAGAAAGTCAACAAAAACTTTGAGCCTTATCTCTGCCTTACCTGCAGTCTGCAATTAAACAAAATCCCCCATAATATTGCTGGCAGATTCAGGCACCAGGCTCCTTCCTCTATATCGGGGTCGGCAATGAAGACCACCATTGGATACATCACCCCCCCCCCCCCAAAGAAAAATAATACACCCAAAATCCATTCTTGAGTGTCATTGAATCGGTGCTCCTAATTTTTGCCTGGGCAGATTAATTGTAGCCTGTAGTCATGTGACACCAGGAGAGTCCTGTGATTGGCTGATGACTCGTGTTGCAGTGACAGCAGAATACTGTTTCTAGATGTGTAACAATAGACTGTGTGAACCTTGTGCCATTGACAGCTTTAGCTAGAATGCCCCCTTTATACGGGGCACTAGATTGGAATTGCTAGAATTTAATGGGAATCTCCAAATTTAGGCCAATATTGCTGAACGACAGGTTACACAGATTTTTCTTCACCCAATTCATCTATTTTGCCCTAAAATAACTTTGGAAATGTGCACAATTCACATGGGGGCGGCGGGCAGGTATTTGTTACATTTACATGGCAAAATGTTGATAACAATGGCTGAGCTGTGACCAGCATTGACACGAAAATTCACACCCAGCCCCCACAATCTGCTCCCACCACTCCCAGGGCCCCGTAACCTACACGCTCCACAATCAACACGCCTTACAACCATCAAACCCTACAATCTGCTCCCACCACTCCCAGGGCCCGTAACCTACATGCCCCACTCCCAGCGCCACATAACACGCCTTACAACCATCAAACCCCCACAATCTGCTCCCACCACCCCATAACCAACTCGCCCCACTCCTACCACCCCATAACCAACACGCCGCTCCCACCACTCCCAGGGCCCCAAAATCTGCTCCCACCACTCCCCACAATCTGCTTGCTACCACCAATGCTCACAGGGCCCCGTAACCAGCACGCCCCACTCCCAGGGCCCCGTAACCAGCACGCCCCACAATCTGCTTGCTACCACCAACACTCCCAGGGCCCCGTAACCAGCACGCCCCACTCCCAGGGCCCCGTAGCCAGCACACCCCACTCCCAGGGCCCCGTAGCCAGCACGCCCCACAATCTGCTACCACCCCCAGGGCCCGTAACCTACACGCCCCACTCCCAGCGCCACATAACACGCCTTACAGCCATCAAACCCCACAATCTGCTTCCACCACCCCATAACCAACACGCCCCACTCCTACCACCCCATAACCAACACGCCGCTCCCACCACTCCCAGGGCCCCAAAATCTGCTCCCACCACTCCCAGGGCCCTGTAACCAGTACGCCCCACAATCTGCTTGCTACCACCAACGCTCCCAGGGCCCCGTAACCAGCACGCCCCACAATCTGCTTGTCCCACCAACGCTCCCAGAGCCCCGTAACCAGCACGCCCCACAATCTGCTTTCTACCAGCACCCCCCACTCCCAGCGCCCCGTAACCAGCACCCCCCACTCCCAGTGCCCCGTAACCAGCACCCCCCACTCCCAGCGCCCCGTAACCAGCACCCCCCACTCCCAGCGCCACATAACACGCCTTACAACCATCAAACCCCCACAATCTGCTCCCACCACCCCATAACCAACACGCCCCACTCCTACCACCCCATAACCAACACGCCGCTCCCACCACTCCCAGGGCCCCAAAATCTGCTCCCACCACTCACAGGGCCCTGTAACCAGCACGCCCCACAATCTGCTTTCTACCACCAACGCTCTCAGTGCCCCGCAACCAGCACGCCCCACAATCTGCTTTCTACCACCAACGCTCTCAGTGCCCCGCAACCAGCACGCCCCACAATCTGCTTTCTACCACCAACGCTCTCAGTGCCCCGCAACCAGCACGCCCCACTCCCAGGACCCCGCAACCAGCACGCCCCACTCCCAGGACCCCGCAACCAGCACGCCCCACTCCCAGGACCCCGCAACCAGCACGCCCCACTCCCAGGACCCCGCAACCAGCACGCCCCACTCCCAGGACCCCGCAACCAGCACGCCCCACTCCCAGGACCCCGCAACCAGCACGCCCCACTCCCAGGACCCCAGTCAGACCGAGCTGCTATGGTTTCATATGTTAATTAAAATTGGGATATCAATTTAACATTACAGACAAGTCATTTATCTGCTGCAATAAGAGACTACATGAGGCTGCAGTAGATTGCAAGCTCCTGGGCCCAGTACCTGTGTAGAAGAAGCCAGCCCGGGCCAGCACGTGGGGGGCCACCTCGGCATAGGGAGGCCAGTCCCGGTAGGTGTCCAGCCGGTCCCTCTCCTCCATCATGTCGGTGTACACGGCCTGGCCGCCCTCTTCCTCCGGGGCCCCCGGGAGCCGCAGGATCTGTCCGTCCACCGAGTCCCCGAGCCCGGCCAGCACGTTGCCCACCGGCCGGCCCAGCAGGAAGGGGCAGCGGGGGGAGAAGCGGCCGTGCTCCGCGGAGGGTCGGTCCCCGGGCTCCCAGCTCCGCAGCACCAGGCCGCAGCAGAAACATTGCACCCGGTCCCCGGGGCCCAGGTAATAGAACCCGGCCCGGGCCAGCTCCCACGGACACACGGCCCCCGGGGGCCGCACACAGAAACTGCGCCTCCTGCACGTCTCGAACCGCATGCCGGGCTTCACCAGAGCCGGGGGCCTCCAGCCAGGACGGTGCTCGCGGCTCCAGGGGCCCAACATCTCCTCCTCTCCGGACATGTCCAGCAAGGGCCGAGCTCGGGCCACAGCATCCCAGCAATTCATCACGGGCGGGGGGGCTGAGTCAGCAACTGGAGGGGGGGGCTACTAGGGGGGCTGGTATTAATACACACGGGGGGGGGGGGGGGGCGGCTACCAGGGGGGCTGGTATTTAATATACACGGGGGGGGGGGCTACTACGGGGGCTGGTATTTAATATACACGGGGGGGCTATTACGGGGGCTGGTATTTAATATACACGGGGGGGGGCTATTACGGGGGCTGGTATTTAATATACACGGGGGGGGGGCTATTACGGGGGCTGGTATTTAATATACACGGGGGGGGGGGGGGGGGCTATTACGGGGGCTGGTATTTAGTATACACAGGGGGGGGGGGCTACCATTTAATATACACCTAGAGGGGCTTGTATTTAATATTTGAATATACACGGGGGGGGGGGGGGGCTGGTATTTAATATACACCTGAGGGGGGGCTACTAGTGGGGCTGGTATTTAATATACACCTGGGGGGCGCTACCAGGGGGGCTGGTATTTAATATACACGGGGGGGGCTGGTATTTAATATACACGGAGGGGGGGGGGTGCTACCAGGGGGGCTGGTATTTAATATACACGGGGGGGGGGGGGGGCTACCAGGGGGGATGGTATTTAATATACATGGGGGTGGGGCTACCAGGGGGGCTGGTATTTAATATACGGGGGGGGGCTACTAGGGGGGCTGTTTTTTTTATACACTGGGGGGGGGCTGGTATTTAATATACACCTGAGGGGGGGCTACTAGGGGGGGGGGCTACTAGTGGGGCTGGTATTTAATATACACCTGGGGGGCGCTTCCAGGGGGGCTGGTATTTAATATACACGGGGGGGGGGGGGGGGAGGCGCTACCAGGGGGGCTGGTATTTAATATACAGGGGGGGGGGGGCTACCAGGGGGGATGGTATTTAATATACATGGGGGTGGGGCTACCAGGGGGGCTGGTATTTTTTTTTTAATTCTTTATTTTTGTTTGTGCATGAAAGTACAATCTGGCCCGCTGCGCCACAATAGTGCAGCGAACCTTTCATTAACATTAAATGACATGGCATAAGAAATACAGTGCACCTTGGAAAGTGATATAAAAAATTAACAAGGTTAACATTGTAGACGTGATGTAAACAGCTTATAATGGTAGATTCAAGCTTATCTATTCTCAGTGTGACAACAGTGCAGTCTTGGGGGTGACATATTTATATTACCTATCAGGTTATCGAGGATTACCCATTCGATATGGCCAGGTAAACTTTTGTGTTGGAATGTGTGAGTGGGCTTCGACTCGTGTCAGTAATACACCTGATCTGACGCCTCGTGTAAGTATTGAGATTCCCTCAGAGATATTGAACCTGAGTGCAGGGCATATCGCAGAGACAGCGGTACAATCCCCCCGGATGACCCGCAGGGGTAACTGGTTTGCACGCCATCTCCCGGTCATGTCAAACACTCAGGTGGGTAATGCAGTTATAAGTTCGAATCAGGGTGAAAGTGGTATTCATCATTAAATGCCAACGGGAATAGAGAAAATTAAAATTTGAAAAAAGGGGTTCCCTCAAGAGACGTTGGGAGACCATAATTGCCAATCTACCAGGCTATCAAAACTGCATCTAGATTAAAGATTTCTAGCGAACGGTACGTATTGTTAAACGGCCATGCAGGTCCTGCTAGAATTACCCTATGATGACGTGCGTCACTTGTCACATGTGAGAAACCTAGTTCTAACAATGGCATTGTGGATTGCGTTCGGAACAATTGGTTTGTTTACTGAGGCATGTAATGCATTTGTCCTCGCACCCTACGAGTTACTTCCGACAAGACAAGCATAAGCACAGATAGAAAGAAACCTTACACTCTATAAACCAGTGTGTCTAATATTAGTCAAGTGAATATAAAACATTTAGATTCTCGTAAAACTACTAGTTGCCCAGTTATTTCTCATTGCTAGGTTGGCAGGTAGCATGAAAGCAAAGTCTGCATAGACACAACTGTCCATCAAGACGTTTGTTCAGCCAGGGAACCACAAAATTAGTGAATTGCTCTTCCTTCCTTATCGAAAAATAGAAAAACATTTTACACTGCAAAAGGTGACTTGTGTAGCGAAAAAAAACATTAAAATATATAAAATAATAATAAAAATTACACGAGTATGGTAATGTGGACGGTTCACTTCTGTTGGGAGAGTCCCTGTGAGGCCGTGGTGAGCGATTCAGGCTAAGACCTGGGCAGGGGGCAAGGTGGGTGTTTTTGTGTCCTCTGGGGTAGCAAAAGTCTCGCTTACCGCCCAGTGCCCCAATCTATGGTGGTTGCAGAACTCTTATCTTATGCTGCGTGTGTTCGGCGTCAGTGGTCTGCTTCCGTGCCCGGCTGGGCCCCTCGGGCTTGAGGTTAGTGTTTTCCTTCCTTGTAGAGGAGGTTTGTGTCGGCAGGTGTAGCGCCCTCAGGAAGTCCGCCGGGTCCTCATGTGCCGATAAAGTGAGCACCAAATCTCCCTGTTGCACTATGAGGGTGCCCGATGCAGCCCATCTGTATCGTATTCCCTTGTCGCGGAGTTCCCTTGTCACGGGCATGAACCTCCGCCTCTCCAGGAGCACCGTGAAAGGGAGGTCGTCATAAATCCGGACGGGGTTGCCTTGCACCATGGTGGTAGGGTTGCTCCTGGAGCGGGCCAGGATCTCACTTTTCGTGGATATATCTTGCGTGACTGCTATGACGTCCCTTGGGGCGTCTGCTGGTGCCGTTGGGGCCTTTCTAATTCTGAATGCCGCCGTAACGGGTGAGGCTCCTGCTGTGGGTCGCACTCCCAGTGTTTCTGCGACTGTGTTGGCAAAGCCCAGTATGGCCTCTATACCCACACTCTCCGGGACTCCGCGAATCCTAATGTTTTTCTTACGATGCCTCGCTTCCAGCGAGGTGACTGCTCGTGTGAGTCTGGTAAGTTGCTGGGACATGGCCTCTATTTGGGCCTTTGCTTCTGTCAGCTCTTGGTTTCTCTCCCCCTCCCTTGTTTCCACCGCGCTGATCCGCGTGGTTATTCCATCAACTTCAGACCGCACCCCCGCCAGTCGGCCTTCCAGACCTCCCGCAGGTCAACCAGCAGTCTTTTAATGTCCCTTTTAGTGGAGGGTGAGGTGTCGGAGTCTGAGTCTTCGCTCGGGTACACCCGGGTCGGTGTCCCCGATGGCTCGTTGTCATCTTCCTCTAGGTAGTCGTCGGAAGAGCTAGAGTCTCGGGCCTGTTCGGGCGCCATCTTGGGCTGCGCCTGTTGTTGCGGCCTGTCGAAGGACGTACGGATATCGGGCTGTTTAGAGCTCCCCGAGTGGGTCAGTTTGCGGTTTTTCCGTCCCATTTCTCTCGGTGGGGGTTCTGCACAGGTTTTCTTTTTGGTTGTTTTAAAATTAATCTTCGTGGCTAAATAGTGTTTTTATCGATGGGGCTTGCAGGAGCTCCACATCAGCACGTCTGGTTGCTTGCTCGGCTAGCCACTCCCCCCCTGGGGGGGCTGGTATTTAATATACAGGGGGGGGGCTACTAGGGGGGCTGTTTTTTTTATACACTGGGGGGGCTGGTATTTAATATACACGGGGGGGCTGGTATTTAATATACACGGGGGGGGACTACTAGGGGGGCTGGTATTTAATATACACGGGGGGGGGGGTACCATTTAATATACACCTAGAGGGGCTTGTATTTAATATTTGAATATACACGGGGGGGGGGCTGGTATTTAATATACACCTGAGGGGGGGCTACTAGTGGGGCTGGTATTTAATATACACCTGGGGGGCGCTACCAGGGGGGCTGGTATTTAATATACACGGGGGGGGGGGGGCTACCAGGGGGGCTGGTATTTAATATACACCGGGGGGGGGCTACCAGGGGGGATGGTATTTAATATACATGGGGGTGGGGCTACCAGGGGGGCTGGTATTTAATATACAGGGGGGGCTACTAGGGGGCTGTTTTTTTATGCACTGGGGGGGGCTGGTATTTAATATACACGGGGGGCTACTAGGGGGGGCTGGTATTTAATATACACGGGGGGGGAGGACTACTAGGGGGGCTGGTATTTAATATACACCGGGGGGGGGGCTACCAGGGGGGCTGGTATTTAATATACATGGGGGTGGGGCTACCAGGGGGGCTGGTATTTAATATACACCTGGGGGGCGCTACCAGGGGGGCTGGTATTTAATATACACGGGGGGGGGGGCTACCAGGGGGGCTGGTATTTAATATACACCGGGGGGGGGCTACCAGGGGGGATGGTATTTAATATACATGGGGGTGGGGCTACCAGGGGGGCTGGTATTTAATATACAGGGGGGGCTACTAGGGGGCTGTTTTTTTATGCACTGGGGGGGGCTGGTATTTAATATACACGGGGGGCTACTAGGGGGGGCTGGTATTTAATATACACGGGGGGGACGGACTACTAGGGGGGCTGGTATTTAATATACACCGGGGGGGGCTACCAGGGGGGCTGGTATTTAATATACAGGGGGGGGGGCTACCAGGGGGGCTGGTATTTAATATACACCGGGGGGGGCTACCGGGGGGGCTGGTATTTAGTACACACCGGGGGGGGGGGCTACTAGGGGTGCTGGTATTTAATATACGGGGGGCTACCAGGGGGGCTGGTATTTAATATACACGGGGAGGGGGGCTGGTATTCAATACACACAGGGGGGCTGGTATTCAGTACACACACAGGGGGGCTGGTATTCAATACACAAACTGTGGGGTTGGTATTCAATACACAAACTGGGGGAATGGTATTCAATACACACACAGGGGGCTGGTATTCAATACACAAACTGGGGAATGGTATTCAATACACAAACTGGGGAAATGGTATTCAATACACACACAGGGGGCTGATATTCAATACACAAACTGGGGGAATGGTATTCAATACACAAACTGGGGGGCTGGTATTCAATACACACACTGGGGGGGGGGGGGTTACTGGAGATTCTAGGGAGTGATATTACATTCTGACACTAGGGGGTGTTGGTGTTCCTATTCTGTGCAGGTTGTTATTTTGATAGAGCTTCCATACTCCGACTGAGTACCTCCGCCAGGTCAGCTTTCTCGCTGCTACCAGCGACTCTAGAGGACTTCGCCCTAAGCCGCTAAACTTGACTGGGGTCTCTGAGGACCTCTTTCACCAGACAAGGCTGCAGTAAATATAGCTCTGGAGATCCTCTCTCCTGTAAAGCAGTGATTATAGCTTTTCCCCACACATTAGACCAGTCTGAATGTTGCGGGTAGAATTATCATTATTGTACAGAACACAGCTATTTATACACAGCAATGTTGACTCGTCCTGCAGGGAATCATGCATATAATACAATGTACTGTACAAATGTCCCTCCCTGGCACCACACTGTGTAGGGATTTAATCACATTCTCCCCAGCTAACACACTCCCTGCTGTGCCCTCATGGTCATAGAGCCACAGCACACTTTTCCTGGACCGTACATCCACACAATATATGTCCCTGGAAAGCTCATCACCGAGTGACCCCGCTGTCCAAATAGCATCCTGAATGGAGAATCAACGTTCAAGTTACAGCCCCAGTTATCTTCTGATGCCTCCCCGACCTTCCCTCCAAAGAGCTCTTTTTGGGAGTCGAGGAACCAAGTGATACCAGCTAAACTATTTACCGGACCTCAGCACAGTCCTGTTCCGAGGAACAGTTACAGAGTTTCAGGGTATCTTCCAGTCAGGTGCACAATGTGTATAGTGAGTCCAAGTGATCCCCAGAGGTCTTCAAGTCCCTCTCAGAAGCACAATGAATGTCCAGAGCACCTATACCCCTCCCCATAGCGACAACAGCCCCTTTATAGGAGCTATTGGGACCATGTCCATATTCTGTGGTTAGGAGGCTGGCCTTCAAGCCTCTGTGGCATGGGAGCTTCCGTCACAGCTGTCACATACAGTAGGGGGTGCTACTTTTCAGGGATAGACTGGTATCTGCTGTTATCCCTGTTCCCTAATTACCCTCTTACATACACCCACTACCAGTATCTACCTCTGTTTTACCACTGTCTGCCTAGCACCCCGCTTAACAACCCTACAATCTTTACCACCACTGTCTCCTTCACCATCTTTACCACCTTTCTCCTCAATTTCCCCCATTCCGTATCTTCTTTACCACCTCACCCCAATCCCTTCCTCATTAGGTTAAGATTCTCTAGATTCCTGTGTAAAAGATGAAAAACCTTCTAGAGGGTTTATATAGCTCTATATAGTCCTTTTGTTGTAACAGAACCGCTGGCACCCCGACCGGGTACCTTCCGCTGACGGATGCTCCTAGTGCTTTACGAGGACTTCAAGCACTCTGCCTGACACCATAACCACTGCAGACCCCACGAACCGCCGTAGCTTGGTTGGGGTCTTGCCGTCTCCACCCACTCTGGACCTAAGACCAGGGTCCAGCTTCCAGTAGGTGGACCTCTCCGAATTCCAGAGAGCAGGAACACGAACAAGCTCCTAGCAAAGCTTAGTGGTTATACCCTGGGGAGTATAGTGATTATAGCAATCCCCAGAGTGTAGTTCTCCAATCCCCCAAACTTCATGAGCCGAAACTTCATGAAGGTACAAGATGATCTGAACTTTTAATGACCACACACTGGCTTTTATGCTAGTCCCCATGCAAGGGGTCATCCCACAGGGTGGGACAAAGTACAACCAATCATATACAGGAAAACCGTAAAACACACCCAGCACAAACATACAATCCCTCCCCTCTGCCTGTGATATAATTACTGAACACAATGGGTTAATGTAATTTATCACAGGCAGGAAAAATACACCTTTTATACATACACTGTAACTTTAAAAATATGCATCATATTCACATAAAACGTACATATTCAGAATCAGCATACTTTAAATATAAACATAATCAAAAATCATACAAATCCCCCCAGTACATAAAAAGTTAGACGGAAGTCCTTTATGACCGACCGCAAGCACATTTTCCTGCCCAAAACAGTTCCATAGATTTGGGCTGTGCGGCCGGTCAATTTTTATGCAGAAAAACGACTAAGTCCTATTCGAACGTGCGTCTCTAGTCTCTGCAGCTGAAAGTCAGTGTAGGAGAAGGTAAGGGTCAGCGGTGTTCGTTGAAATGTGTAGCCGATTTCAGTTCCATGGATTTGGCTACACATACCGCTGACCTCGTTCGAATGAACAAAGATGGCCGCCGCCACGTGTTCGTTTGTCGAATGGCGGCCACTTCGACTACTTCGGCTGTATCCGAAGTGCCAATTTAAAGTTGCAACACTGCTCCAAAGTAATTAAAAGGCCAGGAACAGAATTATCAAAATCCATTATGCCCAAATACAGTTCTTAAAGGGTCAGTAACAGTATAATCCATAGTCCATAAGCCCCAACTCAGTTCCTTAAAGGGCAATACACCCCAGGGCCATAGTCGCAGGGCAGGAGGCTAGCAACCAGGCTTCTCCAGTGCACAGAGGTTGGTTCTGCCACAATTGTCACCTGCTGGTTGGGTTTATATAGCTTTATATGGTCCTATCGTCACCTACCAAGAGGGTTATATGGCTTAATACAGTCCTATTGTCACCTACCAAGAGGGTTTCTATAGCTTTATTTAGTCCTATCGGCACCTACCAAGAGGGATTATATAGCTTTATACGGTCCTATTGTCACCTGCTGAAAGAATTTATATAACTTCATATGGTCCTATTGTCACCTGCCAAGTTGGTTTATATAGCTTCATACAGCGCTATCGTCATCTGTCGAGAGGGTTTATATTGCTTCATACGGTCATAGTATCATTAAAAAAAGTAGTGGTCTTCATCACGTCGTATAGTGGACTATATCCACATCAGCATGACACTGGTGATGTAGCAGAGAGCTGGTCTCTCACAGACAATCTCCGCTGGTAATCCAAGTGAGGCTCAGGAACAAGTAGTAAAATCCAAGAGAATAGTATCCACAGTAAATAAAGTAATCCAAGAATATCCCATCACCTTTCCCAATGACTGGACGACACACTGCATCAGGAGCAGAACTTAACTTTTATTCCACACATCCTTCTTTTAAGCATTTCTCCCATGCAAGGGAGGTACCTACAGTAATTAGTACAGTAACCAATCCTTTACACATTACCTCCCACACATCTCCTCCCCTCAGCATGACACATAATCCCATTATGCAGGACACATTTCTCCCAGTTTTCGTGATGTACCCCTAATACCAGAGATACATCCCCGGGTAGCCCTGATCTGAGTGAGCAACATACTCAAAAATCACCCGGATTGGACCAGAGGTTCGGGAGTTACATGGATGTATTTATTTGACCGACTGCACTGGAGGTAGTAGCCGAAATCAGCTCCATACATTCTGGCCTTGCGGTCGGTCTCAGTTTGAGAGATGAAACACACGAAAGTACCGGGTTACATAGACTGGGGTTGGATTCGTATGAATCCCCTTGTTCCTGGGATTCTTTCTACCGAACGGCAGGCCGTTTGGTAGTTTTTACACAAAATGATGGAAGTCTGGAGGTCTCAGCGGTGTTCGCGTGGTTGAGTGTCCGATTTGGCTTCCAGACACTCGACAACCAAACACCGCTGAGCATTCGTATGTTAAAATGGCCGCCGCCGCCACATGTTCGTATACAGAATGGCGGCCACCCAGGGAACACATAATACCTTTCGTTGAATTACCAATTATGTTGTTGGAACTTAGATGCAGGAGGTAAATGAGAGGCACACTTCACTCTGGGGAGGTCTGGTTGTTCGGTAGTTTGTTCGTATGTCGAACAGAGTGTTTTTACCGAACAACCAGACGAATGCTGCATACAATCCGTGGTTACAAAGGAAATAAAGCTAAACTTAACATTATAACAATAATACATCGGTACAGCCCAACACAATCCGCTACAGGTGATTCCTAGTGTGGCCCTAGGATACACCCACCCTTTGTATTAGCTCAGTGTGACCCTGGGAGACTCCCAACCTCTGTGTTAGCTCAGTGTGACCCCGGGAGACCCCCCACCCTCTGAGTTAGCTCAGTGTGACCCTGGGAGACCCCCAACCTCTGTGACCCCCACCCTCTGTGTTAGCTCAGTGTGACCTCAGGAGACCCCCACCCTCTGTGTTAGCTCAGTGTGACCCCGGGAGACCCCCAACCTCTGTGACCCCCACCCTCTGTGTTAGCTCAGTGTGACCTCAGGAGACCCCCACCCTCTGTGTTAGCTCAGTGTGACCCCGGGAGACCCCCAACCTCTGTGACCCCCACCCTCGGTGTTAGCTCAGTGTGACCTCAGGAGACTCCCACCCTCTGTGTTAGCTCAGTGTGACCCCGGGAGACCCCCAACCTCTATGTTAGCTCAGTGTGACTTCGGGAGATCCCCACCCTCTGTGTTAGCTCAGTGTGACCCCAGGAGACCCCCAACCTCTGTTAGCTCAGTGTGACCCGGGAGACCCCCACCCTCTGTGTTATCTCAGTGTGAACCCGGGAGACCCCCACCCTCTGCTAGCTCAGTGTGACCACGGGAGACCCCCCACCCTCTGTGTTAGCTCAGTGTGACCCCGGAAGACCCCCACCCTCTGTGTTAGCTCAGTGTGACCCCGGCAGACCCCCACCCTCTGCTAGCTCAGTGTGACCCCGAGACCCCCACCCTCCGTGTTAGCTCAGTTTGACCCCGGGAGAATCCCACCCTCTGCTAGCTCAGTGTGACCCCGGGAGACCCCCACCCTCTGCTAGCTCAGTGTGACCCCGGGAGACCCCCACCCTCTGTGCTAGCTCAGTGTGACCCCGGGAGACCCCCACCCTCAGTGTTAGCTCAGTGTGACCCCCGGGAGACCTCCAACCTCTGTCTTAGCTCAGTGTGACCCCCACCCTCCGTGTTAGGTCAGTGTGACCCCGGTAGAGCCCCACCCTCCGTGTTAGCTCAGTGTGACCCCGGGAGACCCCCACCCTCTGCTAGCTCAGTGTGACCCCGGGAGACCCCCCCCTCCGTGTTAGCTCAGTGTGACCCCGGGAGCCCCCCCCCCTCCGTGTTAGCTCAGTGTGACCCCGGGAGACCCCCACCCTCCGTGTTAGCTCAGTGTGACCCCGGGAGACCCCCACCCTCTGTGTTAGCTCAGTGTGACCCCGGGAGACCCCCACCCTCCGTGTTAGCTCAGTGTGACCCAGGGAGACCCCCACCCTCCGTGTTAGCTCAGTGTGACCCAGGGAGACCCCCACCCTCCGTGTTAGCTCAGTGTGACCCCGGGAGACCCCCACCCTCCGTGTTAGCTCAGTGTGACCCCGGGAGACCCCCACCCTCCGTGTTAGCTCAGTGTGACCCCGGGAGACCCCCACCCATTGTGTTAGCTCAGTGTGACCCCGGGAGACCCCCACCCTCCGTGTTAGCTCAGTGTGACCCCGGGAGACCCCCACCCATTGTGTTAGCTCAGTGTGACCACGGGAGACCCCCACCCTCTGTGTTAGCTCAGTGTGTGTTGGCCCGGGAGGACAGGCTGCATTGGGGGACATGGTATCGCTTTTATTGATATAATATTCTAAAAGTTTCAGGAAGTGGACTCAGGTCATGTGACCAGCCAAGGCGGCAACGCCACTTCCTCTCCCAGAACCCCGCTCTCCTCCTGTGACGTCACATCCTTTCAGCGTCCGCGCAGACCGTCCCTGGTCCGAGGTGCGCATGCGCGCTGCGTTCAGTTCCCGGCGTGCTTTGCGTGGGAGCTGACGTCAGCCGCACTCTGCCCAGTCTCCGCCGCCATTGGTGAGTGTGGAACCTGCTCAGTCCCGGGCCAGGCCTGACCGAGCCAGAGAGCGGGCCCCGGCCTCCCACATCCAGACTCCGGCCTCCACACAGCGACCGCCCGCACCCAGCCTCCAGCACGGCTCCCGGCCTGCCCCGCGCTCCCAGCCCGAGCTTCATGAATGATGTCTGCCACCAGCGTGGACCCGCAGGTAATCCCCGCACCTCCTCCACGGCGGGATCGGACTCTCACTGTGCGGAATCTGCCCCCACAGCCTGACCTGTCCCCTCCTCCTCCCCCCCCACAGCCTGACCTGCCCCCTCCTCCTCCCCCCCCCACAGCCTGACCTGTCCCCTCCTCCTCCCCCCCCCACAGCCTGACCTGCCCCCTCCCCCCCCACAGCCTGACCTGCCCCCTCCCCCCCCCCACAGCCTGACCTCCCCCTCCTCCTCCCCCCCACAGCCTGACCTCCCCCTCCTCCTCCCCCCCCACAGCCTGACCTGCCCCCTCCCCCAGCCTGATCTGCCCCCTCCCCCCCCCCACAGCCTGACCTGCCCCCTCCCCCCCCACAGCCTGACCTGCCCCCTCCCCCCTCCCCCCCCCACAGCCTGACCTGCCCCCTCCCCCCCACAGCCTGACCTGCCCCCTCCCCCCCCCACAGCCTGACCTGCCCCCTCCCCCCCCCACAGCCTGACCTGCCCCCTCCCCCCCCACAGCCTGACCTGCCCTCTCCCCCCCCACAGCCTGACCTGTCCCCTCCCCCCCCCACAGCCTGACCTGTCCCCTCCCCCCCACAGCCTGACCTGCCCCCTCCCCCCCCACAGCCTGACCTGCCCCCTCCCCCCCCCACAGCCTGACCTGCCCCCTCCCCCCCCCACAGCCTGACCTGCCCCCTCCCCCCCCACAGCCTGACCTGCCCCCTCCCCCCCACAGCCTGACCTGCCCCCTCCCCCCCCACAGCCTGACCTGCCCCCTCCCCCCCCCCACAGCCTGACCTGCCCCCTCCCCCCCCACAGCCTGACCTGCCCCCTCCCCCCCCCACAGCCTGATCTGCCCCCTCCCCCCCCCACAGCCTGACCTGCCCCCTCCCCCCCACAGCCTGACCTGCCCCCTCCCCCCCACAGCCTGACCTGCCCCCTCCCCCCCCACAGCCTGACCTGCCCCCTCCCCCCCCACAGCCTGACCTGCCCCCTCCCCCCCCACAGCCTGACCTGCCCCCTCCCCCCCCACAGCCTGACCTGCCCCCTCCCCCCCCACAGCCTGACCTGCCCCCTCCCCCCCCACAGCCTGACCTGCCCCCTCCCCCCCACAGCCTGACCTGCCCCCTCCCCCCCCACAGCCTGACCTGCCCCCCTCCCCCCCCACAGCCTGACCTGCCCCCTCCCCCCCCCACAGCCTGACCTGCCCCCTCCACCCCCACAGCCTGACCTGCCCCCTCCCCCCCACAGCCTGACCTGCCCCCTCCCCCCCACAGCCTGACCTGCCCCCTCCCCCCCACAGCCTGACCTGCCCCCTCCCCCCCCACAGCCTGACCTGCCCCCTCCCCCCCCCACAGCCTGACCTGCCCCCTCCCCCCCCACAGCCTGACCTGCCCCCTCCCCCCCACAGCCTGACCTGCCCCCTCCCCCCCCACAGCCTGACCTGCCCCCTCCCCCCCCACAGCCTGACCTGCCCCCTCCCCCCCCACAGCCTGACCTGCCCCCTCCCCCCCACAGCCTGACCTGCCCCCTCCCCCCCCACAGCCTGACCTGCCCCCTCCCCCCCCACAGCCTGACCTGCCCCCCTCCCCCCCCCCAAAGCCTGACCTGCCCCCCTCCCCCCCCCACAGCCTGACCTGCCCCCCCCACAGCCTGACCTGCCCCCCTCCCCCCCCCACAGCCTGACCTGCCCCCCTCCCCCCCCACAGCCTGACCTGCCCCCTCCCCCCCCACAGCCTGACCTGCCCCCCTCCCCCCCACAGCCTGACCTGCCCCCTCCCCCCCCAGCCTGACCTGCCCCCTCCCCCCCACAGCCTGACCTGCCCCCTCCCCCCCACAGCCTGACCTGCCCCCTCCTCCCCACAGCCTGACCTGCCCCCTCCCCCCCACAGCCTGACCTGCCCCCTCCCCCCCACAGCCAGACCTGCCCCCTCCCCCCCACAGCCAGACCTGCCCCCTCCCCCCCACAGCCAGACCTGCCCCCTCCCCCCCACAGCCAGACCTGCCCCCTCCCCCCCACAGCCAGACCTGCCCCCTCCCCCCCACAGCCAGACCTGCCCCCTCCCCCCCACAGCCAGACCTGCCCCCTCCCCCCCACAGCCAGACCTGCCCCCTCCCCCCCACAGCCAGACCTGCCCCCTCCCCCCCACAGCCAGACCTGCCCCCTCCCCCCCACAGCCAGACCTGCCCCCTCCCCCCCACAGCCAGACCTGCCCCCTCCCCCCCACAGCCAGACCTGCCCCCTCCCCCCCACAGCCAGACCTGCCCCCTCCCCCCACAGCCAGACCTGCCCCCTCCCCCCACAGCCAGACCTGCCCCCTCCCCCCCACAGCCAGACCTGCCCCCTCCCCCCCCACAGCCAGACTTGCCCCCTCCCCCCCACAGCCAGACTTGCCCCCTCCCCCCCCACAGCCAGACTTGCCCCCTCCCCCCCCACAGCCAGACTTGCCCCCTCCCCCCCCACAGCCAGACTTGCCCCCTCCCCCCCCACAGCCAGACTTGCCCCCTCCCCCCCACAGCCAGACTTGCCCCCTCCCCCCCACAGCCAGACTTGCCCCCTCCCCCCCCACAGCCAGACTTGCCCCCTCCCCCCCACAGCCAGACTTGCCCCCTCCCCCCCCACAGCCAGACTTGCCCCCTCCCCCCCCACAGCCAGACTTGCCCCCTCCCCCCCACAGCCAGACTTGCCCCCTCCCCCCCCACAGCCAGACTTGCCCCCTCCCCCCCCACAGCCAGACTTGCCCCCTCCCCCCCCACAGCCAGACTTGCCCCCTCCCCCCCCACAGCCAGACTTGCCCCCTCCCCCCCCACAGCCAGACTTGCCCCCTCCCCCCCCACAGCCAGACTTGCCCCCTCCCCCCCCACAGCCAGACTTGCCCCCTCCCCCCCCACAGCCAGACTTGCCCCCTCCCCCCCCACAGCCAGACTTGCCCCCTCCCCCCCCACAGCCAGACTTGCCCCCTCCCCCCCCACAGCCAGACTTGCCCCCTCCCCCCCCACAGCCAGACTTGCCCCCTCCCCCCCCACAGCCAGACTTGCCCCCTCCCCCCCCACAGCCAGACTTGCCCCCTCCCCCCCACAGCCAGACTTGCCCCCTCCCCCCCCACAGCCAGACTTGCCCCCTCCCCCCCCACAGCCAGACTTGCCCCCTCCCCCCCCACAGCCAGACTTGCCCCCTCCCCCCCCACAGCCAGACTTGCCCCCTCCCCCCCCACAGCCAGACTTGCCCCCTCCCCCCCCACAGCCAGACTTGCCCCCTCCCCCCCCACAGCCAGACTTGCCCCCTCCCCCCCCACAGCCAGACTTGCCCCCTCCCCCCCCACAGCCAGACTTGCCCCCTCCCCCCCCACAGCCAGACTTGCCCCCTCCCCCCCCACAGCCAGACTTGCCCCCTCCCCCCCCACAGCCAGACTTGCCCCCTCCCCCCCCACAGCCAGACTTGCCCCCTCCCCCCCCACAGCCAGACTTGCCCCCTCCCCCCCCACAGCCAGACTTGCCCCCTCCCCCCCCCACAGCCAGACTTGCCCCCTCCCCCCCCCACAGCCAGACTTGCCCCCTCCCTCCCCACAGCCAGACTTGCCCCCTCCCTCCCACAGCTTGATCTGCCTCTTCACCAACTGACCAAAGTGCCCTATCTCCCCCACCAACTGAACTGCTCCCCCTCTCCCCCTTTTTTCTCTCCCCTCCCCCTTTTTTCTCTCCCCTCCTCCTTTTTTCTCTCCCCTCCCCCTTTTTCCTCTCCCCTCCCCCTTTTTCCTCTCCCCTCCCCCTTTTTCCTCTCCCCTCCCCCTTTTTCCTCTCCCCTCCCCCTTTTTCCTCTCCCCTCCCCCTTTTTCCTCTCCCCTCCCCCTTTTTCCTCTCCCCTCCCCCTCTCCCCCTTTTTCCTCTCCCCTCCCCCTCTCCCCCTTTTTCCTCTCCCCTCTCCCCTCCCCCTCTCCCCCTTTTTCCTCTCCCCTCTCCCCTCCCCCTCTCCCCCTTTTTCCTCTCCCCTCTCCCCTCCCCCTCTCCCCCTTTTTCCTCTCCCCTCCCCCTCTCCCCCTTTTTCCTCTCCCCTCCCCCTCTCCCCCTTTTTCCTCCCCCTCCCCTTCCCCCCTTTTTCCTCCCCCTCCCCTTCCCCCCTTTTTCCTCCCCCTCCCCTTCCCCCCCTTTTTCCTCCCCCTCCCCTTCCCCCCCTTTTTTCCTCCCCCCCTTTTTTCCTCCCCCCCCTTTTTCCTCCCCCCTTTTTCCTCCCCCCCTTTTTCCTCCCCCCCTTTTTCCTCCCCCTCCCCCCTTTTTCCTCCCCCTCCCCTTCCCCCCCTTTTTTCCTCCCCCCCTTTTTTCCTCCCCCCCCTTTTTCCTCCCCCCTTTTTTCCTCCCCCCTTTTTTCCTCCCCCCCTTTTTCCTCCCCCCCTTTTTCCTCCCCCCCTTTTTCCTCCCCCCCCTTTTTCCTCCCCCCCCTTTTTCCTCCCCCCCCTTTTTCCTCCCCCCCCTTTTTCCTCCCCCCCTTTTTCCTCCCCCCCTTTTTCCTCCCCCCCTTTTTCCTCCCCCCCCTTTCCTCCCCCCCCTTTCCTCCCCCCCCTTTCCTCCCCCCCCTTTCCTCCCCCCTTTTCGTCCCCCCCTTTTCGTCCCCCCTTTTCCTCTCCCCTTTTTTTGTCCCCATCCCCTCTTTTGTCCCCTCTCCCCATCCCCTCTTTTGTCCCCTCTCCCCATCCCCTCTTTTGTCCCCTCTCCCCATCCCCTCTTTTGTCCCCTCTCCCCATCCCCTCTTTTGTCCCCTCTCCCCATCCCCTCTTTTGTCCCCTCTCCCCATCCCCTCTTTTGTCCCCTCTCCCCATCCCCTCTTTTGTCCCCTCTCCCCATCCCCTCTTTTGTCCCCTCTCCCCATCCCCTCTTTTGTCCCCTCTCCCCATCCCCTCTTTTGTCCCCTCTCCCCATCCCCTCTTTTGTCCCCTCTCCCCATCCCCTCTTTTGTCCCCTCTCCCCATCCCCTCTTTTGTCCCCTCTCCCCATCCCCTCTTTTGTCCCCTCTCCCCATCCCCTCTTTTGTCCCCTCTCCCCATCCCCTCTTTTGTCCCCTCTCCCCATCCCCTCTTTTGTCCCCTCTTTTGTCCCCTCTTTTGTCCCCTCTCCCCATCCCCTCTTTTGTCCCCTCTCCCCATCCCCTCTTTTGTCCCCTCTCCCCATCCCCTCTTTTGTCCCCTCTCCCCATCCCCTCTTTTGTCCCCTCTCCACATCCCCTCTTTTGTCCCCTCTCCACATCCCCTCTTTTGTCCCCTCTCCACATCCCCTCTTTTGTCCCCTCTCCACATCCCCTCTTTTTCCCCTCTCCACATCCCCTCTTTTTCCCCTCTCCACATCCCCTCTTTTTTCCCCCTCTCCCCATCCCCTCTTTTTTTCCCCTCTCCCCATCCCCTCTTTTTTTCCCCTCTCCCCATCCCCTCTTTTTTCCCCCTCTCCCCATCCCCTCTTTTTTCCCCCTCTTTTTTCCCCCTCTCCCCATCCCCTCTTTTTTCCCCCTCTCCCCATCCCCTCTTTTTTCCCCCTCTCCCCATCCCCTCTTTTTTCCCCCTCTCCCCATCTCCTCTTTTTTCCCCCTCTCCCCACCCCCTCTTTTTTCCCCTCTCCCCATCCTTTTCCCCTCTCCCCATCCTTTTCCCCTCTCCCCATCCTTTTCCCCTCTCCCCATCCTTTTCCCCTCTCCCCATCCTTTTCCCCTCTCCCCATCCTTTTCCCCTCTCCCCATCCTTTTCCCCTCTCCCCATCCTTTTCCCCTCTCCCCATCCTTTTCCCCTCTCCCCATCCTTTTCCCCTCTCCCCATCCTTTTCCCCTCTCCCCATCCTTTTCCCCTCTCCCCATCCTTTTCCCCTCTCCCCATCCTTTTCCCCTCTCCCCATCTCCTTTTTTTCCCCTCTCCCCATCCCCTCTTTTTTTCCCCTCTCCCCATCCTTTTTCCCCTGCCCCACCCTTTTCCCCCTGCCCCACCCTTTTCCCCCTCCTCTACCCTTTTCCCCCTCCTCTACCCTTTTCCCCCTCCTCTACCCTTTCCCCCTCCTCTACCCTTTTCCCCCTCCTCTACCCTTTTCCCCCTCCTCTACCCTTTTCCCCCTCCTCTGCCCCCTTTTCCCCCTCCTCTGCCCCCTTTTCCCCCTCCTCTGCCCCCTTTTCCCCCTCCTCTGCCCCCTTTTCCCCCTCCTCTGCCCCCTTTTCCCCCTCCTCTGCCCCCTTTTCCCCCTCCTCTGCCCCCTTTTCCCCCTCCTCTGCCCCCTTTTCCCCCTCCTCTGCCCCCTTTTCCCCCTCCTCTCTGCCCCTCTTATCCCCCCTTTTTCTCCCTCCCCCTCTCTCCTTCCCTCCTCTTTCCCCTCCCTGCCTCCTGTTGCCTCTTCCTTTATTTCTATCTCTTCCAAACCTCTTCCATGTAATATGCTTATTGATTTTTTTTTCTTTCTTTCTTTCTTGTTTTTTTCTGTTCTTGTGCCTGAATCCCACCAGAGACCAAAAGGACAAGACAGTAAAGGTGAGTTGTAAGGTGTCAGCATCCTCTATTGATTGTAATGCAGCTTGTTTAATATCCATGAGCGTAGGAATAGACATATAACCCATTGAAAGTGGCTGTCAAGATTCTCATTGTATACCTGTAGCAAGATATGGCACTTGATATAGATATATATACATACAATAGGATGGCAGTTTTGCACTCCAGCTCTCCTCCAAGTTTTGGCCCGGTTCTCAGCTGCACACAAATACAATCTCCAAAAAGAAAGCCAGCACTCAAGGACTTCAACGTGAAAAAATAGGCATTTAATCCAAGTGGTCAACGTTTCAGTTCACAACTGTGAACTTTCCTGAGGACAGGACGTTGAAGTCCTTGAGTGCTGGCTTTCTTTTTGGAGAATAAATATGTATATATGTATGTATCTATATGATTCATTCTCCTAGCTCCAATTCTGGCGTTGGAAATGGTTTTATGGAGATAGGTGGTTTGCATAGCAGGTGCTGTGCTATCACTGGCTTTCTGCAATTGAACTATTGTACATTCCACGTTAAAATGACGTGAGTGAATCATTTCCCCTTGCAATTTCCATTTATTCAAATGCAATGTGCTAGGTGTTTATATATAGCCTACCGTGGCTGGGTGGGTTTTCTTTGTCAGGTTATTTTTATGTCTGTCCTTCTGATTATCCTACATCTACAGGTTAATCTTAATATCCCTTATGTCTTGGAACTGCTTTTCCCATGATGCTTTATCAGCCAGAAGACTGAGTAAGATGGGAAAGGCAGTTCACAAAGCTGACTTGAGTTTCTGATTTAATGGTCCATGCAGACGTATTGCTCAGTGTTAGGACCCCAGAGGCCAGGGTACTACCTCAATCATCAAGAGACACGTTTAACTTCTTACAAATTGCAAATGACTCACTCCATGTGCTCTTAGTGTACCAACTGTGTGACTACTGTCACTTACCAGAATATTGAATTATTATTTATTAAGTGCCAACAAATTCTGTAGCACTGTGCAATGGGTAGTTTTAGTCTGTATTGGAAAAAAAAATAGTTTTATGTTAAGATGTTGGCTTATTATCCCTTTTTTCAAATTCCTAAACAAGTACGAGGCCTATGCATATAGATGAAATTTTATAGCTGAATAGAAACTGCAGGGTTATTTACTGAAGCGAGAATCGTGCTGAATCTCCAAGTTCTCGATTCTCACGTTCCTGAATAACTCTTACTCGCCTTGTCAGCACAGACACATTACAGTATAGAGATTCTTACTTAGCTCTCCCTGAATCCATGTTAAACTGTGTGAAATAATAAACTATTTCTTTCACTAAGTTAGTTTTCAAATTCATTTCTCCTCCCAAAGTTTTCCCACTAGGACGCTCAAACAATGATCTTATTTCAGTTCAAAACGGATCCCTGCACCAGAAGGACAACGTGCATGATAATGACTTTGAGCAGTATCTGTCTGGACCGTCTAACCAGGTGAGATTTCAGTATTCCACCAGTGTCAACAGTACTCTAATATAAAAGTATATAATCATGTCTGTCAAACCTGTAAATAACACAAACGTTACCAAAAAGACCAGGTGAAGCTCCCCCAAATCTCAAATATTGTATGTTTGTATCAGGTTTCTTTTTGTTACTGAGTTCTGGTGTTTGGGCATTGCTTATCAATTGACCTTATAAGGATTGTTTTAAGCAGGTCCTATATTAAAAGCAGTGGTTTTAGTGTAAACCTGGATGTAGCTGGAGCACTCCCCTGTCCTGACTTTCAACAGTCCTGATGAGAAAGGGGCACTATATAGTCACTAAAACAGTTTTGGTGTATAGAACATGCCCCTGCAGTCTCACTGCTCAATTCTCTGCCATTTAGGTGTGAAATCACTTTGTTTATGCTGCTCTTGCCACACCTTCCTGCATGTGACTTGCACAGCATTCCTAAACACTTCCTGTAAAGAGAGATCTAATGTTTAACCCCTTAAGGACCAAACTTCTGGAATAAAAGGGAATCCTTACATGTCAGACATGTCATGTGTCCTTAAGGGGTTAAACTTCCTTTACTGCACAGTCTGTTTAATCAAGCAATTCTCATCTCCTGCTCTGTTAATAGCTTGCTAGACCCTGCAGGTGCCTCCTGTGTGTGCTTGAAGTTCAATTTACGGAGCAGGCAATAACAGCATATAAAATAAGCACACTGTGCTGTCAGATCTGATTGAAAATGAAACAACTGGTCTTCCATTATATTACACCTTACATAGTCTGTTTCTACAATTCTAGATATTTACATCTAGTGAATATATATATATATATATATATATATATATAGGAATTTGTTTTACTTCCTTGTTTTCAGGTTGTACCACTTTTTAATTCCCATATTCCCATTCCCCTGCTGTGTGTGTCTGTCTGTCTCCTACTTTAACAGCCTTCTTGAGCCTAAAGAAGCATCTTGTGTGTGAATAAAGTTCAATTTACAGAGCAGGAAATAAAAAGGTCTAAAGCAGTTTGACATCTTATTAAATTTGTATTATATATATTTTTCATGCAGGCTGTGAGAGTCCCAGCCAGGGGAGGTTTAGCTATTAACAGAAACAAAAGTAGCTAAACTCCCACATGGCAGAGAATTGGGCAGTGATACTGCATGGGCATGATCTATACACCAAAACTGCTTCATTGAGCTGAAATTATTTTTTTTATGTCTATAGTATCCCTTTAATGTAATGGTTCTGGCATCTAGAGACTGTCCTCGCAAAGAAAATGCTGTGTTTTCATTGCTCCCTAAATGGTGGCTACTAGTGGTGGTCATAGGTAGCAATGAAAACACTGCCTTTTTCTCTGCGAGGAAAGTCTCTGGGGACTTCCTGGCTTCGTCATGTAAAGGTTGCAGAACTGACGTTCTGCATTGGGACGCTGAGCGATTCCCATAAAAAATCTTTAGCACAATGCATCTCTGATTGGATGCTGATTGACACAGAGTGGCGTTTACCATACATGCGCAATAGCCTCCCAATACTCTCCTTTGGAAAAGCCTTAGATTGGCTATGATCATCAGGGTCGCATGGACACCTGTGCACTTGAGGATTACAGGTAAGTAAAACTGCTTTTCTAATGTTCGAGGGAATTTAAATAGTTACAGTAATGCATTAGGAATGCATGTTCCTTTAAACCAGGGCTCGACAAATACCTGGCACCTCCTCCTCCTCTCTCTATCTCTGCTCTGGGAGGAAGTGAAGGGAACTGTAACTACTTACTCCCAGTGCTGAGACTGCACAGGAGAATGACAAGCTGGCAGGGAAACGAGTTCTATATGAAGGAAACTTTTTTTTTTTTTAGTGTCTAGCTAGCAGAAACTTTAGTTACAAGTTTTTTTTTAACCACAAAAATACAATTCTTAAAGAAAGAATAGCGACCGTTGGCATTGGCTCCATTAGGAAGGTGCCATACACCCACCAACCCTGCCATTCTTTGTGATTGAGAGGGTGGATATATATATAACCATTAAGTACCAACTGTTAGGCAAGGACTTGCGTGGTTTGTGTAACCCCTCCCCTCATACATATGCTCGGAAGTTGCCTACTCGAATCTTCAGATTTCATTTTATCTTCATTTTAATGGTCACTGTAAATCTTTGTTATTGTATTCATGGTGTTGGGGTTTTTATACGAAATGTTGATTAAAGTGAGGTAATACTGTGGAATCTCTGTAGGCTCCACATTTGAACCGGTCCACCCACGATTACTCTTTATAGTGATCCCTTATTGTATTAGTATGAAAACAGTTGTAAATGTTTTGCTTTTTTCACTATACTTCTCTGTATGAAAACAGATTGTAGATCTCTCTACTAAAGAGGTAGAAACATCTAAACCAGTTGTGCCGAAAAGGTAGATCCCCAAATGTTGTAGAACTCCTACATCGGGAGATCTACCTTATGGGCACCCCTGATCTAAAGGTATCTGTCCAGGTCAACGTATCATACTCCTCACTTGTCCACGTTTTGACTGTTTCTTATTTTGTTCTTAGACATGTTGCTTATTCATGTTCTCACTGCAAAGTAGTTGTTGGGGTTAAGATGTTGTACTCATTCTTACTCCCATTTCCCCATGCAAAACTATTAATGGCAATTTTCTTTTATTTTCCAATAGAGTAACAGCTACCCATCCATGACGGATCCATACCTTTCCAGTTACTACCCTCCATCTATTGGGTTTCCGTACTCTCTCAGCGAGGCACCCTGGTCAACTGGTGGGGACCCTCCGATCCCATACCTCACCCCGTATGGACAGCTTAGCAATGGCGACCATCACTTTATGCACGATGCAGTTTTTGGCCAACCCGGAGGTCTGGGGAGCAATATCTACCAGCATCGCTTTAACTTCTTCCCAGAAAACCCTGCTTTCTCTGCCTGGGGTACTAGTGGCTCTCAAGGGCAGCAGACACAGAACTCGGCTTATGGGGGCAGCTATAGCTACCCCCCAAGTTCCTTGGGCGGAACTATAGTAGATGGACAGACTGGCTTTCACAATGAGACTCTGAATAAAGCTCCCGGTATGAACAGCATTGAACAGGGCATGGTTGGTCTAAAGATTGGCAGCAATGTCAGCGCATCCGCAGTGAAGACTTTGGGATCTGTGGTTAATAGTGTAGGAATGCCAAGTGCCCTCTCTGGCAATGGAAGCACAAGTATAAGTATGCCTCCATCAAAACCAACCTCATGGGCGGCCATAGCCAGTAAACCTGCCAAGCCACAGCCGAAAGCTAAAACTAAGCCGGTGACTATTATTGGAGGGGCCTTGCCACCACCTCCCATCAAGCATAACATGGACATAGGTACCTGGGACAATAAGGGGCCCGTTGCAAAGTCTCCCATGCCTCAACAAATCCCATCACCCCAATCCATCCAGCAGCCACAACCACAACAGCAGCTGTTGCAGCCCATCCCAGCTCAACCCCCTCCTCTTTCTCAACCACCGTACCAAAATCCTCCACCACCCCCGCAACAGCCGCAGGCACCTCAAAATCGTTGGGTTGCCCCACGTAACAGGAATGCAGCCTATGGGCAAGGTGGAGGTTCAGATGGCAATTCCCTTGGAGGGACCCAGTCTCACGCTGTCCCTGGTAGTGATTCCCACCCAGTTCTGGAGAAACTGAAAGCTGCCCACAGCTACAACCCCAAGGACTTCGACTGGAACCTTAAAAATGGCCGAGTGTTTATAATAAAGAGTTACTCTGAGGATGACATCCACCGTTCCATCAAGTACTCAATCTGGTGTAGCACGGAGCATGGGAACAAACGCCTGGACAGCGCGTTCCGCTCCATGAACGCCAAAGGCCCCGTCTATCTGCTCTTTAGCGTCAACGGCAGTGGACACTTCTGCGGGGTAGCAGAGATGCGGTCTCCTGTGGACTATGGCACCAGTGCTGGCGTCTGGTCTCAGGACAAGTGGAAGGGCAAATTCGATGTCAAGTGGCTCTTTGTCAAGGACGTCCCCAACAACCAACTTAGGCACATCCGTCTCGAGAACAACGATAACAAACCTGTCACAAACTCCCGAGACACACAGGAGGTGCCCTTAGAAAAAGCAAAACTGGTGCTAAAAATCATTGCCACTTACAAGCACACGACCTCCATCTTTGATGACTTTTCTCATTATGAGAAGCGGCAAGAAGAGGAAGAGGTCGTGCGCAAGGTAATACTCAAATCCGACTCTTGCTAAGCGGGGTTTTGGTGTCAGATTTGGTGCCTGTCCAGGCAAGTGAGATCTGGTCATAAAATGATGCTGTCCGTATAAAAGTGACCAGAGACTAATATTGATTTTTAGTGTACAATCCCATGTATTCTATACCTAGAGTTCCCACAGTATTGACATTATGCACGTCTTTTCTTTTAGCTCAGTAAAACAGCTGTAATACTAACCTTTCAAAGCAGCTCGTATCTCCTATTGGCTGCTGTAAAAGGGGGACCTGTGCAGATTGAAGCCACTTGTTGCTGTTACGCATGTATCTCCTGCCCAAGCTTTTGCACCATTTCCAAACACTTGCAGGAGTTTCCATATGCCGAGAGAGCTCAAGCAGTCTGTCATTTCCTCTTAGTGTCTTGCGCCAACCTCTTGTCTAAAGGAAAACTGTGTGAAATGTGATTTCTTAGATCAACTGTAAAAGCAATGCAGGCAGCAGTGTGAAAAGGCACCCTTTTGGTTTTAAGACTATTTTTTTTTATTTTAGTTTTTGCTTGTAAGGCAAGGGAAATAGAGGAGCAAATCCGCCCCCCCCCAGCAATTTCTGATTTAATAACAGGAGCCATGTGTATTGTTAGCCTATTACTGACTGCTATTGGTGAAGGTATCTGTCCGTTATTGGCGGTCTCACACCTGTGTGATTGCTTGTAACATAAGGGAGTCATGACTGACACCTTCAGGATCCTATCAGGAAAGGGAAGGACATGACCGGCCTCCTCATTCACAGAGCTTTATAATATGTGCTAGAAGTCTGAAAGGGCTGGTTTTAAAACACAGGGGCCTTTTCTTGCATTTCTCTATACAACTTTTCTTTTGTTATAAACAAAAAATAAACTGACTACAGCTGTCCTTCTGAAGAGGATGGTGTTGTATATAAATGTGTAGAATTTCTGCTCTAGGTAGGGTTAACATCATATATTTGCACTTACTAATGGGCTGCATAGATGTAGAGACTGCATGGTTAGTGCTTGCTTAGCAGCTGCACGTGTTTGGGAATATCTATTCGGCCATATTTCCTCTCTGCATGAGGTGAATCCTGTCCCCTATACTGTCGCAGGTAGATAGTAAATCCTGCTGGCCATCAGAAAAATGTCCAGGAAAGCTCAGATCAAACATGGCAGTCACCACTCCCAGTAGGCGAGCAGCTTGGGAGTAACAGGACAAGTTTCCTGGATCCCTGAAATCCACCCTCTGCACAGCCTGATCTATCTGGTAAGCGTTTTCCTGCCCCTAAAGCATTTATGTGTAGCTTTAGCCATATTAATAAAATGTTTATAAAGTGCATGTAGCAGCACCAATAAGCCCTGTTTTCCTCTCAGTCCCTTGTTCTGATGGATCCTTAGTTTACAGCACATGACGCCCGGAGGATTTAGCGACAGACTGCACAGCCTATCAGCGCACATTACCTACTGTATGTAATGACTGGCAGGTATTTACCTATTCAGTCCCAGACTGGTGGGCAGAGCAATGAGCAGTACCCCCCCCCCCCCTTCTGCGTCTGAAAAGAGATAAATTGCACCCTTACCTTTGTCCGTGGTGTAATCCCAGCCTTCTGGATTTTTTAAAAACTTTTCTTGTAATGTTTGGCTGGGTTTCGACAGCTGTATTGCCATTTACTGGTAGCTAGCTGGGTAACCCAAACCTTAATTTAACATGAAAAAAATAGACAATTACTAATGTGGTTTATGGTTAACACTTTAATTGCCAGAGCAGCGTGTGATAAAGTGTCACCCCCCGCTCTGGCACTGAAAGGGTTACAGTTAGCGGTAAGTGCCGTTTTTCTGCTTGTTGTGGGCGTCCTCTGTGTGATTCCTTTTCAGATTGCTGCATTTTTTTATTTTTCGTACTAAAGAACAACTGTCATCAAATGTTAACTTTTTTTTTTCTGTAAGTGAATTCCATTTAATGAAACTTGATAATTATGTATTTTTTTTTAAATGATGGATATTTTTGAGAGAGACTGTCACTTTTTATCTTGCCGAGCGGCCATGTTGGGTCAGACTCTACTGTTCTCTGGCCAACTGCTGCCCAGCCTAACTTACTGCTGCTGTTTGCTCTGTTTTCCAGCAAGTTAGTTTGAGCAGCACTTGGTCAGATCGCTGTAGTGTCTGATTCAATATGGCCGCTCAGCCAGAGAGAAAGTCACATTTGCTCAAAAATCAATGTACTTCATAACCAAAAAATATAATTGTGTTTCATTAAATATTCTAAAAATGAGAGAGAAAATGTACTGATGGTTGTCCTTTAAGACCTGGACATGCATTGCTTTGCCTTTACTAAATCTGTCTTTCTGTGTTGTAAACAAGCGTGAAATCGCTGTGAACTTCTCACTCATTAAGAGCTTCAATGAATTGTGGGTGGATTATTTTTTTTTTCTGTTAATCAAGATCTTGATGTGATACATTAATACGAGAATAAACCTTTTCAAAGTCAAATTGTGTCTTCCAAATCCATGAACTTTCTAATTGTTATTCCTTAATTGGGGGATTCTGCTAATCGATTTATTTCATATTCTGTTTCCATGAGTGTTGCTTGTGGCTTCAGTTCTGGTTTACTAGAAGTTGATTGACGGTAGCTGCCACGTGTGTTCCTTCCTCACTGGTATTGTGCAGAGATCCTGCCAAGTGATTATTGAGAAGCTCTATCCAACCGAGCATGGAGCACTCTGTATTCTAATCTCCAATATGTGCAATGACGGCGGAGTTGAGACCTCTGCAGACAGACATCTATGTTGCATTATGATATTTTTATGGTTTTTGCTAAAAACTTTAAGAATTTAGTTACTGGTCTCTTTTTTGCATGTGAGGTTATACTTCTACTGTAATCACATCCAGTGCTCACTGAACCATTCCATTACTGCCAGCAAACTCCAAAGTCTTCATTGCAACAAGAGCCAGAAACAAAATTATTCTAAGTGTACACCCCCATCTGCCATGGTCGTAACAAATCTTTTTACAGGCACTATTTTTGCAATAAATATGAATGGTTCCCTTAACATCAGGAAACCTTGCCTCTGTTTGGCTGAGTGTACTAGGCAGTAGTAGTCTGGAGCTCCAAGGTCTGCTCCCTCTGGCTGGGGGCTGATATTAAACATTTCCTGCTCCTCTCATTTAAAATATGGCAGTACTTGTGCAATGGTGGTTATGTGAAGTGACTGGCATGATCTCTGCACAAAGCATGTCACATTTCTACAAAAAGGGCTTAAGTACATTCTGTTTTCCACTTGCAACCTTTACACAGTGCAGAGAACACCAGACACATGGTGGCTTGAAATTGTAATGCATTATTTCAATTGTAGTGTCAATTTGTGAACAGTAGTTGGATCGCTTTATTACTTGGGCACAACTAGTGCACTGTTCTGTATTTTTGCATTCATGCAACTATTCCATCTCATTGAAGTGGTTATAGTGCCCAGAGTTCCCTGGCGCTGTCCCTCCATTCAGTGTTAAATCATTACATCTCATTGAAGTGGTTGTAGTGCCCAGCGTCCCCTGGCGCTGTCCCTCCATTCAGTGTTAAATCATTCCATCTCATTGAAGTGGTTATAGTGCCAAGCGTCCCCTGGTGCTGTCCCTCCATTCAGTGTTAAATCATTACATCTCATTGAAGTGGTTGTAGTGCCCAGCGTCCCCTGGTGCTGTCCCTCCATTCAGTGTTAAATCATTACATCTCATTGAAGTGGTTGTAGTGCCCAGCGTCCCCTGGTGCTGTCCCTCCATTCAGTGTTAAATCATTCCATCTCATTGAAGTGGTTATAGTGCCAAGCGTCCCCTGGTGCTGTCCCTCCATTCAGTGTTAAATCATTCCATCTCATTGAAGTGGTTATAGTGCCCAGCGTCCCCTGGTGCTGTCAATCCATTCAGTGTTAAATCATTCCATCTCATTGAAGTGGTTGTAGTGCCAAGCGTCCCCTGGTGCTGTCCCTCCATTCAGTGTTAAATCATTCCATCTCATTGAAGTGGTTGTAGTGCCCAGCGTCCCCTGGTGCTGTCCCTCCATTCAGTGTTAAATCATTCCATCTCATTGAAGTGGTTGTAGTGCCCAGCGTCCCCTGGTGCTGTCCCTCCATTCAGTGTTAAATCATTCCATCTCATTGAAGTGGTTGTAGTGCCCAGCGTCCACTGGTGCTGTCCCTCCATTTAATGTTATATCATTCCATCTCATTGAAGTGGATATAGGGCCCAGAGTCCCCTGCTGCTGCCCCTCTATTCAATTTTAAGCCGTTCCATCTCATTGAAGTGGGTATAGTGCCCAGGGTCCCCTGTCCCATTTTCTAGCAGTTTAACACTGAAAGAGGGTCCCTGGTCACCATAGGCCCTGCCCCCACTGGAGGTGTGGCAATGGCAGAGATTACACACTTCCTTGTAACCATACCAATTCACAAGAGCTGGAAGCAGTCAGCTGACACTCTGTCAATCACAGCTGCCCATTACTGCTCAGGCTAGTGCTTCCTCATTCTGCCAAGCAGTACAGAGTGGATTAATGAATGGTTTAACATTGAAAGGAAGGATTCATACTTTAACCATGTCATTTAGTGAAACCGTTATAGTGGTTTGTGAGTGCAGCACTCTTCTCAATGGAAATTTTAATACACATATAACCATTAATTTCAAGGTAAAACTGTCTTTAAATATTCATTCTGTGTTGTGTCTGGGCTCTCGGTATATTTAAATAGCATCTGGCTCTTATTACCTGTCTGAACTAATCTGAAAGTACTAAAGTGTTATGGTAAATAAGTGCCTAATTTAAAAAATATATATTTTGTATAACACTCATGGTTTTGAAATACTGTGAATTTCTGCAAATGAAAGATTTGTCGCTTACGACCATCCCAGCCTCCTGGAAGAATTCATGCCTTGCTTTAATTGTCAGAAAATGCAATTACTACTGCTGTATTGGTCCAGGTGTCCAGGTCACACACCCTTATTGCCCAAGCTGGCAGTCACAAATTTTGCAGCCAATATTATTTTCCTTTCTTAAATCATGCGCATGTAAGTAGGTGTAATTTGGCCGATACAGCATGTTATTATTTATAAAGCACCAACAAGTTCCGTAGCGCTGTACAATGGGTGGACTAACAGAGGGATTGAGGGCTCTGCTCGATGAGCTTACATGCTAGAGGGAATGGGGTATAGTGACAAAGAAGGTAAGGGTAGTGTAGAAAAGTAGGTTGCTAGGATAGTATTCACTGAGGGCTTCGTGTTTTGTTTTGATGACAGTTTCAGGAGAGGAATCAGGGTGCGGGGAGAGAAAGCTGTTCAGTTTAATTCATATGCTTTCCTAAAGAAGTACGTTTTTGAAGGAGTGCAGATTTGGTGAAAGTCTAACAGAGATGGGGAAGGGCATTCCATTGGAACGGTACAGCCCTAGAGAAGTCTTTAACCCCTTAAGGACCAAACTTCTGGAATAAAAGGGAATCATGACATGTCACACATGTCATGTGTCCTTAAGGGGTTAAAGGACTATAGTGCCAGGAAAACATACTCGTGCCCCCACCCTCAGGGTCCCACTCCTGCCGGGCTGGATGGAGAGGAAGGGGTTAAACTTACCTCTTTCTCCAGTGCCAGGCAGGGAGCTCTCCGCCTCCTCTTCAGCTGAATGCGCATGCCGTGCACGCATTTAGCCAGTCTCATAGGAAAGCATTTACAATGCTTTCCTATGGACACTGGCGTCTTCTCACTGTGATTTTCACAGTGAGAAGCACGCAAGCGGCTGTCAGTGAGACAGCCACTAGAGGCTGGATTAACCCAAATATAAGCATAGCAGTTTCTCTGAAAACTGCTATGTTTATTGAAAAAAGGGTTAACCCTAGATGGACCAGGCACCCAGACCACTTCATTAAGCTGAAGTGGTCTGGGTGCCTATAGTGGTCCTTTAAGGTATAAAATGTATATAGAAGGACTTTAGTCGCTGTTGTATGGCAGCACCCGTGGGGGATTCACCTTCCTGACAGACCGGAAACCTTCTGAAACCTAAAATTAATCAACTATTGGGTCTGTCCCCTGTACACCCTCTCTGCATGTATACAACTTGCTCTCCCCAAACCTACCTCAGTTTATGCCCATCTCACACGAAGGATGAATGGAGGTAATATCGGCTGGAGATTGGGGGAGAGGGGATAGTGAAAGGTGGCTACCTACTGGATGCAAATCCGTGTAGACAACCTCTTAATTAATGAATACAAATAAAATGGAGTTATTCTCTAGACCCGGTAAAAAGCCCAAAATAGCCGCGTTATAAAACAAGTTGGAGAGTTCGGCACGGCTAATTTGCCCTACAATTCTTGGTTTTATGAATACACACCCAACGTGTTAAACAGAACAGTTTCAGTTTGTGTCATTTTTCACTGTTTCTGTTAAAACTACATTTAGAATTTTGTAAAGGCCAGGTGATATAGAAAGGTTATCCAGCTATAGCAATATACCAAGTGAACAGACCCAGTGTATGGCGTCTCCTTCATTTTGTGCTAATAAAGTTTTAGTGGGTTGAATTTGTGTCTGCTGTACATCGCTCAGTGCAGCTGGGATCTGGGTTGTGCGGTAAGTTTTTAAAGGTTTTTTTTTTTTTTTATCTCCAATTTCTTCACCAAATTGCAGTGTAGCTAAATGAATGCTCTGTAAAATCCGCTGAGAATTCAGGAAATTCTAGTCCAAAGTGTTCTGGAGCTGCCGTTTGATAGCATTGAGTTAATGTGGTTTCATGATACGGAGTAGGATGATAGGCCATGTGATGGTAAAGAGATTGGAAGGAAACAGAAGCAATGTTTTCAGTTTATTCAGCTCGTGGAAGGAAGTACAAATCTTAGACCACAAAAGCCAAGCTAAAAAAAAACGTTTCCCATTTCGTTTTTTTGAGTCTAATCTTGCAGTTCTATTGTCAGTCCTGCATGATTCCTTCTTTAGAAAATATGCTACCTCTAATATTCCTACGCAATCCATCATTTCCTTGATAAACGAAGGCCTTTTTTAACCTTTCTATCTTCGATGCCTATGTTGGTTCCCTACTATGCTTTCAGTCGGAGAAAACCAGTGATCATAGTACCAGAACCACTGTTTACTGTATTATTACAACTAGTTGGAGTGGTTATAGTGCTAGGATACTGTTGTGAAATATACGGTTTCCTTTAAACCTATTTTATACTAAAACTCAAGCAATCTCCTTGTTTTATGGCATAAATGTTTATTTTGCTCCTATGTAGATCTTGTGAACCTCCAACTAATCAATTTGACCAGTGCAGCCACCAGTCCTGTCCATTTAAATTAGATCTTACTATCAAGTAAAATGTGAACGGCCTGGGCCGATCCATTAAACAAATGCATTCACTATCTGTAAAACTGGTAACATTGATTGCAGCCAATGGAGGGTTTCAGTTTGGATTTATTAGACTGCTGGTCTAATCTGTATACGGCCGTCATCCTTCTCACATGGTCATTCCTGGTTCGCCAGGACTTCTTAAAATGCCAAACCTCTACTGAAAGCTACGTTTAGATTCTAAAGAGGAAGCCAGCAAGGCGAGGAATTGGCAATAGTAAATGGTGTGGTATAGTAATGTGATGTCTTAATATTCTAATTCTTAGTCACTTTCAATATAATTAAATAAAGCGGAGACTGACATTTCAGGTGAAGTTCCCCATAGTTCTCTGGTGCCATGAAAGAGAAGTTCATATTAAAGTCCAAAGATTAATATCTACATTCTGTCTTACAGCAGAGGATCATGGGAAAGGGTGCCCTCTAAGATGGGAGCCATGATGTTAGCCTAATTTTACTAAACAAGATTAAAATATTGCACTATAGTTTGAAAGGTGGATCCCGCTGGTAACTTTGTTTGCTTGATTTATAAATCTGTGATAGAAATTTTGACAAAATGGGAGTGAATCTCCTGACTTCGTGGTCCTCCCTGAATCCGGACCACCTCGATATTTTAAGATTATTTCCAATCTGCATAATTGGGTAATTTGAGCAATCCCAGAGCAGAACGTCCGTATCTTTCTTCCAGCGAAGGCCTCTGGGAAAACCTCAGTTACTGGATAATTAATGTGTGCTCTGTGGCGTTAAGTGCTTCGTTAAACAGATTACAGGAATTCAAGGAAGTTGTCATCTGCTCCCCAAACTCGACTAGTTTTTGTTTTAATTAATTTGCCATTTCTGTGCCGATCCTAGTCATGAGGGAGAGGTTTCGGGAGTCTCACAACTACAATGCCCAGCATCCTGCAGCCACCATTAGAGGAATTGCCGACTCTTTATCTTTAATATTAGTCTAGTTGGGACTAGCCTTGAAGTTTAAAGAAAGTGTTATGCTTTCATAGGATTTTTTTTATTATAAATTTGTTTAGAATTTCTGCTTCATGCTTTCAAGCCCCACATTATTTACATTTTTTCATAATCCGGGATGTTTCATTAAATTACAATAAAGGGATATAGTGATGAGTGCTGGGGAGATGTTGAATATTCCAGGCTTTCAATGCTGCTCAGATCACAGTTTATATAATAGATCCCTGTGTTTGCCTGCGTTGCCATAGCTATCGCCAGATTTGCTGTTCTAGTTTGGTGTTGCGCATTTGGTCAGCCATGCTAATACTTGGAAATATTAAAGGGACACTATAGTCACCAGAACAGCTACAGCTTATTGTATTTGTCCTGGTGAGTAGAATCATTCCCTTCAAGCTTTTTGCTGTAAATACAGTTTTTTCAGAGAAAATGCAATATTTACATTACAGCCTAGGGATATCTTCACTGGCCACTCAGATGGCTGCTAGATGTGCTTCCTGGGGCCGTGCTGCACAGTGTGACTGACCTTCAGTGTTTCCACCCTCTGCATGGAGACACTAATCATTCCTCATAGAGATGCATTGATTCAATGCATCTCTATGAGGAGATGCTGATTGTGTTGGCTTTGTGCTGGCTCTGCTCCTGATCTGCCTCCTTGACGGTCTCAGCAAATCCTATGTGAAAGCATTGTGATTGGCTCAAAGAATCAATTCTGATTATGTCAGTCAAGCAGGCAGATCAGGGGCAGAGCCAACAACAGCTGACTGGAATAAAGGTAAGATTTTACTATATTTAGGTAGGCCAGGTTGGCTTGAAAAGTGGTTTTAACATGATGGGGTGAGGAATACATATTTGTGTTTCTGATCCTATATTGTTCCTTTGACCATGTGAAAAGATTCTTTTTAATAACCGGCTGTAAAGAATTAAGTCGTGTCTCGTAGTTCGGTTACCTGTAATGGAGCAGGGAAGCCTTGTGTAATCCATATAGAATGTGAAGTAGAAACCTGACCACCTCACGGTGTTATTTCAAATAGTAATTTACTAAAGTGAGAATTGAAAGTGAATTTCAATAATAAGGTCATCATAGCCAAAATGGAAAAATCCTCTGTCAGCTATGCTTCCAGTTCGGCTACTTTAACCATAATTTTGAAATTTACTTAGAATTTTCACTTCTGTGACCAACCCTGAGAGCGTCTCCCTAATTATACAGCGACCCCCGAGTCCCAGAATCATTAAGACACTTTGTAGAGAATCTGACCCTTCAACGTAATAGCTGGAGGAATCTGCCCATTTCCCCCCAAAAAAGTTCCACGTACAGGACTGCGCAGACTCCGAAACACAGTCTTATCCAGGCTAGAATCGCCAAATTACACATTTGATCTTTTAGTTTACATTGTGACGTTCAGTCCCTTACCAATCAGAGTTTATGACACAGCAAGCGTCAAATTCTTAGGGTTTAGCCAATAAATATGAATTGAAACCTGAATGGCCAGATAGCGGCTGCGGCAGAGTCTAACTACATTCACAATTCACTCCAGAGTTTATCGTATACGCATCTTGGTTCTTTTATTCACATCTATAAGCAATATATATATTTTTAATATTTATAGCTATACAGGGGCAGGGTTATTAAGGCAAAACTTCCGGTTACTTTGACCTTAAACCTGAAATGTACTGATTTCCCAACAATTCTCACTTTAGTGACATCACTGTGTGTGTTGTTACCCAGAATGCATTGAGAGATGAGCTAGAAGTGAGACGTAAGTTGCTGCTGGTTTGTGTAGCTCCGTACAGGTGTAAAGTGTGTCATGTCTGCGCACTCCTCTGGAGGTGGCTATACGTTGACGGTGGGGCCATGATGGCTAGAATGCATTCATAGTATCCCAGCATTCCTCTGACCACATCCTGGGAACCCTGACTAGCGTGGACGTGTAAGGTTTGCCTAGTGGGTACGCTGAAGGTGCTTGTCTCGGTGCGAGGTTTGCTCTCCTTGTCCAGTGGTTTTAACAGTTTCTGTTATTTTTCTTCCCTTATAGGAACGCCAGACTCGAAGCAAACAATAAGGATTACCGATTCGTCCTTGTGACTAGAACTGATCTAAAACACAAAAAGTTACTTTTGGGGAGAGAAAAAAAATAATGAAAAACTCAAGAATGAATGAATTTGTGGTGCAGCCTGTAGGCTTGGAGACTGAATTTAAGCTTGAGCATCTATGTATCTTCTAAAGCAGGCTACGAGCCACCTTTGTCCCTACTTTCCCACTCATTTTCTAAATTTCCCCTCTATATCTCTTTGTTTTGGCCAGTTCTCTCCTATTTTCCTCTAGATTCTAGAAATGTATCTGCATCCCCCCATACCAGCTGTGTATCTCTGATAATACGCCTAGAATATGTCAAACTGACCCGTTTTAAAGCAGGACCAACTCCAAAGATTCTTTATTGGTGGGAAGGCATTTTTCACATTCATTATGAAAAAAAGGATGAATTCTCTTTTTTTTTTTTTTTTTTTTCTCCTTATTTCTGGAAACCATTTAAGGAATTATTAGTCTGAAAATGTGAGATGAAAGAAGTGAGAATTGCATAGCGTTCACCGATTCTTCAAAATCCTGTAATCCACATCATTGAAATTGTATATTCTTTCCTTTCCTTAGACTGTGTTCCATGTGACCTCAGATGGAAGAGCCAGGGGCATATTCACTAAAGCCGAACGTATGCTTTGCAAAGTGGTAGCAAAACGTGGCCAGGTTGAAGAATTTCACGATTGGAGAATCTTTTCCAACTTTGATGATTCCAACAGGCCTTCGTTTTGCTACCATTTTGTAATTTAAATTTTTTAGTAAATCCCTAAAGGTTGACTAAATGGTGAATTCTGCTGAACTACCGGGGAAACTGCGAGTTTTAATCCGCTATTTGGGAGAACATGCGCAGTCCTGCTAGTTTGCTATTCTGTTGTTATCTCTGCCTGGTCCCAGTTTAGTGAAAACCTTATTTTCTGAACACAGTGGGTAAAAGCAGGGTTTCCTTATTCTGCTCCTGCAGAAGCAGTGCGTAGCTATGGCACTGTAGGTATGTGTGAGCTACTTACCCCATAATGCTCAGCATCATGGGATAAACGTCCACAAAGCTCTACGGTGCCATGCTGTTATGTGGGCATTCTGCAGAGCCGTTTTCATATCATACTCCTTGCGTTGCTGATTGTTGCATTAAATGACCACGCTTTAAGTATTTCAAGAATTGTCTATTTCCAAAAAGAATCCTTTCCTACAGTTCAACCTCCACATCACATAACCCTTATATCATGCATGTAACTCTATGATTGATCCGTGTGTGATCTTAGCGAGGTTGTGTATACTCGCTGGCTGGTCCCATGCTCTCTCATCCTCTGTCCCCCACGCCTTCCACGGTCTATATTAATGTCTATTTCAATAAACCCAGCTCTGCTCCATCTATCACATAGCACGTGTCTGTCTGTTTAAAGCAGCAGTTCTGAGGAGGAGGAGGAGGGTGGGGGGATGGGGAGGGGGGTACGGTTAACCTTGCAGATTTTCTTACAGTCACAGTGTGTGACCTGATGAATTAGATTAACTCCTGCAAATATATTTGTTTTAAAGTTGGATTATATTATCTCAAATCTAAGACCATGCGTCATCAACATACCCTACGGAAATTCAAAAACTGACCTGAGACTGAATTTTTATTACCCTCCCAGAGTGCCGTGCACAATATGCAAATAAGCGCAGACTGCGTTGTCCCATCTGTCGATAAAGATATATGTAAGGTGTGTGCGGAAGGCCGGATTGCACAGTCTGCGGCCCGGCATGTAATGCTTAACATGGCTTGCTTCGTTAGCCACAGTCAGGCCCTTTCAGGGTTAATCAGTGTGAAGTGTTAGGTTTTCAAAGGGACATTAACAGGCTTATTCACAAAAGTGAGAGTTTATAGTGAATTTCAAATTTAAGGCCAAAGTGGCCGCACTGGAAACACAGCTGACTTAGACACGTTTTCAGGTTCCGCAATTTTGATTTTAAATTTGAAATTCACTTTGAACTCTCACCTTTAGTGAATTGCCCAGTCAAATTTTAGGTCAACTAGAAACTTAGTTGATTTGGACAGTTTTTTCAGTTTAACTAATTAGGCCTAAAATGTTGAAGTTTAATTGTTACCAGTTCACATTTTTAGTAAATAGCTCCGTTATTTTGCGCTGTGAATCCCTGGATCTAAGCCGTTGAAATATGGTGGAGGGAGTAAGCATTGCATTGTCATTGCCTCATTCAGGGATTACTTGATCCGTACATGTTCTATGTATCAGAGCTTCCATTTCAGGTCATGTCATTACATGATGTCAGTCCCTGGGGACCCTTGCTCTCGCTGGCCCTGCACCCCCTGGTTCTCTGGTCGTTCTCGGGGTTCAGTTTGACTCTGAATGTAGCCAATAATTCTCTTTCTTTCCCCTGCAGATTGCTTCCATCGTGCGTTTTCCAGCCAGGCCCTCACACTGGCTGCTCTGCTTGTGTAGACTAATAAATATTCAATAATATCATACATTTTTCAGTTTGCTTCTGTTTTTTGAGGGGAAGAGGAAGGCAGCTGTGGAGATTTCCAGCCCTGCTTCTCGTACACTAACGAGTTATTTACTGAGGTTTCAATATAAAATCTGAGCGTTTGGTTTTCTAATTGCATCTATGGATGTGCAGACTGCGTGCGCGCTGGTTGGGAGGCTGTATCGCAGAATGCCGGGATGCAGGTGATAACTAGTTATTAAATTAAAGAGAAGACACAGGATGCGTCGGGCATTACCTGTAACAATCTGTAAGTTACAGAGTAATAATCAGAGGGGCCGTTAGATGATTACTGGGGTTTATCCACTAAACTGTGAGTTGCGGAGAATTGACTAGAATTGGAGAATTCTTAAAGCCAGCTTTAATGTTTCTGTTTCTATTCCATGTCCGCTTTCTGTAATTCCTAACCCTGAATGTTTAGCCGCAATGACTTATGGCGTGCTCTATACCGTGGGCCTTCTGGGGGAAATCTCTAAAAACAGAGTCCGCGGCCTTCACTGCACATGGGGGAGCGTCCCCAGCCAGACGGCAAAAAAAAAGCTTTCTGTGTCTCTGCGGCCATTTTAACAATTCGGAGTTTGCCAAAAGTCAATAAACTCCAAAGTCCATTTCCAGCTGTACACAGAGATAATCAAACTGAAACAGCTTTTTCCAAGTGGACTAAAGTATGATGATTCTACCAGCACTAGGAATCAGAGATTTATTTTTAACCAGGACTAGGAATCGGAGATTTATTTTTAACCAGGACTAGGGATCGGAGATTTATTTTTAACCAGGACTAGGGATCGGAGATTTATTTTTAACCAGCGCTAGGGATCAGAGATTTATTTTTAACCAGGACTAGGAATCAGAGATTTATTTTTAACCAGGACTAGGGATCGGAGATTTATTTTTAACCAGGACTAGGGATCGGAGATTTATTTTTAACCAGCGCTAGGGATCAGAGATTTATTTTTAACCAGCGCTAGGGATCAGAGATTTATTTTTAACCAGGACTAGGAATCGGAGATTTATTTTTAACCAGGACTAGGGATCGGAGATTTATTTTTAACCAGCGCTAGGGATCAGAGATTTATTTTTAACCAGGGCTAGAGATTGGAGATTTATTTTTAACCAGCGCTAGGAATCAGAGATTTATTTTTAACCAGGGCTAGGGATGGGAGATTTATTTTTAACCAGGACTAGGGATCGGAGATTTATTTTTAACCAGGACTAGGGATCGGAGATTTATTTTTAACCAGCGCTAGGGATCGGAGATTTATTTTTAACCAGCGCTAGGGATCAGAGATTTATTTTTAACCAGGGCTAGGGATGGGAGATTTATTTTTAACCAGCGCTAGGAATCAGAGATTTATTTTTAACCAGGGCTAGGGATCGGAGATTTATTTTTAACCAGGACTAGGGATCGGAGATTTATTTTTAACCAGGACTAGGGATCAGAGATTTATTTTTAACCAGGGCTAGGGATGGGAGATTTATTTTTAACCAGCGCTAGGAATCAGAGATTTATTTTTAACCAGGGCTAGGGATCGGAGATTTATTTTTAACCAGGACTAGGGATCGGAGATTTATTTTTAACCAGGACTAGGGATCGGAGATTTATTTTTAACCAGCGCTAGGGATCGGAGATTTATTTTTAACCAGCGCTAGGGATCAGAGATTTATTTTTAACCAGGGCTAGGGATGGGAGATTTATTTTTAACCAGCGCTAGGAATCAGAGATTTATTTTTAACCAGGGCTAGGGATCGGAGATTTATTTTTAACCAGGACTAGGGATCGGAGATTTATTTTTAACCAGGACTAGGGATCGGAGATTTATTTTTAACCAGCGCTAGGGATCGGAGATTTATTTTTAACCAGCGCTAGGGATCAGAGATTTATTTTTAACCAGGGCTAGGGATGGGAGATTTATTTTTAACCAGCGCTAGGGATCAGAGATTTATTTTTAACCAGGGCTAGGAATCGGAGATTTATTTTTAACCAGCGCTAGGGATCGGAGATTTATTTTTCAGTTACACCATTTTAGCCTAAAATTTGCAATTTTATTTCATTCCCCCATGATTCCTGGTGGGTTAAAAAAATAACAAATGTTGCCGGAGTTAATCACTAAAGGTTTGTCAGGAATTCAGTGATTTCAATTTTTTTGTCCACAAAAGCCAGCCTGAAAACCCAGCTGGCTCAGGGAATTCCAGTTTGGCTATTTATAACTAAAATCTGAAATGGCCTTTTATTACGGACACTTTACTTTTTGGAGACCGATGTCACGTACTGCGACATACATTAATAATTCACTCGGAGACGACCATCAGGAAGATCATGGCGGCAGCCACAAGGGACAGGATCAGGTAAATCAAACTTTCTCTGCACCCCGAGGCGTCTTCACTGCAAGCAGCAAAGTCACCATTGGGGTCATTGCGAAATATGACAGAACCGCCCTGAGAATGCTTAGTGTTTAACAGGAACAGACTGACTTAATAAGAACGAAAACATTACTTCTCAAAGACAAAATGGCTGCATAGCAACAAAGACAAAGGACGTGCAGAGAGATAGGATCATATGCACACTGTACAGGAAAGACCAGGGCCGGATTAACATAGGGGCTGATGGAGCTGCAGCTCCAAGCCCATGGAATAAGCCCATTAAAAAAAAATGTTTTTAACTTTTTTTTTTCTTTACACTACTCTTGGGTTTGCCACCTGACTGGTATTTTACCAGCACAGCCGATATTTGAGGCTGCCTGGCCGTGCCGGTATTGCAGTATATACAAATGCAGATATTTTTTTCAGTATAAACAGAGATTACTCTGCAATACCAGCACCGGCCAGTAGGGTCACTATGTGTGGAGAGAGGCAGGGATAGGAAGTTACAGCATATCCCTCCCTGCCTCTCTCTACTCACTGATCTGCGGGGAGCAGTTACACAGCACAGAGAGTTCAGACAGCAGCTCCCAACCTACAGAGACAGACTACAGTTCAGGGAAGTGAAGGATAGGAGGGAAAGGCAGCAGGGAAACATGAGGACACAGACACATGGGGACACCGAGACACATGGGGATGCTGTGAGACATAGGAATATTAGGAGACACATTGGGACACGGAGACACTAGGGACATGGTGTCTCCATGTCTCCCAGCCAGTGTCCCTAGTATCTCAGTGTCCCTATGGCTACCAGTGTCCCCTAGTCTCTCAGTGTCCAAAGTGTCTCAGTGTCCCCATGTCTCCCAGCCAGTGTCATCATGTCTCCCAGCCAGTGTCTCAGTGTCCCCATATTTTTCAGTCTCCCAGTGCCCCCATGCCTCCCAGCCAGTGTCTGTGTCCCCTAGTCTCCCAGTGTCTGTGTTCCCATGTCTCAGTGTCCCTAGTACATTAGTGTCCCCAAATGTCTCAGTGTCCCCATGTCTCCCAGTGTCTGTGTCCCCATGTCTCTGTGTCCCTAGTGTCTGTGTTTCCCACTGTTCCCAATTGTCTCAGTACCCACCATGTGTCTCAGTGTCTCTGGGTCTCTCAGTGTCCCCATGGCTCCCAGTGCCCCATAGTCTCCCAGTGTCCCATAGTCTCCCAGTGTCTGTGTCCCCATGTCTCTCAGTGTCCGAAGTGTCTCAGTGTCCCCAAATGTCTGTGTCCCCATGTCTCTCAGTGTCCACATGTCTCCCAGCCAGTGTCACCATGTCTCCCAGTGTCCCTATGTCTCCCAGCCAGTGTCTCAGTGTCCCCATGTCTCCCAGTGACCCCAAATTTTTAAGTGTCCCCATGTCTCCCAGTATCCCCATGTCAGTGTCCACAAGTGCCCCCATGTCTCCTAGTGTCTCAGTGTCCCCATGCATCCCAGCCAGTGTCCCTAGTGTCTCAGTGTCCTCATGTCTCCCAGTGTCCCCTAGCCTCCCAGTGCATGTGTTCCCATGTCTCACTGTCCCTAGTACCTTAGCATCCCCAAATGTCTCAGTGAACCCCATGACTATGTGTCCATAGTGTCTGTGTCCCCATGTCTCCCATTGTCCCCAAGTGTCTCAGTACCGCCATGTGTCTCAGTGTCCCTGGGTCTCTCAGTGTCCGATGTCTCTGTGTCCCTAGTGTCTGTGTCCCCATGTCTCCCATTGTCCCCAATTGTCTCAGCACCCCCATGTGTCTCAGTGTCCCCATGTCTCTCAGTGTCCCCTAGTATCCTAGTGACACGGGAAACACAGACATGGGGACACAGGGAGAAATGAGGACACAGACACTGGGAGACTAGGGGACTGGGCGACATGGGGACACTGACACTGTGATACATAGGGACACTGATGCCAGGCTTGCCTTCCAATTCTTTGGACAGACATGCCCCCTTTTTGTGCATGTTCACCTCTTTTGGCAGTTCTGGTCACGTGATTTGCGTCAGTGGCCCACCCTTTTACATCGCCCATTGACCTCTTGCTTCACTGGACACTGCTGTTAGGGGGTATGGATTTACTTGAAAGATGAAAGCATAAATTAGAGAGAGATTAGCATAGAGTATGTGTATTCTTATAGCTGCATTCTTTGAGTTTCCATCCAACACCATCTCCATTAGATACATGAAGCTTGGGAGGTATGACTGTTATAGTTTTTGGTCGATAAGATTCTGTAATTAGGCCCCATCATAATTGTCAGCACCAGGCCCACTGGGCTCTTAATCTGGCCCTGGGACAGACACACAACAGTTCTCCAACACAGAGATCACGCACGAGCAATTATTACTGACAGAGACACGTCTCATTTCTAAGAGAGAGCTACAGTGACCGTGTATGTCAGGGTTCCCAAAACTACGGTCCTCCAGATGTTGCTGAACTACAACTCCCATGATTCTCAGCCTATCTATTTAATTCATAGTTCAGCAACTTTTGGAGGGCGGGAGTTTGGGGAAGCCTGGTGTAGGTTATAGTTGCAGCAATAGTGGCAGTGTGGGCTATGGTGACATTGTAAGCAATAGTGGCTGTGTGTATGCGCCTTATATATAATCTGTGTATGTGCCTATGTCTAATGTGTATGCGCAGCAGTGTTAATGTTGTCGACTAACAATTTTAATCAAATTTTAGTCAACTAAAACAATTCAGATGACTAAAACTAAAATGCCATTCTAGTCAAAAGACTATTACTAAAACTAAATTGAAATTTGCAGCCAAAATTAACACTGCACAGAGGGACTGTGGAAGGGACAAAAGAGACAGAGCAGGACCTGGGAGAGAGACACCTGGAGGGGGCTGGGGAACAGGCAAAAGAGACAGAGCAGGACTTGGGAGAGAGACACCTACGGTGGCTGGGAGGAAACAAAGAGACACAGAGGGGTTGGGGAAGGGGTAAAAGAGACAGATAGAGGCTTTAACTTAACACATTGGCGTACATACCGAGGTCGCAGGGGTCGCAGCTGCAACCGGGCCCGGCCCACCAGGGGGCCCGGCCGCCCTGCGACCCAGGTATGTACGCCAGTTTGCCAGCCTCTTCTCCTGGGGAGCCCAGGAGCTGGCCACCTCAGGGCCCCCCGAGGCTGGCAGTGGTGTCACCTGGCGGGCGCGCGAGGGAGCATTCTCCCCTGAACTCTCTCTGCCCAGCTCCCTCGCGCGCACCGCAGTGATGCCGGAGCCGGAATATGACATCACTCCGGCTCCGGCATCAGCAAGTGGCATGCGAGGGAGCTGAACAGGAGGATCAGTGCTCCCTCGCCGCCTGCAGGCCCAGCAGCCCCACTGGACCCCAGGGAAAGCAAAGGTAGGGAGGCTGGGGGATTAAATTAAAAAAAAAAATGTGTGTGTGTTACTGAGTGTGTTAGTTGTGTGTGTCTGTTATTAATTGTGTGCCAGTGAGTGTGTTAGTTTGTGTGTGTCATTGAGTGTGTGCCTGCTAGTGAGTGTCAGTGTGTGTTAGTTTGTGTCAGTGAGTGTGTTACTGTGTGTGTCTGTTACTGAGTGCTTTAGTTTGTGTGGGTCTGTTAGTGTGTGTCTGTTAGTGAGTCTGTTTGGTGTCTGTTAGTGAGTGTGTCTGTCTGTCATTATGTGTGTGTCTGTCAGTTAATGTGTGTGTCTGTTAGCTTGTGTGTATGCGTCTGTTCGTGAGAGTGTGTGTATGTGTGTGGTTAAAACCCCTTCAGCACTTACCTTTTTCCAGCGCCAGGTGTGTGTACAGCACTATATATAAGGTGTGCGCGGCACTTTATATAGTGTGTACGCGCACTATATATAATGTGTGTATGCGCACTATATGTAATGTGTGTATGCGCGCTGTGTATGTGTCTGCGCTGGATATAATGTGTGTACGCGCACTATATATAATGTGTGTATGCGCTCTGTGTATGTGTCTGCGCACTCCATATAATGTGTGTATGCACGCTGTGTATGTGTCTGCGCTGGGTATAATGTGTGTATGCGCGCTGTGTATGTGTCTGCGATGTGTATAATGTGTGTATGTGCGCTATATATAACATGTATAAGCACTATGTATAAAGTGGATATGTGCACAGAGTATGTGTGTATGTGCACTGTCTATAATGTGTGTACGTGTCCTGATAATGTGTGTATGCACACTTTGTATAATGTGTGTACGTGTGCTGTGTATGTGTGTATGCGCACTGTATATAATGTGAGTAAACCCGCTGTGTATAATGTGTTTATGTGCGCTGTGTATAATATGTGTATGCGCGGAGTGTATGTGCGCTGTGTATAATGTGTGTATGTGTGTGCGCGCGCTTTGTATAATGTGTGTATGCGCACTGTATATAATGTGAGTAAGCCTGCTGTGTATAATGTGTGTACGTGCGGTGTGTATGTGCACTGTGTATAATGTGTGTATGTGTGTGTGCGCACGCTTTGTATAATGTGTGTATGCGCACTGTATATAATGTGAGTAAGCCTGCTGTGTATAATGTGTGTACGTGCGGTGTGTATGTGCACTGTGTATAATGTGTGTCTGTGTGTGTGCGCACGCTTTGTATAATGTGTGTATGCGCACTGTATATAATGTGAGTAAGCCTGCTGTGTATAATGTGTGTATGTGCGGTGTGTATGTGCACTGTGTATAATGTGTACACGTGCGCTGTGTATGTGCGCTGTGTATGTGTGTATGTGCACTGATTGAGTGTCCGTAAAATATGGTGTAAGGAACTGTGTGCATGTTAATAAGACACACGTGGTCTGTAGGGAGTTCTGTGCACATGAAGGAGAAGCCTTTGAGGTTGCGGGGGCGAGGGGGGAAGGGGGTGTATGTATAAATAAGACACTTTCGATGCTCTGTGCACATGAATAAAAAAAACTACAAAGCTTGAAAATACCCTTTAATACGTAATTCCATCCTAATACTGTATATGTTCTCTGTTTGGCCTCTGTAGGACCAGCAGGGGGCGCTGGGAGCCAGCTATGCACTGGCTCTCTGATTCTATTAAGGGACAGATTATAGGGAATTTATAATTTTAAAAATAACAATTATTTTCCCAGGACTATATTCTTATTATTATTTATAATGCGCCAACAAATTCCGCAGCGCTGTACAATGGGATGTTCCCTTCAGTCCTCCCCTCCCTTTATTAGGGACAGATTAAAGGGAACCAGGACCCAGACGCTCAAATTTGGGGCATTTTGGTCTTAATGTGAGATCCAGTTTATCAAGGGTTAAATATCCGTATTGGGCGGCACTAACAGGAGAATTCACACTTTGCGTCCTATTTAGTGATTAAATAATAACATCGCTGTTTGTCTGCCAAATTAAAGCGGCACTGTCATGGCCGAATCCTGTTTTTTTTTTAACCCCCTTCCCGCCTCCACTACATCTAACTGACCCCCTAGTTACCCCCAAAGGCCCCTAAGCCCCCCATATTACCTATTTTTTAATATTTATTTTCTGCCCCGATCTTTATTCAGGACGCCGCCATCTTTGTGTGGGTAGAGGAAGTCCCTGTGGGACACGTCATCTGCCCACACTAGATAGCGCTGAGATTCCCGCACGTGCCCAGTGAAACACTTGGACATGCGAACGGGAATTTCATCTATTCATTCATTCGTCAGACAGACGAATGAATAAATAGAACATCAGACGAACAAACTAACACTGTGTATCAGTGTTCGCTTGTTCGTTCAGTTTATTACAAGGAGGGAGCTACCGGCACACAGCTCCCTCCTTGTAATATGTAAAGACAGAAGTGGCGGGGAGCAGTGCTCCCCGCCACTTCCTAAGGCCCCATGTCCTCCCTCACTCTATGGGGGTCAATATGACCCCCATAATAGCATAAGGGAGATTAAAATCTCCCGAATGCCCCTACTCGCTATACCGCGAGTAGGGGCATGTCCGCTAAACAGTGAGCAACCTGTGGCTGCTCACTGTTTAAAAAATAACCTACTAAATAACAATAAGGAGGGGGGACATACTGTCCTCCCCCCGGCAGGGCCGGACTGGCCCACCGGGATAGCGGGGAATTTCCCGGTGGGCCGGTGGACTTGGGGCCGGCAGTGCAGCATCTGACACATTTTTCCCTCCTGTGAGGTTATTTTTGGAGGCTGGGGGCCTGGGGCAGACAATTACCGAAGTGGCTGCTACACAGTCAGAGGTGGCAGCCAGCTGCAGCAGGGAGGAGAGAGAGTCTCTCCCACATTGCCAGCTCTTCTGCACGGCCTGTCTGGTAAGGATCCAGCCCCTGCACTGGAGCTCCGCCCACCAGCCTCAGCCTGGTGAACTTCCACACAGGAAGAGGAAGCACCTCATGAAGGATCCTCACACTGCCAGTGACAGGTAATTGTATGATTGATACTGAGAGAGAGTGTGAGTGAGTGTGAGAGAGAGTGAGTGTGAGAGTGAGTGAGTGTGAGAGTGAGTGAGTGTGAGAGTGAGTGTGAGAGAGAGTGAGTATGAGAGAGAGTGAGTGTGAGAGTGAGTGTGAGAGAGAGTGTGAGAGAGAGTGTGAGAGAGAGAGAGAGTGTGAGAGAGAGAGAGAGTGTGAGAGTGAGAGAGAGTGTGTGAGAGAGAGTGAGTGTGAGTGTGAGAGAGAGAGAGAGAGAGAGTGTGAGAGAGAGAGAGTGTGAGTGTGAGAGAGAGTGAGTGTGAGAGAGAGTGAGTGTGAGAGAGAGTGAGTGTGAGAGTGAGTGTGAGAGTGAGTGTGAGAGAGTGAGTATGAGAGAGAGAGAGTGTGAGAGAGAGAGTGTGAGAGTGAGAGAGAGAGTGTGAGAGAGAGTGAGTGTGAGAGAGAGAGAGAGTGAGTGTGAGAGAGAGAGAGAGAGAGTGTGAGAGAGTGAGAGAGAGTGAGAGAGAGAGAGTGTGTGAGAGAGAGAGAGTGTGTGAGAGAGAGAGAGTGTGTGAGAGAGAGAGAGTGAGTGTGAGAGAGAGAGAGAGAGTGTGAGAGTGAGTGAGTGTGAGAGAGAGTGAGTGAGTGTGAAAGAGAGAGAGAGTGTGAGAGAGTGAGTGTGAGAGAGAGAGTGAGTGTGAGTGTGAGAGAGAGAGTGAGTGTGAGTGTGAGAGAGAGTGAGTGTGAGTGTGAGAGAGAGTGAGTGTGAGTGTGAGAGAGAGTGAGTGTGAGTGTGAGAGAGAGTGAGTGTGAGTGTGAGAGAGAGTGAGTGTGAGTGTGAGAGAGAGAGAGAGTGTGAGTGTGAGAGAGAGAGTGTGTGAGTGTGAGAGAGAGAGTGTGTGTGTGTAGAGAGTGTGTGTGTATCAGTGAGCTTGTGGTGTGTATCAGTGAGCTTGTGGTGTGCTTGTGTATATCAGTGAGCTTGTAGTGTGCATCAGTGAGCTTGTGGTGTGCTTGCGTGTGTATCAGTGAGCTTGTGTATATCAGTGAGCATGTGGTGAGCTTGTAGTGTGCTTGTGTGTATTAGTGCCCTTGTAGTGTGCATCAGTGAGCTTGTGGTGTGCTTGTGTGTGTATCAGTGAGCTTGTAGTGTGCATCAGTGAGCTTGTAGTGTGCTTGTGTGTGTATCAGTGAGCTTCTAGTTTGCATCAGTGAGCTTGTGATGTGCTTGTGTGTGTATCAGGGAGCTTGTGTATATCAGTGAGCTTGTGGTGTGCTTGTGTATGTCATTGAGCTTGTGGTGTGTATCAGTGAGCTTGTAGTGTGCTTGTGTATATTAGTGAGCTTGTGGTGTGTATCAGTGAGCTTGTAGTGTGCTTGTGTATATTAGTGAGCTTGTGGTGTGTATCAGTGAGCTTGTAGTGTGCTTGTGTATATTAGTGAGCTTGTGGTGTGCATCAGTGAGCTTGTGGTGTGCTTGTGTGTGTATCAGTGAGCTTGTAGTGTGTATCAGTGAGCTTATAGTGTGCTTGTGTATATCAGTGAGCTTCTAGTGTGCATCAGTGAGCTTGTGGTGTGCTTGTGTGTGTATCAGTGAGCTTGTGGTGTGCTTGTGTGTATATCCGTGAGCTTGTGGTGTGCTTGTGTGTATATCCGTGAGCTTGTAGTGTGCTTGTGTGTGTATCAGTGAGCTTGTGTTTGTATCAGTGAGCTTGTGGTGTCCTTGTGTGTATCAGTGAGCATGTAGTGTGCTTCTGTATATCAGTGAGCTTGTAGTGTGCTTGTGTATATTAGTGAGCTTGTAGTGTGCATCAGTGAGCTTGTGGTGTGCTTGTGTGTGTATCAGTGAGCTTGTAGTGTGTATCAGTGAGCTTCTAGTGTGCTTGTGTATATCAGTGAGCTTCTAGTGTGCATCAGTGAGCTTGTGGTGTGCTTGTGTATATCAGTGAGCTTGTGGTGTGCATCAGTGAGCTTGTGGTGTGCTTGTGTGTTTGTCAGTGAGCTTGTAGTGTGCTTGTGTATCAATGAGCTTGTAGTGTGCTTGTGTGTGTATCAGTGAGCTTGTAGTGTGCTTGTGTGTGTATCAGAAAGCTTCTGTGTTTCAGTAAGCTTGTGTGGGTCAGAGCACTTCTGTGTTTGTCATTGTCAAGCTTGTGTTGGTCAGAGAGGTTGTGTGTGTGGTGAGCTTGTCTGTAGTTAGGTTGTGTTTGTCACTGAGTTTGTCTCTAGTGTGCTTGAGTGAATGTCAGTGAATTTGTGTACGGCAGTAAGCTTGTCTGTAGTGAGCTTGTGCATGTGTCAGAGAGCTTTTGTGTTTATCGGTGAGCTTGTCTGTAGTGAGCTTTTCTGTAGTCAGTGTGTGTGTGCCATTGAACTAGTGTGATTTATTAATGTGGGACATTCTTTTACTATATATATATTTTCTGAAATTATACAATTGACACACTGATGCCGATATGCTGATATTGGCATGGAGTGTTTCCCTGCTTAAAGAATTGTCCCCAAGCAGAGCCAGTCACAACGGACAGGGAGCATCCTGGAGGGTGGTGGTTATAGCACTGTAACACCCATGGATCATCTAGAGCGAGGGGCTGCAGGTAAGACAAAAGTCTTCTTCAAAGTGCATAGATATAAACAATACAAGCATACTATGTGACACAATGAATTAGAGGGCTGAAATATTTTTTTTCCAGGGCTGCTTTCTGTTCCCAGTCCGGCCCTGCCCCCCGGCCCCCACCCCTGAAAAGTGGGTGGGGGCCCTATATAATAATGGTGGGGGGGGGGAACTACTGGCCCCCACCCACCGTAGGTCCTCCCCCCCGGCCCCCACAGTAGGTCCCCCCCCTTATTGTTTTTTAGGGATGGGGCCGGAGAGGAGGACAGTAGGTCCACCCCCCCTATTTGTTTTTTAGGGCCCCCACCCACCGCTCAGGGGTGGGGGCCAGGGGGGGAGGACAGTAGGTCCCCCCTTATTGTTTTTTAGGGCTCCCACCCACAGCTCAGGGGTGGGGGCCAGGGAGAGAGGACATTAGGTCCCCCCCAACCATTCTCATATAGGGCCCCTACCCACCGCTCAGGGGTGGGGGCCGGAGGGGAGGACAGTAGGTCCCCCCCCTTATTGTTTTTTAGGGCCCCCACCCACCGCTCAGGGGTGGGGGCGGGGGTGGGCAATAGGTCCCCCCCATTGTGATTTATAGCCCCCACCCACTGCGCAGGGGTGGGGGCCGGGGGAGGACAGTAGCCCCCCCCCTCATTGTCATTTAGGGCCCCCACCCATCGCCCATGGGTTAGTAGTTTTTTGTTTGTTTTTTAAACAGTGAGCAGTAGATATGCCCCTACTCACGGTATAGCGAGTAGGGGCATAATTTGCCAATACTAAGTAATCTTTACTTAGTATTAGTAAATGTGGTTGTTAGACCAATTTAGGTCTCTCAGCCTTTTGGTAGATAGCTCCCTAATACCATGGGAATTAGGGAGTTATCCACTAAGCGGCTGCAAGATGCAGCCACAGCACGAATAGGAACGGAGTTTCATTAATTCGAATGAAATTGCGATCCGAACAAAGTCCCGAATTGCATCCTAACACGAATGGAGAAACTCTTCTCATTCTGTTAGGATGCAATTCGGCAGTTTTGCCGGCGTTCTGTCTAAGTGACAGGAAGCATTGTGGGAACAGGGAGGAAAGCTAAGGATTGTGGGAAAATTGCTCTGATCAGCGGAAATGAAGCACACTTTGCTCCTCCGCTGGTCATAGCTGGTCAAGCGGAGGAAACCTCCATAAGGCAAAAAGTCCCTACTTTGTCTTTTGATTTTAAAGAAAACTAAATAAGACAGGAAGAAAAGAATAACAGATCCTGAGAGAGGGGGAGAAGAGGAAGAGATTGAGGATAGGTAAGTTCGGCATGACAGTGCCGCTTTAAAGGACTGCTGACTGGGAGCCAGATTTTAGAAAAGTCAAGCATCATGAGAAATGTAGTTTACAGTTGCTTTAGGTTGGCCAAACATCATGGGAATATTACTTCTAGATTTTTCAGTTCTGATGTTAGTCTGACCGGTCTGTACAATTCCTGAGCTTTACACAGCGAAACTCCAAGCAACCATTTAGATCACCCCATTTATGTTCTAACACATCCCATGAAAGCTGGACAGCCAGTTAGGGCATTGGGGTGTTCGGATGTTAGAATGGTGGGGTGTTCGGATGTTAGAATGGTGGGGTGTTCGGGTGGTCGGATGTTAGAATGGTGGGGTGTTAGGATGTTGGAATGGTGGGGTGTTCGGGTAGTCGGATGTTGGAATGGTGGGGTGTTCGGATGTTGGAATGGTGGGGTGTTCGGATGTTGGAATGGTGGGGTTTTCGGGTGTTAGGATGTTGGAATGGTGGGGTGTTCGGGTGGTCGGATGTTGGAGTGTTCGGGTATTAGGATGTTGGGGTACTGTCAGATTATTAATTACTGAGCTGCAGGTGATACACACCACCAAGCTGGCACTGCAGTGCTATTTGCTCAGTTGGACACTAGGGGGTGCTAAATGCCTATGTAACAATAATTTGATGACTTTTCACCATTATAATCTGGATATATGTAATAACTCTGATTCTTCCCAGTGTCATCATTGCCACACGGCCCCCCTGCAGACTGGGGATTCGGGTTACATCAGCTATACATTGAGCCTGGCTACTATTTAACACCTTGTATAGCCTGCTGGGTCTGTTAGTGTCTTTCCAGGGGAAGGTTTATTTTCTATTATATATTATATGCAGAGAAGATTAATATTATATTATATATACAGGGAAGGTTACTATTATATTATATGCAGAGAAGGTTAATATTATATTGTATATACAGGGAAGGTTAATATTATATTATATGCAGAGAAGGTTAATATTATATTATATATACAGGGAAGGTTAATATTATATTATATATACTGGGAAGGTTAATATTATATTATATACTGGGAAGGTTAATATTATATCATATACAGGGAAGGTTACTATTATATTATATGCAGAGAATGTTACTATTATATTATATGCAGAGAATGTGAATATATTATATATGCAGAGAAGGTTAATATTATATTGTATATACAGGGAAGGTTAATATTATATTATATGCAGAGAAGGTTAATATTATATTATATATACAGGGAAGGTTAATATTATATTATATATACAGGGAAGGTTAATATTATATTATATATACTGGGAAGGTTAATATTATATTATATACTGGGAAGGTTAATATTATATCATATACAGGGAAGGTTAATATTATATTACATGCAGATAAGGTTAATATTATATTATATATACAGGGAAAGTTAATATTATATTATATATACAGGGAAGGTTAATATTATATTACAGGCAGAGAAGGTTAATATTATATTATATATACTGGGAAGGTTAATATTATATTATATACTGGGAAGGTTAATATTATATTATATACTGGGAAGGTTAATATTATATTATATGCAGATAAGGTTAATATTATATTATATATACAGGGAAGGTTAATATTATATTATATGCAGAGAAGGTTAATATTATATTATATATACTGAGAAGGTTAATATTATATTGTCTATACAGGGAAGGTTAATATTATATTATATACTGGGAAGGTTAATATTATATTGTCTATACAGGGAAGGTTAATATTATATTATATATACTGGGAAGGTTAATATTATATTATATACTGGGAAGGTTAATATTATATTATATGCAGAGAAGGTTAGTATTATATATTATATGCAGAGAAGGTTTATATTATATTATATTATATATGCAGAGAAGGTTAAAATTATATTATATATACAGGGAAGGTTTATATTATATTATATATATACAGGGAAGGTTAATATTATATTATATACAGAGAAGGTTAGTATTATATATTATATGCAGAGAAGGTTTATATTATATTATATATGCAGAGAAGGTTAAAATTATATTATATATACAGGGAAGGTTAATATTATATTATAGGCAGAGAAGGTTAATATTATATTATACATACAGGGAAGGTTAATATTATATTATAGGCAGAGAAGGTTAATATTATATTATACATACAGGGAAGGTTAATATTATATTATAGACAGAGAAGGTTAATATTATATTATATATACAGAGAAGGTTAATATTATATATTATAGGCAGAGAAGGTTAATATTATATTATATATACAGAGAAGGTTAATATTATATATTATAGGCAGAGAAGGTTAATACTATATTATATATACAGAGAAGGTTAATATATATTATAGGCAGAGAAGGTTAATATTATATTATATATACAAGGATAGTTTATATTATATGCAGAGAAGGTTAATATTATATTATATATACAGGGATGGTTTATATTATATTATAGGCAGAGAAGGTTAATATTATATTATATATACAGGGCAGGTTAATATTATATTATATATACTGGGAAGGTTAATATTATATTATATGCAGAGAAGGTTAATATTATATTATATATACAGGGATGGTTTATATTATATTATAGGCAGAGAAGGTTAATATTATATTATATATACAGGGATGGTTAATATTATATTATATGCAGAGAAGGTTTATATTATATATTATAGGCAGAGAAGGTTAATATTATATTTTATATACAGGGATGGTTTATATTATATGATATGCAGAGAAGGTATATATTATATATTATAGGCAGAGATGGTTTATATTATATTATATATACAGGGAAGGTTAATATTATATTGTATATACAGGGAAGGTTAATATTATATTATATATACTGGGAAGGTTAATATTATATTATATATGCAGAGAAGGTTAATATTATATATTATAGGCAGATAAGGTTAATATTATACTATATACTGGGAAGGTTAATATTATATTATATGCAGAGAAGGTTAATATTAGATATACTGGGAAGGTTAATATTATATATACTGAGAAGGTTAATATTATATTATATATACAGGGAAGGTTAATATTATATTGTATATACAGGGAAGGTTAATATTATATTATATATACTGGGAAGGTTAATATTATTATATACTGGGAAGGTTAATATTATATTATATATACAGGAAAGGTTAATATTATATATTATATGCAGAGAAGGTTAATATTATATTATATACTGGGAAGGTTAATATTATATTATATGCAGAGAAGGTTAATATTATATTTATATATACAGGGATGGTTTATATTATATTATATGCAGAGAAGGTTAATATTATATTATATATACAGGGATGGTTTATATTATATGATATGCAGAGAAGGTTTATATTGTATATTATAGGCAGAGAAGGTTAATATTATATTATATATATACTGGGAAGGTTAATATTATATTATATGCAGAGAAGGTTTATATTATATTATAGGCAGAGAAGGTTAATATTATATATTATATGCACAGAAGGTTAATATCATATTATAGGCAGAGAAGGTTAACATTATATTATATAAATACTGGGAAGGTTAATATTATATTATATGCAGAGAAGGTTTATATTATATTATAGGCAGAGAAGGTTAATATTATATATTATATGCAGAGAAGGTTAATAGTATATTATATATACAGGGAAGGTTAATATTATATATTATAGGCAGATAAGGTTTATATTATATTATATATATATACAGGGAAGGTTAATATTATATTATATACAGAGAAGGTTAATATTATATTTTATATGCAGAGAAGGTTTAGATTATATTATATATTATATGCAGATAAGGTTTATATTATATTATAGGCAGAGAAGGTTTATATTATATTATATATATACAGAGAAGGTTAAAATTATATTATATATATACAGGGAAGGTTAATATTATATTATAGGCAGAGAAGGTTAATATTATATTATATATACAGAGAAGGTTAATATTATATATTATATGCAGAGAAGGTTAATATTATATTATATATACAGAGAAGGTTAATATTATATATTATAGGCAGAGAAGGTTAATATTATATTATATATACAGGGATGGTTTATATTATATTATATGCAGAGAAGGTTAATATTATATTATATATACAGGGATGGTTTATATTATATTATAGGCAGAGAAGGTTAATATTATATTATATATACAGGGAAGGTTTATATTATATTATATGCAGAGAAGGTTAATATTATATTATATATGCAGGGAAGGTTTATATTATATGATATGCAGAGAAGGTTAATATTATATCATATATACAGGGATGGTTTATATTATATTATAGGCAGAGAAGGTTAATATTATATTATATATACAGGGAAGGCTAATATTATATTATATATACTGGGAAGGTTAATATTATATTATATATACAGGGATGGTTTATATTATATAATATGCAGAGAAGGTTAATATTATATATTATATACAGGGATGGTTTATATTATATTATAGGCAGAGAAGGTTAATATTATATATTATATACAGGGAAGGTGAATATTATATATTATATACAGGGAAGATTCAAAGTATATTATATTTTATATACAGAGAAGATTAATATTATATATTATATACAGGAAAGATTAATATTATATTATATACAGGGAAGGTAAATATTGTATTTATATATATATATATATATATATATATATATATAAACACAGGGAAGGTAAATATTTTATTTATATATATATATATATATATACAGGGAAGGTTAATATTATATATTATATACAGGGAAGGTCAATATTATATTTTATATACAAGGAAGATTAATATTATATTTTCTATATATATATAATGGTCACGAAGGAGAGCTCTCACTGGACTTTTCGACCAAGTTCAAATGTTTATTGTGAATACAGTCAGCGTTTCAGTCTATCAAAGACTTTCATCAGGATCCACTTCTTTGATTAATAAGGCCAGTAAGTGCCTTTCTTCCGGGATATTTATGATAGAAGGCTGAAGGAGCACCGTGGCACTGAAGAAACAAATGCGAGTGCAGGACCGTGGATAATTATATATATATATATATATATATATATATACACACACCTACAGGTAAAATGTATATTATATATATATACACACACTCCCCGTCAGTGATAAGGTGTATTACGCTGCATGGATAAAGCCTCACACTACGTGGTTTACGTTGTCCACCAATGTTCCCTTAAATATGTCCCGTGGTCAGATATAAATCCACTTAAAACCAGGGTGGCAATATTGACCTTTAATCGCCAATCACTATCCAGCTATGGGATGAACGAAGATCAATTAGCAGTTGCTTAGGAGTAACATGGGCTGATTCCTAATGTTCATTATAATTCATACTACAAAGAACAGGAGAAGTACTAAAAGGGGGCAAACTACGGTGTCCTGCGCTCTCAGGTATGCTGCGTGTGTAATCTTCCTAATTTTATTTTCTCTGCTGTGATGTCGGTATGTGGACTCACTCCATGGTAGAGAGTCATGGTGGGGTTGATATGTACCAGATAAATAACGTAGTTGATATTTCACATTGCACAAATTAGGGATACAGAATGACTCCACACTTTAGTTATCACAGTAAATGAAACCCATCACAGTGACCTGTAATTAATTAAACCCACCTGATACCTTTAATTAATTAAAACCATGTCTTGTGGTGTGAAATGCGTCGGGTACTTTCCTATCCTTCCATCTGATTGCTGCTCTTCCTTGCAGTGCCCTGTGGTTGTCAAATGCGTCAGACACTTTCATTTTCCAAGTGCTGTGTCCCCTTCCTAGCAGTGTTATGTCAAGTTTGATGTCATTGCATGCAAATCTTTTTTGGGGTTTACATAGAGCGACTCTGTCAATCATTTAACCCCTTAAGGACCAAACTTCTGGAATAAAAGGGAATCATGACATGTCACACATGTCATGTGTCCTTAAGGGGTTAAAGATGGGTTGTAATTTTTTTTAAATTTTTTTTTACACCTTAGGTGATTGTCTTTAAACTTAAAGTTCACTAAACAAAATGCACAGACATGAGATGGAAAGCAGCCACACCAATAACACGTTTCCCTTTGATCTGTGCCCAATCGATAGGGTAACTTTATTACTAAACACTGAATGTGATCTATTAATGTTCTTTTGGCTCAGAGGTTTTACTTAAAGCTTTTCCTGGATATCCTAAGCCTGGCACCCCTATTGTAACAAAATCACACCCAGCAATCTTAGCTTATAAGGATACGACAACTAGACGAGACTGGTGTAAAGGTTTTCGGGGTGTTACTGACACCACCAGAATGGAGAGACTCATAAAAGGCAGTAGTAAGGGGGACACCTGTTGGACAAATGATCGGTGATGTTGCAGGGGTGAGATAGGCTTACAATAGGCAGTATTAAAGGGACACTACACCGCTACCCCAATAAATAAATACAATCAGTTTATGATACATATCTCCAATGAAAACATGCATGCATTTTAATATACATTTTTCATTGGGTTATATCTAAAAACAGCTTGTAAACGCTGCAGATCGTTTGTCTGCAGCCCATGCAAGCCCTCTCCTAATCCCCGCCCAGCATTTCTGTGGCTGTCCAATCACAGACGTCCCAATGCAGCTCAATGACAAGCATTTACAAGGCAGGTGCTCAGGTAAATTGATGCCTCTTGAGTTTATCACCACTGAGCTAACCAAACCAGGAAGTAACAGGACCGATTATCTGATTGACAGCCAAAGGGGTGTAACAAAGTTAATGTATAAAAGTGCTAATTTCTACATATATGTCTAATTTCTGTTCATACATATAGTACTTCATCAAACTTTTAAGCAGGGAACTGAGGGCCGATAATAGCTCAGTAGTAGGTGAAAAATTCAGAGGCAGATAGGAGACAGATAGATAATAGACAGACAGATAATAGATAGACAGACAGATAAATAGATAGACAGACAGACAAATAGATAGATAATAGACAGACAGACAGTAGCTAGTTAGATAGACAGACAGACAATAGATAGGAAGACAGATGTTAGTTTGATAGACAGAAAGATATACATTTGTAAAAACATTTCATAAAAAAAATTTGCGAAAAAATATAAAGGTAGAGAAAGTGTAAACATGGCTTTGAAGTCGGATTCCCAGTTCTAGATCAGTCATAAAAGGACGCGGTAGGACAGGGAGTTTAGCTGCAGGTTCCCATCTTCTCATTTTAGCCCATTTATAGGATAATCTACTAAACTGGGATTCAGGGAGAACTCACCTGGGAATTTAAACACTTTGGTCACAATAGCCAAACAGGAAACATGTCTGCCTACATTTCATTTTTTTTAAAGTAAATTTAAGTTCCTAAAATAAACCTTCACAATTTAAGTTTAGTTACTAACCTGTAACTGTTAATGTTTACTTCTGATAATGTTATCAGAAGTCATGTTACACACACAACACCCCCCCTATATACAGGTACATACCCCCCACCTCGTATACACACATACACACACACCACCCCTATATACATGCACATACACCACACCCCATATACACACAACACGTACCCTATACAAATAGAGGTACATACCCCCCAACCCGTATACACACATACACACACCACCCCTATATACATGCACATACACCACACCCCATATACACACACAGACACACAACACGCACCCTATACAAATATAGGCACATACACCACACTCCGTATACACACAGACACATACATTAGACCCTAAATACTCACACATGGACCACACTCCCTATACACACATACACATTCACGTAGACCCCACCATCTATACACAGACACATACACAACACCCCCTATAACAAACATATAAACATACCACACTAGACCACACCTCCTATAAACACACATAGAACACACCTTATACACACACACACCACACCCCCTATAGACACACACAGCCACATATAAACATACCACACCTTCTATACTCACCCCCCTATACACAAACACCAAACCCACTTTACACACACACACCACACAGCTACACAAAAACACAAACACACACCTACACGAAAACACATACGCACACACATACAAACACAAGCACAAAGAAGATCACGAGAGGAGGCATGAGTCATAGTTTAGACATTTATTTTTGAAGATGCGATGTGGAGGAAAAACAGAGAAATACAGAGAAAGTGCTAAAACACATGAAAAAAATTCACAGAGTCCTCAAATGTCCTGACTCTTCCTTAAGGCCTTATAAATACATCTCTCCCGGCCCCTATCATTATATACAGCTTACATACTGCTTTGTATGTAAAAATCGACCCATGTAAAACATCTCTACTTTAATCAGCCCCCACGTACCTCCATATGTTCTGCTCTCCACACATGCGGTAGGAGTGGATCATACTAAGAACCATAAAAGAGGGGAGACATCAGCTGAGCCCCCCAACCCCTGTCAGTGCAAAGCAAAATAATGTGAGACCAGGCTGACAATTGCTGGTCCTTATTAAGTTGATGCCAGTGGAGTGTGCGGTGTGTTGACATGCCAGTGGAGTGTGCAGTGTGTCATCATGTTATTATGTCAGTGTGGGTGGTATGGGAGTCAGTAAGAGGCATCATTCCAGTAAATTAAAGACACAGAGAGCCCCTACAATTCTCGAGTGCACCCCGTTATTTAACCCTTTCAGCTGGCTTTCAGTCTTGGTCAGAGAGCAATATCCATTAAATAAGCTTAGATAGAGGTAAAAAATCTCTACTTGGAGAAAACAGGAAATATAGGTGTTCTAGCGTTAACTAACACTACACTATAATGGACGCCAAATGCTGATAAAATACCTGACTCATTCATGTCTCATGCCAAATGACTGCACACACTGCTTGTCCAAACGTCAACATTCATCCTTTACATAAATGTATTCATTGAAATACCTCCTTTGCTCCAGCCAAATCCCAAATACGTAACCCCAAATACCCAAATCAGATAATACACATAAACCTGCCTCTAACATACAACTACTGCCTCCACCACAACTCTATCTGCTCAGCACTTCCTCCATCACAACTCTACCTGCTCACCGCTGCCTCCACCACAACTCTACCTGCTCACCGCTGCCTCCACCACAACTCTACCTGCTCACCGCTGCCTCCACCACAACTCTACCTGCTCACCGCTGCCTCCACCACAACTCTATCTGCTCATCGCTGCCTCCATCACAACTCTACCCGCTCACAGCTGCCTCCACCACAACTCTATCCGCTCACAGCTGCCTCCATCAAAACTCTATCTGCTCACTATTGCCTCCATCACAAACTCATGGTCTTCATCACAACTGTATCCGCTCTATACTACCTCTATTACAAATGTATCTGCTCACCGCTGCCTCCACCAAAAATCTACTCACTTACTGCTGTCTCCATCACTATTCTACTCGCTCAATGCTGCCTCCACCACAACTCTACTCACTTACGATCTTCACCACAATTCTACCTGCTCTCTGCTTCCTCCATCACGACTGTATCTGCTCACCACTGCCTCCACCACAAATCTACTCACTCATTGCTGCCTTCATCTAAACTCTACTCACTCAATGCTGCCTCCACTAGAACTCTACTCACGATCTTCACCACAAGTCTACCTGCTCTCTACTGCCTCCATCACGACTGTATCTGCTCACCACTGCCTCCACCACAAATCTACTCACTCATTGCTGCCTTCATCTAAACTCTACTCACTCAATGCTGCCTCCACTAGAACTCTACTCACGATCTTCACTACAAGTCTACCTGCTCTCTATTGCCTCCATCACAACTGTATCTGCTCACCACTGCCTCCACCACAAATCTACTTACTCACCAACACAATTCAATCCACGTGGTTTATTTCCCTCGTTTTACACTCATTTTCGTTTACAGCCATCATTCATGAATATGACGGCCTTCCAGTCCTTTAAGTAAATATTGCAATGACACCAACACTAGTAGTCTCCACTTATTCATGCATTCCACTTCTCCAAAAATCCTTTACATCTACTACAATTTTTCATAGACAACAACAAGCCCACAAACATATATCCGGTTCCAGGTCCAATAGCATCATATACATCAATAACACAATCACACTCTGAGTTCGAAGCAATGTGTGTGACTTAGTGAGTATCGCTACATTGTAGGAGAATATGTGTGTGTGTCTTAATGAGTATAGCTACACTGGCGAGGCGATGTGTGTGAATTAATGAGTATAGCTGCAGTTTAGAAGATGGTGGAAATTAGTGAGTATACAGCTATACTCATTAATTCACACACATTAGCTATACTCACTAATTCACACATATCGCCTCCTACAATGTAGCTATACTCATTAATTCACACATATCGCCTCCTACAATGTAGCTATAATTATTAATTCAAATACTTCGCTTCCTCCTCCAGTGTAGCTCTACTCACTTATACAAACACACATCAGCTCCTACAATGTAGCTATACTCACTAATTCACACATATCGCCTCCGCCAGTGTATCTATACTCATTAATTCACACACATCGCCTCCTGCAATGTGGCAATACTCACTAATTTCCACACATATTCTCCTACAATGTAAGTTTACTCACTAATTCACACACATTGCTTCGTACAATGTAGCTATACTCATTCATTCACACACATCGCCTCCTGCAAAGTATCAATACTCACTAATTCACACACACCCTCTCCTACAGTGTAGCAATACTCATTATTTCACACACATCCTCTCCTACAGTGTAGCAATACTCATTAATTCACACGCATTGCCTCCTACAGTGTAGCAATACTCATTAATTCTCACGCATCGCCTCCTACAGTGTAGCAATACTCATTAATTCACACGCATTGCCTCCTACAGTGTAGCAATACTCATTAATTCACACGCATTGCCTCCTACAGTGTAGCAATACTCATTAATTCTCACGCATCGCCTCCTACAGTGTAGCAATACTCATTAATTCACACGCATTGCCTCCTACAGTGTAGCAATACTCATTAATTCACACGCATTGCCTCCTACAGTGTAGCAATACTCATTAATTCACACGCATCGCCTCCTACAGTGTAGCAATACTCATTAATTCACACGCATCGCCTCCTACAGTGTAGCAATACTCATTAATTCACACGCATCGCCTCATACAGTGTAGCAATACTCATTAATTCACACGCATCGCCTCCTACAGTGTAGCAATACTCATTAATTCACACACATTGCCATATCAACAGAATTTGACCGCTTTAATCATACGCACAGTGTAGACTTCAATATTGCGCTATATTTTCACCTATTCACCCTATGCGGCCATTAGGCCCCTCCAGTATACATATAGATGCATTGCTTGCTCGTACACTTCCCACAGTTACTTGATTTGGACTTCTATTCAGGGGCCACGCTTGGACTGCTCAGTGCTCACCTTTAATGACCAGGACATCAGTCAGCTGAGAAGGGTAAAGAAAGAAATTGAGTAATAAACACACACATATGTAACCAAACGTATTTGTTATCGTTATACAGAGGGTAGTCGGTCACGCGTTTCACTGGGGCTTCCCATTCTCCCCAATGGTCTGTACTCTGACCGCAGCCTTCTGTGGACCAAACTCCCATAATATCCGGGAGGAAGAGCAGGAACTATCTGCCCGCTACAGAAGGCTTATGCTGTGCCTCCAGGTAATGCCAATTATAATGGTTGGGTTTTTTATTTATTTTTATTATTGTATAATGTGGAACTGTGCCACACATACAAGGTCACACAAATGTTGTTCCTTTGAGTAGTCTTTTGTTCTTAGTGTTTTTTTTTTATTGTGCTAAATCAGTTCTGGGATTGTATTTCTAGAGATCATAGTAATTTAAGTTGAAGAAAAGACAAAGCTTTGGGGGACACAAAGGGGATAGCGTGGATTCTCAACCTATCCCACAGCCCGGGCCTCGGGCCTCCCCCATTAGCAGATTAGAAGCACCTCTCTTGGCATTCACCGCGTGCCTTAATTGTATAGACATTAAATCAAGGTCCACTGTGAACACGCAGAGGGGGTCTCAGTATAGCAGGGAGGGGGGACCTTATTGGTAGAGGGTGGTGCACAATTGAGGTTAATTGGGATGACTTTAAAGAATACGCTCTGTGTTACTGCTTGTGAGCTGTGCACCAAATCCAAAAGGGTCTTACTGCATTCTGGAAAAGAAAAGGGTTCTATATTAGAGTGTGCTGGGTTCTGTATAGTGAAAATATTAACTAAAAAACAACTAACAAGAAGGGAAGGTGAGGTTTCTACTGCTGTACCAGAGGAAGTAGGTTTGCAGTGGGCACAGGACACCATCCCTATTCTTCTATCGAGGGTACAGTAAAGTGTTTACTGGGTGCTGGCCAAGAACAGGGTGCAGATCTGCCCAGATGGAGGGCAAAGTGTAACACCCAGCTCAGCCTGTAGGCAACATCTAACTGGCTTTGGAGGGAGTTGTATCTTAATTCAATGTAATAATAATTACCCTGTGCAAGAAAGGCGTGCATACATTATCATTCTCAGCCACCATTAGCCAATAATCAATTAACTAATCCAGGAATTATAGTTCTAATGAATGAATCATGACACATAACATGCACAAGAATTCTCACAGGTCTTCATACAGAATGCAATTTTACGTCAAATCAGCCCGTTACCTTGTGTCAGTAAATCTCGATGATTTTGATTTATTCCAGGTAACCAACCACAGCTATCCCAGAGCAACATTGCTTACTCCAATTGAAATCAATGGGGGCAGGAACCCCGTAACATGTATCAACAATTAAGAGGTGAGCAATACTGGGGAGGACAGGGGAACATGATGGACCAGGAGAAGGGGAACAACATGGGAAGAAATTGGGATATGATGGACCAGGAGAAGGGAAGCAGTTCTGGGGAGGACATGAGAACATGAGGGGAGGGGAGGACAGGGGAACCTGATGGGTCAGGAAAAGGGGAGCAATGCTGGGGGGGAGAGGGGGCCGGGTAATATGAAGGACCAGGATAAGAGGAGCAATGCTGGAAGGACAGAAGACGTGTAAGAGGTAAGAATACCAGAATGATTAGGGGCAGAGAAGGGGAGGAATGCTGGGCAGGGCAGGGGAACATGATGGATCAGGTAAAAGGAAGCATTGATGAGGAAGACAGAGGGACATGATGGAGGAGCAATACTGGGTAGGACAGTGGAACATGAAGGACCAGGATAAGAGGAGCAATGCTGGGGGGACAGGGGAACACGATGGACCAGGAGAAGAGGAGCAATGCTGGGGGGACAGTGGAACATAAGGGCCAGGATAAGAGGAGCAATGCTGGGGGGACAGGGGAACACGATGGACCAGGATAAGAGGAGCAATGCTGGGGGGGACAGGGGAACACGATGGACCAGGAGAAGAGGAGCAATGCTGGGGGGACAGGGGAACACGATGGGCCAGGATAAGAGGAGCAATGCTGGGGGGACAGGGGAACACGATGGGCCAGGATAAGAGGAGCAATGCTGGGGGGACAGGGGAACACGATGCACCAGGAGAAAAGGAGCAATGCTGGGCAGGACAGAAGAGGTGTAAGAGTTAAGAGTACCAGAATGATAAGGGCATAAGATGATGGTGAAGGAACCTTCCCTATTATCTTCATGATCCCCTGGTGCGGGGTCGTTCACCAAGCCTTCTCTGTGATGATCCTCTAAACCTCAGATATGAGAAAAATTCAGCAACAAAAGAAAAACTGGAATTCTCTCAAACAATTGTCATCCCCCTTTTGATCCTCTGAGCACAAAGGTACTAGTTCCATCTCTTCTGTAAGCTTCCTCCTGTCCTCCGAGCGGCTCTATAAAGAGACTGGGAGGGGTTGAGAGCCTTTATCCTACTCCTCCTGATCTTCCGTCCAGAGAGGGGGTTTGGGTCTGCTCCTAGTCCTGATCTGATCCTTTCTATGGGATTAGAGCCTTCTCTGCCCAACCAGCCCCTGAGCATCTTAGATTGCTCTAACAAGAGGATTACACTGGGACTCTGTGACGTCACCCATCAACATTACCCAAATCCCATCAGAGAGAGGTGTCCTTGAGACAGGGGTAGGGGCAAGCTTACAACTAGCCCTCCCCTGGCCCCTCCGACCTGGACTAACGTGGAGTTTGGCAGTAGCATCAAGTGCCTGTGAGGGTTATCGACTGGGACAATATCTGTCTGTGTTCCTATAACAGGGCTGTCCGTCTGTCTGCCTTCATTCCCCTGCTGTACATTCTAAATATTACGCATTTATACATAGATATAGTATTACGTATTATGCTCTTCTCATATTATATATATTTATATACAGAGAGATCTGTAGATATACACAGGTAGTGTATAAAAGACACGATCTATATATATATATGTAATATAGATTACATTTATTAAACACACAGCAAAAGCATTTTAACAGTTGGCAGAGTGTTTAATTACACAATGTGCATACAATTAATAAATGCTAGCTATTGTATAACAAAATTTTATTTATAATCTTTGACGTCTATTTGTATTTTCTTTTATTTTTTTGTTCAGAGAGACTCTGGTTCCAGAGATGAGTTAAAATGTTCTATTTTCTCAGCATTTTGGGCAGATCAGATATTTTATGTGGAATCCAATAAATAAAAGCAGATTATATTCTTCTCTAAGAGATTGGATTAATCTCCGGCCCCAGAGCCGAGCAGGATACAATTCTATTTATCGGTAAAGATATATGGATACATTGAAACCGTGCGCATTATCCACGTGGCCGCAATTCTAAATCGTTCCTTATATCTTTTGTCTTTCAATGGGGGTGCTCATAAACACTCCCTTGCTGTTTTGGGGTGCATGTCATTATGAGATAAACACGGTCGGGGGTGTTAGAGGAGCACAGGCAGGGCACAGCCAGGGCCTGAAGCCACTAGGGGCATGGGATCATTAATGGAGGTCTGGTGGCCGATAATAAAACATAAATATTATTATAAAACATACTTCGATTTAATATTGGTCCTTTAAAACATATCGCCGTCTCTGCACTGTTTATTTATCTCTGACTCATTTTAATAAAATTGTATAATTAGAATTTGATAAATGGATTGCCATCACAGCGCTATACACTGACTAGGTTTCCATTAAACCAACCCCCTGACATGCTACTATCATTCTGTGTCAGTCCATATGGGGTCACTGAGTGGGATTTAGTGGGGGGAGGCATTCACTTTGTTTATCCCCACTGAGCCGTGAAAGGGTTACATATTGATAGGACCCCCAGAAGTGACAGGAGATATCATGTGATCTTGACTGGCAGACTCCCCCCCCGGAGAGAGAGCTGTACGATATCAATATATATCTATATATAGAGTTTACTGACGCTTTATTATCCCAGCTGTATGGTTTGTGTTAATTCCTTTTTGCTTATACTTCCTAAGAAGAAGATGCATTGATTTAACCCTTTCAATAAGGATCACAAGCACATCCCTCCCCAGCACATAACAACATATCTAGAGGGGGGGGGGGGGGGGGTTGATCATCCTCATTGAATAATGCTTAGGAAGAATCAAACACACAAAATAATACAGAAGGAGGTCAAACACCCACCAAGACCAACATTAGATAATATGTATGGGGGAGGGGGTTAGGGCACTGATATTAAATAAGATATAACACGGGCAATAAATAATATATAGCGTGGTCAGGCTCCCACATTAAATAAGATATAACACGGTCATTAAATAATATATAGCGTGGTCAGGCTCCCACATTAAATAATATATAGCGTGGTCAGGCTCCCACTTAAAATAATATATAACACGTTCAGGCTCCCACATTGAATAAAACAGAGCGTGGTCAGGCTCCCACTTAAAATAATATATAACACGGTCAGGCTCCCACATTAAGTGACATAAAACATGGTCAGGCTCCCACATTAAATAAGATATAACACGTTCAGGGCTCCCACATTAGTTAAAATACAGCGTGGTCAGGCTCCCACATTATATAATATATAACACGGTCAGGCTCCCACATTAAATAATATATAACACGGTCAGGCTCCCACATTAAATAATATATAACACAGTCAGGCTCCCACATTAGATAAAATATAGCGTGGTCAAGCTCCCACATTAAATAAGATATAACACGTTCAGGGCTCCCACATTAGATAAAATATAGTGTGGTCAGGCTCCCACATTAAATAATATATAGTGTGGTCAGGCTCCCACTTAAAATAATATATAACACGTTCAGGCTACCACATTAAATAAAATAGAGCGTAGTCAGGCTCCCACATGAAATAATATATAACACAGTCAGGCTCCCACATTAAATAAGATATAACACGTTCAGGGCTCCCACGTTAGTTAAAATATAGCGTGGTCAGGCTCCCACATTATATAATATATAACACGGTCAGGCTCCCACATTAAATAGTATATAACACGGTCAGGCTCCCACATTAAATAATATATAACACGGTCAGGCTCCCACTTAGAAATAATATATAACACGGTCAGGCTCCCACATTTATTAATAAATAGCACGGTCAGGCTCCTACATCAAATGATAATACAGCGTGGTCAAGCTCCTACATTAAATAATATATAACACCGTCAGGCTCCCACATTGGATAATATATAGCGTGGTCAAGCTCGCACATTAAATAATATATAACACGGTCAGGCTCCCACATTGGATAAAATATAGCGTGGTCAGGCTCCCACATTAAATAATATAGCGTGGTCAGGCTCCCACATTAAATAATATAGCGTGGTCAGGCTCCCACTTAAAATATTATATATTAGTTCAGGCTCCCACATTAAATAAAATATAGCATGGTCAGGCTCCCACATTATATTATATATAACACGGTCAGGCTCCCACTTAAAATAATATATAACACGTTCAGGCTCCCACATTAACATTAAATAAAATATAGCATGGTCAGGCTCCCACATTAAATTATATATAACACGGTCAGGCTCCCACATTAAATTATATATAACACGGTCAGGCTCCCACTTTAACTAGTATATAACACGGTCAGGCTCCCACATTAATTAATATATAACACGGTCGGGCTCCCACTTAGAGGTAATATATAACATGGTCGGGCTCCCACTTAGAAGTAATATATAACACAGTCAGGCTCCCAAATTACATAATAATATAGCACAGTCAGGCTCCCACATTAAATAATACGTTCAGGCTCCCACATTAAATAAACTATAGCGTGGTCAAGCTCCCACATTAAATAATATATAACATGGTCAGGCTCCCACATTAAATAAAATATAGCGTGGTCAGGCTCCCACTTAAAATATTATATAACACGTTCAGGCTCCCACATTAAATAAAATATAGCATGGTCAGGCTCCCACATTATATTATATATAACACGGTCAGGCTCCCACATTAAATAATATATAACATGTTCAGGCTGCCACATTAAATAAAATATAGTGTGGACAGGCTCCTACATTAAATAATATATAGCATGGTCAGGCTCCCACATTAAATAATATACAGCATGGTCAGGCTCCTACATTAAATAATATATAGTGTGGTCAGGCTCCCACATTAAATAAAATATAGCATGGTCAGGCTCCCACATTAAATAACATTTATAGCGTGGTCAGGCTCCCACATGCAATAATGTATAGCACAGTCAGGCTCCCACATAAAATAATATACAACAAGTTCAGGCTCCCACATTAGATAAAATATAGTATGGTCAGGCTCCCACATTAAATAATATGTAGCGTGGACAGGCTCCCACATTAAATAATATATAGCATGGTCAGGCTCCCACATTAAATAATATGTAGCGTGGACAGGCTCCCACATTAAATAATATATAGCCTGGTTAGGCTCCCACACTAAATAATATATAGCACTGTCAGGGTCCCACTTTAAATAATATATAGCATGGTCAGGCTCCCACATTAAATAATATATAGCTTGTTCAGGCTCCCACATTAAATAATATGTAGCGCGGATAGAGTCCCACATTAAATAATATGTAGAGCAGCCAGGCTCCCACATTAAATAATATATAGAGTGGTCAGGCTCCCACATTAAAAAATATATATAGCACAGTCAGGCTCCCACATTAAATAATATATATCATGGTCAGGCTCCCATATTAAATAATATACAGCGTGGTCAGGCTCCCACATTAAATAAAATATAGCATGGTCAGGTTCCCACATTAAATAATATATAGCGTGGTCAGGCTCCCACATTGAATAAATGTATAGCGCGGACAGGCTCCCACATTAAATAATATATAGAGCGGCAAGGCTCCCACAATAAATATTATATAAAGAGTTGGTCAGGCTCCCACATTTAATAATATATAGCGTGGTCAGGCTCCCACATTAAATAATATATGGCGTGGTCAGGCTCCCACATTAAATAATAAATAGCGTGGTCAGGCTCCCACATTTAATAATATATAGCGTGGTCAGGCTCCCACATTAAATAATAAATAGCGTGGTCAGGCTCCAACATTAAATAATATAAAGCGTTGTGAGGCTCCCACATTAAATTATATATATAGCGTGGCCAGGCTCCCACATTAAATAGTACACAGAGCGGCCAGGCTCCAACATTAAATAATACAGAGTGGTCCGGCTCTCATATTATATAATATATGGAGTGTGGTCAGGCTCCTACATGAAATAATATATAGAGCGTCCAGGCTACCACTTTAAATAATATATAGAGCGGCCAGTCTCCCACATTAAATAATATATAGAGCGGCCAGGCTCCCACGTTAAATAATATATAGCATAATCAGGCTCCCACATTAAATAATATATAGCGTGATCAGGTTCCCACATTAAATAATATTGAGTGTAGTCAGGCTCCCACATTAAGTAATATATAGCGTGGTCGGGCTCCTACATTAAATAATATACACCGTGGTCAGGCTCCCACATTAAATAATATAAAATGTGGCCAGGCTCCCACATTAAATAATAATGAATAATATATAAATAATATAATAGGCTCTACATGAAATAATATATAGCGTGGTTAGGCTCCCAAATGAAATAATATATAGCGTGGTGAGGCTCCCACATTAAATTATATATATATATAGCGTGGCCAGGCTCCCACATTAAATAATATATAGAGCGGCCAGGCTCCCACATTAAATAATATAGAGCATGGTCAGGTACCCACAATAAATAATGTATAGCATAATCAGGCTCCCACATTACATAATATATAGTGTGGATAGGCTCCAACATTATATATTATATAACGTGGTGAAACTACCACAGTAAATCAAATATAGCGTGGTCAGGCATTAAATAACATAAAGGTGGTCAGGTACCCACATTAAATAATGTATAGCAATATCAGGCTCCCACATTAAATGATATATAGCGTGGTCAGGAACCCACATTAAATAAATAATATATAGCTTGGTCAGGTAACCACATTAAATAATATAAAGCGTGGTCAGGTTCCCACAATAAATAATATATAGTTTGGTCAGGCTGCCACATTAAAAAATATATAGCGTGGTCAGGCTCCCACATTAAATAATATAAAGGTGGTCAGGTATCCACATCATAAATAATATAGAGAGTGTGGTCAGGCTCCCACATTACATGTATGAGGAGGTTGAGCACCCATTTGTAATTTTAATGGTGGTTCAGCAATGTATATGGTAACACTTCCCCCCTCCATATCCAAACTGCTCTCCCGCTAGGGATCTCTCTTTGACTAACAGAGATCCCTGGGTATGTGTTTATGTCCCAGTAATTATCCTGTTTTACATCTGCCCCATTTCCTCCATTTTAGGGGAAGGTAGTGGAGTCTCAGCAATAATGCTGTACTCTGTTAGCAGACAGGAACCCCCTTTACCAGGATGGGGTCTAACAATGAAAGCAGTGGGGGACATGGATGGGAACACACACGAGTTTGGGTACAATAATTTCCTAATTCTTCAGAAGGTGGAAGGGGTGGGGGTGGCGCGGCCCCCGGCACAGGAAGGATGTGCTTTGTCCCAGTCTGCTGACCCAGATCAAGCTGACCTTCTGCCCTCACCAAACACCCAGAAGAGCTCCACAGACAGGGGGCATCTGACCCTGTCCAAATAGGACAAAATAAGTCCAGAAACACCTCTAAACCGGCACATGGAATTTAACACATGAAGCCAAATGTACACGCCATTCAGCTGCGTATTATTGTAAATATAAATTCTACCAAGAGACCAGAATGAATGCTCGTCATCAGTCTATACAACGTACCATCAGTCTATACATCCTACCGTTAGCCTATATGTGCCCACTATCAGTCTATACAACGTACCATCAGTCTATACAATGTACCATCAGTCTATACATCCTACCGTTAGCCTATATGTGCCCACTATCAGTCTATACAACGTACCTTCGGTCTATACATCCTACCATCAGTCTAATAATCACACTATCTATAAATCATACTACCATGAGCCTATTTATGACCACCATCAGTCTATACATCGTACCATGTATCTATATATGCTCACCATTTGTCTATACATCCTATCACCAGTCTATATAACAGTCCATGAGTCTGCATAAGCCGGCCATCATTCTATACATCCTACTATTGGTCTATACGTATTATCATGAGCTTATATATGTTGATCATCAGTCTATACATCCTACCATGGACCTATATATGCTCACCATCAATCTATACAAGCCCATCATCAGTCTCAAATTCAACCATCGGTCTATACGTATTACAATCAGACTACAGATCAACCATCAGTCTGTACAAGACCATCATCAGTCTCACATCCTACCATTAGACTATAAATATAAACATCAGTCTATAAATCCTTACATCAGTCTATGCACATCCACCGTGATACTATACATCCTAACATCAACCTTTTACACCCTACCATCAGTCTATACATCCTACCATCAATCTATACATTATATCACCAGTCTATACTTCCCACGACCAATCTAAACATTATATCACCAGTCTATATTTCCTACCATGAGCCTATATATGCTCTCCATCAGTCTATACATCCTACCATCAATCTATACATTATACCACCAGTATATAGATCCTACCATCAGTCTATACGTATTACCACCAGTCTATAATTTGTACAATCAGTCTATACATTATACCATCAGTCTATACATTATACCATCAGTCTATACAAATTACCACCAGTCTATGGATCCTACCATCAGTCTATACATTATACCCCTAGTCCATAGATCCTACCACCAGTCTATACATTATACCATCAGTCTATACGAATTACCACCAGTATATAGATCCTACCATCAGTCTATACGTATTACCACCAGTCTATAGATTCTACAATCAGTTTATACATTATACCATCAGTCTATACGAATTACTACCAGTCTATAGATCCTACCATCAGTCTATACATTATACCACCAGTCTATACATTATACCACCAGTCCATAGATCCTACCACCAGTCTATACATTATACCATCAGTCTATACGAATTACCACCAGTATATAGATCCTACCATCAGTCTATACGTATTACCACCAGTCTATAGATTCTACAATCAGTTTATACATTATACCATCAGTCTATACGAATTACCACCAGTCTATAGATCCTACCATCAGTCTATACATTATACCACCAGTCTATACATTATACCACCAGTCCATAGATCCTACCACCAGTCTATACATTATACCATCAGTCTATACGAATTACCACCAGTATATAGATCCTACCATCAGTCTATACGTATTACCACCAGTCTATAGATTCTACAATCAGTTTATACATTATACCATCAGTCTATACGAATTACCACCAGTCTATAGATCCTACCATCAGTCTATACATTATACCCCTAGTCCATAGATCCTACCACCAGTCTATACATTATACCACCAGTCCATAGATCCTACCACTAGTCTATTCATTATACCACCAGTCCATAGATCCTCCCACCTATCTATAAATGTAAAGCATGATTATATACTTTGTATAATTTATCTATACATCCGACCATCTATCTATGCAGCCTACTATAAGTCTATACATCCTACCATTTATGTATACATCCTACCATCGATTTAGAGAGAGCCATACACAGGAAACTTACAGGGTGTATGATGGGGTTAACCAAGTCCATCCAAATTCCCCCCCAAAATGTTCTTCCTGTTTCCTTGGCACCTGCAGATCTGGAGGAATAAAACAGTGTGAGATGAGTGGGATGCAGAGCCAAACTGTGCCCACAGTCCTGTCCCTACTGCCCCTACATCTTCTAGAGGAGAGGGTGGGGGGTGTAAGTAAGAGGGGAGGGGGCATCACCGATTCACAATCTGATTTATACCTATTCATTCCTTCTTTCAACAGACACCAATCCTGCAGCATCAGGGGGTGAGGGTGGGAAGGGGGAGGGGTGGCTAGATGGGGGGGATCAAAGCCCTCCCCACGCCCCCAATCTTAAACCCTCACAAAGAATGCAGATCCCAGTCTAGTCATTAGAGAATCTGAATACTCATTCAGGGACCTCCCAGCCCACAGCATTCAGAATGCAAAGAGTTAATACTGCAACATGTAGTCCTTAACCAATTGCTACCAAATGGGGGAAACTCAGACCCTTTTAGGTAAGAAGGGGTAAAGTGTTTCTGATGTGTGAATTGTGTACACTGGGAGTGCTGAGAGCAGAGTAAGTAATTCAGTTTAGAGAGAAAAATATTGGGACTAAGCACACATTAAGATGTCTATGTGTGTGTGTATAGAACTGATTTGTGTGTATACGGCTCTAAGTGTTTGGATTGATGTGTGTATGTAAGTGTGTTTATATTGCTGTGTATATGTGAGTGTCTGAATTACTGTGTGTGTTTGAATAGCTTTGTGTATGTGTGGTTGTGTGTTTGAATTGTTGTTCGTGTGTGTGTGTGTGTGTTTGAATTGCCGTGCGTGAGTGTGTGTTTGAATTGTTGTGAACTGCTGAATGTGTGTGTCTTTGAATTGCTGTGTGAGTGTTTGCATGTGTTTGAATTGCCATTTGTGTGTTCGTAGGGTTGTGTGTGTTTATATTGTAGTGTGTGTGTATGGATTGCTCTGTGTGTATATGAGTTTACAATTGCTTTGTGTAAGTGCGTGTGTTTGATTTGTTATGTGAGTGTGTCTGAATTGTTATGTGTATGTGTTTTAATTGCTGTGTAAGTGTGTAAAAGTGCATTTGAATTGCTTTGTATATGTGTTTGGATTGCTGTGTGTGTATATTAGTTTTTAATTGACTGTGTGTATGGGTTTACATTGCTGTGTGTGTGTGTGTGTGTGTGTGTTTGAATTGCTGTGTGTGTGTCTGTTTGAATTGCTGTGTGCTTGTGTATGTGATTGTGTATGTTTAGTTGTATATAAGGGAATGTGTACGTACTGGTATGTTAAAGGAGAACATGTTCTGTAAGGATGCGGGTCTGTATACGTGTGTGTGTGTGACATATAGTGTGAGAGTGTGTGCATCATTAGTTGTGTGCTGTTAGAGAAGAGGTTTATGTCATTTTGATACAGAAAGTAGGAAGTGCGTGATATAAATGGTTCAATGGTTCAAACGAGGTGGCGCTTTCCTCACGCCTGATTAACAGATTGTACCTGGACGAGGTGCGCAGTTCCTCCCATAGAAAACAAGTATATTCCGTCCATTAAACTTGTACAGACATGGATCTTACTGGATGCAATTGAGGTATTCGCCTGATTTGCTTGGGGAATATACTTAGATGCTGTACTTCATCTGGAGAACGTTGGAATCAACACCCGAACTGCGAGCTATAATCACAGTTCCGGAGGAAACAGACGAACGGTTACCTGCAATACCAGCGTTTGTTACACCCTGCAATACACAGCACTGCACACAATACATACCCTGTAATACACAGCACAGCGCACAATGCATTCCTGTCCCAGTGTAGTAACAGAGCTCAATGTGATACCTGTCCCAGTGTAGTAACAGAGCTCAATGTGATACCTGTCCCAGTGTAGTAGCGGAAACCCAAGATAATACCTGCCCCAGTGTAGTAACGGAACTTAATGTGGTATCTGTGCCAGTGTAATAACGGAACCCAATGTGATACTTGTCCCAGTGGAGTAACAGAACCCAATGTGATACCTGTCCCAGTGTAGTAACAGAACCTAATGTGATTCCCTGTCCCAGTGTAGTAACGGAACCCAATGTGATACTTGTCCCAGTGTAGTAACAGAACCCAATGTAATACCTGTCCCAGTGTAGTAACGGAACCCAATGTGATACTTGTCCCAGTGTAGTAACGGAACCCAATGCAATAATTGTCTTTGTGCAAAAACTACCAAGTGTTGCAAGAACGATGCCCCCACCTGTCTGCGTCTTGTTTGACTAACCCTCCATTCTCTTCCCTCACTTTGTGTCTCATTTTATCCTGTTTGTGTGCATTTTTGAATCAGGCCTTTGATTGCCCTTTCACTGGCTTTCCATGCAGCTCCTGCCCACTCTCCCAGCTCTGTGTCCCCACTCTGCCCTTGGCCTCACATTCTGCTCCATTCGATGGGGTTCAGGAAAGGTGTCATTTTGTAAAGAGCTAGCGGGTGAGGACTCTCAGTGGTGTACAGCTCCAAAAGCAGGATTGTTAGAGCTACACCATCCAGGGGGTCTGACAGGCCAGCCCTTCATAGTGCGAGAGAGAGCTTGATCTCAATAGAAGAGGCCCCCTCTCACACAGTGACAAAAACCACGATGGTAACAAGCTGTGAATACCTCTCTGCTCTATAAGCTTTCCTTCTTACAGAACCCAAACAATCCCCCCCCCCTGCTTGCTGTACCCCCCCCCCCCATCATCAGCCCCAGGAAGCCCTTTGCACTGTGTCCCATTGTAAGACAACTTGTAGCTGTGAATTGTTTATAAGAAGTCACTGTGACGAACTGAGCCTTGTCACGTGTTCTTGGAGGGGCCTGCTGGAGAGCCTCTTACCAAAAGACTATGGGCCCTTTAAAAATCCATGTTAACAGACTTGGTTCGTGGGATTTTCTATTTGGTTCAGGAACCGAACAGCCGCACAAACCGGAGACCATCCTGGAGCTTGTTAGCCTAATTGCTACTTTGTAACAATTTCCACCGCAGTGTTCTAAGTGTTCAACTGGGTGGCCGCAATTCCTATGGACGACCACAATGTGGCGGCCTTGTTCCTGCGAAAGCAGGCAGCGGTGTTTGGGCATGAATCTCATGGAACTGAAAACGGACAAAGAAACTCCTGAACACCGCTGGACTTCCAGCATCGCCTGCATTCGGTTCTACAACACTTAGAAAAGCGTTGTTAGGTGGAAACATTCCCACGAACAAGACTATTGACTCGGTTCGGTAGTTTGTTCGTTTTTTTACTACCGAACTAGACCGACCGCAAGCCCTGATTCTCTGGAACTGTTTTGGGCATGGGACCATGCGGGCGGTTGGTCAAATTATGACTTTGAGGAAATTCCTGAACCCCTGAACTGATCTGGGTGATATTTGGATATGTTGGTCACCCTGATCAGGGCTATCAGGGGATTTTGTGTGTTTTAAGGTATTTTGGGTGTTTTGTAAAAATGTGTGTTTTCTGTCCCTCGAGATAATTGAGTTTAATACAGTGCTGACTCAATTATCTCCCAGGCATAGTGTCCTGGACCTGAGAGCCAATGTAATAGTGTATATGTTTTTACTGTGGTCTACTCTCAGGTCCAAGGGGGAGTGCCCCTTGCATGGGGACATGCATATAAGGCCCGTTGTGGCTGCCATTAAAAAGATTTGTTTTACCCTTCATGAAGTCTAGGCTTATGTTTGGGGGATTGGAGAGCTATATTCACTCTGGGGATTACTATAATCACTATACTCCCTTGGATCACAATGATTGCTTTTGTAAGAGCAGCCTGCTTTGCTCTCTGGACTAGTCTACCCACTGGGAGCTGGATCCTGGTCTTGGGTGGGTGGGGGACAGCGAGACCCCAAACAAGCTGCAGCGGTTTGTGGGGTTTACGGTGGTTATGGTGACTGTTGCGGTGCTTATGGTACTCAAGGATTACTAAGAAGCAGCGATTGACGGAGGTACCCGGTCGGGGTGCCAGGCGGTCTGTCACAGTCACTTTACAGATACAATGTAGATCCTATCCAAAGTTGAAATCCATTCTTTGGTATTTACTGAATGTGAGTTCCATCTCTGCAATGCAGAACCAAGGGAGGGGAGCATGATGTGGTGCTCTGGGCATCTGATAGACAGTAATAGTAATGCGATGGGGCAATAATGAGAGGGGGCAGTAATAGAGGTAGTAATGGGATGGGGCAATGATGGGGCTCTGGTCGGTGATGGGGTGCTTGGTGGTGATTGGGCACTGGGCAGTGATGGGGTACTGGGCAGTGGTGGGTTGTAGGTCCTGGGCACTGGTGGGTGCTGAGCAATGATGGGGAGCTGGCAGTGATAGGGTTCTGGGCAGTGGTGGGTGCTTGGTGGTGATTGGGTGCCGGGTAGTGATGGGGTCCTGGGCAGTGGTGGGTTGTAGGTCCTGGGCAGTGGTGGGTGCTGAGCAATGATGGGGAGCTGGCAGTGATAGGGTTCTGGGCAGTGGTGGGTGCTTGGTGGTGATGTGGTGGTGTTCAGTGATGGCGTACTAGGCAGTGGTGGATCTTGGGCAGTGATGGGGTGCTGGGCAGTGATCGGGAGCTGGGCCTTCTTTTGGATCAACAGCAAAAAACAAATGTGAGGAAGGCTAAACTTGATGGACGCAAGTCTCTTTTCAGCTATGTAACTATGTAACTGCCCAGTGTCCCATCACATCACTGCCCAGTGCCCCATCACATCACTGCCCAGCACCCTGTCATATCACTACCCAGTACCTCATCACTGCCCATCACCCCATCACATCACTACCCAGTACCTCAACACTACCCAGCACCCCATCACATCACTGCCCAGTGCCGCATCACATCACTACCCAGCACCCCGTCACTGCCCAGCACCCTGTCATATCACTACCCAGTACCTCATCACTGAACTGCACCCCATCACATCACTGCCCAGTGCCCCATCACATCACTACCCAGCACCCCGTCAATGCCCAGCACCCTGTCATATCACTACCCAGTACCTCATCACTGAACTGCACCCCATCACATCACTGCCCAGTGCCCCATCACATCACTGCCCAGTACCCCATCACATCACTGCCCAGTACCCCATCACCACCCAGTGCTCCAACACATCACTGCCCAGCACCCCATCACATCACTGCCCAGTGCCCCATACATCACTGCCCAGCACCCCATCAGTGCCCAGGGCCCCATCACATCACTGCCCAGCACCCCATCTCAACACTGCCCAGCACCCCATCACTGCCCAGTGCCCCATCACATCACTACCCAGCACCCCGTCACTGCCCAGCACCCTGTCAAATCACTACCCAGTACCTCATCACTGCCCTGCACCCCATCACATCACTGCCCAGTACCCCGTCACTGCCCAGCACCCTGTAATATCACTACCCAGCACCTCATCACTGCCCTACACCCCATCACATCACTGCCCAGTGCCCCATACATCACTGCCCAGCACCCCATCACTGCCCAGCACCCCATCACATCACTGCCCAGTACCCCATACATCACTGCTCAGCACCCCATCACTGCCCAGTGCCCCATCACATCACTGCCCAGCACCCCATCATTGCCCAGGGCCCAGTCACATCACTGCCCAGCACCCCATCACAACACTGCCCAGCACTCCATCAGTGCCCTATCACATCACTGCCCAGCACCCAATCACTGTCCAGTGCCCCATCACTGCTCAGCACCCCATCACTGCCCAGCACCCCATCATATCACTGCCCAGAGCCTCCAACACATCACTGCCCAGCACCCCATCAGTGCCCAGGGCCCCATCACATCACTGCCCAGCACCCCATCAGTGCCCCATCACATCACTGTCCAGTGCCCCATCACACCCCATCCCATCCCATCGCACCCCATCACCGCCCAGTACCCCATCACATCACTGCCCAGCACCCCATCATTGCCCAGCACCCCATCATATCACTGCCCAGAGCCTCCATCACATCACTGCCCAGCACCCTATCACTGCCCAGCACAGCATCATATCACTGCCCAGAGCCTCCATCACATCACTGCCCAGTACCCCATCACAGCACTGCCCAATTACTGCCCAGCGCCCCATCAAATTACTGCCCATCATCCCATCACATCACATATGGTACATAGTATATTGGTTTGGAGTTTGGTATGTAGTATCTTGGTTTGGAGATATGACACATGGTATCTTGGTTTGCAGTTATGGTACGTAGTATCTTGGTTTGGAGATATGACACATGGTATCTTGGTTTGCAGATATGGTACGTAGTATCTTGGTTTGGAGATATGACACATGGTATCTTGGTTTGCAGATATGGTACGTAGTATCTTGGTTTGGAGATATGACACATGGTATCTTGGTTTGCAGTTATGGTACGTAGTATCTTGGTTTGGAGATATGACACATGGTATCTTGGTTTGCAGTTATGGTACGTAGTATCTTGGTTTGGAGATATGACACATGGTATCTTGATTTGCAGTTATGGTACTTAGTATTTTGGTTTGGAGATATGACACATGGTATCTTGGTTTGCAGTTATGGTACTTAGTATCTTGGTTTGGAGATATGACACATGGTATCTTGGTTTGCAGTTATCGTACGTAGTATCTTGGTTTGGAGATATGACACATGGTATCTTGGTTTGCAGTTATGGTACGTAGTATCTTGGTTTGGAGATATAACACATGGTATCTTGGTTTGCAGTCATGGTACGTAGTATCTTGGTTTGCAGTTACAGTACATAGAATTTTGGTTTGGAGTTTGGTACATGGTATCTTGGTTGCGAGTTATGGTATGTGGTATCTTGGTTTGGAGTTTTATTACATAGTATCTTGGTTTGCAGTTACAGTACATAGTATATTGGTTTGGAGTTTGGTACGTAGTATACTGGTTTGGAGTTTGGTATGTAGTATATTGGTTTGGAGTTTGGTACGTAGTATATTGGATTGGAGTTTGGTACGTAGTATATTGGATTGGAGTTTGGTACGTAGTATATTGGATTGGAGTTTGGTACGTAGTATATTGGATTGGAGTTTGGTACGTAGTATATTGGATTGGAGTTTGGTACGTAGTATATTGGATTGGAGTTTGGTACGTAGTATACTGGTTTGGAGTTTGGTACGTATTATATTGGATTGGAGTTTGGTACGTAGTATATTGGTTTGGAGTTTGGTACGTAGTATATTGGATTGGAGTTTGGTACGTAGTATATTGGTTTGGAGTTTGGTACGTAGTATGTTGGATTGGAGTTTGGTACGTAGTATATTGGATTGGAGTTTGGTACGTAGTATGTTGGATTGGAGTTTGGTACGTAGTATATTGGATTGGAGTTTGGTACGTAGTATGTTGGATTGGAGTTTGGTACGTAGTATATTGGATTGGAGTTTGGTACGTAGTATATTGGTTTGGAGTTTGGTACGTAGTATATTGGATTGGAGTTTGGTACGTAGTATATTGGATTGGAGTTTGGTACGTAGTATATTGGATTGGAGTTTGGTACGTAGTATATTGGATTGGAGTTTGGTACGTAGTATATTGGTTTGGAGTTTGGTACGTAGTATATTGGTTTGGAGTTTGGTACGTAGTATATTGGATTGGAGTTTGGTACGTAGTATATTGGATTGGAGTTTGGTACGTAGTATATTGGTTTGGAGTTTGGTACGTAGTATATTGGATTGGAGTTTGGTACGTAGTATATTGGTTTGGAGTTTGGTACGTAGTATATTGGTTTGGAGTTTGGTACGTAGTATATTGGATTGGAGTTTGGTACGTAGTATATTGGATTGGAGTTTGGTACGTAGTATATTGGATTGGAGTTTGGTACGTAGTATATTGGATTGGAGTTTGGTACGTAGTATATTGGTTTGGAGTTTGGTACGTAGTATATTGGTTTGGAGTTTGGTACGTAGTATATTGGATTGGAGTTTGGTACGTAGTATATTGGATTGGAGTTTGGTACGTAGTATATTGGTTTGGAGTTTGGTACGTAGTATATTGGATTGGAGTTTGGTACGTAGTATATTGGTTTGGAGTTTGGTACGTAGTATATTGGATTGGACATATGATATGCAGTATCTTCAGTTAACCCTAATCCTCACTGCATCACCCTGATCCGAGTAGATCACATTAATCAAACACCGGGATCTATACTTCTACTGACCTCTTCATAGAATGCCATGGAGTTACTTGAATGAATATCTTCCACTGTAAACACAAATAATTTCCCCAGCAGGGGTAGCATGCTCACAGGTCTGTCATTTTCTAGCTACAATACTGATCCAAATTTTAAACAACCCTCACACCCTTATTGTAGGATTTTTACTGATTTAAAAATAAAAATAAAAATATAAAAAACTTTCCAGCATTTTTTTGCAAATCACAAGGTTCATTGTGGACCAAGAGTTGGCAGAAACGTAATTTAGGAAACATGTGCTGTCCATGACCCAAAATATCCTACTCTGCATGTGTAAATAGTTTCATTCATGAAAAGTCACATAAGAAACTATAGAGCAAAGCTAAAGACAATTACAGCTTTTAGCTTACTTGTCTTCCTCCCAGATGGCCGCTCTGATTAATCTGGATAATCTGTCAGGCAGACTGACCAAGGTACTTTAAAGATGTCCGAACCCTGCATCTAACCTCTTTTTATCTGGACACACATTCAATCTGTAACAGTGTATGATGAAATAGTCAGTGAAGGACACTACGCAATCTGCATTTTTTCCACCACGCTTCATTTGCCGTTAGCCAGGGTTCTACCTTTCTGGCTCCCACAACACTGGGCCATGTCAGCCGATTATTTCGTCATTTTATTCGGCTGTGTTTGGCGTGGATACGGAAAATCACAGGAAAGTTTGGATGTTTCCGACAAAAAAAAAAAATTCCTGATGCCGTGCTACATCTATACATTAATGGAAACTATTAGATAGATAGACAGACAGATAGACAGAGTTAGGGGAACACATAAAAATATAAATCATGAGGGTCGGCGCAACCGTTAGGCGAATTAGGCATTCGCCTAGGGTGCCGGCCTACAGGGGGCGCTCACCAGGATGTTTCCGGTGGGCTGCCCCTGTCCTGGGCCACAACGCTGGGCAAGCGGCTCTTGAGCCGTCCCCCCCGCCCCTCCCCCCAGCACAGGGTTGATGCTAAAGGGGCCCGAAGGTCGCGCCGCCGATAGGAGCCCAGCACAGGCGGGTCAGGAGGTGGGTGGCGAGGGAGGCTGTTCTTGCAGCTTCTCACTCCTCCCGCACGCGCCCTCTGTGATGCCAGTAGCCAGAATATGAAATCATTTGACCCCGGCATTCTAAACAGTGCGCTGGAGGAGTGAGGAGCTGCCCCACACTGGACAACAGGAATAGGAGAGGACCCACACCAGCTCTCGCCAAAGGTAGGGAGGCTGGGTGGCCCTCAAAAAACTTGATTGTGTGAGTCTGTGTGTCAGTGTGTATGTGTGTGTCTGTCAGTGTGTGAGTCTGTGTGTCAGTGTGTGTGTGTGTGTGTCTGTCAGTGTGTCAGTGTGTGTGTGTGTGTGTGTGCGTGAGTATGTATGTCAGTCAGTGAGTGTGTGTCTGTCAGTATGTGTGTGTCTGTGTGTCTGTCAGTATGTTATTATTATTATTATTTTAATTTTTATAGAGCGCCAGCAAATTCCATAGCGCTGTACAATGGGTATGTGTGTGTATCTGTCAGTAAGTGTGTGTGTCTGTCATGGACTGTGTGTGTGTGTATGTCAGTGTTACACAGTTAACTGTTGCCATACACAGCTATCTGTTGCCATACACAGTTATCTGTCACTATACACACAGCTTTCTGTCGTAATACACACAGCTATTTGTCACCATACACACATCTATCTGTCACCATGCACACAGCTATTTGTCACCGTCACCATATACACAGCTATCTGTCACCATACACACAGCTATCTGTCGCCTTATTCACAGCTATCTGTCGCCATACACAGCTATCTGTCACTGTGGGTAGGGTTACAGCCCATTATTTAACAAGTTATCAGGGCCAGGGCAGTCTATTGCTCAGCAATTAAAGCGTAAAAAGCACCGGCCTCACACCCAGCACCATGGACAGCTCCAGGCACTCAGTCCAATCTCCAATCTGTGTCTATTAATGAAGGACTTAAACTAGATCAGAGCGTGTCCCGGGGTCACCCAGACTGCAATGTTTACTAAATCTGTGTGCTTCCACCAATAACTATAACTCAGCTTTCACTGGGTGACACCATGCTACCTGTACACCAGAGGTAGAATTGGTGGCAATTTGGGATGGTTACGTTTAGTTAAGACTATTCACAGGGTTTTGTACAGTTGGTATTGGTAGGTTCGAGCTGGTTGGTGGCTCAAGCCTGGGGGTGTAGGGGTGTCTTACTTATTACTAGCATTCCTTACATGAATACGACACTCAGTATTTACGCTAACAGTCTATCAGTAAATTCACATAGCTCAGCTGCTGAATCAGTGAAATATCTTGGAGATAACAGCCTGACGTGCATCACATCGTTAGTAAATATGCCTGTGCTTATAAGGTACTGTTTTACTCACACCGTATATGTGACTGATAATGTGAGCTGCCTGGGTAGGTAGTGATGCCTTCTATTGAATTAAATGGTTTTTAGGCGATGTGAAGGATGTGGTCATGCAGACTTCAATAGAAATGAGCACTTTTATAAATTTTTATTATTATTTGTAAAGCGCCAACTCCGTAGCGCTGTACAATAGGCTGACTAACAACAATTACAACAAGACGAGCTGAACCCGCAGGAACCGAGTGTGTTGAGAGCCCTGCTTAAACAAACTTACATTCCAGAGGGAGTGGGGTATAGTGACACAAAAGGTAAGGGTAGGATGTATTTCATGTACAGGAGAAGTAGGTTGCTACTTGCTAGAACAGTGAAGGGTTAGTTTATTGGAGGACATGGTTGCTGGAAAGGAAGCAAAGTGCAGGGAGGGAAAGCTATTAACAGTTTAATGAATATACTTTCCTTAAGAATGGAGTTTTTAATGATCTTTTGAAGATACTGAGACTGGGTGAGAGTCTAACGGAGCAGGAAAGTGAGATCCATAGGAACGGCGCAGTCCTAGAGAGGTGAACCTGGCTGTTGCCATTTATTACGTAACATAAGTTCATCGCTGGTTCTCTCCACGCCAACATGACTGCTCTCATCCTTCCTTCCCACGCCCCGTCGTTGAATGCCGCCGGCTATGCTCTCCTTGGCTTTTTTCTAGTTCCCCAATCCTGTCTTGTGACCGCGTCGGACTACTATGGTCACCTGATATAGTACTCCATTTTTAGGTCATTGTTACCAAGTCCTGCCATCTCTGCTCCGCATTGATTACCACCTTCCCCCTTTTTCATTCCTAACCCACATTTTGGTGCAGAGTTCACCATTTCCTTCACGCTCTCCCGTCCCCACTCATTGCATTGTGAAGTGTAATCTGAACACACTGATAGCAATACAATAAATCTATGGAATGCCTCAAACTCAAATTGGAGAACTGGCAAATAAATTACAATTTGTAGACCACGCTATTAGAAGTTTCCTGTTTAGTGAATAGCTCCCCAATGGTGTGAGTAAGTGAGTTACCCTGCAGTTTATCTGCATGGATCCTTTCTCTCTATCACTTTATATTGAAGATTTTAGTTTTAAGCCATTCACCCCTTCGGCTCTCTCTAACCTTTCATCGAATAAAGATCAAATTCAGAGTTTGCCAATGTCTTGTATAGGGGGCTTAGTTTTACGGCTGAGACCTTAACATGGCCAGAAAGTTGCAGCTTTTGGTACAAAATAACCGGTTCAGTGATTGCGTTGAGAGACACAAACCAAGCACCATCTATAGAATCTGCAATTAGCACAAAATCATAAACTAATTGGGATATTCACTTGGTGCCGTAACAGTTAGCATTAACCTCTGCATTGCTGGGTTTTGTCTGGGATCAGACTGGACATTTAACCTCACTTGGGCAATCCTGTTCGATCCCTGTATAATTACTGTTTTCTCAGCGTGATTTATAGTGATTTATAGCGGACACATAGTTACATAGCACATAGTACACTGCCGTACAATCACTCAGGGGAATAAACATTATATACAGATACAGCCACATACATTTTATAAATACACAGCCAGACATTATATACAGATACAGCCACATACATTTTATAAATACACAGACATTATATATAGACACAGACATTATATAAATACACAGACATTATATACAGATACAGACATTATATAAATACACAGACATTATATACAGACACAGCCACATACATTATATACAGACACAGCCACAGACATTACATATAGACTCAGACATTATATAGAGACTCAGACATTATATATAGACACAGTCACAGACATTATATAAAGACACAACTACATATATTATATAAAGTCACACACCACAGACATTTTATAAACACACAGCCAGACATTATATAAATACACTCAGAGACATTCTATAAAGACACATCCTCGTCTATTTCCCTAATACACTGTTTCTTTCCCTAACATCCTATCTCCTTCCCTTACATGCTGCCTCTTGCCCTATCACGCTGTCACTTTTCCTACCACACTTTCTTTCCCTAACACACTGTCTCTTTCCTTAACACACTATCTCTTTCTCTAGCATGCTGTCTCTTTACCTCACATGTTGTCTCTTTCTCTATCACACTGTCTCATTCCCTAACATGTTGTCTCTTTCCCTAACACGCTGTCTCTTTCCCTATCACACTGTCTCTTTCCTTGTCACGCTGTCTCATTCCCTAACACGCTGTCTCTTTCCCTGTCACGCTGTCTCTTTCCCTAACACGCTGTCTCTTTCCCTAACAAGCTGTCTCTTTCCCCAACACACTGTCTTTCTCCCTAACAAGTTGTCTCTTTCCCTAACACGCTGTCTCTTTCCCTAACAAGCTGTCTCTTTCCGTATCACACTGTCTCATTCCCTATCACACTGTCCCTTTCCCTGTCATGCTGTCTCTTTCCCTAACACGTTGTCTCTTTCCCTAACACGCTGTCTCTTTCCCTAACACGCTGTCCCTTTCCCTGTCATGCTGTCTCTTTCCCTGTCACGTTGTCTCTTTCCCTAACACGCTGTCTCTTTCCCTAACCCGCTGTCTCTTTCCCTAACACGCTGTCTCTTTCCCTAACACGCTGTCCCTTTCCCTGTCATGCTGTCTCTTTCCCTGTCACGTTGTCTCTTTCCCTAACACGCTGTCTCTTTCCCTAACACGCTGTCTCTTTCCCTAACATTCTGTCTCTTTCCTCCTCTCCCTCTAATCTTTGATGTCTGTGATAAAATATTGATGTATATGTATGTCAGCATGTTTTGTGTGTCCTGCCTTTTTAGGGGTTTGTAGCATTATTAAGGGCTATGTGGTGACAATAGACAATTTGTGACGTTTGTGTGTTTCATACGACACAGTAACAGCGATTACATCACATTTCTATGTATATAAATCCTAAATAATAAACCACCGAAACGTATGGATCCAAGATCACAATCGACGTGTTCCTCATATAAATAGAGAACATAAAATAGAGAGAACATTGAACGAGAGGGAAAGGAGGAGAACGGCAAGATTTCTGATTGATTAACCAGGATCCCTGGCAGGGGACATACTGATTAACCCTGTCTCGCCCAGGCTTGCAATGGAGGAATCCATCGCTAGGTCACTGCAGCTGTCCCTACGAGGAGTTAATAAAGAGAACCTGCGCAGTGGACTAGTTAATTGCCTTTGCTGCGCTTGGCCCAATGAATATTGATGCATGCAGGCCGTGCTCTGGGGACGCAGCGTGTGGATGGAGGCACGCGTTCTGTATCACGCATGCCTTAACAGCATCTACAATGCTCATTCGCAGCCTGTCCTGGCAGCCAGCACCATCTCACAATTGGTCCAAATGCTCTACTTAAAATGCCATAGCAACCCCTGGCTGGTTGCCTAGCAACTATTTTTTTTTTTGCATTTGGCAAAGTGTGAGCCATTAATCTGTAGAATGGGGGAGTGGGGGTGGAGGTATGTGGCGTGTGGAGAGAGTATCATAGATGTAGGTGAGAGGACCAGGGTGCAATAATATTGTCAGCTTTTGCTTTATTCTTAGAGAGGGCGCCCATCCATAAATACAGTGCCCCTGACATGGAGAGGGGTACCCAGGCAGAATCCCCCCAAATACAGACATGAGCCCCCCAGATCGCGGTCACAGCCCCACAGAACTCAGTCACACAGACAGGGGGTGCTGGGCAGAGCCCCCAGATCTAAGTCACACAGAGAGGGGGTGCTGCGACGATCCCCCCCAGATCTCAGTCACACAGAGAGGTGTGCTGGGCAGAGCCCCCAAAACTCAGCCATACCGAGAAGGGGTGCTTGGCAGAGCCCCCCAGATCTCAGTCACACAGAGAGGGGGTGCTGGGCAGAGCCCCCCAGATTTTATTCACATAGAGAGGGGTGCTGGGCAGAGCCTCCAGATCTCACTCACATAGTGACAATACAATCATAGAACACCAGAATGGCCAGAACAGATATTATTATGTATACTGAGGATAATCCATAAAAGCACAGCATTTGGGCAATGTTGCTTCTGACAGTGTTCAGTTTCTCCTCTGCAATGCCATTATTTGGGACATTATTTGGGAAATGTAAATTGTGTAACTTCAATAAGTAATTTTCCAGAATTAGACACAAATCCACAATTTTGAAGGATGAGATGTTTTCTAATTCAGCTATTTAACCCTTACGTCTGGCTATCATGTCCTCCTCATCTCTCTGTTTTGTGAATAGAGTAATTTCATGCTGTTGGCAGTGATTCAGCACTATCCGGCATCTCTTGGTGCTCCTCGATGCCCAAAGTGGCACAGATCTGAATTCCTACTGGTGTTTGGGATATTCCCAGAACAGCACACCTGGACGGGCTCCAAGTATGAAAGGGAGAGAAGGGATAACAGCGCACGCCAAACAGACGTGTTGCTCAGTAAAGTAAGATTGTTAGCACAATTTCAGCATGTTAGACTGCAAGCTCTTCAGGCAAGACCTATCCACCCACCCAAGAGGGCACTGCGTACCTTATAGTACAAAATAAAAGCTACAGAGGGAAAGGAAGTTCCTCTTAGGGAACAAATGCCCTGTGTGTCTGTACAGGGATGGAGGCACCAAGCGTGATGTCCTTGCATGATGTCCTTATCACTTTTCCAGCTCCAGAGTCCATTAAGTGGGGACTATGCTAATGTGGCACAATGCCACCCACGGGCGCTTTGCCACTTCCTAACATTTTTAGCTGTCTTGCATTCGACTGGCACAGGACAGGCATGAGGTGGCAAGAGAGAGACTTAGCCCATTCACTGCGCGAGGAGCGGATATTTAATAGAGACGTGGCCCAGTTCTTCGCACGACACAGAAGAGACATTTATCAAAGTGTTAGATCTGTGTCTGTTTTGTGTTTTGTTTTTTTCTTAATCCATTCCGATATACTTTCCACTATTTATTACTTTTGCAAATTTTCATCATTTTGCGTTACTTTTAGTGAGGTGAATTCCATTAATTAATATTCACACTTTGTTTTTATCAGAAAGGCATTATTTTGCGTTACCTCGGCGAACAAAGCGAGCCAGAATACATATGGTCACGTGAAACATATTTAAACAACGTATGAAACATATTTTTGAGACCTGCTTAAAAAAATAAAAACATTTTAAAAAGACACTTTTCCAAAGACTTTGATAATGTGTTAAATAAAGTTTACAGCCTCGATACGTTTACAATCCAGTTTCACAGAACACAAACCGCTCTAGAAAAATATTGAATGACATCTGTTCGATGAAGATTGGAAGTCCTGATTTATCTGGTCTTTCTACAAATCACCCATAGAATGATTGATTGCTAACATGGCTCTTTAATAGAACCTTCCCATAAGTTAGCAATTCCCTGGCCTCCCACCAAATCTTTTTTTTTTTTTTTAACCTTTCATACATTTGGTGACCTGAAATTAAAATCACGGGTGGGAAGTGTATCTTGAAATCAAGTTGGACTTTTTTATACAGAAATACTACATTAAAAAGTATTGCGGAGCAATCAATCTACCTCAGGACTCCTCCTTTAATTTGGGTCTCTGGGGCTCTAGCAGGGTTGCGGGGACTGGTTGGTGGAAGGGTAAAAGCTTTGCAGTCTGTGCCACAGATGCCGCTCTGCATCATTCACACCTGCCAGCCGCCGTCGCAGCCTCCCAAACACAATGCAGGGGTCTGAATCCTAAAAAGCGATACACACACAAAGCCCAACTAATCAGAGGCCAGCTCTCTCACAGGCGTTAATCCCCCGTGTCTAACATGAAGCGTGCGGGGTGGGACACACGCTCAGGGCTGAGAGCAGTCATCAATTTAACACTTTACTAATTCAAGCAGCACTCAGTCCTGAGCCAACATACTGCCCCCCCACCTCCCCTTCCCCCTCACCCCCGGGTTAAAACGTAACACCGACCCAACGTCGGGACCTAGAAGAATTTACAGAAACCCACATGTTCATTTTAGAATTCAGCCATTTTATTTCCTGAGGTGGACTTTCTATATTCACCTATGGAGTGCTGGATTTATAAAAAAAAAAAAAACTATTTTCATACAGGATATTTTAATCTCTTCTGCCACAGATACCCTTTTACTCTGCTCTCTGTAATCCCTTTAACCTCTAATGCTATGCCTTCCCTTACCAGTGCCCCTTTTAGCCCATGCCCTCCCTTAACAGAGCCCCCTTTAGCCCCATGCCCTCCCTTAACTGTGCCCCCTTTAGCCACATGCCCTCCTTTACCAATGCCCTTTTAACCCCATTCCCCCCCATAACTGTGGCCCGTTTAATGCTATGATCTACCTGAACTGTGCCCCCTTTAATCCCATGTCCCCCTTTACTGTCCCTCCTTTAATCCCATGCCCATCCTTAACATTTTATCTCTTTAATCCCCTGCCCTCATTTAATGCTTTACCTGTTCAATGCCATTCCCTTCCTTAACAGTGCCCACTTTAACCTCATGTTATTCCTTAATTGTGCCCTCTTCAATCTAATGTCCTCCTTTAACGCTTTACCACTTTAATCTCATGCCCTCCTTGAAAGCTTTACCACTTTAATCTCATGCCCTCCTTTAACGCTTTACCCCTTTAATCTCATGCCCTCCTTTAACACTTTACCCCTTTAATCTCATGCCCTCCTTTAACACTTTACCCCTTTAATCTTATGCCCTCCTTTAACACTTTACCCCTTTAATCTTATGCCCTCCTTTAACACTTTAATCTCATGCCCTCTTTTAACGCGTTAACCCTTTAATCTCATGCCCTCCTTGAAAGCTTTACCCCTTTAATCTCATGCCCTCCTTTAACGCTTTACCCCTTTAACCTCATGCCCTCCTTTAACACTTTACCCCTTTAATCTCATGCCCTCCTTTACCCCTTTAATCTCATGCCCTCCTTTAACACTTTAATCTCATGCCCTATTTTAACACTTTACCCCTTTAATCTCATGCCCTCCTTAAACACTTTACCCCTTTAATCTCATGCCCTCTTTTAACGCTTTACCCCTTTAATCTCATGCCCTCCTTTAACACTTTACCCCTTTAATCTCATGCCCTCCTTTAACACTTTACCCCTTTAATCTCATGCCCTCCTTTAACGCTTTACCCCTTTAATCTCATGCCCTCCTTTAACACTTTACCCCTTTAATCTCATGCCCTCCTTTAACGCTTTACCCCTTTAATCTCATGCCCTCCTTTAACGCTTTACCCCTTTAATCTCATGCCCTCCTTTAACGCTTTACCCCTTTAATCTCATGCCCTCCTTTAACGCTTTACCCCTTTAATCTCATGCCCTCCTTTAACACTTTACCCCTTTAATCTCATGCCCTCCTTTACCACTTTACCCCTTTAATCTCATGCCCTCCTTTAACACTTTACCCCTTTAATCTCATGCCCTCCTTTAACACTTTACCCCTTTAATCTCATGCCCTCCTTTAACGCTTTACCCCTTTAATCTCATGCCCTCCTTTAACACTTTACCCCTTTAATCTCATGCCCTCCTTTACCACTTTACCCCTTTAATCTCATGCCCTCCTTTAACACTTTACCCCTTTAATCACATGCCCTCCTTTAACACTTTACCCCTTTAATCCCGTGCCCTCCTTTAATGCTTTACCCCTTTAATCTCGTGCCCTCCTTTAACGCTTTACCCCTTTAATCTCATGCTCTCCTTTAACACTTTACCCCTTTAATCTCATGCCCTCCTTTAACACTTTACCCCTTTAATCTCATGCTCTCCTTTAACGCTTTACCCCTTTAATCTCATGCCCTCCTTTAACGCTTTACCCCTTTAATCTCATGCCCTCCTTTAACGCTTTACCCCTTTAATCTCATGCCCTCCTTTAACGCTTTACCCCTTTAATCTCATGCCCTCCTTTAACGCTTTACCCCTTTAATCTCATGCCCTCTTTTAACACTTTACCCCTTTAATCTCGTGCCCTCCTTTAACACTTTACCCCTTTAATCTCATGCCCTCCTTTAACGCTTTACCCCTTTAATCTCATGCCCTCCTTTAACGCTTTACCCCTTTAATCTCATGCCCTCCTTTAACACTTTACCCCTTTAATCTCATGCCCTCCTTTAACGCTTTACCCCTTTAATCTCATGCCCTCCTTTAACGCTTTACCCCTTTAATCTCATGCCCTCCTTTAACGCTTTACCCCTTTAATCTCATGCCCTCTTTTAACACTTTACCCCTTTAATCTCGTGCCCTCCTTTAACACTTTACCCCTTTAATCTCATGCCCTCCTTTAACGCTTTACCCCTTTAATCTCATGCCCTCCTTTAACGCTTTACCCCTTTAATCTCATGCCCTCCTTTAACACTTTACCCCTTTAATCTCATGCCCTCCTTTAACGCTTTACCCCTTTAATCTCATGCCCTCCTTTAACGCTTTACCACTTTAATCTCATGCCCTCCTTTAACGCTTTACCCCTTTAATCTCATGCCCTCCTTTAACACTTTACCCCTTTAATCTCATGCCCTCCTTTAACACTTTACCCCTTTAATCTCATGCCCTCCTTTAATGCTTTACCCCTTTAATCTCATGCCCTCCTTTAACATTTTACCCCTTTAATCTCATGCCCTCCTTTAATGCTTTACCCCTTTAATCTCATGCCCTCCTTTAACACTTTACCCCTTTAATCTCATGCCCTCCTTTAACACTTTACCCCTTTAATCTCATGCCCTCCTTTAACGCTTTACCCCTTTAATCTCATGCCCTCCTTTAACACTTTACCCCTTTAATCTCATGCCCACCTTTAATGCTTTACCCCTTTAATCTCATGCCCTCCTTTAACGCTTTACCCCTTTAATCTCATGCCCTCCTTTAACACTTTACCCCTTTAATCTCATGCCCTCCTTTAACGCTTTACCCCTTTAATCTCATGCCCTCCTTTAACGCTTTACCACTTTAATCTCATGCCCTCCTTTAACACTTTACACCTTTAATCTCATGCCCTCCTTTAACGCTTTACCACTTTAACCTCATGCCCTCCTTTAACGCTTTACCCCTTTAATCTCATGCCCTCCTTTAACGCTTTACCCCTTTAATCTCATGCCCTCCTTTAACACTTTACCCCTTTAATCTCATGCCCTCTTTTAACACTTTACCCCTTTAATCTCGTGCCCTCCTTTAACACTTTACCCCTTTAATCTCATGCCCTCCTTTAACGCTTTACCCCTTTAATCTCATGCCCTCCTTTAACGCTTTACTCCTTTAATCTCATGCCCTCCTTTAACACTTTACCCCTTTAATCTCGTGCCCTCCTTTAACACTTTACCCCTTTAATCTCATGCCCTCCTTTAACGCTTTACCCCTTTAATCTCATGCCCTCCTTTAACGCTTTACCCCTTTAATCTCATGCCCTCCTTTAACACTTTACCCCTTTAATCTCATGCCCTCCTTTAACGCTTTACCCCTTTAATCTCATGCCCTCCTTTAACACTTTACCCCTTTAATCTCATGCCCTCCTTTAACACTTTACCCCTTTAATCTCATGCCCTCCTTTAATGCTTTACCCCTTTAATCTCATGCCCTCCTTTAACACTTTACCCCTTTAATCTCATGCCCTCCTTTAATGCTTTACCCCTTTAATCTCATGCCCTCCTTTAACACTTTACCCCTTTAATCTCATGCCCTCCTTTAACACTTTACCCCTTTAATCTCATGCCCTCCTTTAACACTTTACCCCTTTAATCTCATGCCCTCCTTTAACGCTTTACCCCTTTAATCTCGTGCCCTCCTTTAATCTCATGCCCTCTTTTAACACTTTACCCCTTTGATCTCATATTTCTTCCTCATTCCTTTATTACCTCTTTGCTGCTCTATATCCACCATCCCTCATCTGCCTATATGTATTCCTAGTCGCCCCAATTTTCTTGCTCCCCGGATTTCTCCCTTCCAAACAATCTCAATAAAGCTAACACCTCACTTGGATGAGTTTCAATTCTATATTTATAAGCAAAAATATTCCAGTAATGTAATGAGACTCCATTTAGCTCTTCTAATCACTTTGTTAGTTAAAAGCAGGTCTTGCTAAATTAAATAGTTTAAATAGGACACCTGTTTATTTTGTAGTGCCTCATTAACCACAGAATTAATGGAGATTATCATTTGATATTTAATTAGAGATACATCATGGGATGCATTTATATCGCATGTCACCATATTGGGAATACAATTATGCATTTCAAAAATACATGTGAAAAATGGGGTGGGGTTATGTGTGGCAGTTTCCTCTTGGGTGGGGTTATGTGTGGCAGTTTCCTCTTGGGTGGGGTTATGTGTGTCAGTTTCCTCTTGGGTGGGGTTATGTGTGGCAGTTTCCTCTTGGGTGGGGTTATGTGTGTCAGTTTCCTCTTGGGTGGGGTTATGTGTGGCAGTTTCCTCTTGGGTGGGGTTATGTGTGGCAGTTTCCTCTTGGGTGGGGTTATGTGTGGCAGTTTCCTCTTGGGTGGGGTTATGTGTAGCAGTTTCCTCTTGGGTGGGGTTATGTGTGGCAGTTTCCTCTTGGGTGGGGTTATGTGTGGCAGTTTCCTCTTGGGTGGGGTTATGCTTGACAGGTTCCTTTTGGTTGGGGTATACTTGACATATTCCTCATGGGTGGGCTTATGCTGTTAAACAAGTTTAAGAAGTGAAAGTGGGACAATGTAAGCTCAGGGTGAATGAGCAGATTCTCTAGATCTCCGGGTGAAGAACAGATTCTCAGGATATGAGGATAAAGGCAGATTCTCATGGTAAATGAGCAGACTCTCAGAATGAATGAACAGATTCTCAGGGTGGATCGGCAGAATCGCAGAGTGAATTGGCAGATACTAGAGGTGAAGGAACAGATTTTCTGGGTTAATGGATACATTCTCAGGGTTAATGAGCAGAATCTCTGGGTGAATGAACAGATTAACAAAAAAGGACCTACGAAAAATATAAGAATGACATAGGACACGGGTAAGGCTTGGCGAAAATGCCTACTGTCCTTTGAAATCAGAAAAAGTCAAAATACAGCATATATCCTATCATACCTTGAGGCTGGTACAGAAATGACAAACCCTGCAGCCAAAGAGTACATGTGTCACGACTAGTAATGTGGTCCAGCACGCAGAAACTATGTAAACATATACATAAGTCAGAAAAGGAAAAATAACAGGACAGAGCGTAAACCGGACCTTAGAATGGCCGGACTAATACGCTAGAGACAGAGAATGGTCAAAGGGAAAGCCGAGGTCAAGGAAGCCAGAAAATACTCAATACCGATAAAACAAGCCAAGTCAGGGAAACCAGAGATCAGAATAACCAGGGAAACGCCAAGGATCAGGATACCAGGAAATCAGAAACACGAAACAGCACTTTCAGGAAACCAGGAAACTGAAACCACGACATGGCAAAGTACTAGGGTGAATTAGGGGTTTAAATACCCCTCTCTAAGCTATTGTCAGGATCGGGACAGGGATCCAACACGCAGGGTACAAAGAGTGGAAAGGTACGTATACCGGGCCTTAGAATGGCCGGACTAACGTACCGAGAGTAATAGAGAATAGTCAGAGACAAGCCGAGGTCGAGGGAACGAGAAGACAGATAAGCGAGAGACAAGCCGGGTCAAGGGATAACAGAGAAACAGGGTAGTACAACAAGCCGAGTCAAAACCAAATACAAACTAGAATACCAGAGCACTGAGTGACTAGACAAGCTAGAACCACGACAGGGCAATGAGCTGAAGAGAGAAGCAAGCTTAAATACCCTGGCTCCGGATGGTAAGCACGCCTCTGACAAGTGCCGATTGGATATCGGACACTTGAGTGACAGGTCGCTCGTGATAGCGTCATGACGTCACGTATTGAGCGTCCTGCTAGAAAAGGATGTGGATTCCTCGCGGCCGGTGTTTAAGTGGCTGGATGAACCGCGAGGAACGGAGGAAACAGCTCGCCTGGATGGATAAACCACCAAGTCTCTACCTCCCTTAGAGGTAGAGGCCTCAGGTACCCTGACAGTACCCCCCCTCTCAGATACGCCCACCGGGCGGAAGGAACCGGGGCGAGATGGGAAGCGGAGGTGAAATGCTCTGCGAAGGCGAGAAGCATGAACGTCCTCCTGAGGTACCCAACTCCTCTCCTCAGGACCATATCCCCTCCAGTTGACCAGATATTGCAATTTTCCCCTTGAAATTCTGGAATCAACGATGGAGCTTACCTCGTACTCCTCCCGACCCTCCACCTGAACAGGACGAGGCGAGGAGACCTTAGAGGAGAATTTGTTGCAAATAAGGGGTTTCAACAAGGAGACATGAAAAGAGTTAGGAATGCGTAAGGCAGGTGGCAGAGCAAGGCGATACGCAACCGGATTGATACGAGTGAGAACCCTGTAAGGGCCTATGTAGCGAGGAGCAAATTTCATAGATGGAACTTTTAGTCGAATATTCTTAGTACTTAACCATACCCTATCCCCAGGAACAAAAACAGGAGCCGCTCTTCTATGCTTGTCAGCGTGTTTCTTGAACAACGAGGAACTATGTAACAGAATTTGCCGAGTCTGATCCCATAATTTCTTCAGGTTGGCGACATGATCATCAACCGACGGTATCCCCTGAGAAGAGGAAACCGAAGGAAAAATCGAAGGATGAAAGCCATAGTTCATGAAGAAAGGGCTAGAGCGAGTTGAATCGCAAACAAGGTTATTGTGTGCGAACTCCGCCCAAGGAATCAGACCGACCCAATCGTCCTGGTGTTCGGAAACAAAGCAACGCAGATACTGTTCGATTTTTTGATTGGTACGTTCAGCAGCTCCGTTAGACTGAGGGTGATAGGCCGAGGAGAAGTTCAATTTGATGCCCATTTGAGAACAAAAGGATCTCCAGAAACGTGAGACAAATTGAGAGCCTCTATCAGAAACAATCTCTGAAGGAATCCCATGTAGGCGAAAAACCTCTTTTGCAAAAATCTCCGCCAATTCAGGAGAAGTCGGAAGTTTAGGTAATGGCACGAAATGGGCCATCTTAGTAAATCTATCCACCACCGTGAGAATAACAGTCTGTCTCTTGGAAGCAGGCAAATCAACGATAAAGTCTATGGATAAACAGGACCAAGGTTTCTCAGGAATGTCCAAGGGGTGTAACAGGCCACATGGAGATGCATGAGGTAGTTTAGTCTTGGCACAAGTTTCACAAGCTGCGACGAACTCCTCAATATCTTTTCGAAGTGAAGGCCACCAGAAATCCTTGGATATCAAAGAGTATGTCTTGCGAATACCAGGATGACCAGCTACTTTACTTTCGTGAAAACATTGTAAGAGCTCCAGTTGAAGTTCAGGAGGAACAAAGTTTCTTCCCTCAGGAGTGTTTCCGGGAGCTAGATGTTGTGACTTCAAGATCTGGTCAAGTAGCGGAGAATGAATTTTGAGACTGGTATTAGCAATAATATTGCATTTGGGTACAATGGAGGACATAAGTGGTTCAACTGAAGCAGAGGGCTCATATTGGCGAGATAGCGCATCGGCTTTAGAATTCTTTGACCCAGGTCTGTAAGTCAGAACGTAATTGAAATGGGTAAGAAACAACGACCAACGAGCCTGCCTGGAGGACAATCGCTTAGCCTCTCCGATATAAGACAAATTTTTGTGGTCAGTTAGAATGGTAACAGGATGTAATGTACCTTCCAATAAATGTCTCCACTCTTTCAAAGCCTTGATAACCGCTAGTAATTCTCTGTCACCAATGTCATATCTGCTTTCAGTACCGGTCAATTTTTTAGAGAAAAATCCACATGGATGTAATGGTTTATCAACCCCCAACCTTTGAGATAGGACAGCACCTAAACCAGTCTCTGATGCGTCTACCTCAAGTAGAAAAGGCAGAGAAGTGTCGGGGTGAACTAAAATTGGAGCGGAAGCGAAAAGCTCCTTGAGAGTTTTGAACGCAAGGAGAGCTTCAGTAGTCCAATTCTTAGTATCAGCACCCTGTTTGGTCATATTAGTGATAGGTGCGATAATGGAAGAGTAGCCCTTAATAAAGCGCCTATAATAATTAGAAAACCCAATAAATCTCTGTACGGCTTTAAGACCTTTGGGTAAAGGCCACTCTAGAATGGATTGGAGCTTATCCGGATCCATCTTAAATCCCTCTCCAGAGATCACATAGCCGAGAAAGGTTACCTGGGTTTGATCAAAGCTACATTTCTCCAACTTGCAGTACAAGCCATGCTGGAGAAGCTTGTGCAAAACCCTCCTGACTTGCTTGTGATGAGTCTCAATCTCACTAGAATGAATGAGTATATCATCTAGGTATACAATGACGCAATCTTGCTGAAATTCCCTAAGAACCTCATTTATCAGATCCTGGAATACAGCTGGCGCATTGCATAACCCAAAAGGCATAACAGTATATTCATAGTGACCATATCGAGTATTGAATGCCGTCATCCACTCATGTCCCTGCTGGATTCTCACCAAGTTATATGCCCCTCTGAGGTCTAACTTGGTGAAAATTGTAGAGCCCTTCAAACGATCGAAGAGTTCGGTGATCAAGGGAATCGGGTAGGCATTTTTAATGGTTATCTTATTCAAGCCTCGATAATCAATACAAGGTCTCAAAGAACCATCCTTCTTTTTAACAAAAAAAAATCCAGCCCCGGCAGGGGAGGAGGACCTCCTGATGAATCCCTTGTCTAAATTCTCGTGAATATACTCTTCTAGAACTGAGTTCTCTTTAGTAGATAATGGGTATACATGACCTCTGGGAGGCATGGTACCAGGGAGTAGGTTAATTTTGCAATCAAAGGACCTGTGTGGGGGTAAGGTATCGGCTTTCTTTTTGTCAAATACTGCCTTTAAATCTAGATACTGAGGCGGGATTTGTGTCTCTGTAGGATTGTCAGAGGTAGTCGATGTGTTAGTTAATCCGAGAGGTAAGACCTTCCTCAAGCATTTTTCTTGACAATTCTTTCCCCACGAAACTATCTCCCCTGACTCCCAATTAATAATAGGGTTGTGTCTCCTTAACCAGGAGTACCCCAGGACTATGGGAATAGACGGAGAAGAAATGAGCATTAAGGATATATCCTCTTTATGTAGGATGCCAACAGTTAAGTTAATCGGTATGGTCTCATGGAAAATAACAGGCTCAAGTAACGGTCTACCATCGATGGCCTCAACAGCCAGTGGTGTCTCTTTTAACTGGGATGGGATAGCATGCTTGGCAACAAAACCCTGATCTATAAAGCTCTCAGCAGCTCCAGAATCGATTAGTGCCATAGTCTTTACTACTCCCTTCTCCCACCTCAAAGAAACGGGTAACAGAAGCCTGAACTCTTTGTAGTTGTGAATAGAGGACAAAGTAGAAACACCCAAGGCCTGTCCTCTAGAGAAACTTAGGTGCGAGCGTTTCCCGAACGATTAGGACAATTTAGGCGTAAATGTCCTCTGACTCCACAATACATACATAAACCCTCCCTTCTTCTGTACTGTCTCTCTCTCTCTGTGAGATGAGTACTGCCTATCTGCATAGGTTCAGAAATACGTAAGTCCTCGAACTCAGAATTTTGAAAGGTAGGCGCTAGTTTAACCCCTTAAGGACACATGACGTGTGTGACATGTCATGATTCCCTTTTATTCCAGAAGTTTGGTCCTTAAGGGGTTAAAGGAGGGTCTACGGGTCCTATCTCGAGTGTTCTGCCTCTCTCTTATGCGTTCATCAATACGAGATATAAAAGAAATTAAATCCTCCAAATTCTCAGGGAGTTCTCTAGTAGCGACCTCGTCAAGAATTACATCTGATAACCCATTCAGAAACACATCTATATAAGCCTGTTCGTTCCACTTAACTTCTGCCGCCAAAGACCTGAACTCTAGTGCATAGTCCACAAGTGTTCGATTCTCCTGTCTAAGGCGCAACAGTAATCTAGCTGCATTGACCTTTCTACCAGGAGGGTCAAAAGTTCTTCTAAACGCAGCTACAAAGGCATTATAATTATAGACTAGTGGATTATCATTCTCCCATAAAGGATTGGCCCATCTCAGAGCTTTCTCAATGAGTAAAGTAATAACAAATCCAACCTTCGCTCTATCTGTAGGATAAGAGCGGGGTTGTAATTCGAAATGGATGCTAATCTGGTTGAGAAAACCACGGCACTTCTCCGGTGACCCGCCATAACGTACTGGTGGGGTAATACGGGAAGAAGCACCTACAGTGGCTACCTCTAGACCTGAGACTGCAGGAGAAATAGAAGGAGTACGTGTCTCCTCAGGTGGGTTACTAGCACGAGACAAAAGTGCCTGTAGTGCTAGAGCCATCTGATCCATCCTATGCTCCATGGCGTCAAACCTGGGATCAGAAGAACCAAGCTGACTGTTTGTACCTGCAGGATCCATCGGCCCTGTCGTAATGTCAGGATCGGGACAGGGATCCAACACGCAGGGTACAAAGAGTGGAAAGGTACGTATACCGGGCCTTAGAATGGCCGGACTAACGTACCGAGAGTAATAGAGAATAGTCAGAGACAAGCCGAGGTCGAGGGAACGAGAAGACAGATAAGCGAGAGACAAGCCGGGTCAAGGGATAACAGAGAAACAGGGTAGTACAACAAGCCGAGTCAAAACCAAATACAAACTAGAATACCAGAGCACTGAGTGACTAGACAAGCTAGAACCACGACAGGGCAATGAGCTGAAGAGAGAAGCAAGCTTAAATACCCTGGCTCCGGATGGTAAGCACGCCTCTGACAAGTGCCGATTGGATATCGGACACTTGAGTGACAGGTCGCTCGTGATAGCGTCATGACGTCACGTATTGAGCGTCCTGCTAGAAAAGGATGTGGATTCCTCGCGGCCGGTGTTTAAGTGGCTGGATGAACCGCGAGGAACGGAGGAAACAGCTCGCCTGGATGGATAAACCACCAAGTCTCTACCTCCCTTAGAGGTAGAGGCCTCAGGTACCCTGACAGCTATGATTGGTCAGAGGGCGACCTCTGACCCCAGAACGTGCGTGTGCGTTGACGTCGTGTCGTCACGCACACGTTAGTATAATTCTCGGGGGCGGGGCTATCCATAGACGCGACCACGTGGTCGGCGCCATATTGGATTCGGGCGTGATGCCCGGAAGAACTACATGCGCGGTTCCCGGCTCGCCGACGAGCAGGTAAGCTCGTGTAGTCGGAGCGGTCGTGCCGGTCGGGCACGACCGTGAGGCTCGGCGGGCCGGTGACCGCAACAGTACCCCCCACTCGAAGACCGCGCACCGGGCGGGAAGGACCCGGCTTAAGAGGAAAGCGGTTGTGAAATGACCGGATAAGACGGGGCGCATGGACCCGGTCAGCAGGAACCCAACAACGTTCCTCGGGACCATAACCCTTCCAGTCAACGAGATAGGACAAGACACCTCTGGATAATTTGGAGTCCATGATAGAACGGACTTCGTATTCTTCTTGATCACCCACTACCAAGGGCGGAGGAGGAGTGGATACCCTGGTGTAGCGATTGCAAGTAAGGGGCTTGAGCAGAGACACATGGAAAGTATTCGCTATTCTCATATGAGCCGGTAGTGCCAAAGTATAGGTCACTGGATTAATACGTTGGGTAACTCGAAAGGGACCAATGTACCGAGGGGCAAATTTCATGGACGGGACCTTAAGCTTGATATGTCTTGTGGAGAGCCACACCCTGTCACCTGGAAGATAGACAGGATTAGCGCCCCGTTTCTTGTCAGCTTGGACCTTTGCTCGTAATGAGGCTTTTTGCAGAGCTGAATGGACGGAATCCCAGGTATCATGAATCGATTCTAAACGGGTGTTCAAAGCGGGGATTTCTGTGTCTGAGAATGCAGAAGGAAAAACAGTGGGGTGATAACCCTGATTAACAAAGAATGGACTGTGATTAGAAGATTCATGAGTGGCGTTGTTTCTGGCGAACTCAGCCATGGGTAAGAGCTCGTACCAGTTAGATTGATTGGCATTTATAAAGCAACGTAAATAGGCTTCTAAAGACTGATTCGCCCTCTCTGCTGCTCCATTTGTTTGAGGGTGATATGCTGACGAAAAGGAGAGTTCGACGCCCAATTGTTTGCAAAAGGAACGCCAAAACCTAGAAACAAACTGGGTACCACTGCAACACCCTAATCAATACTTCTACTTCTTCATAGAATGTAATTAGGTTAGTTTATATATATATATAGATAGACCTATGTTTCATAAAACCATGCTGATTTTTGCTAATAACAAAGTTCTTCCCAGTGAATTCCTGAATATCATCCCTTAATAACCCTTCAAATACATTCCTACCCACCGATTTAAAGCTCACATGTCTATAATTTCCAGGCAAAGATTTTGAACCCCTTTTGAATATAGAAACTTATCTTCTTTCCTCCAATCCTCCGGTACAATTCCTGAAAGAACAATAATTAACCACGGGGCCCTAGTCACCATTTAGGTGACTAGGGCTCTATTGCGTTAGGAATACATATTTGTATTCCTAACGCTATAGTGTTCCTTTAAGTACTCGTGGGTGAATACCATCAGGCCCTGGAGCTTTGTTTATAATAACTTTTTTTAGTTGCTGCAGCACCTTGCCGTAAGTTATCCTATCACAATTTTTCTGCAAGTCTTTTGCAGCAATCATCAGCATTTCTCTTGCCATAGGATCCTCCATAATATATACTGAGAAAAAATAATTATGTAACATTTCTGCCCTTTTCTGGTCTTCATTAACTAACACACAAATCTCCATTTTCAGTTTACCAACATTTTATTTTAAGTTTTTCTAATTTATGTACTTAAAGATGTTTATGGTTGGTTTTGCTCTCTTTGGCTATCATTTTCTAGTTTAGCCAATCTAATCGCCTTTTTGCACATATTATTGGGTTCCTTCTGTGTTTTATAGGATGCCTCTGATTTGTCAGATTTAAATGCTTTAAAATCCCTTTTCTTATTTTTAATCTCTCGATTTACCTTCCCCCTAAGCCACGTTGGTTTCATTTTATTTATTTTTATTTGTATTGCCCAATGGTACATACTGAGAAATGTACGAATATTTGTTTGAAAATATTCCTTTTATCCTTAGTATTGTTTTCACTAAAGAGTTTATGCCAGTCAATATATTGTACAGCTGCCTTTATAGTATTGAAAATTATATGTTTTAGTATACCCAACGTGCTTTTGCTTTTTTGAGTTTATTTTAAAAATTACCATATTGTGATCACTATTTCCCAAGTGCTCGCCTACTTGAATGTTGGTGAAAACATCAACATTGTTTGTTATAACGAGATCCAGACAAGCATCCTTTCTAGTTGGTGCTTGAACCAGTTGTGACATGAAGGAGTCATTTAACACGTTCGAAACCCTGACTCCCCTTGCCAGAGTCCCTCTGCCCCAATTTATGTCTAGGTAATTAAAATCTACAATAATTAACGTGTTACCCAGATGTGCTGCTGTTCTTCTTCATCAATATTATCAATAGGTGGTTTATAACATATCCCAACCAATAATTGATTTCCCCATGGTTTGCCTCCCCTCAGTATAATGCAGAATGTGTGCTACTAGAAGCATTTCCTCTGTATTTAATATTGTTGAATACTGTTTAAAACCCAGGGATACAGAACCCAGTTCTAAACTGAGAGAATAAATATCCCAATCTTCTATTATGAAACATGCAGGCTTCTGGCCTGCAATAAAATCGCTGCAGCAGTACATGTCATCGAGAATTGAAATTGATGCTAGATTCGTCAAGTCTCCAAGCCTTCCTGCCGGTTTCCACCACTGGGGAGATCACGGCGTCTTCAAGGCAGCCAGCAAAGGAAGGGGTTAATGAGAGCATTGCTGACGCGAGGCTTCGCTGGATGTGACTTGCAAACAGTAAGCTAATTAGAACAGCTGAAGGATTCACTGCAAATTGGTCCCAGTTAAAATTGAAAATGCAGAGTGTTCTAATTATGACCAACTTGTTAGCGGTGGTTCTAGTTAATATTCCGGCAGCTGCTCTGGTGAGATAAGAAAATGCTGTGAGAGGGGAGTCGAGCAAATAGATTTTTAAAATCACTAGTGCAGTCTTTGCTGAAATCCACATCTTCCCTTATTGGTGTGGATCTCAGCCTGAAACAGGATCACTCGCCTGTGCCGAGCAAGGTGTGGCACTAATGAAATAGGTGGACTAACTCAGAGAGGAAAGGGTTCATACAGATGGATTCGCAACCCGTCGTAAATCTCAAAGCTTCCAAAACCACTGAATATTAAATGATATAAAATCATTGCTACGTATCAGCTTTTAACCCAGAAACTGGCCAAGGGAGTTTGTGCAAGCTATAAAAACAAGTTAAGAAGTGTGTTTGTGTGTGTGTGTATATATATATATACACATAGTGACAAGGCCACATCAGGAACGGCCACGCCAATGCCTTTTCAGGATGTTTATTTACAAAATCGACAGTTTCTAAAATCCAGGTTTCTATTTCCCATTAAGACATAAATCAAACCAAAAGCAAAGTAAAACCTCCTCCTTTTAGGAAACAAACTAAACCGCTGTGTTTCCTTACTAACAGTACCGGCAGCTAAGCTTTACTCAGTCACAAAACGAGAATTAAACAGCACTAGCTCCGTTTGGTATTTTATTATCCCGTTAAATTCTCATAATTTGCAGCAGAGAGTTGATGGTACGACACGCACTGTAAAAGGTATGATCGCACATGGCCCAATTCTTCCTTCCAGTGTTTGCAGTGTTTGTGGTTTCTCGTTGTCTAATTCCTATGTCAGCATCACGTCTGACTCCAGTGATGGTGGCTAAAACATGGGTGAATTAACACAGCATTCAATAGCAAGGAGCTGCACCGTATGTATCAATATGCCACGAACGAGCACATTAAATATTGCGTCGATGCTACTAAACTACCCAAAATCATTCGTTTTTTAATAAATAATGTGGGAAACAGAATTCTTATAAAGCGAATGGCTTGTTATAAATAAATCAATATATTCGCAGTGGTTCCCTATGACAGTCGATTTCTTCACCTCAAGACTATCTGGTAGCGTGCTATAAATAGTCGGAGGCGTTTCAGAGCTGAGATTTACAGATCGAGGTAAAACGCCAACAGTCTCTGTGTCATTTAAAAAAAAAAAAATCCCCCAAATTTTACTGAGCAAATTTTCGCCTGTTCTTTTTGAAACTAGAAAACGGCATTTTCAACTTGCAGAATTATGTAGGGATTTTTTTGCACAAGGCAATAATTGATCATCGGTAAATAAAAATATTGGATTTTTAGTGTTTTCACCAAGCTCCAACAGATGGTAAAAAGAGACAGATCTCTCTTGCCTATAATATGTAAAGTTTTGCGAACCTTTTGGTAATGATGCAATATGGGAACGGACATTCATAGGATATATTGAAGTACACAGGGGTAAAAAGGGATACAGGTCAATATCTCGCACCACTGTTACGTATGTAGTCAATTCTAATGGCGTCCAAATCCATATTATCTTCTTCTTGTTTTCGTAGACAGACAAGAGATTATTATTATTATTTTTTATTATAACAAGCAAGACGGTTTAAAAAGAACAAGCTTGCACGGCAAGTGGAAAACGGATCATCTAATGACAGCCATCAATTAATATATTTATTACAAGATCGCTCTGCAGCATGACCACTCCGAGAGAGTGTTTTCCAAGTCACATATTGTCATACCGGGTTCTGCTACGCAAGATCCATTTATTTAATAGGAATGTGCTACTTCCCCAGGAGTTAACACTCCAGTATCGAGAAAGAATGATAAAGAGCTAATTGCTTTGTCTTCCTGGCGAGTGCAATCTCATTGTTCGCAGCACTTTCTGTGTCTGCTATTCCCTTCCCCCAGCCTGAAGATGCAAGGTGCAGTAGAGGGGGAGATTGAGTTTGTATTGTCGATCAGACCTTTGACCTTAGTACAATGGCGAGGTCATAAATAAAAAAAAAGAGATTGTGAACTGACCAGCTGCTTCCAGCGTCACTGAGCGTGGGGGTATAATAGTGGGCTACCAATGTCACTGTCACCCCTTCGGAGGTTCGGATGCTGATTTCCAGAAATTTGGGTATTTCTGGCCAGAAGTTTTATTAAAGGACCCATACAATATACTAGTCATCTACAGCCTGACACATTTTATTTCCCAGTTAGAACACAATGTAACATAAAACTCTGTCTTGTCTGCTTATGTCTTACCGTTACCTCCTGCCAGTCTCCTAATACCGTGTTCTGTAAAAGACAGGATTTTGTCACTTAAACTGGGTTGAAAGGAATTAATCTATTTAGAGTGTAAGCTCTACGGGCGGGAGACAGGTTTCCCGGTGTATCTTAGATTATTCAGACGTCACTCCAAGTGTATTTGCTAAACACAAAGGAGACATTAAAAAGACAGAATGTCAGATTCCTCTTGAGAAATATTTGGCCCTGTATAACCGACCTCTTAAATTTATAAACAGACACACAGGGAATAAAAATTTTTTTCTCATTTGTACAGATCTACTATAACCAAAATATCTGAAAGAATTATTCTCACACGGTGTTTACTGCTAGTGTGTTAAACGCAGCGAGGGCGGTGATAAACGCCAAATATCGAGCACATCGGATCTACATACTATACACAGAGAGGCAATAAAATATCTGTACGTCATAAACAAAGACTTATATATAATATCTAATGTGTATAGACGAAATGTAGCCATTGATTTAAACCACATGTTAATTGTAGACAGTTCTCTGTCCGACGATAATAATCTACATAGATAGTGTGATCACACACTGGATATTTTACGTAATCATTGTATAAATATTATTCCGCTATGGATCCGTTAAAAGCAGGTATTTTTAGCATATTTTGTATCGGGTTAATACCAACAGAAACATTCCCTAGGACCTAGAAAAACGTTAATTTATGGTAAGTGCATTTAAAAATCTATTTACTTTTGTGGCGATTTCTTTCAAAACGGACAGATTTGGTGCCAGGAGTATTTGGAAATCATAATGTTTACGTTATATGCGTTACCGGCGCAAAAACCGAACCGAGAATATTCTAAGTGCAAAGTAAATACTTTGAATACTTTTACAGTAAAGTAATAATTTCATTAAAAGTTTGTATATTGTGCTGTAGAAGCACACATTTTTAGAACTGTTTTCTCATTGAAAAAAAAAAATGAATGGACTACACCTTTTCGAAATCATAAACGCAATCTATTACCAGGATCGTAAGAGGTACGCGACACAATTTCTATTGTTTTAATACAGCAGGTCTTTTTATTTTATTTCAATTTAAATTGTATTTTAGTTTAATGTGAATGGTTTTAGTTTATGGTGAATTAAAGTAATATGGCCTTAAATTAATATTGTTGGATAAGGTTTCCAAATAATTTAATATATTTGGATAACATTTTTTCAGGTAATTTTTTTCAATGTATGTAAACATATAATGAGGAAAAGAAGGGAAAACTATCGATTGCTTGTTTTAGAAATATTATGATAGTCCAATAAAAAATGTATCATCGCATACTGCAATAGTCTAGGATTTTGGCATCTAGTCTATATATATATATATTCAATATACTAAAAATATCTAAATATTACAAATTTAAAACATATTTCATCATATTAAATAATTTTAAAAGTTTAGCCAAAAATATGAACTAATTTTGTAAAATGTATTATAACAATATTAAATGGAGGTCTACCATTTACTCCGAGTTCATGCGGGGCACAAATAAATTTTTTGTATTAATACTCAATAAAACGTGCCAGTTAATATTCAGTGAATTACAGCACAACGAGCAATGAAGGTTGTACACAATTATTATAGTCAACATTTATACCCATACATATTATATAGAAACCCAACGGATGCTAAGCACTATAAATTCTGTAATTATATATTTTTTTTATATTCCTACTTGTTAAATGCGTCCAAGTTTGTTTTGTTACATCTCAATAAAAGTGAATGTTTCATGTTGTTATGTATTTGAAATTCTCAGTAGAAGGAAATGAACAGCTGACAATGGTTACGTTAATAATCAACGCGGAGGGAGTCGTAATTGGGGTGAAAATAGCCCATTTCTATGGCCACGGGGTGGGTGTATTTGGAGGACGAGTGTGAACTCACAGACACACGACACCTGGCACTCCCGCAGCTCGTACACCTACACCGAGCATTAGCCGTCAGCTGCGGCCTGCTCCTTACAATGCATCCTGGGTCTTTGTTTGCGGCAGGCCTGGCGAGGTGACAGATGGCAAGGCTGTCCTGTTAAATTTGTTCCTTAGCTTCGACATGCAATATGTCCTCTTACTGACAGGGAGAGCGCGGCCAGCTGTCTGGCAATGGAAACTGATTAGCATCACACTAACCCAAACTGACTATTGTTATCCCCCAAAATAAAACAAAAAGATCCACGCCCCAAACAGCCTGCTGGAACAATGTGGAATTAACCCCCTTAATGCAACACTCTAACCTTGTATCAGCACGGCCCGGCGGGCCGAGGGAATTATCCACCCAAAGTAAAGGGTAGAATTCAGACTAAAACAGCACAACTGTGACCAGAGCAGAGTTGGAGAACGTGCCCAGATGGACAATTTTGGTTTTCTGCTCACTGCAATTCTGCGTTTAGTGAATAATCCCCGGAAATAAGAAAATACGCTGATAACAGGGCGACAAGTCAATATTAGTCCTCTGTGCACACATGCAGCAGCCATAGACAATATTCACCAAGAGAGAACATTTGTGTAAAATGGTGCTCCTAGTAGAATATACTTATTGTGCAGGTTGCGCTACCACGTCCACCATGTTTTTCTGGATGCGCCATGTTTTTCGAACCTGCAGAATGCAGGTGGGAAACCATTTAATTACTGAATGTAGTTTAAGGAGAATGATTCAGGATCAACGCATTTATTTATTTCCTCTACATAATGCAGAGCAGCGTAGCACCACCAAACTGAAGAAATGGTGGACCTGGCTGGCGTATATAGGTGACCATATTCCATTCTCAGAAAATTACCCTATAAGTTATAATACAGCCAATTATTCAACAAAATATAACACAACTATGTAATTAACCTATGGATTATAATACAGCCACGTAATTATTCTACAAACTATAACTAAACTACGTATTAACCAATGGATTATAATACAGCCACGCAATTATCCTACGGATTATAATACAGCCACGTGAATTTTCTACAAAATATAACACTACGTAATTATCCTGTGAATTATAACACGACCATATAATTATCCTACAAAATATAACACAGGCATGTAATAATCCTACAAAATATAACACAGGCCACGTATTTTAAATCAGTGACCACAGAGCTCTCGTATCCTAAACCACATCTGGATAATTAAATTCCAGGATTAGTATGGAGTCTCTGGGAACCAAACAGAAATAATGGGCATATATTTGGGTAGAAAGTGGCCCTATTCTAACCTTTTCTACGGTTACCGGGTATAGAAGGGAAAGTGTCTCCGAGAATTGACACATACACGTGTATACTTAGAGCCGGTTTGGAGGGCACTATGTCAGGTGAGCAAATTCATTTATAAGTTGAAACTCACCATTAAATTTTCAAACTCTCTACACTTAGAGGATTTTTTCTATATTTTCTCTCTGTGGTTAAGTTACAATTGGGAAGAAATCATCAGTACATACAGAGGACCTGCAGAGGGGTTGTATGTTACCAAAAAGCATACCAGCCACTAAGTTTAGAACCTATGACAAAAGGCTCTATACCATGTGAGTTTGTTTTCTTTTATTTTCACCACCCATATAATTGTGCTGACAATATTACACTATATGTTTTTATTTTTCCTTTATATATGACTCCATATATTACCCAGAATTCCTAAGGGTGAGTCAATATATTGCACTATATAGCGCTGCACTAAAACCACCAGGCGGCTTAGGGGTTAACCACTTCTATACTTGGTACTGTGTGTATTTTGTACAATTTAACTAGTGGGTGATTTTTGGAGCACCCACATAGTGTTCTAGCTGCTATACCAATACAAATAGAATTAAAACAAACCACAATATTAGCGCCTATATCTCACACATTTGTCTTTACAGAAAGTGACCCTATATTTACATTTTAAATATAGATAATAAATTAAAGATTTAAGCTGCACTCATCAGATTCTGAACATTTTTAGGAGATTATGGTCATGAAGGCACCAAAAAGAACGGGTCGTATTTACTAAATGAGGAATTGTAGGAAAGGAAAACTGGTTGGCAAAATTCAGCCAACGTGTGACTAAGGAAGATGTGGAGAATATTTTTAAATCAGTAATTATTGATTAAGTTAGCTTATCAGTTTGCTACAATACACTGGATAAAGCCTAATAGGAATTGTCTTTACTATATTGGGAATAATTTGACACGGGGATCACAGAACTATTTGTAAATTAACACGCAGAGATCGTCACAGCACGGCGAGAGTAACAGATTGCTGCAGGATATTCAGTGAAGGACAGTGCAGAGTCAGCGGCGCAGTATTCACAGCCGCCCACCATAACGACATTTCTAATCACAAAACAGGCACATGACTATATTAACACACGCCCTGCCAAACTACCAGTGTCAGTCCTTGGACGGAAACATGAATTACACTAATGATGTCCAAATTTGGCCTTTCAGGGCCCTGCTTGGACACCCTTGTCTCTCTGATTAAATGCCCCTGGACCGGCGGTTACCTAGCGGTGCCGTACAGATGGCATCATCCTGTCTCTTGCACAACAAATAAATCACAAATCTTCTTAACCCCTTTCAGACCAATGACCTACTATTATTTGTTTCAATGGGTCTGTGACCCAGACACTCAGGGGTTAATCCTGCTGGGGGGAGAAGCAAGTCTGGCAGTCAAGGGGTGAAGCCAAGCTGCTGCAGGCTTAGGTATGGCCTTTTGGAGGGGGCATATTAGCATAAATTTAGCATCAGGAGGTCCCCCCCACTGGGGAACAGTCGCTATTCATCTTGTCTGCTCTATGACATGCAGCCCATCACGAATCAGCAAGAGGTAAATCCGGGAGACGGACAGACGCACCTGCTGTGGGGGGAAGGACCCAATCTGACGGCCTGCACAATGCTTTAATAGGGTCCACACACTCTCACTCAGTGAGTGAACGACAGCTTGCAAGGCACCACTCACACTCAATGAGTGAAACATACCGGTGAGAAAACCTGTAAGCCTCCTGCCCCTTTGTCAACATTATTCCGTCAAAATACAGATTGATACTCTGTATTGTTTGTATAAACCCTGGTCTCTACGGCAGCACCACTGCTGAGAAATGCATGTTCCGGGACGGCCCATTATTTAGCCCCGTCCGTTACTGATACGTACAACACTCGCCATAAACACCAAGTAGACCTTTACTTTACTTTAAACAGTCTGTTCTTCATGGGAACACTTTGTTTACTTTTCAACAGCTGTTAGTAATTTGAATAAAAATATTATACCGCAAAAAAAAAAAGCACAAAGTATACACAGGTTAGTACAGCGTAGATGGACCATTGTAACGAAGGAACACTGATAAGTTATGGACCACGCAAGGTCTGCTAAAATAAAAATAAAATAATTATCATGGCTTCTGTTCTCTAACAGCTTGCACGGTCGTTTTTTACACCAAAATCATCTCCCCCCCCTCCCATAACTGTCATTCTCCTGTTCTACGTGGACTGCCTCTTGGCTCCGTGGATCACCTGATATCGTTCCTCCGTTCTACTGGATTTGCCCTATACTCTTTAGAAGACTTTTTGCATTTTACGTGGATTTTTCCACTTTATTTGGTATATATGTTCCACAGACAATGTTTTAGTAGGCAGATAGATCTGTCTGTAAGCTGTCTGTATTGTGATCTAATAAAGCATCGATCTTTATATTACAAGGAGCATTGTTTGGGATTTCATTTTAATTACTGTTCTAATAAAAGATTATCGGAAATTGGTGACTTTATATCAGCCGTGTTGGTAAATCGTGCCCTGTACTCTCCTGTTAGCGAGTTTCATATTATACACATGACTTTCACTCTATATGAATCGTGACAACCTACACAAAGATTCATCTTCAATGCAGTGGCCGCGTTTCCATGGAGAAATCGAAACAATAATAATAGTGTTTTTAAAGACGCGCTCGGAACATTTCTAATAGGCGCCATGGCTGATGTACCCAACACGCATTTAGTTCCATAAAATAGTAACAAGGGTGCTGGGAATAAACACATTTAACAAAAGATGAAATGTCATGTCAGGAACCAGATATTGACTACAAACAATATTTCTTAAATATGCAGTCTGTTATTCAAGTAAGCTGTAAGCTTGTGAGCCGAGATCTCTCTAAACTGTATGTTCCCCTGTCCCCCATTCCCTATAAATTGTAAGCTTACCATCCAAGTTCTCTCTATACCTTGTGTCTCCCTTACCCCACCATCCCCTCTAGATTGTAAGCTTGTGAGCCGAGCTCTTTCTATACTGTATGTTCCCCTGTCCCCCATTCCCTGTAGATTGTAAGCTTGTCATCCAAGTTCTCTCTATAACTTGTGTCTCCCTTATCCCACCATCCTCTCCAGATTGTAAGTCTGTGAGCCGAGCTCTCTTTATAACGTGTGTCTCCCATGTCCCCCATTCCGTTTAGATTGTAAGCTAGTGAGCCGAGCGCTCTCTATACTGTATGTTCCCCTGTCCCCCATTTTCTCCAGATTCTAAGCTTGTGAGCAAAGTCCTCTCTATACTTTGTGTCCCCCTGACCCTCATAGTCTCTAGATTGTAAGCTTGTAAGCCGAGCTCTCTCTATACCTCGTTTTCCCCCCGTTCCCCATTCCCGCCAAATTGTAAGCTTGTAAACAAAGTTCTCTCTATACCTTGTGTCTCCCCTATCCGAGCATCCTCTCTAGATTGTAAGCTTGTGAGCCGAGCTCTATCTATACCTTGTTTCTCCAGTCCCCCATTTTCTATAGATTGTAAGCCTGTGAGCCAAGCTGTCTCTATACCTAGTTTCTCCCCTGTCCCCCATTTTCTATAGATTGTAAGCTTGTGAGCTGAGCCCACTCTATATTTTGTGTCTCCCCTGTCCCCCATTCACTCTAGATTGCAAGCTTATGAGCCAAGCTTTCTCTATACCTTGTGTCTCCCTTGCCCCCCAATCTATCTAGATTGTAAACTTGTGGGCCAAGCAGTCTATACCTTGAGTCTCCCCCATCCCACCATACCCTCTAGATTGTAAGCTTGTGAGCCAAACTCTCTTTATAACGTGTGTCTCCCATGTCCCCCATTCATTCCATCTAGATTGTAAGCTTGTGAGCCAAGCTCTCTCTATACTGTATGTTCCCCTGCCCCCCATTCCATCTAGATTGTAAGCTTGGGAGCCGAGCTATCTCTATACCTTGTGTCTCCCATGTCCCCCATTCCGTCTAGATTGAAAGTTTGTGACCAAGGCTCTGTCTCAATTTATAGTATATTGAATTTTATAAAATGCCTTGGGGCTTGCTTGCTGTGAAGTTCGAGATACTGTCAGTCTCTAACACGCAGTTACTGCTGGTTTAACAGGCAACGTGTTTGTTCTTTGAACGTGACTCGGCTCCCAGAGAGGGGACAAGAGAGAGGTGATTTAGTTAATTTTTTTAATTACTCTGTTAATTGACAGAAAACAAAAAACTGCCCCAGATTAGTTGCATTCAATTAGCAAATTAATTCTTAGCAATTACAGACATAAGAGTCTATCGCTATAATTAATTTAATTGATTCTGTTATTGTATGTTTACAAGCTAAAAAACTGAAATAAAATATCTGGCCAATAATATATACACATAAAGTTATGGAGACGTGGACAGAGACAGACAGACAGAAACATAGATAATGCAACGGATACATGGACAAAACAGACACAAAGACAGTCCAAGAACCTGAAAGATGGATGGAGACAGACAGCAGATATCGGAAGATACATGGACAGACAGACAAGGAAAGAGATAAGAACAGAAAGTGACAGACAGACAGGGCCGGAGTTCTCATTCAGCAAAGCAGGAACCTGCCTACAGGTGCTTCTCCACTAGGGGGCACTTGTTTTCAGCATCTAAAACATGCCTTTTTGGAGCATTTGCAAATCAGGCCTGAATTATTTCCACATTATATTTATTGTCCCCTCTCCTGGTCCCAACCCACAGGTGGTGGCTGGGGGCTCTTAAATTCGTAACACAGTAAAGGAATTGAAGAATGCTCGGGATGTGTATAAGGCTAACACAGTAAATAAATTGAAGAATGCTCGGGATGTGTATAAGGCTAACAGAGTAAAGGAATTGAAGAATGCTCGGGATGTGTATAAGGCCAACACAGTAAATAAATTGAAGAATGCTCAGGATGTGTATAAGGCTAACGCAGTAAAGGAATTGAAGAATGCTCAGGATGTGTATAAGGCTAACGCAGTAAAGGAATTGAAGAATGCTCAGGATGTGTATAAGGCTAACACAGTAAAGGAATTGAAGAATGCTCGGGATGTGTATAAGGCTAACACAGTAAAGGAATTGAAGAATGCTCAGGATGTGTATAAGGCTAACGCAGTAAAGGAATTGAAGAATGCTCAGGATGTGTATAAGGCTAACGCAGTAAATAAATTGAAGAATGCTCAGGATGTGTATAAGGCTAACACAGTAAAGGAATTGAAGAATGCTCGGGATGTGTATAAGGCTAACAGAGTAAAGGAATTGAAGAATGCTCAGGATGTGTATAAGGCTAACACAGTAAATAAATTGAAGAATGCTGGGGATGTGTATAAGGCTAACACAGTAAATAAATTGAAGAATGCTCAGGATGTGTATAAGGCTAACGCAGTAAAGGAATCGAAGAATGCTCAGGATGTGTATAAGGCTAACGCAGTAAAGGAATTGAAGAATGCTCGGGATGTGTATAAGGCCAACACAGTAAATAAATTGAAGAATGCTCAGGATGTGTATAAGGCTAACGCAGTAAAGGAATTGAAGAATGCTCAGGATGTGTATAAGGCTAACGCAGTAAAGGAATTGAAGAATGCTCAGGATGTGTATAAGGCTAACGCAGTAAAGGAATTGAAGAATGCTCAGGATGTGTATAAGGCTAACGCAGTAAATAAATTGAAGAATGCTCAGGATGTGTATAAGGCTAACACAGTAAAGGAATTGAAGAATGCTCGGGATGTGTATAAGGCTAACACAGTAAATAAATTGAAGAATGCTCGGGATGTGTATAAGGCTAACACAGTAAAGGAATTGAAGAATGCTCAGGATGTGTATAAGGCTAACACAGTAAAGGAATTGAAGAATGCTCGGGATGTGTATAAGGCCAACACAGTAAATAAATTGAAGAATGCTCAGGATGTGTATAAGGCTAACGCAGTAAAGGAATTGAAGAATGCTCAGGATGTGTATAAGGCTAACGCAGTAAAGGAATTGAAGAATGCTCAGGATGTGTATAAGGCTAACGCAGTAAAGGAATTGAAGAATGCTCAGGATGTGTATAAGGCTAACGCAGTAAATAAATTGAAGAATGCTCAGGATGTGTATAAGGCTAACACAGTAAAGGAATTGAAGAATGCTCGGGATGTGTATAAGGCTAACAGAGTAAAGGAATTGAAGAATGCTCAGGATGTGTATAAGGCTAACACAGTAAATAAATTGAAGAATGCTGGGGATGTGTATAAGGCTAACACAGTAAATAAATTGAAGAATGCTCAGGATGTGTATAAGGCTAACGCAGTAAAGGAATCGAAGAATGCTCAGGATGTGTATAAGGCTAACGCAGTAAAGGAATTGAAGAATGCTCAGGGTATGTATAAGGCTAACACAGTAAAGGAATTGAAGAATGCTCAGGATGTGTATAAGGCTTACACAGTAAAGGAATTGAAGAATGCTCAGAATGTGTATAAGGCTAACGCAGTAAAGGAATTGAAGAATGCTCAGGATGTGTATAAGGCTAACACAGTAAAGGAATTGAAGAATGCTCGGGATGTGTATAAGGCTAACACAGTAAATAAATTGAAGAATGCTCAGTATGTGTATAAGGCTAACGCAGTAAAGGAATTGAAGAATGCTCAGGATGTGTATAAGGCTAACGCAGTAAAGGAATTGAAGAATGCTCAGGATGTGTATAAGGCTAACGCAGTAAATAAATTGAAGAATGCTCAGGATGTGTATAAGGCTAACACAGTAAAGGAATTGAAGAATGCTCGGGATGTGTATAAGGCTAACAGAGTAAAGGAATTGAAGAATGCTCAGGATGTGTATAAGGCTAACACAGTAAATAAATTGAAGAATGCTGGGGATGTGTATAAGGCTAACACAGTAAATAAATTGAAGAATGCTCAGGATGTGTATAAGGCTAACGCAGTAAAGGAATCGAAGAATGCTCAGGATGTGTATAAGGCTAACGCAGTAAAGGAATTGAAGAATGCTCAGGGTATGTATAAGGCTAACACAGTAAAGGAATTGAAGAATGCTCAGGATGTGTATAAGGCTTACACAGTAAAGGAATTGAAGAATGCTCAGAATGTGTATAAGGCTAACGCAGTAAAGGAATTGAAGAATGCTCAGGATGTGTATAAGGCTTACACAGTAAAGGAATTGAAGAATGCTCAGAATGTGTATAAGGCTAACGCAGTAAAGGGATTGAAGAATGCTCGGGATGTGTATAAGGCTAACGCAGTAAAGGGATTGAAGAATGCTCAGGATGTGTATAAGGCTAACGCAGTAAAGGGATTGAAGAATGCTCGGGATGTGTATAAGGCTAACACAGTAAAGGAATTGAAGAATGCTCGGGATGTGTATAAGGCTAACGCAGTAAAGGGATTGAAGAATGCTCGGGATGTGTATAAGGCTAACACAGTAAAGGAATTGAAGAATGCTCGGGATGTGTATAAGGCTAACGCAGTAAAGGAATTGAAGAATGCTCGGGATGTGTATAAGGCTAACACAGTAAAGGAATTAAAGAACGCTCGGGAGGTGTATAAGGCTAACACAGTAAAGGAATTGAAGAATGCTCGGGATGTGTATAAGGCTAACGCAGTAAAGGGATTGAAGAATGCTCGGGATGTGTATAAGGCTAACGCAGTAAAGGAATCGAAGAATGCTCAGGATGTGTATAAGGCTAACACAGTAAAGGAATTGAAGAATGCTCAGAATGTGTATAAGGCTAACACAGTAAAGGAATTGAAGAATGCTCGGGATGTGTATAAGGACAGATATAAGAAGCCATCCTACTGGCACAATGTATGTTCCTACAATGCACTCTTACTACACTCTGTATATACACTTTAAATTCTGGATAGGATATTGGGGCAATCAGTACTTATTATTTATCAATAATAATAATAAAGAATATAGACCCAGTCTGAATATCTCCCGGCCGATTTGGGAGATCAGGTGTTTGAGTCTGTGCATTGCACGTAGTCCATGGGGACAGACAGCGCTGCAGGGAATTCAGAAGCCAAAATTATTATCATCATGTTTCTAATTAATTCCCAACTCGTTACATTTCCTCTGGCTAATTTCTACTAGCCGCTGATTTGATTAAACTCATCTCTATGGTAATAATCCACTTTCTACGTTTGTTTTCAAACCAGCAAAGAGAGAGACAAAAAAAAATAAAAATAACCTGAAATATAGACTGTGGGCAGGAAATTGTGGAATATAAAACGTGGTCTTTCTGCCGGGGGATCCATTTAGGAGAAGGAATACACTAGAGAGAATAGGGACAATTAACTAAATGTCTTGCTGGCCCTCCATAGAATGAAGTGGCCCTGCACCCCCGCTGCATTCAGCCAGGCCCTATCTGACAATGTTTCCATAAAGTCAAGATTGAATTTCAAATTTAATTTTAAATTCTAGGCCAAAGAAGTCGAACTAGAAGCATAGCTGACTGAGAATTTTCTCAGTTTGACTATTTTGACCTTAAAGGACACTTTTTGTGAAGTCTTTTAAAGTTTTTAAAGGATAATGTCTAACTGGGCGCTAGACTTTAGGTCCCCCCTCCCCTAACTAAGAAAAATCAGCTTGAAATAAAGCTATGACTTTCCTAGAATCAATCAATGGCGAAGATACCAGCGCTGTTTGCCGCCTCGGATTGGAACGTTTTACTGGTACAGAGCGCATGCGCGCACTCTGGGCTGATGAGGGGAGACACACTGGGTGGGAGGGATCACACACTGGGTGAGAGGGAGCAGACACTGGGTGGGAGGGAGCAGACACTGGGTGGGAGGGATCACGCACTGGGTGGGAGGGAGCTGACACTGGGTGGGAGCAGACACTGGGTGGGAGGGAGCAGACACTGAGCGGGAGGGATCACACACTGGGTGGGAGGGATCACACACTGGGTGGGGGGAGCACGCACTGGGTGGGAGGGATCACGCACTGGGTGGGAGGGATCACGTACTGGGTGGGAGGGATCACACACTGGGTGGGAGGGATCACACACTGGGTGGGAGGGATCACACACTGGGTGGGAGGGATCACACACTGGGTGGGAGGGATCACACACTGGGTGGGAGGGATCACACACTGGGTGGGAGGGAGCAGACACTGGGTGGGAGGGATCACTCACTGGGTGGGCGGGAGCAGACTCTGGGTGGGAGGGAGCAGAGACTGGGTGGGAGGGATCACTCACTGGGTGGGAGGGATCACACACTGGGCGGGAGGGACCAGACACTGAGCTGGAGGGATCACACACTGGGCAGGAGGGATCTCACAATGGGCGGGAGGGATCAGACACTGGGTGGGAGGGATCACACACTGGGTGGGAGGGATCACTCACTGCGTGGGAGGGAGCACACACTGGGTGGGAGGGATCACACTCTGGGTGGGAGGGAGCAGAGACTGGGTGGGAGGGATCACTCACTGGGTGGGAGGGATCACACACTGGGCGGGAGGGACCAGACACTGAGCGGGAGGGATCACACACTGGGCAGGAGGGATCTCACAATGGGCGGGAGGGATCAGACACTGGGTGGGAGGGATCACACACTGGGTGGGAGGGATCACTCACTGAGTGGGAGGGAGCACACACTGGGTGGGAGGGAGCACACACTGGGTGGGAGGGAGCACACTCTGGGTGGGAGGGATCACACTCTGGGTGGGAGGGATCACACTCTGGGTGGGATGGATCACACTCTGGGTGGGAGGGATCACACTCTGGGTGTGAGGGAGCACACACTGAGTGGGAGGGATCTCACACTGGGTGCGAGGGAGCAGACACTGGGTGCGAGGGAGCAGACACTGGGTGCGAGGGAGCAGACACTGGGTGCGAGGGAGCAGACACTGGGTGCGAGGGAGCAGACACTGGGTGGGAGGGATCACACACTGGGTGGGAGGAAGCACCCACTGGGTGGGAGGGAGCACACTCTGGGTGGGAGGGAGCACACTCTGGGTGGGAGAGAGCACACTCTGGGTGGGAGAGAGCACACTCTGGGTGGGAGGGATCACACTCTGGGTGGGAGGGATCACACTCTGGGTGGGAGGGATCACACTCTGGGTGGGAGGGATCGCACACTGGGTGGGAGGGATCGCACACTGGGTGGGAGGGATCACACTCTGGGTGTGAGGGATCACACAATGGGTGGGAGGGAGGAGCTATCTTCTACTTGCAGGCGCTCTGCGTCCCAGGGAGAAGATCTTTACATCAAAACAGTCAGGAGCCCTCAACTGATCCTGTCGACTGGTAAGTCCCCTCCCTCTCCCTTTCTTTAAGAACCCCCCAATCTTAGCAACATTGTATCTTCCCTGATCCATCCCACAATCTTGGGCAGCAGTCATGTTCCCCCTTACTTATTATTCCAGGGGGAATCTGTATGTGGATTGTTTCGAGCTCAAATACTGCACATACAGACACCTACCACTATAACCACTTCAAATCACAAAAGTAGTCATGGTGGTTGGAGTAAAATTTGAAATTCACTTTGAAACATCACTTTAGCAAATAAACCTATTTTACGGTTTTACGTCTTGATGAATGGTAGGTCGAACTGTTATGACTGGTCGAGTATAAAGATTTGTTACCTGGAGCCGAGGAGGAATAAAACCATTCCTGATTCAGGTTTTGCAGAAACCCTTAGTACGGCCCAGGACTCATTTCTTAATGAAACAACCAGGTAAGTGGCCAATACTGGGCTGGGCTTCGACATTTGGGGCGTATTAACTTGACACGAGTACTGAAAAGGTCGAAATGCATTAGTCAGAAATAATATCTTAGAGAGAAAGAATGCTTCCAGTTCGGCTACTTTGGCCTGAACACGATTTGTAAATTAGTAAACAAACCCCAAGAATTCAAGGCGGCATTTTACGATATATTTAAGAGAATCTATAAAGAGTGGAGTTCTTGCTGATTTTAGGGGGGAAAGCAGTGCCCCCTGTTTTTGCGCGCACACAGGGTTATACGCCAAACTTTGAACAGTCAGTAAATGAAAGCGAATTTCTAATTTCAGGCAAAAATTCCCTGAGGGGGAAAAATTCTAAAACGTGAAGCTCTCTTAGAATTAACTTGTCAGGATTATTTACTAAAACGACACATTCTAGACCCGAACTGCCACACTGGAAATATTCTCCAGATCATCTACTTTGGCCTTGAAATTTGCTGTTCCCTTGCGAATTCCTGACAAATGGCGGTTTTGTGAATAGACCCTGTGTGTTCTTCTGGCAATACTCGTGGGTAGCGTTAGATGTCATCCCTTCTTTGGGTCTTTTCTGTTGCGCATCAATACTTAAATATGCGATGTACGCAAGTGAAATTAAACCGCCAGGTAGAAGACTTATATTTTTAAAAATCTTTAATAATTATTATTAGTTATGCATTAAATAACATACAACTCTTACATATACAGTAGAGCAGTATAACATAAAAAGTTAATTTAAAAAAAATTAAAAAACGCAGAATAAAAACTGCATCATTAACAGGGAATACATTAGCGGGACACTATTCAATTAAAAACTCGCAATTTACTCACCAAACGACTAATATATAAAGAGGGAAAAACCAGCGTGCGAGATATTATAAACTGCTCCAGTCGCAGTTCAGACGAAACCAGGGAACTCAACGTCACATGGGCCCAGGTCTGTAATTCGCAGGTTCAAAGCGCGCAACATCCGAAAAGAAAAACAAGGTCAACTGTGAGGACGCGCGAGCGAAGGGAAGTCAATAGCGAGAGAACGTGATTTTATAATTCATAGAACACTGCTTCTGGCTACTGTCTGCAACGGCTCTGCGTGTGATTCCACCGTCAAATTCCTGCACAGACTGCAAAACTCGCTGTTAATCAATAATTTGCAGATATTACAAAGGGATACTTACAGGTACCGTATCAATAGAAATGAGACCAAATAAAACGTTATCTCAGATTATTCGGTTTTTTTTTGTTTTTTTTAAGTGACATTTAAGAGCCCTGATATTTAATTCTCATAAACTAGGATGCGTTGCGTGGGAGATATAGAAAGACAAAGAGGCCCACGTTATATTTTGGGTAGAGAGACGCAATCAGTCAATATGACGTGCTCTAGAACATGATTATTTTACAATAGTTTCCTGGGCGAGGGAAATTTTGCATTTTGACATTCTCATTTTAATTCAGTTACTAAAACAACCATAAAGCTTTAATTTATAAAGCAACGGACACATCACCATCAGAAGCCAGCGAGCTCTTTACACGATGTAAAAATGGGATATAAACACAGGAAACACTGCTATTGATTATCAGATACCCCGTGCTACGGCCGCACCCCGATGCCTTATTTGCATTTCATGTCACTAAGGGCTGACGTGTGACGAGCGGCAGAGAGGACAGTGATGTTGGAGGAGGGAGAACAGCAATGCTCCCTTTATTTGACTACGAGATCTGACAGCGATTCTTAGCTCAGAGTCTGTAATTAGTCCCATTACAAAACTGACACGAGACGGGCACCATTCTTTTTGTCACCTGTAACGACCCCCCACCCCACCGCTCCATGGAACTGGGCTACACGTCATTTACTGATATACGGAAATAACAAAACAAACCTATTGCAGACGGTAAAAATTAACTGCGAGTGGAGGGGGGAATGGACCGGGCAAAAGATTTTAATTACTAAATTTTTTGCAGATTTATTATCCTGAATCATTTCAGCCAAGAATGGGGGGTTTACTCCCCCCGTGAGATCAAAATAACTGACATGGAATCTAAATACAGCAACAAAAATATTTATTATGTCCAAAAAGAGATAGAACTTCTAACCGAATATATATATATGTGTAGGTTTTTGTTCTCTTTAATATAATTAAATGTAAAGAAATTCTAGTTTTTCTGCAGTCTTTATGTCCAATTTAGAGGAAGATGCTTATTTTTATTTTTTAATATAAATTTCCTCTGGATTGCACAGACACAGTTACTCTACACTATTGTTTAATGTACGATTATATTTATTTATAATGTCAAAATCACTGGGATAATTTCACAGATATCTGATTGCCAGCAAACGTATCGAATGGCTATGATTTCACAAATCAAAGATTCGGGGTTTCGGGTTTTTTTCTCGATGTATTTAAAAGTCATTGGAACAAAATATCATTTAATAGAGAATCGTTGTTTCTCCTTTGAAGTCAAACTGTGAATCTCACTTGTGGAAATTTCGGTAAATGATTAAAAAAAATGCTCATTATACGATGTTATCAGTGCGATATTATATTATTTTACCAGGGAAGCTGGCCTGCGTCTTTTCAGAACATATTTAGTTTTGTTGATTGACATATACACACAATATATATATTGTTATATAAAAACAGATTCATAGATAAATAAAATAAGGACACATTTAAAGTAACATTTTAATGCCAGATTTAAAAAGCACTGCTATCTCTTATTTGACAGATCCTATTGAATTCAAGTGATTTTATCTTTGTTCTAACGCCTGAGATCTATGTTGATCCAACGAATGAAAAAACAAAAATTAATTTTCCAATGAATCACCAGAATAACAGCTAAATAAACGATAAATACTGCTTTTCAGAAGGAGTGATGGCTTCAGGGAAGGCAGTCCCAGCCGAGGTGGTAACATTAATTTCCCTGATCAATCGAGAGCCCTGAGATGGCAGGGAAGGGGCAGGATTGTCCGAAGTTTTGTCACCTGTCTCACTGCAGGTTATTATTACATTCGCTCACTGTATAAAATTCACAGCTTTGCACTGCGATACAGAGAGCAAATGGTTAGAGCACAGCCGAGTCCTGGGAGGGGGGGGTTGGATGCAGATTTTCGGGGATGACAGGAGGAGGGATAAACATAGCCCATACATTGCTTACACAGCAAAAAACAAGACTGCAGCAAAGCGGGCGATTACCTCATTCTCTGTGATTTCGCACCTCCCCCTTCGACCCTCGAGTAAAGCAGCGTGGGGGGATGTTGGTACCCCTAACTGTGCCAGGGAGGACAAGACCTCCTTACAGGCTCCACAAGGTCACCGTATCTAGTTTATTACACCGAGACGCCAAATTTTAGCTTTAATCAGAAATGATCATTTCTCCACCCCTCCCCCATTTCAATCTAATTTCAGGGATTAACAACCTGCGTAACGATATCTTAAAGGTGCAGCGGGGAAAGGGTTAAACTGGACCGAAGCTGTTTACTGCCATCTCAAGTGACTAACGCGTTGTGACACCCCTATGGCAAGTAGACAGTTAATGAAGGCTCCTTCAGTCTGATTTTAACCCTTGGTGTGCCAGAATGGTCATGGCAAGCCCCAATTTCAATCAAAGGGTAAAAAGGAAGATTTCATTAAATTGCTTTAACCGCTGTTTATTATAAAGTGCTACAAAAAATGAACGCAATAAGGGCATTCGCTGCTTAAACTCCCACAAAGGCAACAAAACCGTCTTCAAATTCCTCCAGTAAAGTAGAAGTTAAGAATTTGCGCCTCTCGATCCATGATCTGCCTCCATATTAATCCCCCAATATCACCAATCACATCAGGACCTCAATACACTGCCTCCCACCCACAAAGCAGAGGCTCCCCCTGCTGGGAACTGTCAGTAAGACTCCGAGCTTCCATTTGTCCGCACTGAATGTATTAGTGATGAGTAAAGGAAGGGATTGCTTTGTCCATACCTGCCAACAGTCCCGGATTTGAGGGAGCAGTCCCCTGGCCTGGTATTAATCTTACATTTCATACCAGAGTTTCTCCTTGAATCCAGCGGTTAGCCATGATAAGATTTTAATTTTAGCCAATAACCCTTTGAGGTACTAAGCAAAAATCATTTCTAATTCTTTGAACAGGACAAAAAAAAAACACTTATTAAAGGGGGCTTCCTTTACTATATGTGATTAACCCTCACTATGCGGAATTTACTGAATCTCATTAACTATATCAGTCCAATCAGCAATTATTAAAATATGAATATATATATATATATATATATATATATATAAATACGATATAAATAAAATGTTTTAAAGCTGACATTCACTACCAAGGGAGGGCCACTGTGCCCTGTTTTAACTGGCGTTCAAGATACCTAATGAAAGCGGTCACATGGCCCCTGCTACCCCCTTTTCTTTCACACATATGGTGTATACTGTATTTGTGCATATGGTGTATACGGTATTTGTGTGTATATGGTGTATATGGTATTTGTGTATATGATGTATACAGTATTTGTGTATATATGGTGTATACTGTATTTGTGTATATGGTGTATACGGTACATGTGTATATGGTGTATACAGTACATGTGTATATGGTGTATACGGTATTTGTGTGTATATGGTATTTGTGTATATGATGTATACAGTATTTGTGTATATATGGTGTATACTGTATTTGTGTATATGTTGTATACGGTACATGTCTACATGGTGTATACGGTACATGTGTATATGGTGTATACGGTATTTGTGTGTATATGGTATATATGGTATTTGTGTATATGATGTATACAGTATTTGTGTATATATAGTGTATACAGTATTTGTGCATATGTTTGGTGCCTTGTGGTAAATATATTGATCAAACCACTAAATATTTTTACTTTGTTCTTTGACTAACATTAACCCTATGAAAAGAATTGCTCTTCTCTCTGCCAAAATGTATAATTTCTTCAGGCAATTAGTCACTATTTCTACAAGAATTGTGCGTCTGCTCCTTAATCAAGATGTCAGCACTAAGCAGCATAAGGCCACGTTCCGATGTGTCACGTTTCTGTGTCTTCACACCAACTAGTGGGGGAGGGGACGTGTCAGCAGTATCTTTCTATTGCTAGCCTCGGTTGCCATGGAAACATATTCAGCATCAGTTCCTGGTACCAATAAACGGAGGTAGCTTCATCGTAAGTGCATTGATGGTCCGAAACAACGCGATCAGCGCCAAGCGATAACATCGACCTGCTCTCTGCAGTGTTAGTAATACTTAATAAAAGTTATACCGCAAGGCTACCACGCTATCAGTAGGAGGTGTCCACGTGTAATACTGAGATAATATCCACGCTATCTGAAAGAGGTGTCCACGTGTAATACTGAGATAATATCCACGCTATCAGTAAGAGGAGTCCAAGTTATATACTGAGATAATATCCACGCTATCAGTAAGAGGTGTCCACGTGTAATACTGAGATAATATCCACGCTATCTGTAAGAGGTGTCCACGTGTAATACTGAGATAATATCCACACTATCTGAGATAATATCCACGCTATCTGTAAGAGGTGTCCACGTGTAATACTGAGATAATATCCACACTATCTGTAAGAGGTGTCCACGTGTAATACTGAGATAATATCCACGCTATCTGTAAGAGGTGTCCACGTGTAATACTGAGATAATATCCACGCTATCTGTAAGAGGTGTCCATGTGTAATACTGAGATAATATCCACACTATCTGTAAGAGGTGTCCACGTGTAATACTGAGATAATATCCACGCTATCTGTAAGAGGTGTCCACGTGTAATAATGAGATAATATCCACGCTATCTGTAAGAGGTGTCCATGTGTAATACTGAGATAATATCCACGCTATCTGTAAGAGGTGTCCATGTGTAATACTGAGATAATATCCACGCTATCTGTAAGAGGTGTCCACGTGTAATACTGAGATAATATCCACGCTATCTGTAAGAGGTGTCCAAGTGTAATACTGAGATAATGTCCACGCTATCTGTAAGAGGTGTCCACGTGTAATACTGAGATAATATCCACGCTATCTGTAAGAGGTGTCCACGTGTAATACTGAGATAATATCCACGCTATCTGTAATACTGAGATAATGTCCACGCTATCAGTAAGAAGTGTCCACGTGTAATACTGAGATAGAATCCACGCTCTCAGTAAGAGGTGTCCACGTGTAATACTGAGATAATGTCCACGTGTAATACTGAGATAATATCCACGCTATCTGTAAGAGGTGTCCACGTGTAATACTGAGATAATGTCCACGCTATCTGTAAGAGGTGTCCACGTGTAATACTGAGATAATGTCCACGCTATCTGTAAGAGGTGTCCAAGTGTAATACTGAGATAATGTCCACGCTATCTGTAAGAGGTGTCCACGTGTAATACTGAGATAATGTCCACGCTATCTGTAAGAGGTGTCCACGTGTAATACTGAGATAATATCCACGCTATCTGTAAGAGGTGTCCACGTGTAATACTGAGATAATGTCCATGCTATCTGTAAGAGGTGTCCACGTGTAATACTGAGATAATATCCACGCTATCTGTAAGAGGTGTCCATGTGTAATACTGAGATAGTCCCCCCTATCAGTAAGAGGTGTCCAGGAGTAATACTGAGATAATATCCACGCTATCTGTAAGAGGTGTCCACGTGTAATACTGAGATAATATCCACGCTATCTGTAAGAGGTGTCCACGTGTAATACTGAGATAATATCCACGCTATCTGTAAGAGGTGTCCACGTGTAATACTGAGATAATGTCCACGCTATCTGTAAGAGGTGTCCACGTGTAATACTGAGATAATGTCCACGCTATCTGTAAGAGGTGTCCATGTGTAATACTGAGATAATATCCACGCTATCTGAGATAATATCCACGCTATCTATAAGAGGTGTCCACGTGTAATACTGAGATAATATCCACGCTATCTGTAAGAGGTGTCCATGTGTAATACTGAGATAATATCCACGCTATCTGTAAGAGGTGTCCAAGTGTAATACTGAGATAATGTCCACGCTATCTGTAAGAGGTGTCCAAGTGTAATACTGAGATAATGTCCACGCTATCTGTAAGAGGTGTCCACATGTAATACTGAGATAATATCCACGCTATCTGTAAGAGGAGTCCACGTGTAATACTGAGATAATATCCACGCTATCTGTAAGAGGTGTCCATGTGTAATACTGAGATAATATCCACGCTATCTGTAAGAGGTGTCCAAGTGTAATACTGAGATAATGTCCACGCTATCTGTAAGAGGTGTCCAAGTGTAATACTGAGATAATGTCCACGCTATCTGTAAGAGGTGTCCACGTGTAATAATGAGATAATATCCACGCTATCTGTAAGAGGTGTCCATGTGTAATACTGAGATAATATCCACGCTATCTGTAAGAGGTGTCCATGTGTAATACTGAGATAATATCCACGCTATCTGTAAGAGGTGTCCACGTGTAATACTGAGATAATATCCACGCTATCTGTAAGAGGTGTCCAAGTGTAATACTGAGATAATGTCCACGCTATCTGTAAGAGGTGTCCACGTGTAATACTGAGATAATATCCACGCTATCTGTAAGAGGTGTCCACGTGTAATACTGAGATAATATCCACGCTATCTGTAATACTGAGATAATGTCCACGCTATCAGTAAGAAGTGTCCACGTGTAATACTGAGATAGAATCCACGCTCTCAGTAAGAGGTGTCCACGTGTAATACTGAGATAATGTCCACGTGTAATACTGAGATAATATCCACGCTATCTGTAAGAGGTGTCCACGTGTAATACTGAGATAATGTCCACGCTATCTGTAAGAGGTGTCCACGTGTAATACTGAGATAATGTCCACGCTATCTGTAAGAGGTGTCCAAGTGTAATACTGAGATAATGTCCACGCTATCTGTAAGAGGTGTCCACGTGTAATACTGAGATAATGTCCACGCTATCTGTAAGAGGTGTCCACGTGTAATACTGAGATAATATCCACGCTATCTGTAAGAGGTGTCCACGTGTAATACTGAGATAATGTCCATGCTATCTGTAAGAGGTGTCCACGTGTAATACTGAGATAATATCCACGCTATCTGTAAGAGGTGTCCATGTGTAATACTGAGATAGTCCCCCCTATCAGTAAGAGGTGTCCAGGTGCAATACTGAGATAATATCCACGCTATCTGTAAGAGGTGTCCAAGTGTAATACTGAGATAATATCCACGCTATCTGTAAGAGGTGTCCACGTGTAATACTGAGATAATATCCACGCTATCTGTAAGAGGTGTCCACGTGTAATACTGAGATAATGTCCACGCTATCTGTAAGAGGTGTCCACGTGTAATACTGAGATAATGTCCACGCTATCTGTAAGAGGTGTCCATGTGTAATACTGAGATAATATCCACGCTATCTGAGATAATATCCACGCTATCTATAAGAGGTGTCCACGTGTAATACTGAGATAATATCCACGCTATCTGTAAGAGGTGTCCAAGTGTAATACTGAGATAATGTCCACGCTATCTGTAAGAGGTGTCCAAGTGTAATACTGAGATAATGTCCACGCTATCTGTAAGAGGTGTCCACATGTAATACTGAGATAATATCCACGCTATCTGTAAGAGGAGTCCACGTGTAATACTGAGATAATATCCACGCTATCTGTAAGAGGTGTCCATGTGTAATACTGAGATAATATCCACGCTATCTGTAAGAGGTGTCCAAGTGTAATACTGAGATAATGTCCACGCTATCTGTAAGAGGTGTCCAAGTGTAATACTGAGATAATGTCCACGCTATCTGTAAGAGGTGTCCACATGTAATACTGAGATAATATCCACGCTATCTGTAAGAGGAGTCCACGTGTAATACTGAGATAATATCCACGCTATCTGTAAGAGGTGTCCACGTGTAATACTGAGATAATATCCACGCTATCTGTAAGAGGAGTCCATGTGTAATACTGAGATAGTCCCCCCTATCAGTAAGAGGTGTCCAGGAGTAATACTGAGATAATATCCACGCTATCTGTAAGAGGTGTCCACGTGTAATACTGAGATAATATCCACGCTATCTGTAAGAGGTGTCCACGTGTAATACTGAGATAATATCCACGCTATCTGTAAGAGGTGTCCACGTGTAATACTGAGATAATGTCCACGCTATCTGTAAGAGGTGTCCACGTGTAATACTGAGATAATGTCCACGCTATCTGTAAGAGGTGTCCATGTGTAATACTGAGATAATATCCACGCTATCTGAGATAATATCCACGCTATCTATAAGAGGTGTCCACGTGTAATACTGAGATAATATCCACGCTATCTGTAAGAGGTGTCCAAGTGTAATACTGAGATAATGTCCACGCTATCTGTAAGAGGTGTCCAAGTGTAATACTGAGATAATATCCACGCTATCTGTAAGAGGTGTCCATGTATAATACTGAGATAATGTCCACGCTATCTGTAAGAGGTGTCCACATGTAATACTGAGATATTGTCCACGCTATCTGTAAGAGGTGTCCATGTGTAATACTGAGATAATGTCCACGCTATCTGTAAGAGGTGTCCACATGTAATACTGAGATATTGTCCACGCTATCTGTAAGAGGTGTCCATGTGTAATACTGAGATAATATCCACGCTATCTGTGGCGAAACCAACTTCGCCACTGTGGGCTGGAGAAGCCTGGCTGCTAGCCTCCTGCCCGCTGACTATGGCCCCTGGACATATTGCACCTTAAAGACTATATTTGGGCATGTACTAATTTATATTGCTGCTGCTGGCCCTTTAAAAGCAGCGATGGACATATTGGAACTTTTGGGACTACTGTACCTTTAAGACTGTGGAACGTAGTACAGTAATCCTGCCTTTAATACTTTAAATGTCATGTATGTATTGTTGTATGCAGTTAACCTGGGTTATATATATATATGCAGCCTTCATCTGATTGTTCGGTAGAATCACTCCATTCATTGTATTGAGGAAACTACCGAACAACCAGACCACCCAGGATTAAGTGTGCCTCCAATTACCGTTTGCAACAATGTTGCAAACGGGTAATTGGCAATCATGTAATGTGTTCTGTGTCCTCTGGGTGGCCGCCATTCAGGAAACCAACACGTGGCGGCGGCCATCTTTAACTACCGAACAGCGGTGTTTTGCCGTCGAGTGTCTGGAACTGAAATCGGACACTTGACTAGGCAAACACCGCTGAGACCTCCATACTTCCAGAAGTTCGTATGGAAACTACCGAATGACCCCCCGTTCGGTAGAAAGAACCCCACAAACAAGGGAATTCATTCAAACCCTCTCCAGGCTCTATAACACAGGCAATTCGTCTGTTTTCATTCCCTTGTTTGTGACCGACCGCAGGGCCAAAATGCATGGAACTGTTTTCGGATACTTTACCCATGCGGTCGGTCAATACTTTAAAGTTCCATAACTCCTGAACCATTTATCCGAATGGGCTGATTCTTGCATATGTTGTCCCCCTGAATAAGGGCTATCAGGGGATACCTGTTTTGGAGGTGTAGCATATGTATTTGGGGTACATCCAGGAATTGGGGAAAAAGGTGTACAGTATAATTGTGTTAAGTGTTAATCTAAGGGGAGGAAATGTGTGGGAGGTACATCCATGTGATTGGGTAATTTCATCCTCCCCCTGGGAGTGTCCTGTATGTACTTGTTGGTAATAAAAGCCAGACTGGGTGTCCCAGTCTAGAGTTCCTGCTTAACCCTCAAAATGAAGTGTCGTCTCGTTCTTGGGGGGGATTGGATTGTAAGCTGACTGCCAAGAGTGTAAGCCGATTGTATGCTTTTCTTGTTCAGCTGTTCCAGTTCGGAGTGTTATTTCGTATCCAGCTCGTGAGTTCTGATGTTCTGCAGTAGCTGTGCCTGTCTATGGAAAAGGGGATTATCGCCTAAACGCATTTTTCCCCTTTTATGCTGAAACGGTCCGTTACAATTGGTGGCAGCGGTGGGATCGTTCCTACAACCAGAGGGACAGCTACAGACAACACCATTCCTGGATTACAAAGTGAGGGCAACGCCAGTACCCGTACAGCGCCCCTATCTACAAGGAACCAACTGCAGCAGAGCAAGCATGGCACCCAGCTACACTCAAGAGGCGTATGACAGAGAGGTCACCGCGGTGCTGGCTATATGCGGACCCAACCTCTCAGAGGATCTAATACAGCAGGTGAAGAAAGCAGTGCGAGAGTACTTGCCGCGGGAATCAGAGCGGGCCAGGGGGTTTGCAGACCTCCCTCCCCAGCGGCAATGTGTGGCCCAGGGAGCTGATGGTGTCGTCCATCCTCCCCAGCAGCCGTGTGTGTCCAAGGGAGCTGAAGGTGCAGTCCTTCCTCCCCAGCGGCAGGCTGAGTTACAGGGGGCAGAGGTTGTTGTTCCTGCCCCCCAGCAGCAAAGTGATATGCCAAGAAGGCAGTGTGAAGGGAAGGGAGAGCAGCGTTGTGGCGAAACCGACCTCGCCACGTGTCCTTGGAGGGGGCTGATTGCCCGCCTCTTGCCTTTGGACTATGGACCAGACTTTATGGGAATGTGATACCCCAGATAGCCATACCATGGAGCCTATTCATATAATGAAAGACTATGGGAAAGACTTTAGCTCCATGGCAATTGTGCTGTGTGAGTAGGATCTGCGCGCTATTCGGTAGTTTTGTGCGTGCAGATCCCAGCTATCTGGGGATAGGTGAAATGTCTGTGTGTTATGTGTAAATGTGACTTTATGTATTTTAAAGTGTTTTATGTTGTTTTGCAACCATGTGGTTAATGGAGTCTGCCTTTAGTCCTGGGTAATTGGATTACTTCTCCAATTAACTCCAGGGCAGAAGGGAGGAAACCAGGGTGCATTGTGGGGATGTTTTTCTGCCAGCCAGAAAGGAACAAAAGATACTTTTAGTAACTTTTAAACCCCTGGTCGGATTCATGCCATTTTTTAATATGTTGTTCCCCTGAATGGATTGATTGTGGATATGTATTTTTATGTGAATGTGATGTATGGTTTTAAAGTTATGAAAGTTGTGTAAAAGTATATTTTACTCTGTATGCATAATGGGATTATGTGTCACACTAAGGGGAGGGGATGTGTGGGAGGTAACATCTATGTCATTGGTTCTTTTATGCCTCCCCCTGGGTGTGGCCTGTATGTGTGAGTTGGAAATAAAAGCCAGACTGGGTGTCCCAGTCCAGAGTTCCTGTTTTAACCTCAAAGTGATGTGTCGTCTCATTATTGGGGGAAGGATTGATTGTATGCTGTTCCAGTTGACTGCTAGGAGTACAGGCCTATTCGTATGGTTCCTATTCAATGGTCTACAGCATTCATACGCTTGGGAGAATTTAAAGGTTTCTCGGATTCGGTGATTATGGTGTCTGCCAGAGTGCTTGGAGTCCTCAGGAAGCACTAGGAGCATCCATTAACGGAGGTACCCAGTCGGGGTGCCAGGTGATCCGTTACATTGGTGGCAAGCGGTGGGATGGCGTCCTAGTGCGAGGTAAAGCAGCTCAGAGACACTGTTTGGATTTACAAATTGAGGGCAACGCTAGCACTCGTGCAGCGCCCCTGGGAGCAGACAAGTATGGAAGGTTCTGGCTCTGGAGATGATTGGCTGGCCGAGGTGAGGCAGCGAGTGGCCGAGTATGGGGATGATATACCCATGGAGACACGCCGGGTGATCTGGAACCAGGTCATGGCTGAGCGAAACACAAGGCTGGACCGAGAATTCCGGTTGGCAAAAGAGAGGAAGTATGCTCAGCAGCAGGAGCGGTACAGCAGCCGAGTAGAGGCTGCATCCGAGGAGGTTAGCCGTCTTTCCCTGAGGCGGCGGGAGGAACCCGAAGTGGGGGTCCTCATAGACTGGTCCTGTGAGGAACCACAACAGGCAGGTAGAGATGGGACCAAGGTCTCTCCACCGGGCCCTTACTCACAAATGTTGCGGGGCCTCACGGATTGGTCCTGGGAAGACCCACAGATGGCAGGTGGAGATGGGACTGCGGTCTCTCTACCGGCCCTACAGGGATGCTGGGCAGTCGGCCCAGATCCCCAGCGGCAGTGTGCGTTACAGGGAGCTGAAGGTGCCGTTCTTGCTCCCCAGCGGCAGTCTACGGTGCAGGGAGAGGAGCCTGTTATCCCCTCTCCCCAGCGGCTGAAGGTGTGTAAGGGAGAGGAGTTTGTTATTCCCTCTCCCCAGCGGCAGCGCAGCTCACCAAGGGGAGACAGTAAGCCCCTCACCAGCGCAGATGGGACCGTGATCTCTGCGCCCTGCCTACAGGGAGTACAGAGGGTCAGCCCTGCTCCCCAGCGGCTGAAAGTGTGTAAGGGAGAGGAGTTTGTTACCCCCTTTCCCCAGCGGCAGCTTAGCACACCAAGGGTTGACAGTAAGCCCCACACCAGCGCAGATGGGACCGTGGTCTCTGCGCCCAAGTTACAGGGAGCTGAAGGGGCCGTCATCCCTCCCCAGCGGCAGTGTGATTTGTTGGGGATTGGGAGCCCAGTCTCCATTCCCCAGCGGCAGAGTATCCAGCAGGGAATGGAGAGCCCAGCCCCCTTTCCCCCACAGCAGGACTCTGTGCTGGGAGGAGAGACAGTCGGTCTCCCTCCGCAGAGACGGGAAGTATGCATGGGAGAGGAGATTATTACCACCTCTCCCCAGCGGCGGATCATTAATGTACAGGGAATAGAGAGCCCAGTCTCCATTCCCCAGCGGCAGAGTGTTCTAATGGGAGAGGAGCTGGTTACCACCTCTCCCCAGCGGCAGCTTAATGTACCAGGGGGAGACTGTAAGCCCCACACCTGTGCAGATGGGACCGTGGTCTCTGCACTTCCAGTACAGGGGGTAGGGACGGTCGGTCCTGCCCCCCCACAACAGGGCTGTTTAGCCAAAGGGGAGACAGTCTGTCTCCAGCAGCAGAGCTGTGTAACTAAAGGGGAGACAGTCGGTCTCCAGCAGCAGAGCTGTGTAACTCAAGGGGAGACAGTCGGTCTCCAGCAGCAGAGCGGTGTATTTAAAGGGGAGACAGTCGGTCTCCAGCAACCAGGCTCCAACCAGACTACTCCCGTGGTAGTGCTGGCAACAGGACAGAGTACCGCTGGTCTCTGCCCCCTCAGCAACCTACCAAGGCAGCCTACCAGTCCCCCACACAGCCGTGGTGAGGCACCTGAACCTGGACAAGATTCTCCCTCACCCAGGTGTAGTAACTGTTTATTGTGGGTGGGCTGCTCTGCTGTTTCTGTCTTGTGGGTGGGCTGCTGGACTAACAAGGGCACTGACCGGCAGGAGGTCAAGTACCCTGTTAGTCTGGGGGGTAAAGGGGAGAAGTGTGGCGAAACCGACCTCGCCACGTGTCCTTGGAGGGGGCTGATTGCCCGCCTCTTGCCTTTGGACTATGGACCAGACTTTATGGGAATGTGATACCCCAGATAGCCATACCATGGAGCCTATTCATATAATGAAAGACTATGGGAAAGACTTTAGCTCCATGGCAATTGTGCTGTGTGAGTAGGATCTGCGCGCTATTCGGTAGTTTTGTGCGTGCAGATCCCAGCTATCTGGGGATAGGTGAAATGTCTGTGTGTTATGTGTAAATGTGACTTTATGTATTTTAAAGTGTTTTATGTTGTTTTGCAACCATGTGGTTAATGGAGTCTGCCTTTAGTCCTGGGTAATTGGATTACTTCTCCAATTAACTCCAGGGCAGAAGGGAGGAAACCAGGGTGCATTGTGGGGATGTTTTTCTGCCAGCCAGAAAGGAACAAAAGATACTTTTAGTAACTTTTAAACCCCTGGTCGGATTCATGCCATTTTTTAATATGTTGTTCCCCTGAATGGATTGATTGTGGATATGTATTTTTATGTGAATGTGATGTATGGTTTTAAAGTTATGAAAGTTGTGTAAAAGTATATTTTACTCTGTATGCATAATGGGATTATGTGTCACACTAAGGGGAGGGGATGTGTGGGAGGTAACATCTATGTCATTGGTTCTTTTATGCCTCCCCCTGGGTGTGGCCTGTATGTGTGAGTTGGAAATAAAAGCCAGACTGGGTGTCCCAGTCCAGAGTTCCTGTTTTAACCTCAAAGTGATGTGTCGTCTCATTATTGGGGGAAGGATTGATTGTATGCTGTTCCAGTTGACTGCTAGGAGTACAGGCCTATTCGTATGGTTCCTATTCAATGGTCTACAGCATTCATACGCTTGGGAGAATTTAAAGGTTTCTCGGATTCGGTGATTATGGTGTCTGCCAGAGTGCTTGGAGTCCTCAGGAAGCACTAGGAGCATCCATTAACGGAGGTACCCAGTCGGGGTGCCAGGTGATCCGTTACAAGCGTCCTCCCTCCCCAGCGGCAATGTGTGCCCCAGGGAGCTGATGGTGTCGTCCATCCTCCCCAGCAGCCGTGTGTGTCCAAGGGAGCCGAAGGTGCAGTCCTTCCTCCCCAGCGGCAGGCTGAGTTACAGGGGGCAGAGGTTGTTGTTCCTGCCCCCCAGCAGCAAAGTGATATGCCAAGAAGGCAGTGTGAAGTGAAGGGAGAGGAGAGCAGCGTCCTCCCTCCCCAGCGGCAATGTGTGCCCCAGGGAGCTGATGGTGTCGTCCATCCTCCCCAGCAGCCGTGTGTGCCCAAGGGAGCCGAAGGTGCAGTCCTTCCTCCCCGGCGGCAGGCTGAGTTACAGGGGGCAGAGGTTGTTGTTCCTGCCCCCCAGCAGCAAAGTGATATGCCAAGAAGGCAGTGTGAAGGGAAGGGAGAGGAGAGCAGCGTCCTCCCTCCCCAGCGGCAATGTGTGCCCCAGGGAGCTGATGGTGTCGTCCATCCTCCCCAGCAGCCGTGTGTGTCCAAGGGAGCCGAAGGTGCAGTCCTTCCTCCCCAGCGGCAGGCTGAGTTACAGGGGGCAGAGGTTGTTGTTCCTGCCCCCCAGCAGCAAAGTGAGATGCCAAGAAGGCAGTGTGAAGCGAAGGGAGAGGAGAGCAGCGTCCTCCCTCCCCAGCGGCAGTGTGTGCCCCAGGGAGCTGATGGTGTTGTCCATCCTCCCCAGCAGCAGTGTGTCCTGCAGGGAGCAGAGACAGTCAGTCTCGCACCCCAGCAGCCGGACAAGAGAATGAAAGGGGAGACAGCTGGTCCCCCTTTCCACCAGCAGAGAGAGTGGCAGGGAGAGGAGCCTGCTAACCCCCCTCCCCAGCGGCAGTTTACCGTCCAGAGAGAGGAGCTTGTTACACCCTCTCTCCAGCGGCAGCCTAACCCACCAAGGGGAGATGTTAAGCCCCACATCTGTGCAGATGGGACCGTAGTCTCTGCACTTACAGCCCCAGGGGTAGGGACGGTCGGTCCTGTCCCCCAGCCACAGAGCGATATATCTAAAGGGGAGACAGTCGGTCTCCAGCAGCCAGGCTCCCACCAGACTACTCCCGTGGTAGTGCTGGCAACAGGACAGAGTACCGCTGGTCTCTGCCCCCTCAGCAACCCACCAAGGCAGCCTATCAGTCTCTCACCCAGCCGCGGGGAGGCACCTGAACTTGGACAAAATTCTCTCTCACCCAGATGTGGTAACTGTTTATTATGGGTGGGCTGCTCTACTACTTCTGTTCTGTGGGTGGGTTGCTGGACTAACCAGGGCACTGACCGGCAGGAGGTCAGATACCCTGTTAGTCTAAAGAAGCGAAGAGGCTGAGAAGGGTATGACAAGAGATGTCCACCCTATCGTCAGTCCCTATACCCCAGGATAGGCATGTTCATAATCATGGCTTCAAAAATTGCCAGTATAGAACATAAATGAAATATGAAAATAATAAATTTTATTGCTCCCTTCTAGGGAAGATAATAAACACACAAAATAATAAATGTGTATATACATGAAAAAAGTGTAATAGAAAATATAAAATAGAAATCGTCTGTAGCATAACACACCTTGTTATCACAAAAATGAGTGACACAATCAGAAGCGGGTAACTGTCGATGTGTATGTGACCGTTACCCGATAATTATCACTATAGTTGTAGGTGTAGAGACTAGAGCTTCTGTATAGCCGCACACTTTAAATTACAGAGATAAAATGAACATCTGTGTGGCTAAACAGGCTTAAATGGTGAGAGCGTCACGGAGACCTTGTTATTTATCACTAAAGTAGCAAAAAAGAGGCTATTCGTACGTGACAGTCACCAAAATGAGTGACACAATCTAAGCGGATAAATGTCAATGTGTATGTGATCGTGACAATTACCCAATATACATCACTAGATTAGCAGGTATAAAGACTGGAGCTTTTGTATAGCCACACACTCTTAGATTGCCGGGATATAGTGAAAACATCTGTGTGGCTGAACAAGCTTTCAGTGTATAAATAGTGAGAACGTAACGATAAGCTTGCTATTCTGTCACAACAGTAGCAAAAAAAGGTAGCTATTCGTACGCAACAGTCACAACCCGCATAAAAGGTAAACAATATGCGGTCAAGGTGATTAGCTAAATATAGAATATGGCAGATCTAACCTATGGCCCGATAGCAGTAGAAACGGAGCCGAAAACGGCACACAAGCTACTCCTGTGTCAGTGCCTGTACAGGCAGATTTCTAGTCTGAATCAGATTCTAGATTGAGTGGTCCCGGGAAACATGCAGAGTACTCGTCTATTCTGATACTAGTGCTTTACATTCCAGATAGATTACTGTTCTAGTCTGGTCTAATTCTGGACTGAGTGATCTGATTTTACCCGGTAGATTACTACTCTAATCTGAACTGGTTCTGGACCAAGTGGTCTCCTAAAGTACCCAGACTTCTAGTCTAAAGTCTCAAAATCTGGACCAAGTGGTCCCTGTCAAAGCTTCAGACTACTAGTCTATGCTGCAAATTACACCAGACTACTAGTCTATGCTGCAAATTACACAAGTGGTATAGTGAGAAGCGAAGTCGCTCAGACCGGAGTGGTCCCGATATTAGCTCAACGCGCGTTTCGGCGCTGGCGTGGCGCCTTTGTCAAGAGCTTAACCCAATAAGTAATTTCCTTTTAATGCTCTGCCCTCCATCATGTGTAAATTCAGACTTTAGCCAATAACACTGTTAGACAGAGCTTTCATCCTGCCCAGCGGAATACAGGATTAAAAGTATCCCACAAAAACGTGGTCATCAAGCAACCCTGGCCACCAAATTCTCCATCCCAGCTATGTCAACAGCACAGTCTTCTCAAAAATGATAGGTGATCCTAATGTGTCCCTCTGCTGCCCTCTGCTGTTTAACAACTGAAACTAAATGTTTTGATTTACAATGCCGCCACATTAAAGGGACACTATAGGCCCTCAAACTACTTCAGAGAAACTGCAATGTCTATATTCTAGGGTTAAGACTGGCTCTATTCGCTGTCTAACAGACTGCATTTACAAGCATTTCAGCATTCACGCTTTGCATGAGGACGTCCAGCGGCTTCAAAGCCCCCATAGGAAAGCACTAAGCCAAAGTTTTCCTATGAGGAAGGTCTAATGCCCGTTTGGCACTTGCTACGCATGCGCATTAGGTTTTCCATCGGTGCTGATGTCGGAGGAAGCAGAGTGACACTTGGAACATTGTTGCACCTAGCTGAGGAAGCCGACATTGTGTTAGCGAAACGCGTCCTGGAGATTGCAACTATAGTATCACCTTTATGCCCAGTATATTTGTATACTAAGTAATTTTTAAGTGTATTGTTTCTTATATATTGTAATTGGCCATTACAATTTTAGATCATAATACCTAATAAATATATTTTTAAAGTCATTTTGGGCTACTGGTTCCTGCTCTTAAAGGAGTGTAGTCCTTAACTACACATTGTGCAGAGATTGAGCCTAATAGTTGGCTCTCGGCTTGTGAGTATTATTCCTATTTCCTTTTATATTGTACACTGGTAATAGACGGTATTATACTATATATTTTTTCGCTTGAGCTCCAGCCATATCGAGGAGAAAAGTCTGAACAAGGGGAAAGGTCGCCTTTACGGACCTGAAAGTGTGTACCCCTGAGCTTGGCTATAAGCTCAACTGAATGTGAGTGGTTCTATACACAAATTTATAACGTATACATTGAATCACAGAGTTGCACTATGAGGATCTAATTTCTTTTTCAGAACATTCTGTCTCATTTTCCATCCATCCTACGATCATTTGGGAAGTGAATACCCCTAAGAGTGTGGACTTATTTGAGTATTGTATGTAGCGCTTCACCTTTCTTTTTTGGTATTTGTATTTCGTGTATATGGGAAGCTACACTTGGTGATATAGCGGCTACTAGGTGTATTTGGATTCTGTCAAAAGCGCCAGTATATTCTACCTATCTACTAGAACAAGCATGTCAAACTCGCGGCCCTGCGGGACGGCATGTGCCAACAATGAATATCTTTGCAGGCCGCGAGTTTGACATGTTAAGGCCGAGTAGGCACGTGCTCTCCCCACATTGAAGGTGCCTACTCTGCTTAAATTTACCCAGCCGGGGAGGAGAGGTCGTTGGCAGCAGCGAGAAAGCTCAGTCTTCATGCTCCTCACTGTTCCCTCGTGTGCGCCCTCTGTAGTGAGGCCGGGTGCCGGAATATGATGTCATTCCGGCCTGGGATAACTAAACTGCGTGCGTGAAGGAGCAGGAAGGGAGACCCCAGGGAGAGACTACACACCATCTCCTAAAGGTAGGGAGCAATAAATAAAATTATTTGTGAGTGTGTGCAAGAATGTGTAAATGTGTGTGTCTGTCAGTGTGTGTTGTATATCTGTCAGTGAGTGTATGTCCATCAGTGAGTGTGTGTGTGTCCCCATCAGTGAGTGTGTGTGTGTGTCCGTCAGTGAGTGTGTGTGTGTCTGTCAGTGTGTGTGTGTCTGTCAGTGTGTGTGTCTGTCAGTGAGTGTGTGTTGGTCAGTGTTGCGATGGCCGCGACAGTGGAGGACCTGGAGGTGCACGGTGGCATGCAACGTCATGTCACAGGGTTTCAATGAGAAGCAGGAGAATCCACTTTGGCACAGGGTGCAAACGGCGCCATTGGGGTATACCAGAGGCTGGACTCCGGAGTCACATACTGGTGGCGGCAATGTGAGTGGAGTCTGCTTGATGGCTAAATTGTATTATTTCTTTTTTTTAACAGGGGCCAGGGTTTAGTAGAGGGGGGTGCTGGGATTTCGTTGAGGGGGGGACTGGGGTTTATTATAGAGGGGGGGCTGGGATTTAGTATAGAGAGGGAATCTTGGGTTTAGTAGAGGGGGGCTGGGATTTAGTAGAGGAGGATGCTGGGGTTTAGAAGAGGGGTGTAACGGATCGACGGGCACCCTGACTGGGTACCTCCGTTGAAGGATGCTCCTAGCTCTTCCTGAGGGTTTCCAGCACTCCAGCAGACACCATAACCACCGACTCCTTCAGAGCAAAACAGGAACAAGCTCTTACAAGAGCTTAGGAGTGATTATAGCAAGGGAATATGCAGAGCATAGCAATCCCTTGTAGCAGATTCCCCCAATAAGAGACGGCACTCTAAATTGAGGGTGAAGTAGAACTAAAGCTTTTACTCAAACACTCTGCTTTTATGCACATTTTACACACATAGTACTGCCCACAGGGTTTTGCAGAACAACCAATCAATACGTACAATACACTCAGACACTCCCACACAAAATCCTCCCCTCTGCCTGTGATGTGATTACTGAACACAATGGTCTAATGTAATTATCAAAGGCAGGAAAATACAGTTTTACACAATATTTATAACTCTAAAAGTATACATCACATTCACATAAACTTACATTTTCAGAATCAGCATACTCCAAATACAAATATACGTCAAACTCATACAAATTGGTCCAGTGGGTCAAAAGTTAGATCGACGTCCTTTGTGACCAAATAAAGCATGCCTTTTCTGCCCAAAACCAGTTCCACAGAGTCTTCTATCCTGGAGATAATTGGGAAGTAATCCAATTATCTCCAAGGACAGAGGCAAAACTCCATTGAACACATGGTAGTAAAAGACAATAAAATACATAAAAATATATAACTGTGCAGCTATTGCATAAAACAGGTACATTCAACATATCCCCAGATAGCTTAGATCTGAGCGCACATTATTACTGAATGGCGCTCAGATCACACACATACAGTTCAATTGCCATGGAGCCAAAGTCTTTCACATAGTCTTTCGTTATACGAATGGGATCCATGGCATAGCTATCTGGGGTATCCCTGTTCAAATAGGGAAAGTACCGAATGACCCGGCTTTCAGGTCTTTGCAGGGGAAAATCAAGCATTTCAACATGGGGGCATATTCACAGGGCAGGAGGCTGGCAATCAGTCTTCTCCAATGCCCAGTGGCGAGGCTGGTTCCGCCACAATGGGGATCCTGTTTTTTGTTTTGTTTTTTTACTGTACTTTTCAAAATAAATCTATGTTTCTATGAAAATTTTAGTTTGGGGGTTTTTTTTTTTGCGACCCACATAACCTTAAAGGACCACTATAGGCATCCAGACCACTTCAGCTTAATGAAGTGGTCTGGGTGCCAGGTCCAGTTAGGATTAACCCTTTCTTCTATAAACATAGCAGTTTCAGAGAAACTGCTATGTTTATAATATGGTTAATCCAGCCTCTAGTGGCTGTCTCATTGACAGCCGCTAGAGGCACTTCCGCGCTTCTCACTGTGATTTTCACAGTGAGAAGACGCCAGCGTCCATAGGAAAGCATTCAGAATGCTTTCCTATGGACTGGCTGAATGCACGCGCGGCAGCGCATTCAGCCGATGACGACGAGAAGGAGGAGGAGAGGAGGAGGAGAGTCCCCGCCCGGCGCTGGAAAAAGAGGTAAATTTAACCCCTTCCACCCCCTAGAGCCCGGCGGGAGGGGGGCCCTGAGGGTGGGGGCACCCTCAGGGCACTAGAGTGCCAGGAAAATTAGAATGTTTTCCTGGCACTATAGTGGTCATTTAAACCTTGTTTATTTGGCTCGTGCTAGTCTTTGAGTTTGACATGCTTGGTCTAGAAGGTTATTAACAGATAAGACATGCAAATATTACCACTAATTTTACCACATGACAGGAGGCTTCGTATTTGCATAATCTTTCTTTACTAACAACTCCAGCAGCACAGATCAATCAAAAAGTTTTAACCAATCAGAATCAAGAAACGTTATACATATGTCTCTGAGGCGCCTGCCTCTTCCTCTCTCCTTGCTGCTCCAGCTAGAGTACAGGTCAGAGTATTGATTCTCTTACATTTTACCTCATGATTTGAATTTGTTTTACTATTTATAGCTTAGCTTACTCTATTACATAAACTTTTTCCCCCCTCTGTTGCCTGTCCGGCTACATTACCCCTTTCTGACTCTCACTATCCCTGTCTGTCCGGGCGGGTGGCCCGGCCTCCCTATCCGCGGCAAGCTTTTCCGCGAGAGGGTTAGGTTTCCCGCTCCTTCTACGGCTCGGTTACAGCAGGGTGGGGGGCAGTGGCCGGGTGGGGGGGGGATTACGGGGTGTTCCACCCGCTGCTCACACGGATCACGGGAGTTGTTCCCGCCAGGTCCCCGTACGCGGCGGCCATTTTGTGTGCGGCCGCAATACTCACGGCGGCCATCTTTTGTTCCAATTTCAGACGGTCAGCCTACACTAATATATACTGCAAATGGACATGTACGGACCCACAGACATTGTTCTGACCCACTGTGTATCCTCACAACAAGTAAGGACTTGATACTTTCACTGATTGTGTCATCTATTACCAACTGCTAATACAGTCTATCTGACAATTGTGTGACTAACCCCTGTTACTGTCTGCAATACAGACCCAGGGCCAGACCATGTAGCACTATCCGGGTGAGCTTTAGTGAGCATAACACTGTTGGTACCATAACCTGCTCTGGACACACTCTGTTACACAGGCGGACCTACACCGCCCGCTTGGTACCTCCCCACTGGCATCTCACAGGGTTTATCCTTCAGTACTGGAAGCTTTCAGCGCTTCCCACAAATTCAGGGCTCTGCTCCCTGACACTAGCCGCTCCCTACGACCGGCACCAAGGGGCAACCTTCCCCCTTTATACCATTATACCAGTGTGGGAACCGTGCGGTTGGCACACCACTTAGTCCCGATTGCATACCCAGATTGTGCACTGGGGAAGCCCGATATCATGGCCTATCATGGTCGCTGACTCATGTCCTCTCCTCCACAGATATATATGGATACGAGGATGAGCGACACACCACCGCCAACCCAGGACATCCAGTCCATGATCAACGCCTCAGTGGTAGCCTCGGTGGAAAAGGCGTTGTCAAAAATGCTCACCCAACCTCCTCCTGAGGTACCCCTGCTTAACACGGGCATGTCCCCGACACAGGAGGAGGACCCACCAGGGAACCAACCCTCTTACCAAAATGCCAGAGAGCGGGCACATCGTCCTCAGTCAGACCGAGAATGAAAGATACGGTCAAACAAACCAAACAGTCAGTGAGACCAGAACCTCAAGACCCAATGCAATCCCCCGGGGATGAAGATGATTATCCACAGATGATGGATATCCTGGATGAATGGCAAGCAGAAGATTCCGCATCAGAGGGGGACGAATGGCAAGACCTAAACTCTCACGACTCCGCATGTGTGGAGGAGTCCTATGCAGATGAACCTTCATCACGAGGGCTGTTACACGACCCGGAGACAGAGGGTCAGTTCATGGACCTCCAAGGCTGTTCATTATTCGACCCACGGTCCATTAGACATCCAAAATCATCGGAATGGGGTCTCTCTAGTCACCTAGCACAATTCGTGCACTATTGGATTCGCAAACCTCTGGATAAGGAGGTCAGGGCATGATTACGGGCTGAATGTCCGTGCCCTATCCAGCCCGACAAAGTGGCAGTGACTCCAGAATTTGACCAGACAGTGGTCGTCTTCATGTCCCGAACGGGACGGGACCCCAGGAAAGGAGCTGAACGTGGCCTGAAGTCCACACAGGACAAACTGCTCAACATCCTGGGCCCCTTAGCAAAGATATACTTTGCAGACATAGACCTGTCCCAGGGCACGCAACTGGACCCCCACACTGTGCGGGAATGGGCGCAACAAAGCATATGCATAAAATGAATAAAACATAAAATGCGGCCCTCTGCACGGAAAGACTCAGAGGGGCTCTAGTCCGGATGGATACCAAGCTCCTGAACATGGCCACCAAGGAACTAGGGGCAGCTGCCAATGGCCTATTGTTTGGTGACACCTTCATCTCCGAACTGAAGAAGCATGTATCCCTCTTCACTACGCTAAACAAAGCCCAAACGTCTCTCTGGCAGGTCTTCCGTCAACCATCTTCACGTGGTGTTTTTGGAAGGGCTGGTAGGCAGAGAGGCCGTGCCACTAGCCATTTCTGGTCCTCTGGACCCAGGCCCAATGCACCTTCCAACTCATTCTACCCGAGTTCCACCTACCGACAGTCCTCAAACTACAAAGGCACAACCAGGACTAGAGGCTCCCGCGGACGAGGACGTGGTCACTTTCCCTCAGGTGAGTCCCACTTTACACGACCCCTATTCTACCTTAACCGCAGGAAGGCTGTCTCTTTTCTTCCAGAACTGGAGAAACATCTCGAAAGATTCCTGGATCCTGCAGACGGTACGAGGGTACGTCATAGAATTCGCTTCCACTCCTCACCAATCGCAACCTCCACACCCCTTGCGGATTTCCGAAGTTCAGGAACTTCTCATAGATGCAGAAATCCAATCTCTGTTCTCCAAAGGCGCGGTCCAACTGGCCCCCGAAGATGGAGGGTTCTTCAGCAACATTTTCCTGGTCCAAAAGAAGACAGGCAAACTCAGACCAGTCATCAATCTCGGACACTTGAACACGTTTGTGATTTACCGTCACTTCAAGACGGAGGGCATCCATCTTCTTCGCGACCTCCTACTGAAGAACGACTGGTTCACGTGCCTGGACCTCAAGGATGCGTACCTTTCAGTGCCCATCGCACGCTCCTGCCGACAATTCCTGCGTTTCCACTGCCAGTTCACCTGCCTACTGTTCGGACTGAGTTCGGCACCTTGGTGCTTCACTGAAGCCCGTCATGGCACATCTAAACACCACGGGGGTCCGGTGCCTAATTTACCTAGACGATATACTGAACTTCTGGGACTCAGCCTCACAACTAATATCTCAGATGAGATTTATCGTGGACTTTTTGGAATCCCTGGGCTTTGTTGTGAACCGAGAGAAATCAGCCCTTACGCCATTGCAGAAGGTCCACTTCTTGGAATTCGAAATCGACTCCATGACGTGCCTATTACGCCTACCGCTGTCCAAGAATGCTTCCATTCGAAAAGAAATTCGGAAGATCCTGTGGCTAGACCTCAGCCCACTTCGACTCCTAGCCCGGGTCGTGGGCCTACTCTCTGCCTCCATTCAGGCGATTTACCCAGGACGTCTCCACTACAGAGTCATGCAAGATCAGAGGATACCACTCAACACAGAAGTACGCACCAAACTCAGGTGGTGGCTCCTCCATATGCATACATGGAATGGGAAAGCCATGTTTGGTCCCTCACCAGATTTCGTAGTAGAATCGGATGCCAGCCTATGGGGCTGGGGGGGCGCACTGTGCAAACTCCTCCACAGGGGGCCCATGGCTTCACGAGGAGTCCGAGACACACATCAACTGTCTGGAACTGATAGCGGGCTCCTTTGCCATCAGGAGTTTGGCCAAACACATGTCGAATTGTTGCATTCTACTGCACATGGACAATGTGTCAGCGGTACAATACATCAACCGCTTGGGAGGAGCCCGGTCCCGAGCACTATCGGAGGCGACCAAGGACATCTACACCTTTTGTCTGTCCAGGAACATCACGCTCAAGGCGGAATACCTATAGGGGACATCAAACCTCACAACTGGTACTCCCGCCTCTGGAAGGACAACAGCGACTGGCAACTGAATGTGGAAGTCTTCGAGGCTCTGTTGCTACACAGGATAGACCTATTGGCCTCCAGGATGAATCATCAGCTGCCCAGGTTTTACAGCTGGCTCCCGGAACCCGAATGCGAAGCCGTGGACTCCTTCAGGAATGGCCTCTAGGGGCTTTTGCGTTTCCCCCATTCTCCATGATAGCGAGGGTCCTCCACGAGATACGGGCCCAGAGGACGACCATCCTGCTGATAACTCCACTATGGCCGAGCCAGGCTTGGTTTCCGGACCTATTGGAACTGTCATGCGATAACCCACTGTGGCTCCCGATTTTCCCATCTCTACTGACCAACCCTCAAGGGGAGCGACATCCACTCATCCTTCAAGACCGGCTCCGTTTGATGGCCTGGATGGTTTCAGGGGATCTTGGGACGTCGATGTATTATCACAGACGACCAAGGAACTCCTATGGGATTCATGGGCCCCAGGTACTCGACGGTGCTACCTAGCAGCCTGGAACAGATGGGCTCGCTGGTGCCTGGAGAGGGACTCGGATCCCTTTTCAGCTCCTGTCTCCCTAATTCTGAACTTCCTATGTTCCCTATTTTCAACAGGCCAATCCTATCATTCGGTTAATCTTACACGATCAGCGATATTGGCAGCCCAAGTCCCTGTCCTAGGACGCTCGGTGGGACAGGACCCATTGGTCTGCCGCCTCATAAGAGGCATTTGCCTCTCTTGCCCACAGGGCCCGAAATATTCTCGTCTTTGGGACGTAGAGTTGGTATTGGAATTCATTCGTAAATGGCCTGACAACGAGTCAATATCACTGCGACAATTGTCGGCTAAACTTACTCTTCTGCTCTGCCTAGTCTCGTTCCGTCGGATTTCGGATGTCAGAGCGTTCAACGTGGACGGTCTCTCCTTCTCCCCTGAGGGCGTCTCCTTTTCGGTTTTGTGACGGACCAAAACTTATTCATCCTCGTTTTTTTATCAGTTATTTCCTTCCGCTCCATGACTATGAGTGGTCAAAACTCTTCTTCGTTATGTAGAAGTTACAGCGACTCTCTGTCCTTCACCGTCGGGACAATTACTCGTGTCGTGTGTTCCACCGCATGGACCGGTCTCATCCACGACCCTCGCTAGATGGGTCAGATAGATTTTGTCTCTAGCAGGAGTCGAGGCGTTGTTCAGGGTGCACTCTGTGCGTGGTGCGGCAGCTTCGCAGGCTTTTTCGTTGGGCGCTTCCTTGTCGGATATCATGTGTTCTGCGGACTGGTCTCGTGAAGACACCTTTTGGATTTTCTATTTCAGACCTGCTTCTCATGCTTCCTTTGTTCTCCTTTCATAGCGTTTGTAGCGGAGCGGCAATATTAAATCCCACGATCTCCGCTGGTATTAAACGTAATCCACGGTCAGCGCTGAAAAGTAAGGCAATATCCCAAATCCCCCAGTAACCGGACGAAACACAGTTCTGGGAGTCAACTGAGGTCTTTATTCACAGCTTTCAGTATTTATGCAAGTCTCCATGTAAGGGGTTTCCTTACTGACATAGCAGGGGTAATACAGTGAGGGACTACATGGGGGACTTAACATTTGGAGAAATTCTCCCATCAGGCACTGCTGTACGAGAGGGACACTCCCACTGAAATACACCGTTAAGTGGATTATCCCTCCGTGCAGCAGAACCGGCATTTCACATTTAAATCTATAACTTCAACAATATTCACATTATTTGCATGAATGGACGTTCGGTAGATAGCTGGGGTCTGAGTGCACATTTTGTGTGAATACCGCTCAAATCCCAGCTAAAACAACTGAACGCCGCACAAAATACATCTGCTTATTAACTTCGTTTAAAAGTACCGAACACCGATGGGGAACCCCAATAAGAGAAGACCGGAGCTCCCGAACGACCTGGAAGTACAGCGGTGTTCGTGTCGTCGAGTAGCCGTTTTCAGTTCCACACGCTCGACGACCAAACACCGCTGGGGAGACAAAGGATCCAAGATGGCCGACCGCCGCGTGGTCGGTAGTCGAACGACGGCCACCTAGGAACGCACTTAATTACCGATTGCAACAATGTTGCAATCTGGTAATTGGTGCCACACGACCCTCAGTGTGTGGGCTTGGGTTCGGTACATAATTCGTTTCACGAACAGCCGGTAAAACAGCTGTTCGTGAAACAACCAGGTAAATGCTAGCGGCTTTCGGCTGCCAGCACACAAATTCTATAGGAATTACAAGCAAAGAAACATTTCCATACAGCAAGCACGGTACATTAAACAGAATAAGGCAGCAATGTTCTGGACAACCTTTAGAGACACAGTTTTCTAGTCTGAAGTGGCTAGGTTTGCCACAGCGTTAAAAATGCAAATACAAAGCCTCCTGTCATGTGGTAAAATTGTAGATTATGCTAATGGTGTGTACCAATAATCTTAATTTTAGTAATGACAGGAGGAGAGTATTTCCATCCCTTATTCTTTACCCTCCCTAGTTGGGGTCTTTTCTACTTTGGTAACTTGCTTATGCATCTCCTCTATTCGCCATCCTTTCTGGTATGCTGCCTTGGTGTCCGCTGCATCTCCTTCGAATCATATCTGTTAGATCTCATGTGCTTTGTATTAGCCTTTTGTAGTACAGATTTTGTTTGTTAGACCTAGATTCTTCCTTAAATCAGATAATATTAGTATACTATGTTATGGTTGTAGACATGACAACAGGTCATTTCGTTACCTTTCATTTGTTTCTGTTCCTTTCAGTATGAAAATTGGCTACTTTTGCTGAGCTGCCACGGATTAGTGGCCGTTGCCATCTGTTCTTATGGAAGTTTCACGGATCCACTATGTTATGGACTTTGTTCTACTAATTTAGCTTCAAAGAAAGAGGAAGAGGCGGGCACCACAGAGACATATGTATAACGTTTCTTGATTCTGATTGGTTAAAACTTTTTGATTGATCTGTGCTGCTGGAGTTGTTAGTAAAGAAAGATTACGCAAATGCTCGCCTCCTGTCATTACTAAAATTAAGCTTATAGGTACACTCCATTAGCATAATCTACAATTATCTCCCAGGCACTAGAGGTACAGAATATAAAACATAAAATACCCCAAAACATACATAATATTATTAGGGACCCACACAAATCTTATATCCCCCCGATAGCCTAGATCTTAGCGCCCAAAGTGTTCAAATAGCGCTCAGATCCCACGAATACAGCCTGTCAGGTCTTACCCGTCGGTGGCACCGTTATCCAGGCACTTCCGGGTAGAAGGAGCATCACCACGCCCCCTTCTCTGACGCAGTCTCCTCACGCTACATAGGGAGACCGCGCCAGTTTTAAAGTGTTGGATTATTGTTTGAGGCTTCCTCAAGAACTTCAGACCGGCTACAAAAAACTCTCTCTTCAACTACTTTCACGTGTACCGAACCTCTGGACTGTTTAATGGATTCTTCTGCTTTCTCCTGACCCTGATCTCAGACTGAACTACCACACCTGCCTCTCTCTCTCCAAACCTAAAGACCGGGACTGTTTCACCGTTTATGCTGCATTCTAAATCCCCATTGACCAGGCTTGTTAAGGACTCCTCTCATCAAACCTTAAGTATACTCTTTTTTTTTTTTTTATTCTTTTTTTTTGGTATGCAGGTAGTTACAACAGTGCCTTTGTCGCCACAACAGCATTGACAGACTCAATTCTCATAGACATAGGATAGCAGTATTGTGGCAAGTTGGGTATGCATACATTTTTTAGGTGAAAGAGGTTAAACAATAGCGTCATACAAAGTCATGGCAGAGTAGTCAGCACATTTAAATTTTTAGATATAACAGGTTTGGTACACGTTGATAAAACTTTATAGCTGAGCTATACATGCTTATTTGAGTAGGTATGATACGATTATTAAGTTACAGGCTTATGTGAAATTATGTCAGGTGCAAATTTCTCCACACTGCTTAAGATTGACCACCAGGGGGCAGCGAGTCACTGAGCTAGCCAGATTTAGCTTTCATGTAGGCTTAGGCAATTTTAAATGATTTATATGCAGGTTAGCAGTAATACTATCGATTGTATTAAAATCAAGGATAATAATTAGAGGAGTATGCTAGACTAAATAATATACAGCGCTCTGCTAGAATTTTAGTTACACACATATTTATATATATATATATATATATATATATATATATATACAGCCGCTTAGTTACTCCTGCAGCTGCGCTGGTTCGGCTGGCATCCTGGCCACCATCAAGTCCCTTATATTTCCCGCTGGTTGCTTGAGTGCTTCGGCACTTGCTAGCCAGGGGTGTGTTCGTTTTTGTGCTTCTTCCAGCATCAGCCTTGGGTGCAAAATACAGCCTGCGTGCTGTGTCCGCTGCTCCTATTTGTGTGGGCAGAGTGTGGGCAGAGTCCAGATAGAGTCCCCTTGAGTCCGCTGGTAGCGCTTGGAGTTGTAGCTTCCGATTGTGTAGATGGATGCTTATTCTCCGGCTTGTATTAGACGCGGTGGCCATCTTGGATTTTGCCATGCGGTCCATGTTTTATCATGTCGCCGCTCAGGTGGTATAAGTGGTCACTGCCTCTCCGGTGGGGTCCGGGATAACCCCCCGGCCCACAGGGGGGGGAGAACGGGGCCCTCAGTGGGCGTGCGAGAGGTCCTGCCGGACTAAGCATGGGGGATCGGCCGTTTCTCCCGCCAGAGCCTCACGGCAGGCCTCAATCCCAGCTGCCCAGCAGTCAGCATTGCCAGCAGGATGGGGGCCGATATTGACACCACGAGTGGGTGCTCGAGTCCCCTTTGCCTTCATATAGTTGCTAAGTGTGAGTTTCGATGGCATAGGGTAGTTTTTGCCTGATTTTGAGGGATTCGTTGTGGAACCGAGGCGCCCCACGTCCATTCGGCTTGGCGGTCAGGCCCCGCCCCCCTTAAGTATACTCTTATACTAAATTCCTAGAACTTTTTTCACTATTGGAATTGAACTTCCCTCTGCTTGTTAACTATTGACTGCTACAATAGCTGTTTCTACATTCTACTCAGCTAAACTCCTACTTTTGCTTTTGCTGAAAGCCTGTCTTACCTTGCTAAAAATCCTTCAAGCTACAGGAATTATTCTAGTTATATTTAAATCCTTTTTTTCTTCATCTGGGAATTTGACTGTTTGTGTCTTCTGCAGTTGCGTTCCACTTTAGTACCGCATTTAGCATAACACAGCCGAATCGTCACCGGGGTAAAGTTTTGACCAACCGCACATGTGTCCGAAAACAAAAGAAATACCGAACGGTTACCTTGCTCACAGGTAGTGATTGTTCACCTTGTTCGTGCGAACAATCTAACCGAACAGTTCTCTCCTGGCTTGTCGTGGAAAGAAGCAGGTGTTCGTACAAAATCACCAGGGTTTGCGGAGTCAAGTGTCCGTGTTAGAGTTCCAGACGCTCGGCAACCAGGTAGCGCTGCCTGCTTTCAGGAGACAATATTTTTCCGTTTTCCAGCACATGTGTTGTTCGGTTATACGAATTGTGGCTACACAGAGAGAGCACTTAAGTTTGTACTTAATGATCAAGGTAAGGAATACCTCAGTAGATATATTTTTCCTCCAATGCCATATAGACAGATATATAGCAATACACACACATATCTATTTAGGCACACAGGCACAAAGATATGCAGGCACACAATCAAACAAGCACAGTCATACAGGAGCACAGTCACACAATCTTCACATACAGGTACAATGTCATACAAACACAAACATACATTCACACAGACACATACACACAGATACATACAGACAGTCAGGGTCTGTAGTAGGCGATAAGGGCTGCACATGAGGGGATAGAGACTGTAGTTGGAGGGATGTGTAGTATAGGAGTTTTGGGCTGTAGAGGGGGTCAGGAGCTGTAGAAGGGGGGATCAGGGGCTGTAGACGGGGGAACAGGGGCTGTAGAGGTGGGGACAGAGGCCGTGGTGGGTGCACAAAGGCTGTGAGGGAGGACGGGGCTGTAGTAGAAGGACTGTAGAGGGGGAAGGGACAGGAGCTATAGAAGAGGGGGACAGGGGCTTTAGAGGGGGGGCGGAGCATTAAAGGGTGGGGCAGAGGCTGTAGAAGGGGGGCAAGTCTGTACAGGGGAGGCAGAGGCTGTAGAGGAGGGGGGGCAGGGGTAGTAGAGGGGAGGCAGAGGCTGTAGAGGAGAGGGGAGCAAGGGTTGTAGAGGGGAGGCAGAAGCTGTAGAGGAGGGGTCAGAAGCTGTAGAAGGGGGTACAGGGGCTGTAGAAAGGGAAATAGGGGCGGTAGAAGGGGGTAAAGGGGCTGCTTAAAATGTTTGTTTGTTTTTTACAATAAAAAAAAAAAAAAAAAAGTATATTCGCCCCACTGAAGCTTACCTTGGGCCAGGGAGGGGGAAACCTTATACCAGTAACTGAACGATTGCTGGCAATCTTTCTCTTTTTACTGTTGGTTAGTTAGGTGGATAGAAGGCCATTTTAGGAAAGGCATCATTCAACATGATTGCAAGCTCTGTGGGTTAGTATCTCCCATTGATCTGTCACAACGCTTAGTAGAGCTGGATCTATAATGTACTCCACATCAGATGCTTCTTGTGATTAACAGCTGCATTAGAAACAGGACTGTACGTCTCATGCGCATGTACAACTAATATGTTGCACCTGATAAGCCTAGTAGCATACCTCCCTAGTGTCCTTATGTAGCAGGCACAGTCCCTATTTTGGGCCTAAATCCCTCTTTTTTAGGAGCTCCCTCCTCCCTAAATCCCTCCCTCCCTAAATCCCTCTTTTCTGGGTGTGGCGGAACCAACCTCGCCACTGTGCACTGGAGGAGCCTGGTTGCCTGCCTGCTGCCTTTTGACAATGGACCGGCATTTAAATACTTTATTTTCCTATGCAGAAAGGTCTATTCATGTATTTCTGCCCTGGCGTTCGGTAGATTTTCGGATTTACTGAATGAACTCATTTAACCCAGATAGCTATGCCATGGAGCCTATTCATGTAATAAAAGACTTTGGATCCATGGCAATTGAACTGTATGTGTGTGGTCTGATCGCCATTCAGTAATAATGTGCGCTCAGACCTAAGCTATCTGGGGATATGTCGCATGTCTGTATTTTATGTAATAAATGTAACCTTGTGTATTTTATTGTATTTTACTGTCTTTTTACTGCCATGTGCTTAATGGAGTTTTGCCTCTGTCCTTGGAGATAATTGGATTACTTCTCAATTATCTCCAGGATAGAAGACTCTGTGGAACTGGTTTTGGGCAGAAAAGCCATGCTTCATTTGGTCACAAAGGACTTCGATCTATCTTTTGAACCAATGGACCAATTTGGATGATTTTGACATATGTTTGTATTTGGAGTATGCCGATTCAGTGTTTTATGTGAATGTGATGCATACTTTTAAAGTTATGGATAATGTGGAAAAACTGTATTTCTCTGCCTGTGCTAATTACATTACCCATTGTGTAAGCTAATTGTATCACAGGCAGAGGGGAGGATTTTGTGTGGGAGTGTCTGAGTGTATTGTACGTGTTTATTGGTTGTTTTCAAAAACCCTGTGGGCAGTACTATGTTTGTGGATTGTGAATAAAAGAGGCTGTATGTGCCAGTAGAGTCAGTTCGGCTTGACCTCAAAACGAAGTGTCGTCTCGTTATTGGGGGAATTGGATTGTATGCTTATTGCCAGGAGTGTAAGCTGATTGTATGCTTTTTCTGTTCAGTTGTTTACAGCATTCATATGCTTGAGAGCATTTGTATGCTTCTCCGGTTCGGTGGTTGTGGTGTCTGCTCCAGTGCTTGGAGTCCTCAGGAAGCGCTAGGAGCATCCATCAACGGAGGTACCCAGTCGGGGTGCCCGTCGATCCGTTACAGTGGGTCTGAGTGTTTTACAGAGCTCCACAACAATAATACTCCCAGTAATGTGTCTGAGTGTATAACAGAGCTCCACGGCAATAATACTCCCAGTAATGTGTCTGAGTGTATAACAGAGCTCCACAGCAATAATACTCCCAGTAATGTGTCTGAGTGTATAACAGAGCCCCACAGTAATAATACTCCCAGTACTGTGTTTGACTGTATAACAGAGCTCCACAGCAATAATACTCCCAGTAATGTGTCTGAGTGTATAACAGAACTACACAGCAATAATACTCCCAGTAATGTGTCTGAGTGTATAACAGAGCTCAGGGGAGGGCTGGCAGCCTTAGGCCTGGGGGGCAAAACCAGTCAAGTGGCCCATTGCGCCACCAAATCAGTTCATCATCCATGCCCACCTTTTCCTGGTTTTATAACGGATATTGATGTTATGCTAATCAGTAGCTCTTTGCCATACCCGCTCCTTCACGGCTCTGACTTTCAATGTTGTCAGAGCACAGGCTGAGAATCTCTGAGCCTGTGCTCTGACTCACTAACTGAGCGCCGGAACCACGAGGGAGAGGATATGATCTGACTGCACCTACTGCTGGTGCGCACCAGTGGACCACCAGCGAATCGTTTAAATTAAATATGCTGGTGTACCCAACTTGTGAGCTGTGTTGGCCGCCGGGTGCCTCTGTTGTCATGGCACCCTGTGTGACCGCACAGCTTGCCCACCCCAACGGCTGGCCCTGCTGACACACACTGACGTTACTACTTAGACATCCCTCAATATTAATACAGACATCAGAGTAAACACCAATAAACTGTGGAAACAGAGCTGATCCCCCCCAAATTTATAAAGGTTTGCTTAGAGGATTTATTCAAGATTAAATCATGCCTCCTCCTCTCTCTCCCCCATGCGCTGCTCTGTAGGCTGGGAGGAAGTGAAGAGTAATCACAGTCTCCCAGCACAACGCCACCTGTGGCTGCATGGGGAACAGCTGTTTAATGTAATGCTTGCAGGACGGCTAGCTGCCGCAGAACCTCTTTGTTTCCGTCTCTGCAAAGGGCTCCAGGCACTGCTTGTTGTGAGTGTGAGCCACTGTAAATTAGGGGCAGAGGGCACTTGCACTGCGGTCAAGACGGGTCTGGGCAGAAGGAGAGTGCAGTGCAATCAGTGCACTCCCCTCCTGTGGGTCACCAGTACACTGGTCACCTGCCCAGGATCAGAGCCGGTGCAAGGTTTTTGCCGCCCTAGACAAAATATAAATTTGCCGCCCCCCCATGTGACATCACAATGCCCCACCCATATGATCTGCCATATGAACTATGCCAGTGCTGCACACAGTGTGTGTTTACATTAAAAAGCCTGCAGGGACCAGCTATAGACACCAGAACCACTTCATTAACCCTTTAAGGACACATGACGTGTCTGACACGTCATGATTCCCTTTTATTCCAGAAGTTTGGTCCTTAAGGGGTTAAGCTATAGTGTCCCTTTAATGTGAGGTAAATTATAGATTAGTGTCACTAATAATATACTAGATTGCCTACTTACAATTAGATGAGGATGATGATGGGCTGCAGTTTGGCTCCACTGGTCTGGTGTAGAACAGGATCTCTGGAGGCTGTTTGCAACTGTGGTCACAAAATTCAATGTTCTGGGAGAATTGGAAGCAGCTCCATTTTTTGGGGGCCTCTTACACAGCTCAAGGTCTGGGCCCCAGTGCCTGACGGTGAGTATGCCCATAAGGCCCACTCATAAGTCCACTTATATGTTCCACCCACCCATGAGTTCGCTCACAGGGAGTGGAGTGTGTAGGGGATGTGTTATGTGTTATAGTAGAGGATCTAATATGTGTGCTTATGGTATGTAGTGTATAGGGATACCAGTTTGTGCAGGTGATGCAGCGTGTATTTGTGTATAAGGGATGTATTATGTGTTTCTGGTTGTGTGTAAGGGATGCATTGTGTGAATCTGTGTTTGTATGCATAAGGGATGCAAGGTGTGTGTCTGTATGTGTGTGCATTGAGTGTAAGAGATGCATTGTGTTTCTGTGTGTATGTAAGAAAAACAGTGTGTGTGTTTGCATGTGTGTGTAAGGGTTTGCATTGTATGTTTCTGTGTATGTGTGCAAATGATGCATTGTCTTTGTGTGTAAGGGTTGCATTGTGTGTGTGTGTGTAATGGATGCATTGTGTGTTTCTCTGTGTGTAAGGGAAGCATGTTGTGTTTCTGTGTATGTATAGGGATGCATTGTGTGTTTCTGTGTATGTATAGGGATGCATTGTGTGTGTGTGTGTGCGCGCGTAGTGTGAAAGAGCTCCCTGTCTTGCCCCCTGTCCTATAGAGCTGTCCCTTCTGTCCCTTAGAGCTCTCCCCTGCCCCTTAGTGGTCTCTCCTCTCCCCCACCCTCCCCTAGCGGTCTCTTCTCACACTCACCCACCCTCCCTGTGCTCTTCTCATCCCCCCCCCTCCACCCTCCCTGTGTTCTTCTCACTCCTCCCTCTGTGTGTTCTCCTCACCCCCCGTGTTCTTCTTACCCCCCCTCCTCCCTGTGTTCTTCTCACTCCTCCCTCTGTGTGTTCTCCTCACCCCCCCGTGTTCTTCTTACCCCCCCTCCTCCCTGTGTTCTTCTTACTTCCCCCCTTGTTCTTCTTACTCCCCCCTTGTTCTTCTTACCCCCTTCTTCTTATTACTCCCCTTTCTTCTTACTCCCCCCTTCTTCTTCTTCTTACTCCCCCCTCTTCTTCTTACTCCCCCTTCTTCTTCTTACCCCCCTTCTTCTAATTACTTCCCACTCTTGTTCTTCTTACTCCCCACTCTTTTTCTTACTCCCCCCTTCTTCTTCTTACCCCCCTCTTTTTCTTGTCTCCCCTCCTTCTTACACTCCCCCCTCCCCTCTTCTTACTCCCCCCTCCTCTTACTCCGCCCCTCCCCTCTTACTCCCCCCTCCCCTCTTCTTACTCCCCCCTCCCCCTCTTCTTACTCCCCTCCCCTCTTCTTCCCCCCTCTATTTCTTGTCTCCCCTCCTTCTTACACTCCCCCCTCCCCTCTTCTTACTCCCCCCTCCTCTTACTCCGCCCCTCCCCTTACTCCCCCCTCCCCTCTTACTCCCCCCTCCCCTCTTCTTACTCCCCCCTCCCCCTCTTCTTACTCCCCTCCCCTCTTCTTCCCCCCTCTATTTCTTGTCTCCCCTCCTTCTTACACTCCCCCCTCCCCTCTTCTTACTCCCCCCCTCCCCATACTCCCCCCCTCCCCTCTTACTCCCCCCTCCCCTCTTCTTACTCCCCCCTTCTTCTTACTCTACCTCCTCGCCTCTTCTTACTCCCCCCTCCGCTTACTCCCCCCCTCCCCTCTTACTCCCCCCTCCCCTCTTACTCCCCCCTCCACTTACTCCCCCCTCCCCTCTTACTCCCCCCTCTTCTTACTCTCCCCCCTCCCCTCTTCTTACTCTCCCCCCTCCCCTCTTCTTACTCTCCCCCCTCCCCTCTTCTTACTCTCCCCCCTCCCCTCTTCTTACCCCCCTCTTCTTACTCCCCCCTCCCCTCTTACTCCGCCCCTCCCCTTACTCCCCCACTCCCTTCTTACTCCCCCCCTCCCCTCTTCTTACTCCCCCCTTCTTCTTACTCTCCCCCCTCCCCTCTTCTTACTCTCCCCCCTCCCCTCTTCTTACTCTCCCCCCTCCCCTCTTCTTACCCCCTCTTCTTACTCCCCCACTCCCCTCGTCTTACTCCCCCCTCTTCTTACTCCCCCCCTCACTCCCCCCTCTTCTTACTCCCCTCTCCCCTCTTACTCCCCCCTTCTTACTCCCCTCCTCTTCTTACTCCCCTCTCCCCTCTTACTCCCCCCCTATTCTTACTCCCCTCTCTCCTCTTACTCCCCCTCGCCTCTTCTTACCACCCTCCCTTCTTCCTACTCCCCCCTCCCCTCTTCCTACTCCCCCCTCCCCTCTTCTTACTCTCCACCCCTCCCCTCCTCTTACTCCCCCCTCCTCTTACTCTCCCGCCCCCTCTTACTCCCCCCCTCCCCTTACTCTCTCCCTCCCCCTCTTCTTACTCTCTCCCCCTCCCCTCTTCTTACTCCCCCCCTCCCCTTCTATTACTCTCCCCCCCTCCCCTTACTCCCCCCCCCTCTTCTTACTCTCTCCCCCTCCCCTCTTCTTACTCCCCCCTCTCCTCTTCTTACTCTCCCCCCTTCTTACTCTCCCCCCCTTCTTACTCTTCCCCCCTCCCCTCTTCTTACTCCCCCCCCTCCCCTCTTCTTACTTCCCCCCTCCCTCCCCTTACTTCCCCCCTCCCTCCCCTCTTCTTACTTCCCCCCTCCCTCCCCTCTTCTTACTTCCCCCCTCCCTCCCCTCTTATTACTTCCCCCCTCCCCTCTTCTTCTTACCCCTGCCCCTGTAGTGTGGCCGAGCTGCTCTCCGGTCCCGGCCGGAGTGATGGGAAGGCACACGCTCAGTGTGCACTTCCTGTCAGTCCGGCCGGTTACAGGAAACAGAAACTCCGCGCGGAACAGGAGTTTCTGTTTCCTGTAACCGGCCGGACTGAAAGGAAGGTGCACACTGAGCGTGCACCTTCCCATCACTCCGGCCGGGACCGCGGACCGGTGACCGGCTCGGCCACGCTACATGGGAGGGGAGAATCTGTTATGCAGCCGCCTGAGCGCTCTTTACAGAGCGCTCAGGCGGCTGCAGCATTTAAAGGGCCGGCCCGCCGCGGCCGGTCTTAATGGGATTTCGGGCGGCCTGGGGGGCAATTGCCTCCCTGCCCCCCGGCCCAGCCCGCCCCTGACAGAGCTCCACAGCAATAATACTCCCAGTAATGTGTCTGAGTGTATAACAGAGCCCCACAGTAATAATACTCCCAGTACTGTGTTTGACTGTATAACAGAGTGTAACATTACTGGGAGTATTATTGCTACGGAGCTCTGTTATACACTCAGACACATTACTGGGAGTATTATTGCTGTGGAGCTCTGTTACACACTCAGACACATTACTGGCAGTATTATTGCTGTGGAGCTCTGTTATACACTCAGACACATTATAGGGAGTATTATTGCTGTGGAGCTCTGTTATACACTCAGACACATTACTGGGAGTATTATTGCTGAGGAGCTCTGTTATACACTCAGACACATTACTGGGAGTATTATTGCTGCGGAGCTCTGTATAACAAAGCTCCACAGCAATAATACTCCCAGTAATGTGTCTGAGTGTATAACAGAGCTCCACAGCATTAATACTCCCAGTAATGTGTCTGAGTGTATAACAGAGCTCCACAGCAATAATACTCCCAGTAATGTGTCTGAGTGTATAACAGAGCTCCACAGCAATAATACTCCCAGTAATGTGTCTGAGTGTATCACAGAGCTCCACAGCAATAATACTCCCAGTAACGTATCTTTAAACTACAATAAATGAGTTTAGAATTCAGTCTGTGTAAATAAGATACATAAATTACATTTTAATTCTATTGTTATTAGTAAGTCAGAACAGCCCTGCCCCTGACCACACCCAGTCAAACCCCCATACTGAAGTGCCCCCCTGTCCATGTGAAATATTGGGGGGGATGTAGCAATGATTCCATTGAATCTGCAAACTGTCAGCTCTTTGAGCAAGGAAACCCAATTCTTCACAGCAATCCAAGCATTTCATGTGAGGTCTGTACACCCTGATAACGCTGAATTTCATCACAGATTGCAATCTCTTTGGGCGTAAACTAGCCTTAATTAGCGACAGATTGCAAATTCTAAATGAAATAATGAATTCTTGCTCTCATACCATGCAATGATCTCCCACTAGAACTCTGTTACGCGACTTTGATGTCTCCCTCTGCTGGCTGCAAAACATAAGTGCAAACCAGAAATCAATATGTTTACAGAAGAAATATGTGCACGATTTAGCGGTATTTACATCATTGATTTTTTGTGGGATTTTTACTTACAAGGTTATGCACAAACAAGTTTATTTATTTAATTAAAAATTCATTTTAAAATTTAGGCCAAAATTGACAAATTACAAACAATTTCGAATTAAATTTTGTTTTCAATTTGACTATTTTGACCTTGAGTTTGAATTCCTGGCAATTAGTAAATATCACTGACGCAGTGTTGGATTTAGGCTCATTATGGATTGAATATGGGAGTTAATTAGAAATTTCACACTTAGCATAACATAATCCTGAAGGTGTTGAGTTTGGAAATATGTGGAGGAATATCGGAAAGAAGAAACATGCGCAGACAGGACAGGACAGGTGTTTGGATGAGAGGCTACCCGTAGGAAGATTTCTCTGGGTGGCGACTGGGAGGCAGACAGGGAACAACGTAGGAACTACATCGAATTATGAATCCAAACACAAACCGAATCGTACAATAGTACATTAGCCGACAGAGAGAAAGTATATATTGTGCTCACAAACATTAAAATTAAAATGGACACTATAGTCACCAAAACAACTTAAGCTTAATAAAGTATTTTTGGTGTATAGATTATGCCCCTGCAGCCTCACTGCTCAATTATCTGCCATTAAGGGGTTAATTTGTTTATGCAGCCCTAGCAACGCCTCCCTGCATGTGACTTGCACAGCCTTCCTAATCACTTCCTGTAAAGAGAGGTCTAATGTTTGCACTTACTTTATTGAAAATTCTGTATAAGTTAAAATTTCTTATCTCCTGCTCTGTTAATAACTTGCTAAACCTCGCAGCAGCCTCCTGTGTGTAATTAAAGTTCAAATTATAGAGCAGGAGACAAAAACATTTAAAGTTAACATCTGATTGGAAATGAGTATTGTTTTCATGTAGGCTGTGTCCGTCACATCCAGGGGAGGTGTGGCTAGGGCTGAATAAACAGAAACAAAGTGATTTAACTCCTTAATAATACACCAAAACTGCTTCATTAAGCTAATGTTGGTTTGGTAACTATAGTGTCCCCTTAACAGTTATTCAATAAAGTAAAAACTTGTAGTATGGCTAAAAGGATATATAGAAAAAGTGCTACCCCCAATGGTAAAGGGCAGTAGACTAATAACCAAATCTAAACAAAACCAAATAATAAATAATACAACAAAAAAATTAGACGCGTTATCAGAAGTGTCCAGGGAAAGTGCTGACCCTAATAGTAAAACGGGGGCACGATTGCCTAAACAGTGAACTGGTAAAAAAAATGATAAAAATGTACAAAATAGGCAGAATTCTATATAATCCAAAATATACAACGAATACTATATGAAATACCACTCAAACATAACGTCTGGGTGTAAATTTTATCAAATGAAAGTTCATGAAATAACAGTTGTGGAACTAAGTGCATCGATGTCTTTGAGCAGCTGTGTACCAGCTATCAGGGTACACAACTCCTGTTATTGAGAATCCAAGGCTGATATAATATAACCTACAATAGGCAAACAATAGGTATATAATAATATGGCACTGGCACATCATAATCCGCAATGGAGAAAAGTGCAAGATGATATTAAAGCACTATTAGATCACAGTAATAGAGCTTTTCCTGGACACTTCTCAAACAGCGTCTAACGTATTTTTTGTATTATTTATTATTTGGTTTTGTTTAGACTTTGGTTAATTATTAGTTTACTGCCCTTTACCATTGGGGGTAGCACTTTTTCTATAGAAATGTATTTTTATATTTTACAGCTTTCTCACACGTTATCTCCTGGTACGTTTAGGATTTAATATCTTTACTTTCCACTATATTTTCTGAGCCATTATGGGGGTTCATCTATACTAGTGGAGATTAGTTGAGTTTGTGTCCAATTCCTCTAACGGGGTGTACCCCTATAGTAAGTCCCTGTTCATTACCTACTTTCAACTCTCAGGCCAGTTTTGTCTGTCCGCCCTTATCTTATTCAATAAAGTAAAACTGCAGGGAATTACGGACTTAGAGAAACCTTCCAAATCAGCATCTTTGGCCTTAAATTAGAAACTCACTTTGAATTCTAACTTGAAAGTGTTCCCCAGTCTGTACACATCTCACCCCATGTATTCTGTATGTACCCCACCCCAATCTGTACACCTCTCACCCCATGTATTCTGTATGTACCACACCCCATTCTGTACACATCTCACCCCATGTATTCTGTATGTACCCCCACCCCAATCTGTACACATCTCACCCCATGTATTCTGTATGTACCCCACCCCAATCTGTACACATCTCACCCCATGTATTCTGTATGTACCCCACCCCAATCTGTACACATCTCACCCCATGTATTCTGTATGTACCCCCACCCCAATCTGTACACATCTCACCCCATGTATTCTGTATGTACCCCACCCCAATCTGTACACATCTCACCCCATGTATTCTGTATGTACCCCCACCCCAATCTGTACACATCTCACCCCATGTATTCTGTATGTACCCCACCCCAATCTGTACACATCTCACCCCATGTATTCTGTATGTACCCCCACCCCAATCTGTACACATCTCACCCCATGTATTCTGTATGTACCCCCACCCCAATCTGTACACATCTCACCCCATGTATTCTGTATGTACCCCACCCCAATCTGTACACATCTCACCCCATGTATTCTGTATGTACCCCCACCCCAATCTGTACACATCTCACCCCATGTATTCTGTATGTACCCCCACCCCAATCTGTACACATCTCACCCCATGTATTCTGTATGTACCCCACCCCAATCTGTACACACCTCACCCCATGTATTCTGTATGTACCACACCCCATTCTGTACACATCTCACCCCATGTATTCTGTATGTACCCCCACCCCAATCTGTACACATCTCACCCCATGTATTCTGTATGTACCCCCACCCCAATCTGTACACATCTCACCCCATGTATTCTGTATGTACCCCACCCCAATCTGTACACATCTCACCCCATGTATTCTGTATGTACCCCCACCCCAATCTGTACACATCTCACCCCATGTATTCTGTATGTACCCCACCCCAATCTGTACACATCTCACCCCATGTATTCTGTATGTACCCCACCCCAATCTGTACACATCTCACCCCATGTATTCTGTATGTACCCCACCCCAATCTGTACACATCTCACCCCATGTATTCTGTATGTACCCCACCCCAATCTGTACACCTATCACCCCATGTATTCTGTATGTACCCCACCCCAATCTGTACACATCTCACCCCATGTATTCTGTATGTACCCCACCCCAATCTGTACACATCTCACCCCATGTATTCTGTATGTACCCCACCCCAATCTGTACACATCTCACCCCATGTATTCTGTATGTACCCCACCCCAATCTGTACACATCTCACCCCATGTATTCTGTATGTACCCCCACCCCAATCTGTACACATCTCACCCAATATATTCTGTATGTACCCCACCCCAATCTGTACACATCTCACCCCATGTATTCTGTATGTACCCCCACCCCAATCTGTACACATCTCACCCCATGTATTCTGTATGTACCCCCACTCCAATCTGTACACATCTCACCCCATGTATTCTGTATGTACCCCCACCCCAATCTGTACACATCTCACCCAATATATTCTGTATGTACCCCACCCCAATCTGTACACATCTCACCCCATGTATTCTGTATGTACCCCCACCCCAATCTGTACACATCTCACCCCATGTATTCTGTATGTACCCCACCCCAATCTGTACACATCTCACCCCATGTATTCTGTATGTACCCCACCCCAATCTGTACACATCTCACCCCATGTATTCTGTATGTACCCCACCCCAATCTGTACACATCTCACCCCATGTATTCTGTATGTACCCCACCCCCAATCTGTACACCTATCACCCCATGTATTCTGTATGTACCCCACCCCAATCTGTACACATCTCACCCCATGTATTCTGTATGTACCCCACCCCCAATCTGTACACCTATCACCCCATGTATTCTGTATGTACCCCACCCCAATCTGTACACATCTCACCCCATGTATTCTGTATGTACCCCCACCCCATTCTGTACACATCTCACCCCATGTATTCTGTATGTACCCCCACCCCAATCTGTACACATCTCACCCCATGTACTCTGTATGTACCCCACCCCAATCTGTACACATCTCACCCCATGTATTCTGTATGTACCCCACCCCAATCTGTACACATCTCACCCCATGTATTCTGTATGTACCCCACCCCAATCTGTACACATCTCACCCCATGTATTCTGTATGTACCACACCCCATTCTGTACACATCTCACCCCATGTATTCTGTATGTACCCCACCCCAATATGTACACCTATCACCCCATGTATTCTGTATGCACCCCACCCCAATCTGTACACATCTCACCCCATGTATTCTGTATGTACCCCACCCCAATCTGTACACATCTCACCCCATGTATTCTGTATGTACCACACCCCATTCTGTACACATCTCACCCCATGTATTCTGTATGTACCCCACCCCAATATGTACACCTATCACCCCATGTATTCTGTATGTACCCCACCCCAATCTGTACACATCTCACCCCATGTATTCTGTATGTACCCCACCCCAATATGTACACCTATCACCCCATGTATTCTGTATGTACCCCCACCCCAATCTGTACACATCTCACCCCATGTATTCTGTATGTACCCCACCCCAATATGTACACCTATCACCCCATGTATTCTGTATGTACCCCACCCCAATCTGTACACATCTCACCCCATGTATTCTGTATGTACCCCACCCCAATCTGCTCACTTCTCACCCCATGTATTCTGTATGTACCCCACCCCCAATCTGTACACCTATCACCCCATGTATTCTGTATGTACCCCACCCCAATCTGTACACATCTCACCCCATGTATTCTGTATGTACCCCACCCCAATATGTACACCTATCACCCCATGTATTCTGTATGTACCACACCCCATTCTGTACACATCTCACCCCATGTATTCTGTATGTACCCCACCCCAATATGTACACCTATCACCCCATGTATTCTGTATGTACCCCCACCCCAATCTGTACACATCTCACCCCATGTATTCTGTATGTACCCCACCCCAATCTGTACACATCTCACCCCATGTATTCTGTATGTACCCCCACCCCAATCTGTACACATCTCACCCCATGTATTCTGTATGTACCCCCACCCCAATCTGTACACATCTCACCCCATGTATTCTGTATGTACCCCCACCCCAATCTGTACACATCTCACCCCATGTATTCTGTATGTACCCCACCCCAATCTGTACACATCTCACCCCATGTATTCTGTATGTACCCCACCCCCAATCTGTACACCTATCACCCCATGTATTCTGTATGTACCCCACCCCAATCTGTACACATCTCACCCCATGTATTCTGTATGTACCCCACCCCCAATCTGTACACCTATCACCCCATGTATTCTGTATGTACCCCACCCCAATCTGTACACATCTCACCCCATGTATTCTGTATGTACCCCCACCCCATTCTGTACACATCTCACCCCATGTATTCTGTATGTACCCCACCCCAATCTGTACACCTATCACCCCATGTATTCTGTATGTACCCCACCCCAATCTGTACACATCTCACCCCATGTATTCTGTATGTACCCCACCCCAATCTGTACACATCTCACCCCATGTATTCTGTATGTACCACACCCCATTCTGTACACATCTCACCCCATGTATTCTGTATGTACCCCACCCCAATATGTACACCTATCACCCCATGTATTCTGTATGTACCCCACCCCAATCTGTACACATCTCACCCCATGTATTCTGTATGTACCCCACCCCAATCTGTACACATCTCACCCCATGTATTCTGTATGTACCACACCCCATTCTGTACACATCTCACCCCATGTATTCTGTATGTACCCCACCCCAATATGTACACCTATCACCCCATGTATTCTGTATGTACCCCACCCCAATCTGTACACATCTCACCCCATGTATTCTGTATGTACCCCACCCCAATATGTACACCTATCACCCCATGTATTCTGTATGTACCCCCACCCCAATCTGTACACATCTCACCCCATGTATTCTGTATGTACCCCACCCCAATATGTACACCTATCACCCCATGTATTCTGTATGTACCCCACCCCAATCTGTACACATCTCACCCCATGTATTCTGTATGTACCCCACCCCAATCTGCTCACTTCTCACCCCATGTATTCTGTATGTACCCCACCCCAATCTGTACACATCTCACCCCATGTATTCTGTATGTACCCCACCCCAATCTGTACACATCTCACCCCATGTATTCTGTATGTACCCCCACCCCAATCTGTACACATCTCACCCCATGTATTCTGTATGTACCCCCACCCCAATCTGTACACATCTCACCCCATGTATTCTGTATGTACCCCACCCCAATCTGTACACATCTCACCCCATGTATTCTGTATGTACCCCCACCCCAATCTGTACACATCTCACCCCATGTATTCTGTATGTACCCCCACCCCAATCTGTACACATCTCACCCCATGTATTCTGTATGTACCCCACCCCAATCTGTACACACCTCACCCCATGTATTCTGTATGTACCACACCCCATTCTGTACACATCTCACCCCATGTATTCTGTATGTACCCCCACCCCAATCTGTACACATCTCACCCCATGTATTCTGTATGTACCCCCACCCCAATCTGTACACATCTCACCCCATGTATTCTGTATGTACCCCACCCCAATCTGTACACATCTCACCCCATGTATTCTGTATGTACCCCCACCCCAATCTGTACACATCTCACCCCATGTATTCTGTATGTACCCCACCCCAATCTGTACACATCTCACCCCATGTATTCTGTATGTACCCCACCCCAATCTGTACACATCTCACCCCATGTATTCTGTATGTACCCCACCCCAATCTGTACACATCTCACCCCATGTATTCTGTATGTACCCCACCCCAATCTGTACACCTATCACCCCATGTATTCTGTATGTACCCCACCCCAATCTGTACACATCTCACCCCATGTATTCTGTATGTACCCCACCCCAATCTGTACACATCTCACCCCATGTATTCTGTATGTACCCCACCCCAATCTGTACACATCTCACCCCATGTATTCTGTATGTACCCCACCCCAATCTGTACACATCTCACCCCATGTATTCTGTATGTACCCCCACCCCAATCTGTACACATCTCACCCAATATATTCTGTATGTACCCCACCCCAATCTGTACACATCTCACCCCATGTATTCTGTATGTACCCCCACCCCAATCTGTACACATCTCACCCCATGTATTCTGTATGTACCCCCACTCCAATCTGTACACATCTCACCCCATGTATTCTGTATGTACCCCCACCCCAATCTGTACACATCTCACCCAATATATTCTGTATGTACCCCACCCCAATCTGTACACATCTCACCCCATGTATTCTGTATGTACCCCCACCCCAATCTGTACACATCTCACCCCATGTATTCTGTATGTACCCCACCCCAATCTGTACACATCTCACCCCATGTATTCTGTATGTACCCCACCCCAATCTGTACACATCTCACCCCATGTATTCTGTATGTACCCCACCCCAATCTGTACACATCTCACCCCATGTATTCTGTATGTACCCCACCCCCAATCTGTACACCTATCACCCCATGTATTCTGTATGTACCCCACCCCAATCTGTACACATCTCACCCCATGTATTCTGTATGTACCCCACCCCCAATCTGTACACCTATCACCCCATGTATTCTGTATGTACCCCACCCCAATCTGTACACATCTCACCCCATGTATTCTGTATGTACCCCCACCCCATTCTGTACACATCTCACCCCATGTATTCTGTATGTACCCCCACCCCAATCTGTACACATCTCACCCCATGTACTCTGTATGTACCCCACCCCAATCTGTACACATCTCACCCCATGTATTCTGTATGTACCCCACCCCAATCTGTACACATCTCACCCCATGTATTCTGTATGTACCCCACCCCAATCTGTACACATCTCACCCCATGTATTCTGTATGTACCACACCCCATTCTGTACACATCTCACCCCATGTATTCTGTATGTACCCCACCCCAATATGTACACCTATCACCCCATGTATTCTGTATGCACCCCACCCCAATCTGTACACATCTCACCCCATGTATTCTGTATGTACCCCACCCCAATCTGTACACATCTCACCCCATGTATTCTGTATGTACCACACCCCATTCTGTACACATCTCACCCCATGTATTCTGTATGTACCCCACCCCAATATGTACACCTATCACCCCATGTATTCTGTATGTACCCCACCCCAATCTGTACACATCTCACCCCATGTATTCTGTATGTACCCCACCCCAATATGTACACCTATCACCCCATGTATTCTGTATGTACCCCCACCCCAATCTGTACACATCTCACCCCATGTATTCTGTATGTACCCCACCCCAATATGTACACCTATCACCCCATGTATTCTGTATGTACCCCACCCCAATCTGTACACATCTCACCCCATGTATTCTGTATGTACCCCACCCCAATCTGTACACATCTCACCCCATGTATTCTGTATGTACCCCACCCCAATCTGTACACATCTCACCCCATGTATTCTGTATGTACCCCACCCCAATCTGTACACATCTCACCCCATGTATTCTGTATGTACCCCACCCCAATCTGTACACATCTCACCCCATGTATTCTGTATGTACCACACCCCATTCTGTACACATCTCACCCCATGTATTCTGTATGTACCCCACCCCAATATGTACACCTATCACCCCATGTATTCTGTATGTACCCCCACCCCAATCTGTACACATCTCACCCCATGTATTCTGTATGTACCCCACCCCAATCTGTACACATCTCACCCCATGTATTCTGTATGTACCCCCACCCCAATCTGTACACATCTCACCCCATGTATTCTGTATGTACCCCCACCCCAATCTGTACACATCTCACCCCATGTATTCTGTATGTACCCCCACCCCAATCTGTACACATCTCACCCCATGTATTCTGTATGTACCCCACCCCAATCTGTACACATCTCACCCCATGTATTCTGTATGTACCCCACCCCAATCTGTACACCTATCACCCCATGTATTCTGTATGTACCCCACCCCAATCTGTACACATCTCACCCCATGTATTCTGTATGTACCCCACCCCCAATATGTACACCTATCACCCCATGTATTCTGTATGTACCCCACCCCAATCTGTACACATCTCACCCCATGTATTCTGTATGTACCCCCACCCCAATCTGTACACATCTCACCCCATGTATTCTGTATGTACCCCACCCCAATCTGTACACCTATCACCCCATGTATTCTGTATGTACCCCCACCCCAATCTGTACACATCTCACCCCATGTATTCTGTATGTACCCCACCCCAATCTGTACACATCTCACCCCATGTATTCTGTATGTACCACACCCCATTCTGTACACATCTCACCCCATGTATTCTGTATGTACCCCACCCCAATATGTACACCTATCACCCCATGTATTCTGTATGTACCCCACCCCAATCTGTACACATCTCACCCCATGTATTCTGTATGTACCCCACCCCAATCTGTACACATCTCACCCCATGTATTCTGTATGTACCACACCCCATTCTGTACACATCTCACCCCATGTATTCTGTATGTACCCCACCCCAATATGTACACCTATCACCCCATGTATTCTGTATGTACCCCACCCCAATCTGTACACATCTCACCCCATGTATTCTGTATGTACCCCACCCCAATATGTACACCTATCACCCCATGTATTCTGTATGTACCCCCACCCCAATCTGTACACATCTCACCCCATGTATTCTGTATGTACCCCACCCCAATATGTACACCTATCACCCCATGTATTCTGTATGTACCCCACCCCAATCTGTACACATCTCACCCCATGTATTCTGTATGTACCCCACCCCAATCTGCTCACTTCTCACCCCATGTATTCTGTATGTACCCCACCCCAATCTGTACACCTATCACCCCATGTATTCTGTATGTACCCCACCCCAATCTGTACACATCTCACCCCATGTATTCTGTATGTACCCCACCCCAATATGTACACCTATCACCCCATGTATTCTGTATGTACCCCACCCCAATCTGTACACATCTCACCCCATGTATTCTGTATGTACCCCACCCCAATATGTACACCTATCACCCCATGTATTCTGTATGTACCCCCACCCCAATCTGTACACATCTCACCCCATGTATTCTGTATGTACCCCACCCCAATCTGTACACATCTCACCCCATGTATTCTGTATGTACCCCACCCCAATCTGTACACATCTCACCCCATGTATTCTGTATGTACCCCACCCCAATCTGTACACATCTCACCCCATGTATTCTGTATGTACCCCACCCCAATCTGTACACATCTCACCCCATGTATTCTGTATGTACCCCACCCCAATCTGTACACATCTCACCCCATGTATTCTGTATGTACCCCACCCCAATCTGTACACATCTCACCCCATGTATTCTGTATGTACCCCACCCCAATCTGTACACATCTCACCCCATGTATTCTGTATGTACCCCACCCCAATCTGTACACATCTCACCCCATGTATTCTGTATGTACCCCCACCCCAATCTGTACACATCTCACCCCATGTATTCTGTATGTACCCCCACCCCAATCTGTACACATCTCACCCCATGTATTCTGTATGTACCCCCACCCCAATCTGTACACATCTCACCCCATGTATTCTGTATGTACCCCACCCCAATCTGTACACATCTCACCCCATGTATTCTGTATGTACCCCACCCCAATCTGTACACATCTCACCCCATGTATTCTGTATGTACCCCACCCCAATCTGTACACATCTCACCCCATGTATTCTGTATGTACCCCACCCCAATCTGTACACATCTCACCCCATGTATTCTGTATGTACCCCACCCCAATCTGTACACATCTCACCCCATGTATTCTGTATGTACCACACCCCATTCTGTACACATCTCACCCCATGTATTCTGTATGTACCCCACCCCAATCTGTACACATCTCACCCCATGTATTCTGTATGTACCCCACCCCAATCTGTACACATCTCACCCCATGTATTCTGTATGTACCCCACCCCAATCTGTACACATCTCACCCCATGTATTCTGTATGTACCCCACCCCAATCTGTACACATCTCACCCCATGTATTCTGTATGTACCCCACCCCAATCTGTACACACCTCACCCCATGTATTCTGTATGTACCCCACCCCAATCTGTACACATCTCACCCCATGTATTCTGTATGTACCCCACCCCAATCTGTACACATCTCACCCCATGTATTCTGTATGTACCCCACCCCAATCTGTACACATCTCACCCCATGTATTCTGTATGTACCCCACCCCAATCTGTACACATCTCACCCCATGTATTCTGTATGTACCCCACCCCAATCTGTACACATCTCACCCCATGTATTCTGTATGTACCCCACCCCAATCTGTACACATCTCACCCCATGTATTCTGTATGTACCCCACCCCAATCTGTACACCTCTCACCCCATGTATTCTGTATGTACCCCACCCCAATCTGTACACATCTCACCCCATGTATTCTGTATGTACCCCACCCCAATCTGTACACATCTCACCCCATGTATTCTGTATGTACCCCACCCCAATCTGTACACATCTCACCCCATGTATTCTGTATGTACCCCACCCCAATCTGCTCACACCTCACCCCATGTATTCTGTATGTACCCCCACTCCAATCTGTACACACCTCACCCCATGTATTCTGTATGTACCCCACCCCAATCTGTACACATCTCACCCCATGTATTCTGTATGTACCCCACCCCAATCTGTACACATCTCACCCCATGTATTCTGTATGTACCCCACCCCAATCTGTACACATCTCACCCCATGTATTCTGTATGTACCACACCCCATTCTGTACACATCTCACCCCATGTATTCTGTATGTACCCCACCCCAATCTGTACACATCTCACCCCATGTATTCTGTATGTACCCTACCCCAATCTGTACACATCTCACCCCATGTATTCTGTATGTACCACACCCCATTCTGTACACACCTCACCCCATGTATTCTGTATGTACCCCCACTCCAATCTGTACACACCTCACCCCATGTATTCTGTATGTACCCCACCCCAATCTGTACACATCTCACCCCATGTATTCTGTATGTACCCCACCCCAATCTGTACACATCTCACCCCATGTATTCTGTATGTACCCCACCCCAATCTGTACACATCTCACCCCATGTATTCTGTATGTACCACACCCCATTCTGTACACATCTCACCCCATGTATTCTGTATGTACCCCACCCCAATCTGTACACATCTCACCCCATGTATTCTGTATGTACCCTACCCCAATCTGTACACATCTCACCCCATGTATTCTGTATGTACCACACCCCATTCTGTACACACCTCACCCAATATATTCTGTATGTACCCCACCCCAATCTGTACACATCTCACCCCATGTATTCTGTATGTACCCCACCCCAATCTGTACACAACTCACCCAATATATTCTGTATGTACCCCACCCCAATCTGTACACATCTCACCCCATGTATTCTGTATGTACCCCACCCCAATCTGTACACAACTCACCCAATATATTCTGTATGTACCCCACCCCAATCTGTACACATCTCACCCCATGTATTCTGTATGTACCCCACCCCAATCTGTACACATCTCACCCCATGTATTCTGTATGTACCCCACCCCAATCTGTACACATCTCACCCCATGTATTCTGTATGTACCCCACCCCAATCTGTACACATCTCACCCCATGTATTCTGTATGTACCCCACCCCAATCTGTACATATCTCACCCCATGTATTCTGTATGTACCCCACCCCAATCTGTACACATCTCACCCCATGTATTCTGTATGTACCCCACCCCATTCTGTACACCTCTCATCCCATGTATTCTGTATGTACCCCACCCCAATCTGTACACATCTCACCCAATATATTCTGTATGTACCCCACCCCAATCTGTACACAACTCACCCCATGTATTCTGTATGTACCCCACCCCAATCTGTACACATCTCACCCCATGTATTCTGTATGTACCCCACCCCAATCTGTACACATCTCACCCCATGTATTCTGTATGTACCCCACCCCAATCTGTACACATCTCACCCCATGTATTCTGTATGTACCCCACCCCAATCTGTACACATCTCACCCCATGTATTCTGTATGTACCCCACCCCAATCTGTACACATCTCACCCCATGTATTCTGTATGTACCACACCCCATTCTGTACACACCTCACCCCATGTATTCTGTATGTACCCCACCCCAATCTGTACACATCTCACCCCATGTATTCTGTATGTACCCCACCCCAATCTGTACACATCTCACCCCATGTATTCTGTATGTACCCCACCCCAATCTGTACACCTCTCACCCCATGTATTCTGTATGTACCCCACCCCAATCTGTACACATCTCACCCCATGTATTCTGTATGTACCCCACCCCATTCTGTACACCTCTCATCCCATGTATTCTGTATGTACCCCACCCCAATCTGTACACATCTCACCCCATGTATTCTGTATGTACCCCACCCCAATCTGTACACATCTCACCCCATGTATTCTGTATGTACCCCACCCCAATCTGTACACATCTCACCCCATGTATTCTGTATGTACCCCACCCCAATCTGTACACATCTCACCCCATGTATTCTGTATTTACCCCACCCCAATCTGTACACATCTCACCCCATGTATTCTGTATTTACCCTACCCCAATCTGTTCACTTCTCACCCCATGTATTCTGTATGTAACCCACCCAAATCTGTACACACCTCACCCCATGTATTCTGTATGTACCCCACCCCATTCTGTACACATCTCACCCCATGTATTCTGTATGTACCCCACCCCAATCTGTACACCTCTCACCCCATGTATTCTGTATGTACCCCCACTTCAATCTGTACACATCTCACCCCATGTATTCTGTATGTACCCCACCCCAATCTGTACACCGCTCACCCCATGTATTCTGTGTGTACCCTACCCCAATCTGTTCACATCTCACCCCATGTATTCTGTATGCACCCCACTCCAATCTGTACACACCTCACCCCATGTATTCTGTGTGTACCCTACCCCAATCTGCTCACATCTCACCCCATGTATTCTGTATGTACCCCACTCCAATCTGTACACACCTCACCCCATGTATTCTGTGTGTACCCCACCCCAATCTGCTCACATCTCACCCCATGTATTCTGTATGTACCCCACCCCAATCTGTACACCTCTCACCCCATGTATTCTGTATGCACCCCACCCCAATCTGTACACATCTCACCCCATGTATTCTGTATGTACCCCACTCCAATCTGCTCACATCTCACCCCATGTATTCTGTATGTACCCCACTCGAATCTGTACACATCGCACCCCATGTATTCTGTATGTACCCCACCCCAATCTGTACACATCTCACCCCATGTATTCTGTATATACCCCACTCCAATCTGTACACATCGCACCCCAAGTATTCTGTATGTACCCCACCCCAATCTGTACACATCTCACCTCATGTATTCTGTATGTACCCCACTCCAATCTGTACACATCGCACCCCAAGTATTCTGTATGTACCCCACCCCAATTTGCTCACATCTCACCCCATGTATTCTGTATGTACCCTACCCCAATCTGCTCACTTCTCACCCCATGTATTCTGTATGTACCCCACTCCAATCTGTACACACCTCACCCCATGTATTCTGTATGTACCCCACCCCAATCTGTACTCCTCTCACCCCATGTATTCTGTGTGTACCCTACCCCAATCTGCTCACATCTCACCCCATGTTTTCTGTATGTACCCCACTCCAATCTGTACACACCTCACCCCATGTATTCTGTATGTACCCCACCCCCAATCTGTACACCTCTCACCCCATGTACTCTGTATGTACCCCACCCCAATCTGTACACATCTCACCCCATGTATTCTGTATGTACCCCACCCCAATCTGTACACATCTCACCCCATGTATTCTGTATGTACCCCACCCCAATCTGTACACATCTCACCCCATGTATTCTGTATATACCCCCACTCCAATCTGTACACACCTCACCCCATGTATTCTGTATGTACCCCACCCCCAATCTGTACACCTCTCACCCCATGTACTCTGTATGTACCCCACTCCAATCTGTACATATTTCACCCCATGTATTCTGTATGTACCCCACCCCAATCTGTACACATCTCACCCCATGTATTCTGTATATACCCCACCCCAACTGTACACATATCACCCCATGTATTCTGTATGTACCCCACCCCAATCTGTACACATCTCACCCCATGTATTCTGTATGTACCCCACCCCAATCTGTACACATCTCACCCCATGTATTCTGTATATACCCCCACTCCAATCTGTACACACCTCACCCCATGTATTCTGTATGTACCCCACCCCCAATCTGTACACCTCTCACCCCATGTACTCTGTATGTACCCCACTCCAATCTGTACATATTTCACCCCATGTATTCTGTATGTACCCCACCCCAATCTGTACACATCTCACCCCATGTATTCTGTATATACCCCACCCCAACTGTACACATATCACCCCATGTATTCTGTATGTACCCCACCCCAATCTGTACACATCTCACCCCATGTATTCTGTATGTACCCCACCCCAATCTGTACACATCTCACCCCATGTATTCTGTATATACCCCCACTCCAATCTGTACACACCTCACCCCATGTATTCTGTATGTACCCACCCCCAATCTGTACACCTCTCACCCCATGTATTCTGTATGTACCCCACCCCAATCTGTACACATCTCACCCCATGTATTCTGTATGTACCCCACCCCAATCTGTACACATCTCACCCCATGTATTCTGTATGTACCCCCACCCCAATCTGTACACATCTCACCCCATGTATTCTGTATGTACCCCACCCCAATCTGTACACATCTCACCCCATGTATTCTGTATGTACCCCACCCCAATCTGTACACATCTCACCCCATGTATTCTGTATGTACCCCACCCCAATCTGTACACATCTCACCCCATGTATTCTGTATGTACCCCACCCCAATCTGTACACATCTCACCCCATGTATTCTGTATATACCCCCACTCCAATCTGTACACACCTCACCCCATGTATTCTGTATGTACCCCACCCCAATCTGTACACATCTCACCCCATGTATTCTGTATGTACCCCCACCCCAATCTGTACACATCTCACCCCATGTATTCTGTATGTACCCCACCCCAATCTGTACACATCTCACCCCATGTATTCTGTATTTACCCCACCCCAATCTGTACACATCTCACCCCATGTATTCTGTATGTACCCCACCCCAATCTGTACACATCTCACCCCATGTATTCTGTATGTACCCCACCCCAATCTGTACACATCTCACCCCATGTATTCTGTATGTACCCCACCCCAATCTGTACACATCTCACCCCATGTATTCTGTATGTACCCCACCCCAATCTGTACACATCTCACCCCATGTATTCTGTATTTACCCCACCCCAATCTGTACACACCTCACCCCATGTATTCTGTATGTACCCCACCCCAATCTGTACACATCTCACCCCATGTATTCTGTATGTACCCTACCCCAATCTGTACACATCTCACCCCATGTATTCTGTATGTACCCCACCCCAATCTGTACACATCTCACCCCATGTATTCTGTATGTACCCCACCCCAATCTGTACACATCTCACCCCATGTATTCTGTATGTACCGTACCCCAATCTGTACACATCTCACCCCATGTATTCTGTATGTACCCCACCCCAATCTGTACACATCTCACCCCATGTATTCTGTATGTACCCCACGGTCCCACCCCAACCTGTACACATCTCACCCCGTGTATTCTGAATGTACCCCATTATTTCTATACACTCACCCCGATAAGTCTTGCAGTTTTCGTTTACTCCGGTTGGTGATAACGTTCCTATTGGCTCACCTTCGCAAAGCAGGAATTACGTTCTTAATGGGCGGGGCTAGGCTCCTGGGAGGCAGTCTCTCCCCAGTTCCGCAGGTCATTGGCTGTGAAAATTGATGTAGAATGGCTATTGTCAGCTGCCCCTCCCAGGTTAGAACGTCCCTGGGAATTGTTTATATTACAGGAACATACTGCCCCCTAACGGCTGTAACTACAAATCCTATCACGCTCAGAGTGATCTAAACACTACTGACACTGCCTGCCCCCAGTTTCAGGAAACTACAAATCCCATAATGCTTAGTATAGTTTAAAAGTACTGTTCACCTATCATGACCACAATGTAAGTGATCAGTGCTAAACCAACTCCTGGAAACTACAAATCCTATCATGCTCATACATGCCGGTTTGCTGAGTATGATGAGTGTTGGAGTTATTTGTTAGATTGTGCATGATTACAGTTGTAGTCCAAAGAAGAATATAATACATTTTCTGCATCGATTTTACAAAGAAAATTAGGATTATACCTTTCATGAAACCACTGGGTTTAGAGGCTGTTACAACTCATTTGACAAGCACCCAGCATACACCCCTGCTAGCAATATAGATAAACCCAGCAGCTCTCCATATACTGAACCATGGATCTCCCCATAGAGTGAACATTGAACCCTGAATCTCCCCATAGACAGAACACTGAACTCAGCAGTTCCCCATAGACTGAACACTGAACCCAGCAGCTCCCAATAGACTGAATACTGAACTCAGCAGCTCCCAATAGACTGAACACTGAACTCAGCAGCTCCCAATAGACTGAACACTGAACCCTGCAGCTCCCAATAGACTGAACACTGAACCCTGCAGCTCCCCATAGACTGAATACTAAACCCAGCAGCTCCCCATTGACTGGACACTTGAACCCAGCTGCTCCCCATAGACTGATTACTGAACCCATCAGCTACCCATAGACTGAACACTGAACCCAGCTCTCCCTAGACTGAACCCTGAATTTCCCCAAAGAGTGAACACTGAACCCTGAACATCTCCACAAACAGATTACTGAACCCAGCAGCTCTCCATAAACTGATTACTGAACCCTGTAATTCTCCATAAACAGATAACTGAACCCTGCAGCTCTCCATAGTCTAAACGTTTAACTCTGCTGCTCTCCATAGATTGAACCTTGCAGCTCTCTATAGACTGGACATTGAACCCTGCAGCTGTCCATAGACTGAAACCTGAATTTCCCCATAGAGTGAACACTGAACCCTGGACCTCTCTATAGACTGAACACTGAACTCAGCAGCTCCCCATAGACTGACCGCTCTCCGTAAACAGATTACTGAACCCAGCAGCTCTCCATATACTGATTACTGAACCCAGCAGCTCTCCATATACTGATTACTGAACCCAGCAGCTCTCCATATACTGATTACTGAACCCAGCAGCTCTCCATATACTGATTACTGAACCCAGCAGCTCTCCATATACTGATTACTGAACCCTGCAATTCTCCATATACTGATAACTGAACCCAGCAGCTCTCCATATACTGATAACTGAACCCAGCAGCTCTCCATATACTGATTACTGAACCCTGCAATTCTCCATATACTGATAACTGAACCAGCAGCTCTCCATATACTGATTACTGAACCCTGCAATCCCCCCAATTTTCAGCTTGTGCTGATCTTTTTCGTTTGTGTGATCATAAACCGCAATACCGGCATCGGCCATTAGGTGGCGCTGTGAATGGAGAAAGGCAGAGATAGGAAGCTACAGCTTATCCCTGCTTCTTTCTCCTGACTGCATCCGCAGGGGAGCAGCACAGAGTGCAGCCAGCAAGCATGGGGGGACAGCCTACAGATCAGGTAAGTGAGGGATGGGGGGCAACCTACAGATCAGGTAAGTGAGGTATGGGGGGGGGGCAACCTACAGATCAGGTAAGTGAGGGATGGGGGGGCAACCTACAGATCAGGTAAGTGAGGTATGGGGGGGCAACCTACAGATCAGGTAAGTGAGGGATGGGGGGGCAACCTACAGATCAGGTAAGTGAGGGATGGGGGGCAACCTACAGATCAGGTGAGTGAGGGATGGGGGGGAGACAGCCTACAGGAAGGTAAAGTAGAAGGAGCAGAAATGAGCAGAAAGGTTCTGCAAGGGGCAGGAGAGATCAGCAAGGAATAGGAAGAGAGGAAGGGGCAGCAAGAAGCAGAAATGAGCAGGAAGGGGCAGCAAGGAGCAGGAGGGGTTAGCAAGGAGTAGGAAGAGGCAGCAAGGAGTAGGAAGGGTCTACGAGGGACAGGAGTGGTCACCAATGAGTAGGAAGGGTCTGCAAGGGGCAGTAGGGTGAAGTAGAAGGAGCAGAAATGAGCAGGAAGGGGCAGCAAGAAGCAAGAGGGGTCAGCAAGGAGCAGGAGGAAGTAGGAAGGAGCAGGAGGAAGTAGGAAGGAGCAGGAGGGGGCAGCAAGGAGCAGGAGGGGTCAGCAAGGAGTGGGAAGGGTCTGCAAGGGGAGGAGGGATCAGCAAGGAGAAGGAAGGGGCAGCCAGGAGTAGGAAGGGTCTACATGGGGGCAGGAGGGGTCAGCAAGGAGCAGAAAGGGTATGCAAGGAGCAGGAAGGGGCAGCAAGAAGAAAAAAGGGGCAGCAAGGAGCAGAAAGAATCAGAAGGAGCACAAAGGTAAAGTAGGAGAAGGAACAGAAATGGACTACATGGAACAGAAAGGGTCAGCAAGGAGCTGGAAGGGGCAGAAAGAAGCAGAAATGGGCAGCAGGAAGGGGCAGCAAGAAGGAGGAAGGGTCTGCAATGAGCAGAAATGATCAGGAAGGACAATCAAGAAGCAGAAAGGGTCAACAATTATCTGGAAGAGGCAGAAGGAGCACAAAGATAAAGGAATAGGAACAGAAATGAGCAGGAAGGGGCAGCAGAGATCAGAAAGGGTCTGCAAGAAGCAGGAAGGGGCAGCAAGGAGCAGGAAGAGCCTGCAAGGAGAAGGATGGGTCTGCAAGGAGCAGAAAGGGATCAGAAAGAGAAAGGAGCAGAAGGGCGCAAAATAAGCAGAAAGTAGCAGAAAGGTGAATACATTCTCCATAAACAGATAACGGAACCCTGCAGCTCTCCATATACTGATAACGGAACCCTGCCACGAATGTTTTTAAATTCGTGAGGGGAGAAATTTCCCAAAAAGCTTTTGCACAAGCCAATGTTTATTGAATAAGCCCCCAAATTAATTTAATGGTTTCAGATTTGAATATTTATTTTTGTACCAGAATTCAGGGCATACAGAGAGCTCCCCATACAGAGAGCCCCCCCCCCCCCCCCCATACAGAGAGCTCCCTATACAGATATCTCCCCCCATGCAGAGAGCTCCCTATACAGATATCTCCCCCCATACAGAGAGCTCCCTATACAGATATCTCCCCCCATACAGAGAGCTCCCTATACAGAGAGCTCCCCCCCATACAGAGAGCTCCCTATACAGAGAGCTCCTCCATACAGAGAGCTCCCCCCAATACAGAGAGCTCCCTGTACAGAGAGCTCCCCCCCCCATACATTGAGTTCCCTACACAGAGAGCTCCCCCCATACAGAGAGCTCCCTATACAGAGATCTCCTCCATACAGAGAGCCCCGCCATACAGAGAGCTCCCTATACAGAGAGCTCCTCCATACAGAGAGCTCCCCCCATACAGGGAGCCCCCCCCCCATACAGAGAGCTCCCTATACAGAGATCTCCTCCATACAGAGAGCCCCGCCATACAGAGAGCTCCCTGTACAGAGAGCTCCCCCCATACCGAGACCTACCTATACAGAGAGCTCCCCATACAGAGAGCTACCCCCATACAGAGAGCTCCCTATACAGAGAGCTCCCCCCATACAGAGAGCTCCCCCCATACAGAGAGCTCCTCCATACAGAGAGCTCCCCCCATACAGAGAGCTCCCCCCCATACCGAGAGCCCCCCCATACAGAGAGCTCCTCCCCATACAGAGAGCTCCCTATACAGAGAGCCCCCCATACAGAAAGCTCCCCCCCATACAGAGAGCTCCCCATACATAGAGCCCCCCCCCATACAGAGAGCTCCCTATACAGAGAGCTCCCTATACAGAGATCCCACATACAGAGAGCTCCCTATACAGAGAGCTCCCCCATACAGAGAGCTACCCATACAGAGAGCTCCCCCCATACAGAGAGCTCCCTATACAGAGAGCCCCCCCCATATAGAGAGCTTCCCATACAGAGAGCTCCCTATACAGAGAGCCTTACAGAGAGCTCCCCATACAGAGAGCCCCCCCCCATACAGAGAGCTCCCTATACAGTGAGCTCCCCATACAGAGAGCTCCCCCATACAGAGGGCTCCCTATACAGAGAGCTCCCCCATACAGAAAAAATCTATACAGAGAGCCCCCCATACAGAGAGCTCCCCCATACAGAGAAATCCCTATACAGAGAGCTCCCCCATACAGAGAGCTCCCCATACAGAGAGCTCACCCCCATACAGAGAGCTCCCCCCATACAGAGAGCTTCCCCCATACAGAGAGCTTCCCCCATACAGAGAGCTCCCCCCCTACAGAGAGCTCCCCCCATACAGAGAGCTCCCCCCATACAGAGAGCTCCGTATACAGAAAGCTTTTCCCATACAGAGAGCTCCCCCATAAAGAGAGCTCCCTATACAGAGAGCTCCCCCCCATATAGAGAGCTCCCTATACAGAGAGCCCCCCCATACAGAGAGCTCCCTATACAGAGAGTCTTACAGAGAGCTCCCCATACAGAGAGCCCCTATACAGAGAGCTCCCTATACAGAGAGCTCCCCCATACAGAGAGCTCCCCCCCATACAGAGAGCTCCATATACAGAGGGCTCCCCATACAGAGAGCTTCCCCCACACAGAGAAATCCCTATACAGAGAGCTCCCCCCCATACAGAGAGCTCCCCCCCATACAGAGAGCTCCCCCCATACAGTGAGCTCCCCATACAGAGAGCTTCCCCCATACAGAGAGCTCCCCCCCTACAGAGAGCTCCCCCCATACAGAGAGCTCCCCCCATACAGAGAGCTCCGTATACAGAAAGCTTTTCCCATACAGAGAGCTCCCTATACAGAGAGCTCCCCCCCCCCATATAGAGAGCTCCCTATACAGAGAGCCCCCCCATACAGAGAGCTCCCTATACAGAGAGTCTTACAGAGAGCTCCCCATACAGAGAGCCCCTATACAGAGAGCCCCCCATATAGAGATCTCCCCATACAGAGAGCTTCCCCCCATACAGAGAGCTCCCTATACAGAGAGCCTTACAGAGAGCTCCCCATACAGAGAGCTCCCCCCATACAGAGAGCTCCCCATACAGAGGGCTCCCTATACAGATAGCTCCCCCATACAGAGAGCTCCCCATACAGAGAGCTCCCCCATACAGAAAACTCTCTATACAGAGAGCCCCCCCATACAGAGAGCTCCCCCCATACAGAGAGCTCCCACATACAGAGAGCTCCCACATACAGAGAGCTCCCCATACAGAGAGCTCCCCCATACAGAGAGCTCCCCATAAACACAGGCAGTTTAGAAGCGGTGCAGTGCTGCAGTCAGCCAGTAGGTTGCAGTATGGAGTGTTAGATGAAAAGGCTCCCCTACTAAGGCATGCCGACCTACAGATTGTACATTCTTAATAAAATATAATATAAAGTCATTATACACAGTTATAATATATAGTCATTATACACAGTTATAATATAAAGTCATTATACACAGTTATAATATATAGTCATTATACACAGTTATAATATATAGTCATTATACACAGTTATAATATAAAGTCATTATACACAGTTATAATATATAGTCATTATACACAGTTATAATATAAAGTCACTATACACAGTTATAATATACAGTCATTATACACATTTTTAATACAGTCACTATACACATTTATAATATAAAGTCATTATACACATTAATAATATATAGTCACTATACACAGTTATAATATATAGTCACTATGCACAGTTATAATATACAGTCATTATACACATTTATAATACATAGTCACTATACACAGTTATAATATATAGTCACTATACACAGTTATAATATACAATCATTATACACATTAATAATATATAGTCACTATACACAGTTATAATATATAGTCACTATACACAGTTATAATATACAGTCATTATACACATTAATAATATATAGTCACTACACACAGTTATAATATATAGTCACTATACACAGTTATAATATACAGTCACTATACACAGTTATAATATAAAGTCATTACACACAGTTATAATATACAGTCATTACACACAGTTATAATATAAAGTCACTATACACAGTTATAATATACAGTCACTATACACAGTTATAATATAAAGTCATTACACACAGTTATAATATACAGTCATTACACACAGTTATAATATAAAGTCACTATACACAGTTATAATATACAGTCACTATACACAGTTATAATATATAGTCATTACACACAGTTATAATATATAGTTACTATAAACAGTTATAATATACAGTCATTATACACAGTTATAATATACAGTCATTATACACAGTTATAATATATAGTCACTATACACAGTTATAATATACAGTCATTACACACAGTTATAATATAAAGTCACTATACACAGTTATAATATACAGTCACTATACACAGTTATAATATATAGTCATTACACACAGTTATAATATATAGTCAATCTACACAATTATAATATACAGTCATTATACACAGTTATAATATACAGTCATTACACACAGTTATAATATATAGTCACTATACACAGTTATAATATACAGTCATTACACACAGTTATAATATAAAGTCACTATACACAGTTATAATATATAGTCATTACACACAGTTATAATATACAGTCATTACACACAGTTATAATATACAGTCATTATACACAGTTATAATATACAGTCACTATACACAGCTATAATATACAGTCATTACACACAGTTATGATATAAAGTCACTATACACAGTTATAATATATAGTCATTACACACAGTTATAATATATAGTCACTATAAACAGTTATAACATACAGTCACTACACATAGTTATAATATATAGTCATTATACACAGTTATAATATACAGTCATTATACACAGTTATAATATATAGTCACTATAAACAGTTATAATATAACGTCATTATACACAGTTATAATATATAGTCACTATACACAGTTATAATATAAAGTCATTACACACAGTTATAATATATAGTCACTATAAACAGTTATAATATACAGTCATTTTACACAGTTATAATATATAGTCACTATACACAGTTATAATATACAGTCACTATACACAGTTATAATATATAGTCATTACACACAGTTATAATATATAGTCGCTATAAACAGTTATAATATACAGTCATTACACACAGTTATAATATAAAGTCACTATACACAGTTATAATATACAGTCATTACACACAGTTATAATATATAGTCACTATAAACAGTTATAATATAAAGTCACTATACACAGTTATAATATAAAGTCACTATACACAGTTATAATATATAGTCACTATACACAGTTATAATATAAAGTCACTATACACAGTTATAATATATAGTCACTATAAACAGTTATAATATACGGTCATTATACACAGTTATAATATACAGTCATTATACACAGTCTGGCAGATAGATACATGTGAAGTACTTGTACAGAGGCTCACAGACACACTATATGGAGGCAGCCAGATACACAGCTTTGAAGGTCTGGGAACTGAGACTGAGACCCAGGCAGCAGCTGTGAAATAGTTAACAATATGCAGCTTGTGTGATTGGCCAGATCTATGGAGTCCCACATGGCAGCTCAATGACATATAAAAAGCCACTGGGCAGCTACACTTAGTCTGCTCCCTCCTACTGCCAGGGTACATAGGAGAGACTGCCAGGGCACAGAGGAGAGACTGTGACTGCCAGTGTACAGAGCATGGAGACTGGCACTACCAGAGTACAGAGCAGAGACAGAGACTGAACACAGACTAAGACTGCCAGGGCACAGGGCAGAGACTGGCACTACCAGGGCACAAAGCAGAGACTGGCACTGCCAGGGCACAGAGCACAGAGTGAGACTGCCAGAGTACAGAGGAGAGACTGCCAGGGCACAGAGGAGAGACTGCGACTGCCAGTGTACACAGCATGGAGACTGGCACTTCCAGAGTACAGAGCATGGAGACTGGCACTTCCAGAGTACAGAGCAGAGACTGAGACTGCCAGGGCACAGAGCAGAGATTGAGACTGCCAGGGCACAGAGCATGGAAACTGGCACTTCCAAGGTACAGAGCAGAGATACTAAGACTGCCAGAGCACAGAGCACAGACTAAGACTGCCAGGGTACAGAGCAGAGACTGGCACTACCAGGGCACGGAGCACAGACTGAGACTGCCAGGGAATAGGGCAGAGACTGGCACTGCCAGGGCACAGAGCAGAAACTGGCACTACCAGGGCACAGACTGAGACTGCCAGCGTACAGAGCAGAGGCTGGCACTACCAGGGTACAGAGTTGAGAGACTGGCACTACCATGCTACAGAGCAGAGACTGACAAGCACTGCTAGGGTATAGAGCAGAGAGACTGAGACTGGAAGGGTGTAGAGCAGAGACTGGCATTGCCAGGGCACAGAGAAGGAGACTGAGATTGGCACTGTCAGGCACAGGAGACTGACACTACCGGGCATAGAGCAGGGAGACAGTCAGGAACACAATGGGAGACTGGCAGTGAGCAGAGTAGTCTAAGGTTGACACTGAGCACAGCAGTGCTAGCTAAGGCTGGCAGTAAGCAAGGGAGTCAGACTGAGGTTGTCAGAAGGCACAGCTAACCTACCTAAGGCTGGCAGGGGGCAGGGCAATTCTCAGAGAGGTTGGCACTGTGCAGACCCCAGGATTACAGACTGGGGCCCCCCGCACTCCTCTCTCTCATGTATCAATGAATTGCAGAGAGCAATCTGCTCACAGGGCTGCACAGGGCATGTCTGACATGAAGTCAGTGCCCAGCGATGCCTACATGTCCCTGGCACAGAGTTATGGGCAGACATTCTATGGAGCGCTCCGTGGGGCAGACAGTGTCCGAGGCTTCGCAGGGAATTCCGTCCTGGACTTTAACTCCAGGGACAGCAGTGACGACCAGACCGGGGAGGACGACGACAGCTTGGAGCCTGGTGCCAAGGGTGGCTCTCAGTATGACAATGAGGGCAAGGGGTCCGGCAAAAAGCCCAGAGAGCCCCGTTCACTCAGACTCAGCATTAATGCCCGGGAGAGGAGGAGGATGCATGACTTGAATGATGCCCTGGATGGCCTTCGCTCGGTTATTCCCTACGCCCATAGCCCATCAGTCAGGAAACTATCCAAGATTGCCACACTGCTCCTGGCCAAGAACTACATCCTCATGCAAGCCCAGGCCTTGGAGGAAATGAGGAGACTGGTGGCTTATTTAAATCAAGGTCAGACCCTCACCAGCTCTATGACAAGCTCTCTGAACAGCACCCTGGCCCCCTTTGGACAGTCCTCTGTGTACACCTATCCTGGGACCACTGTAGCCAGTACTAATGAGAAATGCACAGCATTCCCTGCGGCCCCATCCAACATCTGTAAACATTGTACAGACAAACCTTGATGGACTCTTCTGTCCTAAATTAGCACAGTCTTCATCTTCTTCTGGACTCATCTTCAACTGATTCCACAGAAATCGTCTTGTTCTTCATTATTTATGATAGCCTCTCCAGTACCAATCCAACCACCTTCCTCTTTAGGATGAAGTCCAACCACCTTCTTCTCCAGACACCAAGTCCAACCACCTTCTTCTCCAGACACCAAGTCCAACCACCTTCTTCTCCAGCACTAAATTCAACCGCCTTCATCTCCAGCACCAAATCCAACTGCCTTCATCTCCAAGTCCAACCAGCAATGTGTCCAACCAGCTTCTTCTCAGGACCAGCTCCAAGAATCTTGCTCTTCAGGACAGTCACCTTGGCCTCAGACCTGGGATTTCCAGGTATTGTCTGTTCTTAATAGTTTTTATAAGGAGCTCTTGTCAGCATAAATTCCTCAATTCCTTTCTAACTGGTACTTTAACCCATTCCCTACCTGAACTGTAAGCCATTAGTCCGTCCATGGCGTGTGACTTTCAGGAATGGAAGCCTCGTCACTGATTATTGCAGATGGTGTCCGTCTCAGTCACTCCCATGTTCTGCAGGAAATAAAAACAGGATTCTATTAAAAAAAAACAAAAAAAACACTTTGGGATATTTCTCCAATTCCTTTATTAAAACCTCACATTTTATTGAGTGTGTTGGTATGTAAAGATATATGGCGTGATATAGGACATGTGCAAACAGGTATGTATGAGTCGTGTGTGTGTGTGTGCGCGCTAATGAGTGTCACAGTAATATGTATCGTTAGAAGACTATTTCCACTGGAAGGCTATTCCAGGTATCTACTACCATTTCTATATCACGGTTAGCCTGTACTGCTCCCACTGGAAGGCTATTCCAGGTATCTACTACTATGTCGTTTTGTTGTCGTTTGCTGCCTTAGAGGGATGTTAATGTCACTCAATACAGAAACAGAACTGATCACTGGGAGTCTAAACGTACAGATTATAAATTAAAAGCCGCAAGCTCTGTTTGTGTTTTAGGGTTCACTGTTCCCTGTTCACTGTTGTTGGGGGGGGGTTATTTTTTTTTTTTTAATTCTTTATTTTTGGTGCATGTTGCGTAACACATAACATAACATTCAGAGGTGCCACTTCCATGTGGTCAAATAATAACATGTTAAACATCTGGTATGGCATTCAGTATATTTGCACATTTTGTTGAGGTGGTGCTCTGTGTGGTTATAACGGGGTGACCTATGTGTTCGTATTATACCTCCATGTCGTGTGTGTGGAGGGGGGGGGGGGGTATTTTTAATCTCATGGTAATGAGTTTATAAATCAGAAATATTTTTAAATACGGTAAGTTTGCGATATAGTAAACACTGTTTGTACATTGTGCAGCGCTACAGACTATGTTTGTAACTAGAGAATTACTAATATTTATGTAATTGGAGATGTTTGCAAGTGACAATACGTGATGGCGTTTATAAAACCTCACACGCTAACAGCGCTCTGTTACAAGCCCTGTCTGTGCTTCACTAACCTAACAGGATTCCCCTTAAATGTAACAGGAAATGTTCCTGGTAAATACGACCAATTTTCTTCACTAACCTATGAACTGACGAGAGAACACACGTTATGCTAACATAGCCGAGTTGGAGAAAGTCAGGCTTCTTCTGATTCAGCTATTGGGGTCTAAATATTGAGGCATATTTACTAAACCATGAATTGCAGTGAACTGTAATAATAAAATGTAGGTTAAAATAGCCAAGCTGTACCTGAGACTGAGTTGGGTTTTTAGTGACCGCTTTTCATTTTTCACTTCGATGCAATTCGCCATTTGGTAAATAAACCCCATAAATAAACCTGTTCACTCATGCCAGTCACCAGGGCTGACATTGATTGGCCGGATGAGTTTATACATTATAAAGAAAACCAAAGGTAACAGGCAGTTGTCCTGAAGAGCTAGCAATCTAATCTCTAGCAATATGCTGAGCTGAATACCTCCTGACTCTATTGATGTAATAGATGACAAAAAAAAACCTGAAAAAACTTACTAACAACATGTGGGAAAGGAGGAAGCTCAGATTCCAGACAATCCCCGATAATGTTCTTTCGCTATGCTGGGATTTAGAGGGAATTTTACGTTTTAGGCTATGTGACTATTTTTAAAATCTTTACTTGCCCCACAATTCCCAGTTTAGTGAATACGCCTCAATGACTATCGCAGACAATTCTGACTTTGGGGGAGGAGGGGGGTCGTTTTTCCCTTTTAAAAAGAATTAAAAGAAATTTCAATCATTAGAAAGCGGAGAACCTGATTCTACATTTAACCGTCTGACTTTTCACAAGCTGATTGTATATTGTGATAACACAAGCAGCCATTATTAAGAGACTGCTGCTTGTGGCTGCGGGGATATGTTGCTCTGTAATCCCTGGCAGTAGTGATTCCTTCCAGCGCATTAGGCGTTTCTATCATTCAACGCCTCCAGTAGAGCTGGTTTTGGAGGGGCCCGAGGCACAATCTGTCTGAGTCTATCTGTCCCAGGCTCTGGGTGGGATCACTTTACATTGTTAAACTGATTTACTGAGCTGTCTCTAGTGCTCCGCTAATTGGAACGGGAAGGGCCTCTGTCCCAGACCTGTCTCTAGTATTTATCCATTAATCGAGACATTAAAACGACATTCGCTCTTTCTTAAAGAAAATGCGTGTTTTATAGAATGAGACACTCTAACCATTGCTGCTTACTGATTGGTAGAGAGCTGGCACCTCTCACGGGGCGCACACATTTTATAATCCCCAATATCCAGTGATTATTATCATCAGATCCCATCAAATACTCCAAAAATAGCACATTAGCAGTGATAGTATTTATTTTAGTAGTAATTGTAGTATTACTAATATTTTATTATTAATACTATCATTAATTATTTTATTGATATTATCTTAATATTACTATAAGAAGTATTTTATTACTAGTATTATGTATTTCATTATTTGTCGTGATATCATCATTAATGGACAGGAATTGTTTCCTGTATGATTACTGCCCATTAATAACCATTAACGACATTTATAAACAAAAGCAGATGGATAACCTAGTTTAAAATCTACAGGAAGATTGATAATTACACAAACGGTGATATTCAGTATATCTGGAAAATAAGGCAAATTGGCAGATTTATAATCTTTATCTATAAACGTTAATTATATACATTATATAACACAATCTGCTCTTACCATATACATTATATACATTACCGATATACATTATAGACATTACCGATATACATTATAGACATTACCGATATACATTATATACATTACCGATATACATTATATACATAACAGGGTTGATGTTCCAGGAGGGATAAGACAAATGGCAAATGATTTAGGTAAACTAGAAAAATGATCAGAGTTGTGGCAGCTGACATTAATTGTGGATAAGTGCAAGATAATGCATCTTGGACGTAAAAACCCAAGGGCAGAGTACAGAATATTTGATAGAGTCCTAACCTCAACATCTGAGGAAAGGGATTTAGGGGTGATTATTTCTGATGACTTAAAGGTAGGCAGACAATGTAATAGAGCAGCAGGAAATGCTAGCAGAATGCTTGGTTGTATAGGGAGAGGTATTGGCAGTAGAAAGAGAGAAGTGCTCATGCCATTGTACAGAACACTGGTGAGACCTCACTTGGAGTACTGTACACAGTACTGGAGACCGTATCTTCAGAAGGATATTGATACCTTAGAGAGAGTTCGGAGAAGGGCTACTAAACTGGTTCATGGATTGCAGGATAAAACTTACCAGGAAAGGTTAAAGGATCTTAACATGTATAGCTTGGAGGAAAGACGAGACGGGGGGATATGATAGAAACATATAAATACATCAAGGGAATCAACACAGTAAAGGAGGAGACTATATTTAAAAGAAGAAAAACTACCACAACAAGAGGACATAGTCTTAAATTAGAGGGACAAAGGTTTAAAAATAATATCAGGAAGTATTACTTTTCTGAGAGAGTAGTGGATGCATGGAATAGCCTTCCAGCTGTGAAGAGTTGTTTAAGCATGCGTGGGATAGGCATAAGGCTACCCTAGCTATAAGATAAGGCCAGGGATTAATGAAAGTATTTAGAAAATTGGGCAGACTAGATTGGCTGAACGGTTCTTATCTGCCGTCACATTCTACGTTTCTATTACCTACATACATTATATATAGATAACCGATATACTTTATTTAACACGATTCACAATTATTGTATACATTGCCAATATACATTGTATAACACAATCCGACCTTAATATATGCATTATATAACACAATCCGACCTTAATATATGCATTATATAACACAATCCGATCTTAGTATATACATTGTATAACAAAATCTGCCCTTACTATATACATTGTATAACACAATCCGCCCTTACTATATACATTATATAACACAATCCACCCTTACTATATACATTGTATAACACAATCCGCCCTTACTATATACATTATATAACACAATCCACCCTTACTATATACATTGTATAACACAATCCGCCCTTACTATATACATTATATAACACAATCCACCCTTACTATATACATCGTATAACACAATCCGCCCTTACTATATACATTATATAACACAATCCGCCCTTACTATATACATTGTATAACACAATCCGCCCTTACTATATACATTGTATAACACAATCCGCCCTTACTATATACATTGTATAACACAATCCGCCCTTACTATATACATTGTATAACACAATCCGCCCTTACTATATACATTGTATAACACAATCCGCCCTTACTATATACATTGTATAACACAATCCGCCCTTACTATATACATTGTATAACACAATCCGCCCTTACTATATACATTATATAACACAATCCGCCCTTACTATATACATTATATAACACAATCCGCCCTTACTATATACATTGTATAACACAATCCGCCCTTACTATATACATTATATAACACAATCCGCCCTTACTATATACATTGTATAACACAATCCGCCCTTACTATATACATTGTATAACACAATCCGCCCTTACTATATACATTGTATAACACAATCCGCCCTTACTATATACATTGTATAACACAATCCCCTCTTACTATATACATTGTATAACATGAACCGTCCTTAGTTTATACATTATATAACACAATCCGCCCTTACTATATACATTGTATAACACAATCCGCCCTTACTATATACATTATATAACACAATCCGCCCTTACTATATACATTGTATAACACAATCCACCCTTACTATATACATTGTATAAGACAATCCGCTCTTACTATATACATTGTATAACATGAACCGTCCTTAGTTTATACATTATATAACACAATCCCCTCTTACTATATACATTATCTAATACGATCTGCTGGTTGCTTTTATAGCTGGTGTTAACTCATTGGCAGGAGTGTCTGGCGACTGGTACGTGAGGGACCAAGTACATTTTCTAACTTGGAGGGTTTCATGGTGTTCCTGGCAGTGTAATCACTACAGGAGGGTGTAGTGGTTATGGTGCTTGGAGTGCTGCTTTGAACCAAACCCACCAAAGGTAACCCGAAAATTGTCCCTATATGCAATTACCTTTTAAGAGCTCTTTAGAGAACAGTGACCTCTTTAAAATGAAATTAGAATTGTACGATCTCCGAGCAGACTACAGGAATCATTCCTAATAATGCATACACTTTCATATAACCGGCTGTTTGGTAGTATACTCCCAGCTCACTATAAGACACCAATATCTATTAATCCGCTCCCATTGCACCATGGCCGAGCGGGGTTATGCACTTCTTAATCAAAACTTGTTAAATTGTCAGTATTCGGCCCAGGCCTGGGATTATAGCAAATCATAGCGCGCGGTAATAGCCACAAATTTCCATAATTGGAATCTTTGTCGGGCAGCTTATCCGCAGCTTTGGGAAAGTTTTGTGTCTGGATGCACCAATCACACGGTACACAGGAAGCTGGCCAGTCCAGTAATTACAGATATTGCTTAGAGTTTATGGAATTACACAGCAGCTTTATCCCCGCTGTATTGTCTGTGGGATTAAAACACACTTTGTATCCGCTGCCTGTGTGTCTCTGGAAGGTTTAAACCACTGAAAGATTTCATTGCTAACGAACTAAAGTGCTCGCTGGAGATTTGCCATATGGGCTGTGATGGTATAGCGATGCTAAAGGCTGCCATCAGATATCAGAGGGCAGTTTACAAAACAATTTTAAAAGGACCTGCTGACACACACTCCCAGGTATACACACAGATACAAACTCACAGACACACAATCCCGGCATTCACACAGATACAAACTCACAGACACACAATCCCAGCATTCACACAGATACAAACTCACAGACACACAATCCCAGGCATGCATACAGATACAAACTCACAGACACACAATCCCGGCATTCACACAGATACAAACTCACAGACACACAATCCCAGCATTCACACAGATACAAACTCACAGACACACAATCCCAGGCATGCATACAGATACAAACTCACAGACACACAATCCCGGCATTCACACAGATACAAACTCACAGACACACAATCCCGGCATTCACACAGATACAAACTCACAGACACACAATCCCGGCATTCACACAGATACAAACTCACAGACACACAATCTCGGCATGCACACAGATACAAACTCACAGACACACAATCCTGGCATGCACACAGATACAAACTCACAGACACACAATCCCAGGCATGGGCACAGATACAAACTAACAGACACACACTCCTGGCATGCACACAGATACAAACTCACAGACACACAATCCCAGCTTTCACACAGATACAAACTCACAGACACACAATCCCAGCATTCACACAGATACAAACTCACAGACACACAATCCCAGGCATGCATACATATACAAACTCACAGACACACAATCCCGGCATTCACACAGATACAAACTCACAGACACACAATCCCGGCATTCACACAGATACAAACTCACAGACACACAATCCCGGCATTCACACAGATACAAACTCACAGACACACAATCTCGGCATGCACACAGATACAAACTCACAGACACACAATCCTGGCATGCACACAGATACAAACTCACAGACACACAATCCCAGGCATGGGCACAGATACAAACTAACAGACACACACTCCTGGCATGCACACAGATACAAACTCACAGACACACACTCCTGGCATGCACACAGATACAAACTCACAGACACACACTCCCAGGCATGGACACAGATACAAACTCACAGACACACACTCCTGGCATGCACACAGATACAAACTCACAGACACACAATCCCAGGCATGGACACAGATACAAACTCACAGACCCATAAATCCTGGCATGCACACAGATACAAACACCCGTACACACAGATACAAACTCACAGACACACAATACCAGGCATGCACACAGATACAAACTCACAGACACACACTCCCAGGAATGCAGACAGATGCAAACTCACAGACACACTCACAGACATGCACACAGATACAGATTCACAGACAAACAATCCCAGGCATACACACAGATACAAACTCACAGACACACAATCCCAGACATGTACACAGATAAAAACTTGCAGACACAAGCTTCCAGGTATGCCTACAGAAACACACACTCTCAGGCTTGCACACATATACAAACTCATACACACACACTCCCAGCAGACACATGCAAACTCACAGACACACTCCTAGACATGCAGACAGATGCAAACTCACAGACACACACTTCTAGACATGCACACAGATACAAACTCACAGACACACACTACCAGGCATTCACACAGATACAAACTCACAGACACACAATTCCAGGCATGCACACAGATACAAGCACATACACGAACACACACACTCCGAAGAATTCAGATAGATGCAAGCTCACAGAAAAACACTCCTAGACATGCACACAGATAAAAACTCACAGACACAAAATGCCAGGCATGTACACACTTAAAAAAAAAACTTGCAGACACACACTTCCAGGTACGCAGTGGCGTACACACAATCCATGGAGCCCGGTGCGAAACTGATCCGTGGGCCCCCCATCCCCTCTCTCCCCCAATCCATGCCCCCCATCCCTCCTGAAACATACATACACACACGCACACAAACATACACACAGACAGACACACACACATACATACACCCCTCAACAGACACATACATACAGACAGACACACACATATATACACACAGACAGACACATACATACACACACATAGAGACACAGAGATAGACACATACAGAGAGACACATACAGAGATACAGACACATACATAGACACACACACATACATATGGGGCCCCATGGATTGTGTATACGCCACTGCATACATAGACACACACACATAAATACATAGACACACACACATACATACAGAGACACACACAAATACATACAGAGAGACACAGACACACATACATAGACACACACACATACATACGGGGCCCCATGGATTGTGTGTATGCCACTGCATACAGAGACACACACACATGCAGACACACAAATACATACAGAGAGACACAAATAAATACGGAGAGACACACGAATACATACAGACACACAAACAGAGAGACACACACATACAGAGAGACACAGACACATACAGAGACACACACACATACAGAGACACACACACACAGAGACACAGACACACATACAGAGACACAGACACACACACATATAGAAAATGTTTCCTACCTTGTGACTTTCCCTGGGGTCCAGTGGGGGCTCAGCCTGATGTGAGTCAGAGTTCCCACTCTGACTCCCTCCTCATCCTTCCTCCCGCGCGGGCTCTGATAGCTGGGAGGAGTGACGTGCAGTCACTTCCTCCCAGCAGTGATGTAATCACAGGGGGCACGGTCGCGCTGTTAAAGCGCCCAGCGCTGACCGGGCCCCCTGAAAATCCATATCCATCGGGTGGCACTGACAGCATGGGCCACCCGATGGACCCCTTAACATGCAGCCCGGGGCCGCAAAACGTGGCAACTGGAACCCGGTCGCAGGGGCCTGCAGGGCGGCCAAGCCCCCTGGAGTGCCGGACCCAGTCGCAGCTGCGACCCCTGCGACTGCGGTATGTACGCCGCTGCAGGTACGCCTACAGATAACAAAAACCTCACAAACACACACAGATACAAACTCACAGATACACAATACCAGGAATGCACACAGATACAAACTCACAGACACACATTACCAGGCATGCACACAGATACAAACTCACAGACACACATTACCAGGCATGCACACAGATACAAACTCACAAACACACAATCCCAGGCATGCACACAGATACAAACACATAAGAGACAAAGATCAAGTGCACACACAAAAAATAGTTTACATTTTACAAATACAAAAAGAGAAGTCCTGCGCTTAGTCCCATTACTGCTGGGCCAGCAGCAACGACTACAATACACATCAGCCCCAATATATAGTAAAAACCAAAGAAAAGAAAATGTTACTTGCGCTTTCTCCTTAATCCCTATGTATATTTAGACAAATGGAGGTCATTTAGTTGCTCCAATGGCCATTGGAGGGAATGCCCGCCTGCCAACGTCAAGGCAGACCCCCCTAAGCGGGTCCTAACACTGACCCTTCAGCCTGCTTCCTTGAGCTTCTGGCAAAGATATCTCTAATGAGACAGAAAGGGGTATTTTTTATATACACCCCTATACTTATTAACCCTTAATAGGGAACACATGGGATGGGCAGCAGCATTGTAACCAGGCTGTGTTATACAAAGTAAATACAAATACAAAAAGAGAAGTCCTGCGCTTAGTCCCATTACTGCTGGGCCAGCAGCAACGACTACAATACACATCAGCCCCAATATATAGTAAAAACCAAAGAAAAGAAAATGTTACTTGCACTTTCTCCTTAATCCCTATGTATATTTAGACAAATGGAGGTCATTTAGTTGCTCCAATGGCCATTGGAGGGAATGCCCGCCTGCTACTTAAAATCCCCTGTCTGAACAAATATGGGGATTTGGTTTACAGCACGTGGCTTTATTGTGTTAAGCCCATCACTACTTCACAGTACCCCAATATCGGTGGGTCCCACACTACTATTAACATGGAAGATCAACATGCTAGCTACAGTATTTACTGTTTAAACCCATAGTGGATGAGTGGGGTGCTCCGCCTAACAGGAATCTGGCCTGGTTTCCACATCTACATAGAAAAAAGAGGAATTGGGGGTACACCTGGAACATGCATTTCTCAGTAGTGGTGCTGCCAAAAAGACAAACAATTTATGCGAAATGCAGATTAGGGAACAGTGCACACACAAAAAATAAATAACTACAATTACAATATTTTTACCTACACACACACTCCCAGTCACGCACACAGATACAAACGCAGACACACATTCTAAGGTTCGCACACAGATGCAAACGCAGACACACATTCTCAGGCTCGCACACAGATTCAAACTTAGACACACTCTCAGGCACACACACAGAGACAAACTCAGACACACACTTCCAGGCACGCACACAGATACAAACGCAGACACACACTCTCAGGCTCGCACACAGACTCCAACTTAGACACACTCACAGGCACACGCACAGATACAAACTCGGACACACAGGCATGAACACAGGAACAAACTCAGACAAACACTACCAGTCATGCACACAGATACACACTCAGACACACACTCCGAGGCATGCACACAGAAACAAACTCAAACAAAAACAACCCAGGCACGCACACAGATACACACTCAGACACACACTCCCAGGCACGCACACAGATACACACTCAGACACACACTCCCAGGCACGCACACAGATACACACACTCTGTGCACGTGACATAGAATTGGCTGCCCCGAGCTGCTCCAACACTCAGTGACATAGAACCCGCTGTTGTAATCTGTGCTAACACTCATTATTCTGATTATTACTAACTCCTGACCTGACTGTACTGTAACATTACTGTCTAATACAAGATTTTTTTTTATTTATTTATTGTTAATTTGCACAAACAAGTATCTGACTACTGGTCACTGTGTTTCTTGTAGTCAGTGTATCTGACAACATTGATTGAAGACATGATGTCGTGTACAGACGTACAGCAAACACTGCCTGAACGACAAAAAGGATGAAATTAAAACGAATTACTGCAACAGCATTAAAAATAAACCTGTTCTGTAATCCAAGGTTTGCAGACGCAGTCCTCGAGGTATACCACCAGTAAATGATTTACGCAATGTACAATTCCGTTCAGAATCTGGACCACTAGTGCGAAGTTGTCATGGTTATAAATCTCACATTTAATAGTACTGATTTATGGTTCAATTTAATATATTTGAAAACACTTTTCAAATGATTTAATATTTTGAAATATATATATATTTTTTATATTTTAATATTTTGAAAAAATCATTTGAAAAGTTTACCCAAAAATATTAAATCAAGGCCATAATGAGTTATGTCATTACCAGGAGTGAGAGTAACTTGCGTCAATCCGCATCATCACTATCATACTATAATCAGATGATATTATGATTACATTGACTTTACATGCTTTTTGTTCAGCACATTCACAATATGTTTAGTTTGGTGGTAGTTTCGTGCACACGTTGTTCTCTCTAGTTTACATTTTTGTGCTCTCATCAATCTTTATCAGAAGTGAAATTGCTCCAAAAAGTGCATTTTATCCTTTTCCATCTCCCATTAGCAGCAGATAAAAAAAAAGTTATTTTTGTAGAAAGGATTTAATTTCAGTAAATCTGAAGACCGACACAGTTTGACATTGAGATGAATTATTTTCGTTGTAAGGCACCTTGTAATCACATGCTCGAGGCCTGCCAGCTCCTCTCAGTTGGGGAAACTCGGAGAATACTGAACCAAGAGAGATACAAGGACCCGATGTCACAGTAACACAGCCAGGAAGCTCGTGGAGACGGCAAGCAGAAAGGCAGCTAATCCCGTCACCCAGAATTCAATTCAGTAAAATTACCAGGTCTCTAGGTATAAGGGCCCAACGTATGAACGTATGCCACAGCGCTGGAGAAAGGGCTGAGGTCATAGTGTGTTTATCTGGACAGTTACATTTAAAAAAATATTAGGGCCCTGAACATAAGAGCTTGCAATCTAACTTGGTATGTTTGATTGGCTGCCTATAAAACAATTAGGAAACAAAACTGTGTTTATTTCTAAATGTATCAATAAGTAAGAAGGTTCAACGCTCACACATTGGCGCCTGCGCTGCATATAACAAGACTCCCGCCAGCACTCCAGCCATTAAAATCAATCTGATCATCATTTTGGCGTTTTATTACAGATACTCTACAAGGAACGTCCCATCTGGTTTCTGGCGTTAATATCATAATGGGAAAAACTTGCACTTGTTGTGCAAAGACAAAAATATAAGCTTGTGGTCAATAATAGCATTAGAGCGTGCGCGATGATTAACATTAACAAAATACAAAAACCATTCACAATCACAATCTATTACACACAGTATACACAGATTATAAATGCACAGTATACACACACCCGGTATACACACACAGGGCTCACAGTATACTCACACACAGTATACACAGATTATAAATGCACAGTATACTCACACAGGACTCACAGTATACGCACACAGGGTATACACAGATTATAAATGCACAGTATACACACAACACACACCCGGTATACACACACACAGGGCTCACAGTATACTCACACACAGTATACACAGATTATAAATGCACAGTATACACCCACCACACACCCGGTATATACACACACAGGACACACAGTATACACAGATTATAAATGCACAGTATACACACAACACACACCCGGTATATACACACAGTGACAGGACTCACAGTATACACAGATTATAAATGCACAGTATCCACACACACAACACACACCTGGTATACACACACAGTACACACATAGGATGCACAGTATACTTACACAGTACACACACATTATAAATGCCCAGTATACACACACCACACACAGACAGTATACATAGAGACTGCATACACAGTATAAACACAGACAATATATACGCACACAGGACGCACAGTATACTCACAAAAAGTATACTCACACTATAAATGCCCAGTATACACACAGACAGTATATACACACAGGGCACAAAGTATACTCACACAGTATACACATATCTTAAATCCACAGTACTGTATACACATATTATAAATGCTCAGTATGCACACAGACAGGATACACACAGACTGCACAGACAGTATACACACACAGGACTCACAGTATACTCACACACGGTACACACATATTGTAAATGCACAGTATACACGCATCACACACAGTACACTCACAGACAGTATACACACAGGACACACAGTACACACATTATAAAATGCACTGTATACACACATCACACAGAACACTCATAGACAGTATACATTCACATAGTATAAACAGGCAGTATACACACACATACAGCACACACAGACATTATACACCGACAGTATACACACACAGTACAAACACTGTATACACACAAAGCTTTGCTGCCTGCAGACAGTATACACACAGACAGTACGCGTGTACACAAAGCTTTGCTGCCTGCAGATAGTATACACACAATACACACAGTACACACAGACTGTACGCATGCACACAAAGGTTTTCTGCCTGCAGACAGTATACACACACAATAGACACAGTAAGCATGCACACGTAGCTTTGCCTGCAGACAGTAAGAGCAGAGCAGGTTTCTCTCCAATAATTCAATGTGTAGTGACTGTGACCTCCCCTGTCTCTCTCTATCTCTGTCTCTCTCTCTCTCTGCATTTATTTCTGTTTTAGGAATAGACTCTCCGGGTGCAGATCATTCCGAGAGCCAGCAGCCACTGACACCTTGAATCCCTTCACCCAACATGCATCTCTTCCCCTCTCAGTCTGTCTCTTCCCCTCTCCGTCTCTCTCTTCCCTTATCTGTCTCTTCCTCTCTGTGTCTGTCTCTTCCTCTCTCTATATTTCTCTTCCCCTTTCTGTGTGTCTCTTCCCCTCTGTTTATGTCTGTTCCTTTTTTTCTGTCTGTCTCTTCCTCTCATTCTGTCTGTCTTTTCCCATGTCTGTCTCTCTCTTCCTCTCTTTCTGTCAGCCTCTTCCTCTGTCTGTCTCTACCTCTGAGTCTCTCTCACACTCTCTCTCTCTTCCTCCCTGTCTTTAACACTCTCTATTTCCCGTTATCTCTCTTCTTTTTCTCTCTCACTACTTGTCTCTCTATTTCTCCCCACCCCCCTCCCCCCCATATCTATTGGGGTAGGAGAGGGGTACAGTGCTCGGTAGATAGGAATGGGGTGGGTATATAGAAATAATGCAGGGGAATATTTTGATGAGGTATTGGGGGGTTTATGAGAAACTCCCGCCAGAAAGGATAATCCTCGTTTCCTGGTTAAAAGAGGGTGTGAGTTCCCAAATAAACAACACGGGTTTCTCCCTCGTTCCCAGTTGTAATATGTATTTTATCACCTGATTGCCAATAATAGGAGAACATACTCCCTACTCATGTATGCTGTGGTATCTGGATGTGAATATAAAGTCATGCCGTGTGGCTACCCAGTGCCGCCATGCTAGATCTGAGAGCTGTGCGCTAATTACAGAGTTGGGAAGATCGGCGCGGCCATGGCTGTTAATGTAGAGTGATTTCACTGTAATTGACTGTTAATAGGGCTGGTTTACAGAGCTATCTGCTTGGCACGGACACACTGAAAGCTCAATCATTAGGGGGTGACAAGCCCTTCCCCCCCCAGCCAAATCTTCCATTTAATTAATATAACATTGGGCATTTTCAGTGATGGACGAGGAGACTGATGAAGGTATTTCAAGGACACATTATTCATTAGCCGACTTCATTAGCAGCGTTGGGATACGAGATGGAAGGGTAGGTGGGACCTGGGCAACTCCAAATCCCTCTCATAGTTATTCACTAAAGTGTGAAGTGTCTGGATTTCCAAGATAATACAGTTCGCAATACGTCTGTTTTGGCCTAAAAATGTGAAATTCATTCTGAATTCCTTACAATTTACACTTTTATAAATAACCGTAAGCCGCTAGGGCGATTTATCCGTTCGTTGCGGAGTGACCAATGGGATGCACCTGCTGGTACTGCTCCACGTTTAGTACATTGCAGCCATTTTCACCTCACTTTGATAAATCTCCATTCATTGTGTTGGCACAGCCCAAGGTCTCCTTACTAAACCCAAACCACGGCTTTGACCCCCGTCCTGCCTTTAGAAATCTCTGCTCGGGCAGTTCTGTCCGTCCTGTTAGTCTCGTTGCCTTTTTAGTCGTCAATTTGTGCCATCTCAACTGACAGGCTGCCATGCTATCAGATACTTTCCACCCCTACATTCGGGCCGCTCTGCCATGCTGTCAGATACCTTCCCCCCTACATTCGGGCCGCTCTGCCATGCTGTCGCATACTTTCCACCCCTTTATTCGGCCCGCGCTGCCATGCTGTCGGATACTTTCCACCCCTTTATTCGGGCCGCTCTGCCATGCTGTCGGATACTTTCCACCCCTTTATTCGGGCCACGCTGCCATGCTGTCGGATACTTTCCACCCCTTTATTCGGGCCGTGCTGCCATGCTGTCGGATACTTTCCACCCCTCCATTCAGGCTGCTCTGCCATGCTGTCGCATACTTTCCACCCCTCTATTCGGGCCGCGCTGCCATGCTGTCGGATACTTTCCACCCCTTTATTCGGGCCGCTCTGCCATGCTGTCGGATACTTTCCACCCCTTTATTCGGGCCGCTCTGCCATGCTGTCGGATACTTTCCACCCCTCTATTCGGGCCGCGCTGCCATGCTGTTGAATACTTTTCCCCCCCTCCATTCAGGCCGCGCTGCCATGCTGTCGGATACTTTCCACCCCTTTATTCGGGCCGCTCTGCCATGCTGTTGGATACTTTCCACCCCTCTATTCGGGCCGCGCTGCCATGCTGTCGGATACTTTCCACCCCTTTATTCAGGCCGCGCTGCCATGCTGTCGGATACTTTCCACCCCTTTATTCGGGCCGCTCTGCCATGCTGTTGGATACTTTCCACCCCTCTATTCGGGCCGCGCTGCCATGCTGTCGAATACTTTTCCCCCCTCCATTCGGGTTGCTCTGCCATGCTGTCGGATACTTTCCACCCCTTTATTCGGGCCGCGCTGCCATGCTGTCGGATACTTTCCACCCCTCTATTCGGGCCGCGCTGCCATGCTGTCGCATACTTTTCCCCCCCTCCATTCAGGCCGCTCTGCCATGCTGTCGGATACTTTCCACCCCTCCATTCGGCCACTCTGCCATCCTATCGAATACTTTACACCCCTCCATTCGGGCCACTCTGCCACGCTGTCGGATACTTTCCACCCCTCTATTCGGGCCGCTCTGCCACGCTGTCGGATACTTTCCACCCCTCCATTCAGACTCTGTCTGTGTTTAACCCCTTAAGGACCAAACTTCTGGAATAAAAGGGAATCATGACATGTCACACATGTCATGTGTCCTTAAGAGATTTTAAAGAGCTCTTCGGGTTACGTCCTAAAGCAGTATATTCTGAACTCTGTTTCCTATAATGCTCAGCCAGCCTTGCAATGCAGTAATAATACCCTAGTAACATAGTAACATCCAGGGTTTATTCACTAAAATTGGATTTATGTAAAATTAACAAAAAACATGACAAATGTTAGGTTATAATAGCTGAGCCAGAAAAATAGCTGAATTATAGATTTTCCAGATCTGGAGAGATTTTCCGTCAGTTGTCCACAATGACAGGTTTAGTGACTGATAACATGTTGGCCCTGTAATTCTGTAACCAGCATTCAGACTCTGGCTGATCCAATCCCCCTGTGCCGGAACCCCCAACCCCGTCATAGACTCCAACTCCCATTGAGATAGTCAACCACACAAAGAGTCACGTTACTTATTCCTCCGATTAACCCTTCAATCCAGAGCCTGCAGACACCATTCATTATTTGCAGATTGGAAAGGGTTAATGTTGATGTTGCTGCACTAGGTGAGTCCTTTGGGATCAATAATCTCCCTTTCTAATCTTACTGCGAGGGGGGGTGGGGGGTGGCGGGGGCATTCCGGATTAATTTTATAGAATTCTGACCCCATGTCAATCTTAGTCATGTTCGTCTGGATGGGATTTAATAACAGGACCCCCAGAACAGATTAATCCGGAATCACTGAGCAGATTCAGACATGAATTTAACATATTAATTCTGTAGATGGAGGGCGGCAGCTGGTTTCATTATGAATATTGCGGTTAATCTGTCCTCCCCGGCCATTAAATATATTAAAAGTGAGCAAAACACGAGTTACACGCCGTGTCCCGGGGAGGTCACAGGTCGTAACGCAAACTGATGGCAGCAACTCCATTTTAGCTCCTTCACCGTGTGTCCCTAGTCTGTATCTATGTGTGTATGAGTGGATTACAGAGCTCCATAGCATCACAGAGCTCCACAGTAATCTCACAGTAATATCCAGTGTAGGAGTAAATCACAGAGCTCCACAGCAATAAATATCACAGTAATACCCAGTGTGTAGGAGTAAATCACAGAGCTCCACAGCAATAAATCTCACAGTAATACCCAGTGTGTAGGAGTAAATCACAGAGCTCCACAGCGATAAAACTCAGTAATACCCAGTGTGTAGGAGTAAATCACAGAGCTCCACAGCGATAAAACTCACAGTAATACCCAGTGTAGGAGTAAATCACAGAGCTCCACAGCAATAAATCTCACAGTAATACCCAGTGTAGGAGTAAATCACAGAGCTCCACAGCAATAAATCTCACAGTAATACCCAGTGTGTAGGAGTAAATCACAGAGCTCCACAGCGATAAAACTCACAGTAATACCCAGTGTGTAGGAGTAAATCACAGAGCTCCACAGCAATACATCTCACAGTAATACCCAGTGTGTAGGAGTAAATCACAGAGCTCAACAGCAATAAATCTCACAGTAATACCCAGTGTAGGAGTAAATCACAGAGCTCCACAGCAATAAATCTCACAGTAATACCCAGTGTAGGAGTAAATCACAGAACTCCACAGCAATAAATCTCACAGTAATACCCAGTGTGTAGGAGTAAATCACAGAGCTCCACAGCAATAAATCTCACAGTAATACCCAGTGTGTAGGAGTAAATCACAGAGCTCCACAGCGATAAAACTCACAGTAATGTGCAGTATGCAGGGGTGTATCACAGAGCTCCACAGTAATTAAATTCACAGCAATGTGCAGTGCATCACAGAGCTCCAAAGTAATAAAACTCACAGTAATGTGCAGTGTATCGCAGAGCTCCACAGAAATAAAACTCACAGCAATGTGCAGTGTATCACAGAGCTCCACAGCGATAAAACTCACAGTAATGTCCAGTGTGTAAGGGTGTATCGCAGAGCTCTACTGCGATAAAACTCACAGTAATGTGCAATATACAGGGGTGTTTTACAGAGCTCCACAGTAATAAAACTCACAGCAATGTGCAGTGTATCACAGAGCTCCACAGTAATAAAACTCACAGTAATGTGAAGTGTATCGCAGAGCTCCACAGAAATAAAACTCACAGTAATGTGCAGTGTATCGCAGAGCTCCACAGTAATAAAACTCACAGTAATGTGCAGTGTATCGCAGAGCTCCACAGTAATAAAACTCACAGCAATGTGCAGTGTATCACAGAGCTCCACAATAATAAAACTCACTGCAATGTGCAGTGTATCACAGAGCTCGACAGTAATACAATTTACAGTAATGTGCAGTGTATCACAGAGCTCCATAGTAATAAAACTCACAGTAATGTACAGTGTGTAGGAGTGAATCACAGAGCTTCATAGACATAAAGCCAACAGCATTAAATTGCAATAGATCTGTTTATGATAATATGATGATGTCAGGAATATATTTGTTTAAATAAAACAACAATATAACTCCAAACAATAAAAAAAACTGTACACTGATCAGCCACAACATTAAAACCACGTGCCTAATATTATGTAGGCCCCCCTTCATGCTTCTCAAACAGCTCTGATGCGTCGAGGCTTAGACTCCACATGACCTCTGAGCATCCCACAGAAGCTCAATCGTTTTAAGATCTGCGGAATTTGGAGGCCAATACAACACCTTGAACTCTTTACCATGTTCCTCAAACCATTCCTGAACAATTGTTGCAGTGTGGCAGTGGGTGCACTATCCTGCTGCAAGAGGTCACTGCTATCAGGGAACACCATTGACATGAATGGGGTGTACGTGGACTGCAGCAATCTCTAGGTAGGTGGTACGTGTCACAGTAACATCCACATGAATGCCAGGACCCAAGGTTCCCAGCAGAATAACACTGCCCACGCCGGCCTGCCTTCTTCCCATAGTGCATCCTGGTCTATCTCTTCCCAGGTAAATGATGCGCACGCACCCAATCTAAAAGAAAGCATGATTTATCAGACCAGGCAACCTTCTTCCACCGCTCCATGGTCCTGTTCTGACTCTCACGTCCCCATTGAAGGCGATTTAAGCAATGGACAGGGGTTATCATGGGTTCTCCATCTGCAAACTGTTCTGACACCTTTCTATCATGGCTTGCATTAGGTTCATCAGAAATCTGAGCTACCGTAGCTCTTCTGTGTGACTGGCCCAGACGGGCTAGCCTTCACTCCCCACGTGTAACAATGAGCCTTGGACATCCGTGACCCTGATGCTGGTTCACCGGTTGTCTTTCCTTGCACCACTTGTGGTAGGCACCAAGCACTGAATACAGGGAACGCCCCACAAGCCATTTTGACCGTCCAGCCATCACTATTTGGTCCTTGTCAACGTCACTCAGATCTTTTCCTTTGCCCATTTTTCCTGCTTCCAACACATTAATTCCAAGAACAGACTGTTCACTTGCTGTTCACTTGCTGCCTAATATATCGCACCCCTTGACAGTCGCCATTGTAATGTCGGTGGTTTTAATGTTGTGGCTGATCAGTGTATCTGCAAAAGCAGAGAGTAATACTGAACGAGAGGGATCGGGTCACTATTATTAGATAATCATTATTTTTAGCAATTAATGATTATTAGATTGTGATATATTCCATATTATTACCAGTGAACAAATTATTACATTACTGTTATCAATATAAATGAAATACTGTGTATTTTACCAGTTATAATCGGTTTAATTATTGATTATGTTATTAATAAATAGTTATTGGGCTTGGTCCTTCCTGCTTTTGCCAATAACATGTTTATTGGTATATTTTAAGGTAATTTTCCATGATTTAGCAATGATCAGCCTTATATTGATATATCTGTTACTTTCTTTATTTCATTTTTATTGAAAAAGCTAACATTGTAATAGTTCTGACCTAGCCATAAAAGTGCAATGCTCTGCATGCTCTCATATGGTTCTGCACAGCGCTATGCTCTGCGGTTGGAATATTGGGTTCTGCATGGCATAATGCTCTGTGATTGGCATGTTGGGCTCTGCGCAGTGTAATGCTCTGCTGTTGTCACACCTGACTCTGCAATGCATAGTGCTCTGCAGTTTATACATTGAGCTCTGCATGGTGTAATGTTCTGCAGTTGGTATGTTGGATTCTGCATGGCATAATGCTCTGCAGTTTGCACGTTGGGTTCTGCATGGCTTAATGCTCTGCAGTTGGTAAGCTGGGCTCTGCATGGCGTGATGCTCTGCGGTTGGTACGCTTGGGCTCTGCATGGCTCCTTTTCAATAGATTTTCACTTTAATTATTAAACAATTACCTCCAGATTTTTTTATTTATTTTTTGATAACAGGAATTATAATATCCTAGCCCTGAATATACTGTAGGTCCTGCTCTGCCATGCTCAGTATTGCTCTGCACTATCCTGCAGCCCCCCTAGCACACGCACGGTTAAAGCTCTGCTTTGTTTTAGGGGAACAGATGGAAGATTCCTTTAAAAGCTCAACGTATGCAAATCTGCATAGAACGTGCGCGGGCTGTGTTTAATAAGGACCTGCGCCTCAGGCCATCTTCTAAATCCTCTCAGACTGAGCCGGCGCTGGGCTTTTATCAGTAACTCGCCTTGAGCGCAGTCACTGGACATCTGGGGGTCACTGACATCCCCCAATACACAGCGCCAAGGGATCGGGACAGCTCAGTGCGCCAAGGGAAAAGCTGAAATCTGCCCATTTCATCTTCTTTTCCCCCACACCCACAGCGGTCGATACGCGGATAAAACTTTCCATAACGCTAGCGTACAGCTACGCCTCAATCCTGCTCACTTTCTATGTTCCATGAACGACATAGAATACTATATTTGTTTCTTTTTCCTGACACCAGTTGTGTGGGATCATAAAATAACAGCATAAAACAAACTTCCGAAGTAAGACCGCCAAATTTGATTGGACAGAGATAATCCCACACCCCAGGGGATTCTGGGTAAAGAGCGATTCTCGTGCAAAGTGCTAAAAATCTGGCAGTTACCAGCAGCATTTCATTGGTTCCCATAGCAACTGCACCGAATTGCTGGTTTTATATAGAAACCATTAAAGCTTTGCCAGTTGACTTGGGCATTGAAATATTTTATGCAGTAGGACAGTGTGTGAATGTAACATTCATTAGGTGCATTAGGAGAATAAATTCATTAAGCATATGAATTCCCTCAGATAGCATATTAACGCTGCATACTAATGCCCACTGGAATGTGATACGTATCTGAGAAAACATGGCGGGCCTGGCACCCCTTGAGTACGTTGGCTTGGGCATCGTTCTGAGACACAAGAAATTGGGATATTTCAAATCTCAGAATTTTATTTAGTATTTTAATGTTTTCAGCTGCAGGAAATCTGATAAACTTTAAACTTTTTTTTTTTTTTTAACATGTTCCAAAAACCTATGATTAAAGAGTTTTGTGCAAAGCGAAGAAGGCGCAGTGTTTGGTACATTTCATTTTAAGCGACCTGTCAGTGCGTGCCGCGCAGCGCTGTGTGTGTGATGTCTAACGGCACGAGAGGAGCATTCTCTAATACGGGGTTAATTTAATAGGTAGGTAGGAGTTATTAACTAAGCAGCAATCCGACCACTTTCACACTTTAATCAAATGTGCAGCACAAGAAAAAATGTCATAAAACATCACCGCTTAGTGAATACACCCTTAACCCTTCTGTTTAAGCTGACACGTTGTGTAAATAAAGAGTTAAAGTAAAAGGTGTTCTGGAAAATATTTTGAGATTTTAGAGTCTCTTTCGAAGCTACCTGTCGATACTTTATTAAGGGTTAAGAGAGGCCTCTGCTGCTGCAGAACATCTTGTATATTAGAGCTGCCGATCAACTGTGCTGTGTAAGGGACTCCCAGTCTATTTCTATCTTCTCACCAGCCCCTGACTAACTAGTACTGGAAGGGTTAATAAAACATGAGAGGTATTCACCAAAGTGGGAGCTGTATCCAATCCACGAGGTCATTTTAGGACGTAAAAGCCAAGCTGGGAAAATGACCAGGCTGCAGAATTTTGTCCTAAACCTTCCAATTCCCAGGTCAATTCTCCGCAAGTCACAGTTTAGTAAATACATACTTGTGGTGTTAACCATTTCATTGCCATAGAATGCTATATAGCCTGCCACAGCGCAGTTTCCCCGCTGCTATGACAATACTTCCCGTAACTTCAGACGCCGGGCAGCAAGAGGATAGTTATTTTTTATTTAAACCTAATTTGAGTCTCTCGCTCTCCGAGGTACTTCTAATCAGCGCACAGCGCCTGAGGCAGAATCCTGATTGACAGCGCAACTTTACGACTTCTGAAAAGCAAATTGGATATTGACAGAACGCTATACAAAAGAAAAATGCTAAACGCGTATTATTTAGAAGCTATTAAGGGAAGCGCTGGGAGCATCTGTTATACATGTCTGCCAAAGCACCTGTCATCCAACACGCCGTCACACTACAAAGTGTCCCCACTGCAGCCACCCCCCGCCCCTCTCGTTCTTTTAAGCATTCGCTTTGTTAAAAAGTTATTAAAAATTGAATGTCATCTTAAAACAAACTTCGCAGATCAGTGAAGCCCCCCCACCTCTCCGCCTCGCTTTAATCTCTTCAAACATCATATTTTTTTCTTATAAGAAATGCGGTGCGGGGTCTTGGCACAGGCAACCAGTGTTTCTGGCAAGGACAGGGTTAAAGCTGCTTTAACCCCTTAGTGACCAAATGGCATGCCGTGTATGCTCTGACATTCATGGATTTCAAACCTTCCCTTGTACTTAAGAGGTTAAAAAGAACACAAAGTGTATCTCAGTGTGAGACAATCCAGCGATAAAACAATGAAATGGAAAGACAAAAACATAAGGAGACAGGGGAGGCAAAGGAACAAAAATCAGGGAGGTGGGGGGGAATAACAAGAGGAGGGGGGGAAATGATGGGGGAGGGTCAAATAACAAGAGAATGGGGGAAAGAGGTCGAGGGGGGAGATGATGGGGGAGGGCAAAATAACAAGAGGAGGAGGGAAAGAGGACGAGGGGGGGAGATAAAATAACAAGAGGAGGGGGAAATTTGGGAAAGGGAGATACAACAAGAGAAGGGGGATGATAAGACAAGAAGAGGGGAGAAAGATGGAAGGAAAACATGGTGAATTGAGTGAAAACAAAAGAGAGAGTTAGACACGGCTTATAGAGGGAATGGTGAAACTCGATGGATGGACAGACGGCACAGGGTCTGCATTTTGCCAGGGACGTTGTTGGATGGAGGGGGGGCTCACAGCTGGAGGCTGATTGGTGTCCTGAAAGGCCCTGGGTCTAATTTTGGCCCCATTTAATTCCCGCTTTCACTGTAAATACTGAAAGAGCAGTACCATCGCAGTTACATAATTAGCGCCACGTTAATGCACCTTATTAGGATTTAAACGGCACAGTGTCAGTATAACTGCTGGTTTTAATCCAGTGGATGCAGGGTTACATATTACATAGCTTTAGATTGTAAGCTTACGGGCAGGGTCCTCTACCCTTTGTATCGGTCTGTTTCCCAATTGTACAACGCTGCGGAATATGTTGGCGCTTTATAAGCAGTTCAGCAGTTCTGGAGCATTTTTGGAGGTATCGAGTCAGATCAGTGTCACAGGGCTGTTGTTGGGGACGCCTGCGGCGTTTAAATGTAGGAGGTGCCATGATGTCTAGTTGAGAGGAGAGGGTGGAATTGTAGAATGAGGTTGCAGAGCTAGGACAGGTGAGGTTTGAGATAGGTAAAAGGAGAGTTTGGAGGTTAGTGGAGAAGCTCTCTAGATCAAGACATTGGAGTTTTCTGTTATATTGATGTGCAGAGGGTGGTGTCACTTGGGCCATGGGTGTGCTGATTTGAAAAGTCAGCAGATGGTAGACATGTGCAATTTGTTTCGTTCCGAATGCAAATTTGGACAGATTTAGCAATTTCGTACATTCAGATGCTGTCTGTACCTGGACTTCCAGCATGCTGCTTTGGTAACCTGCACCTGGTCTCCCAGCCTATTAACCTGTAGCTGCTCACCTGGTCTCCCAGCCTATTAACCCATAGCTGCTCACCTGGTCTCCCAGCATAGACATTGCAGGTAGTTGGCCGGGGCCTTTCCTACCAATGGAACCCATTTTAGAATCCAGTTCAAAGGGTTAGGAATCTTTTTTCTGTAGACTATTCTGTATAGAAGGGATATTACTCAATTGGCATCAATGGTAGCAGCACTCCCTGACTCATCACATCACATGACTAGACCTCAGGAATGTGCTACAGGATCCAGGATAGAATTCTCTGACATGTCCCCTCTTGTGCAGTTTTGCATTCATTTGGCATATTTGGCTATCTCAGATACACACAGTGACATATACACACACATGCACCCACAGATGCACACACTGGCACATACGCACACTCAGATACACGCATTGACACATACACACAGTGTCATATACAAACACTGACACACTCAGAAACACACACAATGACATACACACACACATAGGCACATACAAACACACTGATATACACTAGCACATACTCACACACACTCAGATACACACAGTGACACATACACAAACCTTGACACACAGATACACACACTGACACACTCAGACACATATACTCTTTGACAGACACACATACACTGACAAACACACATACTCTTTTACAGACATACATAAAAACACATATGCACTCTCACTGACAAGCTCACATATATTCTCACTGAGAAAAACAAATACACACTCACACACTCACTGATAAGCACACATACACTCTCACTGACAAACACACATATACTCTTTGACAGACACACAAACACATACAAACTCCCTAACAGACACACATACGATTTATTATTTTCTTTACATTTTACTCCACCCAGCCCCACTACCTTTGGGAGTGCTGGCATGGAGTCTATGTCCCTGTGGTCCTGTGGGGCTGCTGGTCTGAGCTTCCATCCCTGGGGTCCAGTGGGGATGCTGGGCGGCTCGTGTGCGGTCCCTGAGGTCCAGTGGGGCTGCTGGTCTGAGCTTCCATCCCTGGGGTTCAGTGGGGATGCTGGGCTGCTGGTGTGCGGTCCAGTGGGGCTGCTGAGCAGCTGGCGTGTGTGTGGCGAGGGAGCAGTGATCTCCCTGCTCAGCTCCCTTGTGCGCCTCTTAGTGATGCCGGAGCGACGTCATATTCCGGCTCCAGCACCACTGCTGTGCGCGCAAGGGAGCTGAGCAGGGAGATCACTGCCCAATGCTCCCTCGCCGCCCACGGCCATTTCGTTTTTAGAAATTTTGGCGGAACCCCAGGGTTCCGCGGAACACCAATTGGGAAACACTGGGTTAAAGGAACACTCCAAGCACCATAACCACTATGGCGAGTGCTTGGAGTGATCCGTTAAAGACAAAAGACATGAATATATAAACAGGAAGCGGTGTGAATTAGGGATAACCACACACGAGAAGTATTTGGGAATTATTATAGACAACAAATTAAACAGCAATATGCAATGTCAATCTGCAGTTGCTAAGGCCAGTAAGGTTTTGTCATGTATAAATATGGGCATAAATTCTCGAGATGAAAATATAATTTTGCCTCTTTATAAATCGCTGGTAAGACCACACCTTGAATATGCTGTGCAATTTTGGGCACCTGTTCTAAAGAAAGATATCATGGCACTAGAAAAAGTGCAGAGACGAGCTACAAAATTGATAAAAGGAATAGAGCATTTTAGTTACGAAGAAAGGTTAAAAAATGTAAATCTGTTTAGTTTGGAAAAATGGCACCTGAGAGGGGATATGATAACTTTATACAAATATATTCGGGGCCAGTACAAACCTTTAGCTGAAAATCTAATCATAAACAGGGTTATACATAGGACACGAGGTCACACATTTAGGCTGGAAGAAAGGAGATTTCATCTAAGGCAAAGAAAAGGTTTTTTACAGTGAAAGGGTTAATGCTGTCTTGGACTCAATTCCCTCAATTCTGTATCTCTCGGTCACCACATCAATTGACGGGAGAAACTTGCTCAGCAAATAACAGACACACGAAAGGTGCATGACAAGTTCTCAATTTGTATTACTGTGAATCGGGCATTTATACAATTGTATTTACATGTGTCATGAGATATGCCATTCAGAATATAAGATTGACTACTTCCTTAAATATCACATGTTATTCTGGCAATAGATAGATAAGACCTTCTTTGAATATGTCTGGATCCGAGGCCAGACATCCTGAGTATTTAGCATTGTCTTACATCCTATAGAATTGTAAGTCTGTCACACTCAATCATATTAGATCGTCCTATACAATTGTATACTAAGCATAGTATCACATTGTCAGACATCCTAAAAGGAAAAATGTCATTGTCCAAGTTTTGCCACACTCAGCATATCTATGACGTACATCAAATTTAGCATACAAAGCAAAAAGTAGTTTAACGAGTCAGCAATAATGATAATACATCTTATAAAATGATATGAGAAATTAACTAATATTTCTTACATTTCCCCTCTTTGAGCAAAAATAAAATTTGCTCATGTTATTGATAAAAATCTTACCAGGACAGAGAAACCTCCACATGGTATTTTCAGGGGTGCTAGTCACTCCCTGCGGGACTTTAATTAATTTCTTCACCTCGATTCCCATGTGGTAATTCCTAAGGCCCAGTTTTAAAGATGGGTTGATACCCTCCAGTGGCAGAGAGGAGAATTTCCAATTGTTTCTGTTTTGCATTATGAATTAATTTCTGTATTCTCTTCCTCAATATACAAGTAAGGTGGCAGTTATATAAAATCATACACAATAAAATTAGGACTACAATAACAAGAGGATAGAAGAATGATTTCATTATCTGGGATCCAGTAGGGGACCAACCAGTGAAAGCGTCATACCATTGATGGGCTAAATCATTCTGAATTTATGAACTCACCTTAAGGAGTTCTCCTTTTAAGATATGTGTGGCTACCTATGTATGTAGGTGCCCACCAGGTTAAATTTCTGGCAAAGAGATCATAAACTGGTACTGGTAATGTGTTAAATTGACAAGCTAATTTAACATCCTTTGATATATGACATAGTGTAAAATAGCATGAGCATGAAAAATATGAAACATTACCAGTTAACCATTCATTGCATTTAGTGGATTGGGTTTTTTAGAAGTAACCATTCATTATCTGTGTGGTTAAGCATTCTTCTAATCTTCTCTAATTTAAGAATCATTAGTGGGTTTTCTAATGCCAATCCTTGTTGTTGCATCCATAAATACCTGATGGCACAAATACTCCAATTACTTAGACCTGTTGTGAATTTCATAGTTGCAACAGTTAAGTTATCTAAATAATTACACATAGATTTATCTAAATCCAATCCTGTAACCTGTGATTTAACAACAGTTGGAGCCCAGTTTGCAGTAGCATGGAAACCAGTCCCTATATGCATGCTGGCCATGTTTAACTTATTCTTGAGGGTCTCCATATCTATAACTATTTAGTATACCCATAGTGGTCCCAGCACCTCCTAACAGTGTGTCATACCATTCCGTTTTCTGCCTTTTGTTTGCTGTGTTACATAATGTTACAAAAAGGAGTAGTGATTTTTAATGACACACGTACAGCTTGTAGGAAGGCAGTTGTATTAACACATGTGGATGGAATAGGTGTGTGTGTGTGTGTCGTTCATAATGACTAACATTTGTCCCCTTCTCCAATTAATGGTACCAATTATATAATCATTATTAAAAGTAATAAGGCCTGTCTGTTTATATTGATATACAACCTTATTAATTTTCTTATAATATGTATCCCAAAACCTGTTTTTCTTCTTACCATCAGAACTTCTATTAAATAATGTGACACAGATATTAGTGTAATTAGCAACCTTAACTATGCACATTTCTGCGTTATAAAATCTAACAATATTCCGTGAACCTTCAAACAAACATAATGCATCGGTTTCATTAGCTATGGACACATTCCATATGGGTAACTGGTACTTATAAGGGTTACTATTTGTCCAATTCATCCAAATGCTTTCAGTGAATTAATGATTGCATATTACATGCTGATAGAAAGGTGGTGGAGAAAGGTTCTTGAGGGAGCGTGTGTGACGAAAGCTAGATGAGGGGCTAAGGCCTAATTGGGCTGGGGGTATTGAAGAATTGTTCATCGTATCAGAGTTCTTTTTCCAGAAACAAACAGGTTTCAAACTTGCCATTGACTTGTACTCATAATGGCATTCAAGGAATAATATCAGAGGGAGTATAACAACTCCAGAAAGCATAGCGCAAAACATAATCTTGGTCTCAGGTACGTATGATCCTCTCAATCTACGATACGGTGTAAAAGCCATGATGCTTCGCTAAGGGGAACTTCTTCTGTTTCCGAGCGAGGAGTGGTGTTGTCTTCCTTGGCTCCCCTCTTTGGACACAGCTTCACTCGGGATGCGTGAATCCAGATGTCATCGGAATCTGTGAGGACAGCGGTTCTGGGTACAGCAATCACAGTAGCAGGTGGTCCAAAAGGGTATCCTCCTTTGCTGGTTCTGTTCAGCTGACGGATATACACCTTGTAACCGGGCTGTTATGGATGAGTAGCTTCCTGTGAAGGTAAGGGAAAACTACGAAGAAACTTTGTCATACATACCATTCAATTTTATCAACAATTCCTGTACATATTCTTGTATTAGCTGTAAATACCCAGGCATTATAACAAGCGGTTCCCTGGCTCAGGGTGTGGGAAAAGGTCATCCCATCAAAATCTCAAATGGAGATAATTTAGTCACCTTGTGGGGATTCATTCTAATATCAGCTAAAATAGCTGGTAGATATCTAGTCCAATTTACCCATGTTCCTGGGTAAATTCTGGGCTTTTCCTTAATAGTCCTATTCATCCTTTCAACTACCCCTGTACACTGTGGATGATAAGGTATATGAAACTTCCAGGTAACTTGCAAGAATTTAGCAAGTTCCTTGGTAACCTTACTGGCAAAAACCGAGCCATTATGAGAGCCAATACTGCAGAGAGCCGCCATACCTGGGAATAATTTCAGCAACAATAATCTTCACTACAGTCCTAGCATCTTCCCTAGATGTCACAAAGGCCTCATGCCATCTACTAAACTGATCAACTATGACCAGTAAGTATTCTTACCAATTTTGGATACATGAATAAAATCAATCTGTAAGTGTGTAAAAAGAGCAGCTGGAGGGGGCAAATGTTCGTGCTGTGATTTGTGTGGAATATTAGGATGTGTTCTCATACATGGTTCACACTATCTTACAAAAGACTGTTTGTATGCCTATGCCTATTCTCCCCTCTTTAGAGAACAGATCATTCTGATCTTTCTCTAAACCTTGTTTAATCCAAAAACATAGCAGGAAACATTTCATAGTAAACATTATGGCTGCAACTTCCTTTTGCCACTTTGTCAGCCAAGGCATTTCCTCTGTAAATGTCATTACTAATTATGAGGCTTAGATGGTATAGACAGAGTCAGATGCAGAAATGAGAATAGCATGCAAAACAAACAGGACCAGAATTAACAATACTATAGATAATAGACAGATTCTGGGTATTAAGAAAAAGAATCTCATAACCACTTAAGCGCTGGGCTGTCATGTGTTGTGTAGTGAGATTTGTTATCAGCTGAGTGACCTGGTGACTGGTATGGAGTATTGTAGGATGCCTTAGTGTGATAGTAGTAGCAGTTTCAACAGCCATTGCACATGCTGTCAATGCTCTGAGACACGCCGGCATACCCTGTGCTCAAGCTACCTTGGAAAAGAATGCTATGGGACGCATACCGCCTCCTTGCTCTTATGCACAGACCGCGGCCATGGTTTTACAGTTTGTCCCGAGAATACAAATAAAATGATTTACAATAGACAGGTAGTCCTAAAGCCGGGGCTTGTACAATAGCAACCTTGAGGGCAATATATGCAGCTATCATGTCTGGTGACCAACAGACATTTTCAGGGCTGTCAGAACGTACAGCCTGCCTTAGGATTGAGTCATAATGGGAGCATTCAAGGATCCACTGGCAGCAGTAATTAATCATGCCGAGGAAGGTGAGCAACTCCTTCCGAGTAGTGGGTGTAGGAATCCTCTGAATGACCTCAATATGTTTTGGACTCAATTGTCTGGTGCCTGAAGCCAGAACAAAACCTAAGTAATCAACCTTTGATTTACACAATTGCATTTTGTGTTTAACAACCTTGTGACCCACAGTTGCTGACAGTATCCACAGTGCTTGCCTCATAGCTAGGGCTACATAATAAAAATCATCAAAATATTGCAAAAGGACGGAACCAAGACCGGGGTCCATGTTTTTTAGAGTATGTTGGAGTACCAACGAATAAACAGCTGGGGAATCCACATAGCCTTGGGTAAGCGTGTCCAGGTAAACTGACAGCCTTCAAAACTTAAAATAAAAACCATAAGTAGCTGTGTCTCTTGATCAATAGGTATAGAAAAAATGCATTACTTAAATCAATGACAGTGAAGCAAGTGGCATCATGTGAAATGGCTGTAATGAGGGATGTCACATCAGGGACAATGGGTGCAATGGGCACAATTAAACCATTCAGGGCTCTAAAGTCCTGAACTAAGCGATATGCTGGCCAGTGGTGTTGGGAGTGGGCCTGGTGTTATTCTTATCTACCGGGCATATTTTGAGAATTGTGGGGTTGTTGGGGTATCTGGGGTTTCCTGGGGTGAGGACACTCATTCCTCCAGTGGCCATACTGGCCACAGTTAAAACAAGTGTTCCTGTCTATTCCTCCTTGGTTACCCCTGCCACTATAACCCTGATTTCCCTGTCTCCATCCCCTTGCCCCTCTTTGACCACCCCATCCACGGGCGTTATGTGCTCCATCCCATGTTCGCTCTCAGCCTGTGTAGGTGGACAGTGTTGCAATCCCTGAGCATAATAAGCAACCTTACTTCCTAAAAACCTTTTCTTAAGTCAAAACAACCTGCATTTTCCTTTTCTATAACCTTGGTAAGAAAATCTTAGCCACCCAAATTGGCCCAGTCTGAAATCAATTATTTCACAAGCAAAGAATACTGTGGCAACATATTACCAAGGCATGACTGCATTTTAAGGAGATCCATATCATCTCCAGACTTCAAACCTGCCTCATCCTTCCAACACAAATCATATTACCAATCTCTTCCTTCGCATCTTGCTTATATGCCAAAACAGTGAATATAGACTGCTTATTCTTCCAACATTTCAACTTCCACCTCATTCCACATTTTAGCACATCCTGCTGGAGTACTAAGCTCATAAACAACAATTAATTTCAAACCATATAACAGTATCTTTGTAGAAACACATAATGGGTACCCAGCAGATATGCCAATACAGAAATCACATTTATGGGCACGCAACTACACACTCTGTCTCCCTCCTAGGAAACACGGATAGACACAATATAAAATCAATCTTAAACTAATATCTCAAAATCTCCATTCCCATATAGCTATAACAGACCACAACTCTAACTATACTCAGCCAAAACGCTAGTATTCAACAGCTAGTAAAACAGTTATTTGCTAGATTATTTAGCTGGCATTCTTATCAGTATCACTAGACTGTAACAAACTGATTCACATATCATTTTAAAACAATACAGCAACATATAAATTAAACCACTTTCCAGTTAAACTTCACACTGCACACATTATCACAATCACCATTTACACAGAATAAACAGTTAACAGCTGTAATCACAACATATTTTTATGGTATACCAATATTAGATTAGATTAATTTTAGGGATTCTTATGTATACATTTTCTTAATTAACTTCATTACTTTACTCTACTATAGTATTGTATATAAAGAAAGGATCCATTTATATAGCGCGCTCATAACTCAACTATTTGTATAAAACTTCCATTAACTAATCTGAGATGCTTCTGCATCAACTTAAATCTTATAGAAATTGAACAAACATCTGGATCAGATTACACAGACATGGTTTCACCAGAATCTTTCAGAACTCTCAGAGACTTAAAAAAAAATTATTCTATACCATGTTTAAAAGGCATGGCAAACCTTAGACCGGTCAGTCTCCAAGAGCCTTAGTACAACAGGTAGAAACCTTTGTCAATGATCTCTGATCCAGGCTATATACCACAATTTAAAATAACACATAATGTGAGACATAGAAGACACAAGCAGTAGTTATTGTACTGGATCATCTAAGGCATCTGTAGCAATAAAAAGGTTAGCTTACAGCACAAAATAAAGCATGTGTTGGACCGCTGAAAATTTAAAATGTTACTCTGTTATTTTCAAACAAAAATCATATTTAGTATGGATCCTTTGCAACAAACACACAGGGCAGGGAAGATGTGCTGATTGGTGTTCTATACAATTAATCCCATATGGGGAATTAACTTTCAAATACTAATGAAGTGTCTCTTTTTTGTCTCGGTATAAAATATACTGAGCTCATCATTTAAACAATTTAACACTTTTACACGTATCCCACTCTCATAGAAAGTGTAGTGGGCTTATGGTATTTAAAGCAACAATCATACCAGGCACACAGATCCCATGTGAAATAACTTACAATAACTTGCAATATAAGTTTATACTTCTATGCGACAGAAAGAATAAAGCAAAAAGATTTAAGTAGGTCTATCAGGTACAACCTGTGAGTCATTTCTTTTCTAATACACAGTACTGCTATCTTGCAAAAAGATAAGTCCTGCGCTCACTCCCATCACTACTGGGCAGCAGCAAGGACTACAATACACATCAGCCCCAATATATCATAAAAACCAAAGAAAAACAAGTTACCTGCGTTCTCTCCTTAATCCCTATGTATTTTAAAAACCTCCATTTGTTTAAAAGTACTGCTATCTTATATATACACATATATATATATACACATCTATACATATACATACATACACATATACATGTACACATATTGGTCACTCAGGACCTGAACTCACATTTCCCATACTGTTGACTCAGAGTGGGGACACTACTAACTTACCAAAGTGTGTCCCCAATATAGACAAACAATCACCCACAAAGAACACTTAAGACAAACAAAGGTGACCGGGAGAAAGAGAAGTTTGGGTTATACTTATAGATCTATAAACCGTGCTCCTCAGAACACCTATAGTCTTAATAAACCGGAGACCTCTTATGGTCTCAAAAACCTGTATCTACCTGAGATACCCTGTATCTATCTTAGATACTAACCTGGGTTACCAAGAACCCTATATATTTAGACCAAATGTCTAATAAACCGGAGACCTCTTATAGTCTCAATATAAACTGGAGACCTCTCATGGTCTCAATATAACTAGAGTCCTTACACCTTTCCTACTGGATACAGTCTTACTAAACCAAAGGGAATCATAGACAATCAGTGTCAATTAAGACACAAAAAGGCTACTTACCCAATGGTTTTGCTGTTTGCTGATCCCACTTCTAGACACCAAGCTGAAAGGGTTAATGCTGTCTTGGACTCAATTCCCTCAATTCTGTATCTCTCGGTCACCACATCAATTGACGGGAGAAACTTGCTCAGCAAATAACAGACACACGAAAGGTGCATGACAAGTTCTCAATTTGTATTACTGTGAATCGGGCATTTATACAATTGTATTTACATGTGTCATGAGATATGCCATTCAGAATATAAGATTGACTACTTCCTTAAATATCACATGTTATTCTGGCAATAGATAGATAAGACCTTCTTTGAATATGTCTGGATCCGAGGCCAGACATCCTGAGTATTTAGCATTGTCTTACATCCTATAGAATTGTAAGTCTGTCACACTCAATCATATTAGATCGTCCTATACAATTGTATACTAAGCATAGTATCACATTGTCAGACATCCTAAAAGGAAAAATGTCATTGTCCAAGTTTTGCCACACTCAGCATATCTATGACGTACATCAAATTTAGCATACAAAGCAAAAAGTAGTTTAACGAGTCAGCAATAATGATAATACATCTTATAAAATGATATGAGAAATTAACTAATATTTCTTACATACAGTAAGAGCAATAAGGATATGGAATTCTCTGCCTGAAGAGGTGGTTTTGTCAGAGTCTATACAGATGTTTAAACTGCAATTGGAGGGGCGTGGCCGAACCGTCGATGAACACGGACGTGTTTCATTAGTGCTCCGCACTCATCGCGCCCTAAAGCCCACTAAAGCGACCTAAATATTCGCAAATTACCCCAAAACGGGTCCCCAGACATGGAGAGGAGGCGTACAAACAAGCTGGGGAAAAAAACAGCAGAATCCGGAGCCTCCGTCCTCGACCACTTCGCCATGCAACGGCCTGGTCGAACAGGGAGCCAAGATGGCGACGGAGGATCTCCGCACACCCCGACCCAGGCCGATACTGAGGCACCGACCGCTGATCAGGAAACTGTCCTGGCCAAACTGGCTGAAGTCAGGGCCTTCCTGGCAGGGGAAATAGCCAGGTCCACGGCTGTGCTCCAGGCAGATATCGGAGCCTTGGGGGAACGCACTGCAGCCCTGGAGGACCGCATGGATACCACCGCTCGAGCCCACAACGATGTTGTTGAACGGGTGAATCAGATGGCGGCCCGCATGGTGGATACTGACCTGGCACTGGAGGACATGGCGAATAGGTCCCGGAGGAACAACCTCCGCCTTAGGGGGCTCCCTGAGGTGCGGGACGAAAATCTGCGGGAGACACTGCTTACTCTCCTGCGGCCTCTCCTCCCTGACCTCCCTGAAGAACAGTGGCACATTGAGCGGGTGCACAGAGCCCTGCGAGCCCAGAGGGCGGATAACAACACCCCGCGGGACGTCATTGTCCGCTTCCTTTACTTCGGCACCAAAGAGGCCCTCATGAGAAGGAGCCGAGATGGGCCCATCCGGCACGAGGGGGTAGCTGTCTCCCTATACCATGATCTGGCGCCCACGACACTGCAGCGCAGGAGGGAGTGGCGGCCGATCACTGAGGCCTTGCGAGGAGCAGGCCTGAAGTATGCCTGGGGCTTCCCTTTCAAGCTGCAGGTGTTCAAGGGTGACCGGGCGCACGTTCTATCACCTGGCGGCGATCCCCAGCGTTTCCTGCGGAGCCTTGGAGTTCAGCCGCCCTCGGAGATCCCAGACGTCTCCCTGTACATTGATGACCTCCCTCAGCTGCCAAACGACTGGAGTGCCGCCGGAGCCAGGAGCCATCGCTGAAGGTCACAGGGTAGTGTATGTGCCTTCCCCACACCATACCCGGGGGACCCCTGCCCTTCTGCCCTGTCCCCGGAGGGGTACCTTTTTTTTGCCTTCCCCCTTGGGGAGGGGGGTTGCCGGGGGAGGGTGTCCACACGGGTCGGGGAGGCTGTCGTCTTCCCTTTTGGGTGGGGGTACGGGTCATGGAGCTAGGGCCCATGCTGGGCGTTTTTAAAGCCCTGGCCGGGTCCAGATCAGCGGTGCCTGTCTCGCCCCCCCCCTGATGCCTCAGTTTTATTGCTTTCCCTGCGGGACTCCTCTGCAGAACCTCTTGCTACCCCCGGTTTGCCAGTTTCCCCTTAATTACTGTATGCCACTTCTGCCACGGAAGGAAGCTTTATTTCTGGGGGAGCCCGGATGCCCCCCGCTTGGTTTAGGGGGGCTCGAGGCTGGGTGTCAGTATGTGGGGGCTTTTTCCGTGGGCTTGGGACTCCGACCCGAAGTCATCGGCCTCCTGGGCATCTGGTTCCTGCCTTACCTGTCCCTAAGTGAACTTACACCAGGACGGAACTGTAATTATCACGTTTATTGCAATCAGCCTGTACTTGTAATGCTATGCCTCTTGTATTGTTTGGATCGATGTACCCCCTCCCTCATCCCCTCATCCCCTCCCCCCCCTCCCCCTCCCCTCCCCTCCCCCCTCCCCTCCCCCCTCCCCCCCCCTCCCCTCCCCCCCCTCCCCCCTCCCCCCTCCCCCCCCCCTCCCCTCCCCCCCCCTCCCCCCTCCCCTCCCCCCTCCCCCCCCCCCTCCCCTCCCCCCCCTCCCCCCCCCCTCCCCTCCCCCCCCTCCCCCCCCCTCCCCTCCCCCCCCTCCCCTCCCCCCCCTCCCCTCCCCCCCTCCCCTCCCCCCCTCCCCTCCCCCCTCCCCTCCCCCCTCCCCCCCTCCCCCCTCCCCCCTCCCTCCCCTCCCCTCCCCCCTCCCCTCTCCCCTCCCCTCTCCCCTCCCCTCTCCCCTCTCCCCTCCCCTCCCCCCCCCTCCCCTCCCCCCTCCCCTCCCCCCCTCCCCTCCCCCCCTCCCCTCCCCCTCCCCCCCTCCCGTCCCCTCCCCCCCTCCATCCCGTCCCCCCCTCCCCCCCCTCCCCTCCCCCTCCCCCCCCTCCCGTCCCCTCCCCCCCTCCATCCCGTCCCCCCCTCCCCCCCCTCCCTCCCGTCCCCCCCTCCCCCTCCCCCCCTCCCATTTAAAAAAAATAAAAATAAAAAATAGAGTGTACAGGTAGTTGGACTTTAGTTTTTGACAAAGTTGTGACATGATTATTTATATAAAAAAAAAAAAAAATGATGAAAATAATTACAATCTGTTGAAAACGCCAAGCACAGTATATATACTTAGATGTTTAACTCAGCAAATAAGCTTAAAGACAAAAAAAAAAAAAAAAAAAAAAAACAAACAGGGGGGGGGGGGGAGGGGGGACTATTGGCTCAATTGGGACAAATTGCCGAGACCTTAAGTCCATACGTGTCACACCGCCACTGTGTACCCCTCCGCCCCTATGTTACGGGTAAAACAATCTTTTGGTTAACTTAAAAAAAAAAAAAAAAAAAAAAAAAAAGATATATGTAAATACTTGAAGGGAACAGATATGATTAGTATGCGGGTATTTCTATGAGGGCATTAAGATGTCCGATGTTTATGATTTTTGTACATGGCTTTTCATATAGTTTAGCATTATACCTAGGTTAGGGCTTCGCCTCCTTACAGGGATTGAGGGATGTCACCTGGACCCCCTGACTTACAACTTACGACCTGACAGTTTCATTGGTACCGGCCTGAATATAGCCACATTGTATCGGTTAAGACACGGCCGGCTTTCCCCCCGGCTGCTGGGCCCAGTGCCTTATTGCATTATTAATCGTACCTACACTATATGCTCTGTACACACGTTTTTGACACATAGGTTTAGCACTGTCTTATACTCATTTTTATTGGGGTTCACATTTGCGACTCTACATATAACCAGCGGTGGGCCCCCTATACATGTGGCTCCGCCGTGGACGCTGCGAGAAGGTGGACGGATGGGGGAACGTAGGGGATCTCCCCTCGGGAGATACATTCAGACCCCGGACCCAGGCCCGCTCATACGGTCTGACCCGCCCTGACTTAGCTCAGACCCCAGACGGGGGCTACCGCCCCGTAGGCTCAACAGATGAGACATAGACAGATGACTGATCAGGGTACCACAGTGGCAACTTTTCAGGTCTCAAATGGTTCATTACCCGGAGGAGGCTCTACGTCTGCCCATTTAGGTCCATATAGGTCTTAGCGGGCGCGATTCGAGTGGGAGCACAGGGACCCTTGCTCCCTTATCGCGTTGATCGTGGTGAGGGATGAGGGAACACGCTACCCACAAATCACTGGCTACTGGTGAGATCAGTGCTTCTCTACATCCAATTGGGTTTGGATGCCTTGGTTCTTCTTTCCCTTTTTCTCTTTCCTTTTTCTCTTTCTTTCTTCTCTCTTCAAGAGGTGCGGAGCTGGGGGGTGGGGGGGGTGGGGGGGCCTCGGTGGGGTCGTGGGACCCGGGGGGGGGGGAGTAGAGACCCGTATGTCCCGGTCTACAGAAGCGGGGGGACCATGAAACAAGATGACACTTAAAATCTCTACTTTGAATGTCAAGGGTCTCAACGCCCCCAGGAAGCGTCGCCTATTGTTTAGGGAACTCAAGAGGCTGCATACTGATATAGCATTTATACAGGAAACACACCTTCCTAAGCAGGCCAAGTTTGGCCTGAGGGACCATGCCTTCAAGGGTTCTTATGAAGCCAGGTCTCTCCGTAAACGCAATGGAGTGGCCATCCTGGTCAAATCCAGTTGCCCCTTCAGGAAAACGGCCCAAGAGTCGGACCCAGAGGGGCGGTACATTATAGTCTCGGGCATACTGCACTCACATACGATCCACCTCATCAACGTGTATGCCCCTAATCAACCAGACCCCGCCTACTGGCGGAACCTCCGGGAGAGAATTGCGACATTGCCCCATGGTATGGTTTATGTCGGCGGGGACTTCAATGCCGCACCGAACCCGGCAGTAGACAGGAGCACTAAGGACGGGACCCCGAGGTCCCAGGGCCGAGGGGGCCAGGATCGGTTGCTTAACCGGTTTCTGACGGACTCTGGCCTGGTGGATGTCTGGCGCGCCCACCATCCGGGGGATAAGGAGTACACGTACTATTCGGCACCGCATGGTACGTATTCACGGATCGATCTCTTTTTCGCCAATGCAACAGGGATGCCCAGGATAGTCGACTCGAGAATCGGTAACATCTCGTGGTCCGACCATGCCGATGTGACCATTACTTTGGGCAGCCTTTGCGTGGCCTCTCCATGGAATTGGAGGTTGAACACTTCCTTGCTACAGGATCCCGTTTTGAGGGAACAGATCCGTCGAGACATCCATGAATACTTTGACATGAACGATACCCCAGACGTCTCCGCGAGCACGATCTGGGCAGCCCACAAAGCTGTCATCAGGGGCTCCCTCATAAAGCTGGCTACTAGACGTAAGAAACTGAAACATCTTCAATTGGAAACTCTACTGGAACGACTGAGGACCCTTGAACTGAAACACCAAACGGCCCCAGATACGGTGACACTCGAACGATTGGAGGGCGTCAGGAGGGACATCCGGACCTTGTTGCTAGACGATGCAGCGCGCTCCATGGTATGGTCGCGGCGGTCCTTTTACGAGAAATCCAACAAAATGGACTCGCTCCTTGCCAGGACTCTGCGACCCAGACAGGAACATTCTCATATAACAGCCATAAGACACCCAGACGGATCGACCAAAACGAGACCCGATGAGATCGCTAAGGTGTTTGAAAACTTCTATAAACAATTATACAACCATACGCCGGACCAGCAGACGAGTGAGGTAGGTGAGGAAGAGATCATACTTGAATACCTTAATAAACTTGGGATGACCAAACTTAAGGGGGAAGCCGCGGTTGCCCTCGCGGCGGATATCTCCGAGGAGGAGGTAAGTAAAGCCATTTCTAACTTAAAAAGCAATAAGGCACCGGGACCTGATGGTTTCGAGGGCTCTTATTATAAAATATTTAGGGAAGAATTAGTGCCTCCACTGACCAGGCTCTTTACCGACCTCCGGCAGGGGGGTCGGCTGGATCCAACAATGGCCCTAGCTACAATGGTACTGATACCCAAACCCGATAAGGACCCGCTCGCACCTGAAAACTACCGGCCTATCTCGCTGATCAACCATGATCTTAAGATCTTGGCGAAAATACAAGCAGATAGACTAAACCCGTTACTGACCTCTCTGGTGCATGCCGATCAGGTTGGCTTTATTCAGGATAGACAGCTGTTTGAGAACACTCGGAGGAATATAGGCTTGATCTGGCAACAAGTGACATCGAAAGTACCGACGCTGGTGGTAGCTATCGACGCAGAAAAGGCTTTCGACAGGGTGCGGTGGCAATTTCTATTTACGGTACTGAAACACCTGGGGTTCCCGGATGAATTCATAACAACCACAAAGGCCATGTACCACAACGTTCAGGCACAAGTGCGGATCACGGGAGCCCCTATGACGCCGTTTCGGCTATTTAACGGTACTAGACAGGGCTGCCCACTCTCCCCCCTCTTATTTGTACTGGCCCTGGAACCTTTGCTCCAAGCCATAAGGCATCACCCAAACATACGTGGAGCACGGGTGGGGGATAGTGAGTTCACCGTATCGGCATACGCCGATGATATCCTCCTTACCGTTACTAACCCCCTGGACTCCATGGCCGCTCTACAAGGAGTTATAAGAGAGTATGGCGCGATGTCGGGTTATAAGGCCAACATGAGCAAGACCAGCGCAATGCCGATCCATTTGTCCGATGCCACCGTTCACCGCGTTCAAGAGACCTATGGCCTCAAAATAGAAAGAGATGCCCTGAAATACTTGGGTATACAACTTACGGCCGACCCTCTGCGCCTATACTCTGCTAATTACGACCCCGTGATTCGCACTCTGACCGGAGACCTGGAGAAGTGGACGGACAAGCCCATCTCCTGGATCGGACGGATTAACTCGGTTAAAATGAACGTCCTCCCGCGCATCCTGTTCTTATTCCAAGCCTTGCCGATCCGAGTTACGAAAACCCAACTGATACCATTACAAAGATCAATCAGCGCATTTATATGGCAGAATAGGAGACATAGGATATCCTGCCAAGTCCTCTACAGACGTAGGGATAGAGGGGGCCTGGGCCTACCAAACGTCTACTTCTACTACCTGGCAGCCCAGTTGACTCAGGTTGCGATGTGGCACTCGCCGACAGGGGAGAGGAGATGGGTGGAGATGGAGTCCAGGATGATGGGGAGCGACGTCCCCCACTTTACTATGTGGGTCCCGAAGGAATACAGGCCTCTGACACGGGCATTCTGCCCGTCCATCCAGGACTCGCTCCGCATTTGGGACGAGACTAATTGCAAATACGGTCTGTCCTCTTCCCCCTCCCCCTTGACCCCGATCCTCCGTAACAGGGAATTTCCACCGGGAATGGCTCCTGGAGATTTTAGGAATCTGGAGGGACTAGGGTTAAGGCGGATTCACCAACTTTACCGCCACGGACAGATAATCCTGTTTGACGACCTTAGACGGGACTCCCACTTAACACCATCAGACTTCTTTCGCTACCTTCAGATTCGAGACTTCGCCAAAAAACCCCATATAAAGGGAGCTGCGCAAACAGGGATGACATTCTATGAAAAGCTGTGCCGAGAAGGATCCGTCCCTAAGGGTATGATCACACTCTTGTACGCCCACCTTAGCTCGGAGAACAAAGAATGGGGACGTCTGACCTACGCCGACCAGTGGGAGGCAGATCTGGGAGAGGTTCTGGAGGGGGTGGAATGGCAGGACATATGGGAGGCTAATAAGAACTCCTCCGTCTGCGTCACTCTCCAAGAACAATCATGGAAGACTATGTTCCGTTGGTATACCACCCCTGTCAAACTATATAAGATGCACAAACTGGATACCGATGATTGCTGGAGGGGATGTGGTAACCAAGGTACATACCTCCACATGTGGTGGGATTGTCCAAAACTACGTAGCTTCTGGAAGGCAGTAGAGGACTTACTGACTCAGACCTTCCACAAACCCCTACTACTGGATCCATGGGTGTACTTACTGAATAGACCCATTGACGGGTGGACCAAACGGGAGCAGACATTGGTACATAAACTAACCCTCGGGGCTAGACGTACTATCGCGACAGCATGGCTCTCCCCGGAAGGTCCAGAGATCTCAGGCGTGATCTCACGGATCCGAGACTGCCGACTGATGGACGACCTGACGGCACGGGTGAAGGGTACGACAGAGAAGTTCATAAAACTCTGGGAGCCCTGGGATAATAGCGTAGCAGGATCTGCGTAAACGGATTATGATCACCAGGAGGATGGGGCATGGGGGTTCTCGGGCTCTCCCACTGCCGGTAGCGTGGCGCCCCTGGTTGGTTGCCCCGCACTCGCTGCGTCCCGGTTCCAGCACCTCACCTCTTTTTCTCTTCTCTTCTTCTGATCTTTTATTTCTCTCTCTCCTATAACCACCCCGGATTTCTCATCATCGGGTTTCGGGGGTAGGCTTTCTCTTTTTATTGAAGGTCTCATCCTTCTTGGTTCCTCACTTTGCCTGTATACCCAACATCTCCTCAGATACGATCGGTGCGATAGGGGAATGCGGAGATACCATATTCTCTGGATGCCTTTTTCCTGCCAGACACCTTGTGGGATAATGGGTAATTCCCCGAGTCATATACACTTCCTCCAACTAGAGGCAGCTGACTGTGACGACCTGTACGGGGAAGCTCGGGATGGTTTGGCTATGGCTATTAGGTGACCTCTTGTATCACTAATGTGGTTTCACGCTAACCGGACACGTTACATTACATTCCTGGCCCTTTATTCGAATAGATGATGGAAGACAACAGCCAAAAAGTACAGCATAAATCCAAATCCCCGATGGGGATCCGGCGCCACGGAAACTAGGGATAAGCGTGTCTGGGGGACAGCTGTCGTTAAGACTGTTTTCCACAGACCGATCTCTTCCACTGAGGCTTATAAGCAGGACACACAATAGCACCGTTCTTATTATGACACCCTCGGGCAAAAGTGAGGAATTTTGATACTTATGCTATATACACAATTAAAAACCCCCGATGGGGGGCAGGTTGAATAGAATTATCAAGGTGGCTTGTGCTACATGCTGTTGTTGCATTGTCGCATTTACGAAACTGTTTGTGTATATTTTGGCTTCTGCGCAAGCCTCCAAGCTGTATGAATCTTGCCTTACCCATCGTGTGCAAAAATAAAGAATTTAAAAAAAAAAAATAAACTGCAATTGGATAAATACTTGCAAAAACATAACATACAGGGATATAATTTCTAATTAGTGGGGTAATAGCTGCTTGATTCAAGGAGACATCTGACTGCCATTTTGGGGTTAAGAAGGAATTTTTTCCTAGTTTGTTGCAAAATTGGAAGCGCTTCAGACTGGGTTTTTTGCCTTCTTTTGGATCAACAGCAAAAACATATGTGAGGAAAGCTGAACTTGATGGACGCAAGTCTCTTTTCATCTATGTAACTATGTGTTACTGCTTTCATTAAATCACAGGTCACAGGAAATTGGAATTCTATAGCAACTGGCGAGTTCGCAAATATCTTCCTTAATGACAATCTTCCATATTTTCTATTAAAAAGGAGCATTATAGGGTCAGGAACCACTATCTAGCCCCCTTGGCCTCCCTAAAGATAGTACAATCTTACTTGTATTCAAGTCGGGGGGCGGGGCCTGACCGCTGAAGCGAGTGGACGCAAGAAGCAACAGCTCCCGGGCCAAAAAACGATAAACGCAGATTTTACCACAATAGGCACCCAGATCGGGCTTCGGGATGCTGACCACAAGCAGAGGACACCGAGCCCTACAGAAGGACACCTCAAACGATGATGCCCTGCTCGGCGCCAACATGCGGCCTACCCACACGAGAGGCGCGGGAGGGACGGCCGCTCTCCCGCCGCTTTCACACTTGGCAGAATCGCTACCGGGCCCACGTTCCCCCCCCTATGGACCGGCGGGGGTCATCCCGGTCCGCACTCCACGGGGCCACAGGACCCCACAAGCCTCCGCGACTATGCGCATCCCGCACCCAGCGCCCAAGATGGAGGCTGCCGACACCGCTTCTGGGCCTACACCCACTAAACTTCGACCCGAGCGACAGGCACACGAGGCATACCAGGAAGACCGCATAACAGCAGCCTTCAACCATTTTTGGGCAAGGTTGTGGGCCACAATAACACAAGCCCGAACAGCCACAAAGGACCCTCGCCTGCCCTCCAACTTACCTATGCCTACACCGACCCTGAAGGGCACCGCCAGGCTGCCTCCCAGTGAGAAGCAGCGGAGGAGAGTGGGGACCATGCCTAGACTTCAGGGCAGCAAACCGCACACCCGTCAATGCCTGCCGGGGCCCCGACAAACCGGGGGAACCCCCACACACGACCCACCGACACACAAGCTGGTGAGATGCACTCGGAGGGCCCGGGCTCGGCTTGCGGCCTGCAGAAACGAGAGGGCCACCCAGCATATCAGGCGCCGACAGCGCATCACAGCCGCAACCGGGGCCCGGAGGGGCCTCACTCCCACATCAAGAAGACAGCGGGGATACTTAGCCGCAACCAGCATTCAAAAGGACCCTGGCGGAGCAAGATGGCAAGGCACCACGTGGAGCCTAAGCGAGGTACAGCTTTACACCCTATCGAAGGACACTAACCCACATGAAACAAGCCCACGGAAAAGCGATCACAAACCTCCCCACAGACTGGGCGTCGGATGAGCAGATGCGAGGATCCGGACTGCCGGCTGGCCAGCTCTGGTGATGACACCGACAAAGACGACCCTGGCGAACACGTATAAACTTGATTTACTGCACCTGTTTATTTTATTACCGTTAGAGTTTGATGCATAACCAGCAACAGTGGAGCTGCTTTTATATACCTGGCACACTAATATAAGCAACTTGTCAGTACCCTAAGCTAGAACATGTGTTACCAGTGAGACACTAAGCCTGTTCCACTTAAAGCGTTACCTTACCTCCTATTTCCTTAAGCAAGGTCTCCCACAACTAATGGTGTCAGTTTTAATGCTGACAGCTCTTAATTGCCCATTGACATGCCAGGCAATATACCTATGCACTCTCACACAGTAACCTACTTCATCTTTTACTAATGTAAGGTCGCTAGCCTGTAATTCTCTAAATCTTACACTACAATCTATAGTGAAGCCTGTTTCTTTACACTATAAAAAAAAGTGCAACTGTATTGTATATCATGGCACTGTATGCAAATGTCTGATTATAATAAGCCTTGCGATGTTGTCACGACTAGGCCAACCTGTATCTTATTCTTTTCTTGTATTCAAGTCTGAAGCTGCTGCCTCTGCCTGTAAACTTCCTCTGACCTCTGACATCATCAGAAGTGGTGGCCTGATCCAATTACAATGCTTCCCCATAGAATTGGCTGAGACTGACAAGGGGGCAGATCAGGGGCAGAGCCAGCACAATTCAAGCACAGCCCTGGCCAATCAGCATCTCCTCATAGAGATGAGTTGAATCAATTAATCTCTATGAGGAAAGTTCAGTGTCTGCATGCAGAGGGTGGAGACACTGAATGTTTGGATGCATTTTAGGCAGCCATGACCCAGGAAGGATCTCTAACAGCCATCTGAGGAGTGGCCAGTGAAGTTATCACTAGGCTGTAATGTAAATACTGCATTTTTTCTGAAAAGACAGTGTTTACAGCAAAAAGCCTGAAGGTAATGATTCTACTCACCAGAACAAATTCAATAAGCTGTAGTTGTTCTGGTGACTATAGTGTCCCTTTAAGAGTTTTGTAGTATTGATAATGTAGACCTCGCACTGCCTTAAACTAACCCCGTGCATGGAGGCTATGGCAATTCGCTCACTCACTGCTGCTTAGCATGAAGGTGACAATAACGAGCACCTCGCAAGTTAATTAAATGACTTCTTTATATAAAAGTTGAAGTTTTACTGAGGATAATAGACTGTGAAGAGAAGAGGGATGCCACCGTGGTCTCTTATAATGAGTAAATATGATGTAATCCACGGGATCCAGTTTATTGATGAGATACCCAATCATGTAAATCGAAATGCCCTGTTTTCAATTAACCGGATATCCTGTGCAACACGTGCATTAAGTCAGTTATATCATATAGTGATAAAGAACACTTGTTTTTATTTAAAAGAAGGCAAACTTAACTGATTTTTTTCATTTAATATTTTTCACGATATGGTTAAAATTAATCGCCGGTTCTATCTAACAATGTTAAACAAGACGCGTTTCTGTTGTATTAGGACGCGTCCAGGTTTCATGACCGTTATCTCCAGCCAGATAATAAACAAACTCCAAGAGCGATAAAACCTGGCGCACAGAGGGTACCTGGACCTAGAGACCGGGGCTCACCCCATGTGAACGCCTCGTATTAAGGTATAACTAGCATATTTTACCTAAAATGTTCCTTGAAATTATGTCCGACATGGAGATAGCAGAAACGGGTGGAAAATCGCAAAAATAACTCTTTGTAAAGGAGTTGTGAAGGTTGATTACAAAGTGTCAGTGGGGCCCAGGTAATGTCCTTTTAATCCATCACCCATCCAAACTTCCCCGAGTCTTCGTAAAGGCCACAGGCCAGCCTTGGTTTTTTAATTAAAATGCATATTCTTTAATTAAAGGCCCTAAAACACATGAAGGGCATTCGTTGAAATACGACGAGTGACACAGTCATTACTCCGCTGTTAATTACTAATTAATGAAGCTATTTCAATTAATAGCTTTTCCTGCTGTCATTCTGGGGCTGACAGGCCTCCTAGCTGTGAAATTGCAGCACATCGCGTCTGCTGGAACGCCACCAAACGCACGCTACTGAATATTCATGCTCTGTGTCCGCACGGCTTTTCAATTAAACATAATAAAGAGACCCCTTTTGTCAAACATGCAAATCAAATGTGTGGCAGGACGGGGCCTCTTGTAAGTTGGAGAATGAAGTATCTGTCAAGCATTCTCTCTTATCAAACGCAAAACCAGGAGAGATTGTAGATTGCCAGCACTCTGGCCGAGGGATTCCAATCTGCATTATAAACGAGCTACCAGAAAGTGAGGGAAGCTGTGTGATAGCTGTCCTAACTGCCCCCTAGGAGCTTGCAATCATTGTACAGTACTACACAGTATGTTGGCGCTGTACTCAACCACAGTTTGGTCTTGTTTTGTTTGATCGTTTTTTTAAATCTGTTACCTAAAAGATTGAACATATTAATCGTATTAATCGAGGATAGTTTTAATCCACACACGCACAGCATGGCAACACCCTCCCAGGCTACGTAGTGTTTTTTTTTATGAATAAAGACGGTTTCTGTTGGATTTCTGGATTTTCCGGTGTGATTATTTTGGGGTGAAGTGAATAATATTGATGATATCATTAAAATGGCACCTGTCGAGGGGTGGGATATATTATGCAGCAAGTGAACAGGCATAAGATCTGAGTGAAGCCCATGGATCAGCGCAGTCAGGGGAATGGGCCTTGACAGAGCCAAGGAGTAGGCAGGTGGAGCTATAGATTCGGGGGTGGGGTTTAGGGTGGAGCATGCAAAAGGGTGTGGAAAAGTGCGAGTATATTAAGCGGCCATTTTAGCAAACGGCCATTTTAATTCAGAATCCGCACTTACCTGTTAATTGTTTTTGGCAGGTTGTGGGGTTTCTTTTCTTCTGTCTTTCAGATGGCTTCGCTTGAAGAGATCTTGGACGGTGTGAGAGCAGCAGTGAGAGACAGGGGGATGGCTTGGCTACAGCAGCAACTGGCGGCTCCTGGGACCAGCGGTAACCCCCCAGCGGCTGTGGAAAGGCGATCGGTGCGGAGGGCGAGACCGCCCCAGCGGCTGAGCCCGGGCGTGATGCCCGCAGCGCGTCGGAGACGGAGTCCTTCCAGAGAGGCGAGCGGATCATCAGTTAAGGAGGCTGGCCAGTCGGAGCCAACGCAAACGCCGCCGGCCCCGTCGGTGCGACGTGGTGCCGGTAAGGCAAGGGCGGAGAGTAGGCCTGGCACGGTGTCGCGGCCTACCACGAGGAGCGCTGCTCGCAGGACGGCGGGCGGCAAGGCGGCGAAAGTAGCGACGGCCTCCGAGGAGACCGGGACCGCAGAGGATATCGGAGGTGTGGATAGAGCCCAGACACATCCCGGTGAGTCTGCCGCTGGTTTAAATACCGGGCGGCAAGGAAAGGCGCTGGGGATTGGGAAGGACGGGCTGACACCACCTCAGAGGACAGCAAGGGATCCCAGCGGAGGGAGACCTGATCAAGCGGGCGAGACAGGGCCCAGGCAAGGCAGCGGGGGGACAGCAGGACAGGTCACCCAGCTAGGGCCGCAGGACCGACTCAGGGCGACAACGGAAGGGGCTTCTGTTTGTCAGGGCCAGCGCAGCGATTCCCCAGTGGACGGAGGAGCGGACAGTGAGGGAATGTCCCAGGGGTACGACACGCACTCTGACAGCGGGGCTAGGAGTGTACGGGAGGGCCATAAATGTTGCTCCCGGGGACGGCATGATTACAGAGACAACCCTAGGCCTATGGAAGACAAGAGACGGCGCAGGACTAGCGCCAGGCAAGTCCGGGCAGGGTGTGTCAGGGAAAGGAGCCCGTCTACTGACGGGTGCAGTAGGCAAGGATCAGTCTACAGGGCCAGGAGGAGAGGGGAACGGCGCTGCGAGTCTGGGTCCTCCGACGGGAGCGCTCAAGGACGGCCAGACAGTTCGTACGGCCCAGAGGGCCTGGCTACTAGGCGAGAGAGGCGCAGGGGTGACGATAGGGAACGTATGGAGGAAGGGCGGGTAGGGGGGCACTCGAACAGACTACCCAGGTGTTCTTCTCCCTACAGGTCGCGGAGCGGTACACCTGCGGTCCCGCGGAGGGATCTGGCGGAAAGGAGTCGGCGTCAAAGGGACACCCCGGAGCCGCACGCGGCGGAGGGAAGGAAAACGACCCCGCGGCCTTCCGCGGCCGGAGGATCTGGCGGTGAGTTGCCTGTCATATCACATTCTGATTCCATGTTAACTTGCCTAAAATCATTATTAGACTCATGGGGCGGTGGGGAGGGGGCTTCACCGCAATTTTCGAAGGTATGGGTTCCGGAAGTAGGTTCCGGGACGCCGGGGCAGGCAAAGGGGGCGGTGAGTGGTGTCTCCGGACGGAGCACGCCCGAACCAGGCGACAAGACAGGCTTAAGTTCGGTGGGAGGAGGGGAGGTTTCTGACGCGGCGCGGCAGAATGTACATGTCTCTTTCGCGGGCCCCTTGGGATGTCACCTGAAGTCTGAGGTGAAGGACAGGATTTGGAAGGGTGAGTTCGTAGAGGTTTTTTCTCTCCTTCCTCTGGAGGAGTTCCTCGATCTAAAGGATGAGGATAAAAAGGATGCGAAGAAGGAGGAGGAAGAGAAGAAGCGTAGGTATCGGAAGATACCGAAGACGTTTGCGAACTGGTTGCGGGCTTTTTGCATACTGGCCAGCGTCATCGGGGAAAAGTTTCCCGATCGCTGTTCACAACTTTTTTGCTATTTGGACGGGATAGGGGACGCTTACCGGACGTATGGTGGGATTGCTTGGTGGAAATACGATGAGCAGTTCCGCCAACGTTTAGCAGCGAACCCGAACATGAGATGGGATCAGATGGATCTCCCCCTGTGGATGCGGCTCATGATGGCGCAGAAGGCTGCGCCCTTTCACGGGGCGGCCGGTGCAGCACCTGGAGGAGCGGCGCCGGCCGGACAAAAGAAGGGTTTCTGCTGGCTTTTCAACGAGGGCCAATGTAAATGGGGCTCGTCGTGCAGATTCAAACACGAGTGTTCCGGTTGCGGCGGTACACATGGAGTCAATAGGTGCTTCAAGAGAGGCAAATCGACTAGCGGGGGAGGTCCCAGTGGCGCCACGGCTCCTGCCGCTGCCACTGGGGGCAACTCCGGTGAGGGTAGGCGAGATGCTGCCATGGCTAAAGCGCTACGCTAATCGGGCTGACGCGGAATTTCTGAGGGAAGGATTCACGGAGGGGTTTAAGATACCGTTTAAAGGGACAGGGTCAGGGACTTTATGTTTGAATTTACGTTCCGTTCGGGATCACCCAGGGGTGGTGCGGGACAAATTGATGGCGGAGGTACGGCTTGGCAGGATGGCGGGACCCTATGCGGTCCCACCTTTGCCGAATTTGAGGGTGTCTCCGTTGGGGGTGGTCTCCAAGAAGGAACCAGGCAAATTTCGGTTGATACACCATTTGTCTTACCCAAAAGGGGCGTCCGTTAACGACGACATTGACGCGGCCCTGTGCTCTGTGTCATACGCGTCATTCGATCATGCGGTGGAGTTGGTACGGAGAGCGGGGCCGGGAGCGTTGATGGCGAAGGTGGACGTGGAGGCGGCTTTCAGGTTGCTTCCTATTCACCCGACATGTCACCACTTACTGGGTTGTTTCTTTGATGAGGGTTTTTTCGTGGATCTGTGTTTGCCCATGGGCTGCTCTATTTCTTGCTCGTACTTTGAAAAGTTCAGCTCTTTCTTTGAATGGGTGGTGCGTCTGGAGTCGGCTGGGGGTGCAGTAGTGCACTATCTGGACGACTTTTTGTGTGTAGGTCCGGCAGGGTCCGATCGTTGTGGGCAAATACTAGGGGTGTTGCAATGGGTGGCACGGGTCTTTGGGATCCCGTTGGCGGCGGAGAAGACGGTAGGCCCGACGGTATGCTTGAGCTTCCTAGGGCTGGAAATAGATTCGGTGAAGGGTGAATGTAGGTTGCCTTTGGATAAACTGACAGCGCTCCGCCAGCGGGTGGGGGTAGTCAGGGGGTCGAAGAAGGTGACCTTGAGGCAGTTGCAGTCCCTGCTGGGGAGCTTGAACTTTGCTTGTAAAGTGATCCCTATGGGGAGGGTTTTTTGCAGGCAGATGGCTCGAGCAACCTGCGGGGCGCGATTGCCAGGTCATTATATCAGAGTCTCCGCGGCAATGAAGGCGGATCTGGATGTTTGGTTGTGTTTCTTACAGGAGTTCAATGGTCGGGTATATTTTAGGGAAGAGGCGACATCTTCAGAAGCGATAGGCTTATATACGGACGCTTCCGGGAGCGTAGGTTTCGGGGCCTACTTGGCTGGGAGATGGTGCGCGGAAGAGTGGCCAGAGGCGTGGAAGGAAAACGCCTTGATCAGGAACCTGGCCTTCCCTGAACTCTTTCCCGTGGTAGTGGCGGTATCTTTATGGGGCGAAGAGCTCGCGAACAGGAAGGTGATCTTTCATTCTGATAACATGGCGGTGGTGCAGGCAATTAATAATATCTCGGCTTCTTCGCTGCCTGTGGTACGGTTGTTGAGGCGTTTGGTGCTGCTGTGCATGTCTTGGAATATTGTGTTTAGGGCGAAACACGTCCCGGGATTGTTGAATGTTATCGCTGACGCCTTATCTCGTTCGCAGTGGGAACGTTTTCGGGCAGCGGCGCCGGGTGCTCAGGAGACAGGTCAGTCATGCCCGGCGGAGATGTGGCGGCTCGGGACGTCTTGCTTGGGGGCTTTATAAGAAGTTCCCTGGCGCCCGGAACGTGGACTGCGTACACCAAGGTATGGTATGAATGGGAGGAGATGATGGGGCAGTCTGGAGGGGCGAATTCGCCGGCAGGTAGGTTGGACACGCTTTTGTGGTTGTTGTGTCGGTTATTCGCGGGAGGGGCTTCTCCCGCGAAGGTGGACCGTTACATGTCAGCACTGGCATTTTGGTTTAAATTCACGGGTAAGGAGGATATTACAAAAACTTTTTTGGTGAAGCAGGTGTTGAAAGGCTTTCGTAAAGGACGTAGGTCTGTAGACTCGAGACGGCCTGTGTCGTTTAACATTCTACAAGGCCTGGTTGACAGGCTGCATGACGTTTGCACATCTGCTTTTGAAGCGCTCTTGTTTACCGTAGCTTTTGTTTGGGCGTTTTTTGGGGCGTTCCGCATCGGCGAACTGGTCAGTTCTAATAAGTCCGGGGTGACTGGGATCAGGTTCGAGGATGTGTGGCTGGGACAGGACAAGGTCGAGATACGCCTGAGGCACTCCAAGACGGACGTCTTTGGGCGAGGTAAGACGATAAGTTTGTTTGCGTTGCCAGGGTCGGCAGTCTGCCCAGTAGCGTGTGGGCACAAATACTTGGGCGTGCGCCCTCAAAGCTCTGGGTGCTTCCTCGTTCACGAGGATGGTCTTGCGCTGTCGCGCTTCCAATTTGTCAGGGTATTCCGCATGGGGCTGCAACAACTGGGTTTGCATCCCATGCAATTTGGGACTCATTCATTTCGCATAGGGGCTGCAACGGAAGCAGCACGGCTCGGACTCGGGGATGACCGGATTAAACAGATAGGTCGGTGGGAGTCCGCGCGCTTTAGGACTTATGTGCGAACAGATAAGTTGGTTTGAAAAGGGTGTCTGGTTGGGTTTGAGTTGTGGTGTCGATGCTCTGCTAGTTTATAACTTGTGTTTCTTTACAGGTCGGGTTGTATGGTTGGTGGGTCACTCCTACGTTTATTGGGCGCAGAAGAGGGCCGCAGTTCGGAGGAATGGAGCACAACTGGGCTTTCTTCAGGACACTGTACAGTTACAATGGTTTGGTTTTCGTGGTTTCAGCTGGCAGAGCATTAGTGGAGTGATTTTTGGTAAATTGTTGGAAGGCAATTCTCCGGACGTAATACTGATACATGGTGGGGGTAACGATTTGGGGCTTATCCCTCAGAGGGAGCTAATTAGGAGAATGAAACGGGATTTGGATCGCATCCGGGAGCGGGTGCCGGGGGTGGTTATAGTGTGGTCTGAGATGGTGCCTAGATTTAATTGGAGACACGCCAGGGACACAGCGGCGGTGTCGAGATGCCGGGGGAAGGTTAATAAGGCCATGTCAGTTTTCGTTAGGAGGTCAGGCGGGGTCCCGGTAAGGCATTGGGAGCTAGAGGGTATGTTACCGGGGTATTATCGTAAGGATGGGGTGCACCTTTCGGAGGTAGGTTGTGACTTGCTAAACCTCGGCTTTCAGGAAGGGATCTCCCGGGCCCTATTTCTGTGTGGTGGGGGGCGCTCGAGACATTAAGGGATCAAGTCTCGGGCTGTGGCGGGATAGGGCTAGGGTAATTGGGATGGAAGTGGATTAGCAAGTGGCTAGGCTAAGCTTAAGTTGAATTAGGCCAGAGTTGGAAGTGGTCTGTTGGTTCGAGCTCATCGGTGGCTCCGAACCTGGTGGTGTAGGGGTGTCTCGGTACACCCCTACAGTTAATAAAGTTACAATTATGGGGCCTCTTTGGTAGGCCGTGTGTTATATATTTATGTGATATTTATATTGTTATATATTGTTTATGGTATGGGGTCATTGTCTGGGTTAATGCTGTACGGATGGGGGTGGGGGTAAATTAATTTATTTGGCAATGACCCCAATTTGTTATCTTGTTTATGGAAAAATTTAAATAAAGCTGTGGACTTTTATTTTCCAACAGAAAATTGGTGTCTGTGTTTATTGGTGGGTTATGGGGAAGAAAATGCCACAAGCCGAATAACGACTGTGCGCATGTCATGAAGCCCATGGATCAGCGCAGTCAGGGGAATGGGCCTTGACAGAGCCAAGGAGTAGGCAGGTGGAGCTATAGATTCGGGGGTGGGGTTTAGGGTGGAGCATGCAAAAGGGTGTGGAAAAGTGCGAGTATATTAAGCGGCCATTTTAGCAAACGGCCATTTTAATTCAGAATCCGCACTTACCTGTTAATTGTCCCTCCCACCCTCCCTAGGTTTTTAGCAGGTCCCGTTTTGTCACAGCGGCGGGATAGGGCTAGGGTAATTGGGATGGAAGTGGATTAGCAAGTGGCTAGGCTAAGCTTAAGTTGAATTAGGCCAGAGTTGGAAGTGGTCTGTTGGTTCGAGCTCATCGGTGGCTCCGAACCTGGTGGTGTAGGGGTGTCTCGGTACACCCCTACAGTTAATAAAGTTACAATTATGGGGCCTCTTTGGTAGGCCGTGTGTTATATATTTATGTGATATTTATATTGTTATATATTGTTTATGGTATGGGGTCATTGTCTGGGTTAATGCTGTACGGATGGGGGTGGGGGTAAATTAATTTATTTGGCAATGACCCCAATTTGTTATCTTGTTTATGGAAAAATTTAAATAAAGCTGTGGACTTTTATTTTCCAACAGAAAATTGGTGTCTGTGTTTATTGGTGGGTTATGGGGAAGAAAATGCCACAAGCCGAATAACGACTGTGCGCATGTCATGACGTTGACAAAGGCCAAATAGCGATGGCTAGAAGACTGGGTCAGAACATCACAGAAAACAATTACTGTAGCTCAAATTGATAAAAACCGAATGCTGGACGTGATATAAAGGTGTCAAAACACACAGTGCATTGCAGTTTGCTGTATATGGGCCTGCAGGTTGCCCGTTCCGATGAATAACGCTTTCTTTCAGATAAAAGTGGATGGCTTAGTGCGTGTGCGTCATTTATCAGGAAAAGAGATGGCAGCAAGGTGCACTATGGGAAGAAGGCAGGCCGGCGGAGGCATTGTTATGCTCTGCAATGCTCGACTGTGAAATTTCGGGTCCTGGTATTTATGTGAATGTTACTGTGACACGTACCACCTACCTAGAGATTGTTGCAGACCACGTACACCCCTTCATGGCAATGGTGTTCCCTGATAGCAGTGACCGCTTTCAGCAGGATAATGCACCCACTGCCACACTGCAAGAATTGTTCATGAATCGTTTGAGGAACATAACAAAGAGTTCAACGTGTTGACGTGATCTCCAAATTCCCCAGATCTCAATTCAATATGTGGGATGTGCTGGACCAATAAATCCGATCCATGGAGGTCTCACCTCGCAACTTGCATGACTTAAGATCTACTGCTAATGTCTTGGTGCCAGATACCACAGGACACGTTCAGAGGTCTTGTGGAGTCCATGCCTCAATGCATCAGAGCTGCTTTGGTAGCACGAGGGGGACATACATGATATTAGGCACGTGGTTTTAATGTTGTGGCTGATCAGTGTATATGGGCTTTTCATAAATAAATATTTTCCACCCAGCCTCCCTACCTGGAGAGCTGGTTGGACATAACTTGTCTCTGGTACCTCATCAGCATGACATGTACGTGAGAGATCTGTGTATTAGAGGCGTGTGCATGAGAGATCTGTGTATTAGAGGCGTGTGCATGAGAGATCTGTGTATTAGAGACGAGTACGTGAGAGATTTTCCAGATGGAGAATGGAGCTATGAGCCTTGGTTGCCAGTTACCTGGAGACCGCTTGTCCTCCTACTCCCACAGAGGCTCCTGTCTGCATTAAATAGAATGTGCAGCCAGTTCTTAGAAAAAAGAAAATGGGAACAATGTAAGCCAACAGATAAAGATACTCCTTCTAAAAAATGGCCTCATATTCCCTCACCATAGAGGAGAAATAAATGCAGCTCCCTTACTCCCACAATACTGCTGGCATGGTAGTAGACAGAAGAATTTGTCGTTTATCGTTGTTACAGGACTCATTGTGAGTCAAACACGTGTTGGCTTTCCCCTATGTAAACCGGTCTGAATGTGGAGACTCAGTGGCTAATGACCATACAGACGCTCTCTGTTATACAGGGAGCAGGTTTTCTGCACCTTATATAAGGTTATGGGTCTCTCACGTTTATTTACTAAACTGAGAATTGTGGGGAATTCAAAGTGAATTTCAAGTTTTAAACCGAATTACCTGAACCAGAAGCAAAGATGGATTGGAGAATTGTTCAAATTGAGCTATTTTGGACTTAAATTTGAAATTCACTCTGAATTAGTTATAATTCTGAGGGAGAAGTTAAAATAGTGCCATAACGAACCCTTCTGAACTAACAATGTTTAATCCAAGTTTGATATTGATTGGCTGAGCGGATCCGCTGTTTCCAGCGATGGTAAAGACCACTTGTTATTTGCCGATTTGAAGGAATATCTCAGGATCCGGATATTTGAGTCTGACGAAGGTTACAGCGCTGAGTGACCATTTCGGAGAAACACGTGGGTTAGGATAATGAGTGTTGAATTTATTAGGCGATGGGCAGGATCCTACGACAAACAGTATAACCTTGTTGTGGTGGCAGGGATGTGTAAAAGGTTGACTACGAGTTACTATGTTAGAAGCCAGTGTCCGGCCAGCCCTGTGTGAAGCAGACCGTGCCCGGCTTTGGGTCCAGGTGTCAGGAAGAGGCTGTCTGAGTGAATGGACTGTGCCATCTGTCCACTTGGCATGGAGCAAAGGCCTCTGGGATTGTGCCATTAGCTTATCCGCCATGCCACTAATACCTCAATACGGCAGACAGGAGCCAAGCCATATGGCCAACATCTTGGTGGGAGTTGGAGGGGAAAGCTACCATTCAATCAAGATTGTCCTTTCTGTACTTCACAAGACATTTTACTGGCAATTCATGGGGTGAAGAGAATATACACCAATACCCTGTGTATCAGCCCTGTTCACACCAAGCTCAGCTTAGTCCATTTTACACATAGCTCCTTGTCTGTATTTTCTTCCCATTAAACAAGTTTTAGAAATATAAAATATCATTACTGCACTTACTGTACCTTTACTGTAAATAATATATACATACACTGTATACCTACTGCACCTCCGTCTACTGTAATGTAACCTGTAAAGTGCTGAGTACACCTGTAAGCGCTATATAAATAAATTATACATACACTGTATACCTACTGCACTTACTGTACCTCCCTCTACTGTAATGTAACCTGTATAGTGCTGAGTAAACCTGTTAGCGCTACATAAATAAAATATACATACACTGTATATCTACTGCACTTACTGTACCTCCCTCTACTGTAATGTAACCTGTATAGTGCTGAGTACACCTGTTGGCACTATATAAATAAAATATACATACACTGTATACCTACTGCACCTCCGTCTACTGTAATGTAACCTGTAAAGTGCTGAGTACACCTGTAAGCACTATATAAATAAAATATACATACACTGTATACCTACTGCACTTACTGTACCTACCTCTACTGTAATGTAACCTGTATAGTGCTGAGTAAACCTGTTAGTGCTATATAAATGCAATATACATACACTGTATACCTACTGCACTTACTGTACCTCCCTCTACTGTAATGTAACCTGTATAGTGCTGAGTACACCTGTTGGCACTATATAAATAAAATATACATACACTGTATACCTACTGCACCTCCGTCTACTGTAATGTAACCTGTAAAGTGCTGAGTACACCTGTTGGCACTATATAAATAAAATATACATACACTGTATACCTACTGCACTTACTGTACCTCCCTCTACTGTAATGTAACCTGTAAAGTGATGATTACACCTGTTAGTGCTATATAAATAAAATATACATACACTGTATACCTACTGCACTTACTGTACCTCCCTCTACTGTAATGTAACCTGTAAAGTGCTGAGTACGCCTGTTAGTGCTATATAAATAAAATATACATACACTGTATACCTACTGCACTTACTGTACCTCCCTCTACTGTAATGTAACCTGTAAAGTGCTGAGTACACCTGTTCGTAGTGCTATATAAATATAATATACATACACTGTATCCCTACTGCACTTACTGTACCTCCCTCTACTGTAATGTAACCTGTAAAGTAATGAGTACACCTGTTGGCGCTATATAAATAATATATACATACACTGTATACCTACTGCACTAACTGTACCTCCCTCTACTGTAATGTAACCTGTAAAGTGCTGAGTACACCTGTTAGCGCTGTATAAATAAAATATACATACACTGTATACCTACTGCACTTACCTCTACAGCAATGTAGCCTGTAAAGTGCTGAGTACATCTGTTCTGTACACAAACATTAACCCCTTAACGCCGTTACATGCCGTCCCGCATTAAAAGGGCTTTAAAGCCGTTGCGGCGGCATGGAACGCCGTAACGGCTTTGAGCCCCTGGAGATGAGTTGTACTCACCTCCGCCGCGATCCTCTTCTGGGGGGGCTGCCTGACAGCCCAGGCAGACCCCCTCCGGCAAATGAGGCCCCGGGGGCCATGTGATCGCTCTCAAAGAGCGATCACATGGCCCCCTATAGCTGGCTATGGATCTGCCAGCAGGGGGACTGTCTAAAATATCAGACAGTCCCCCTGCTGGTAGGAAAGTAAAAAAAAAAAAAAATTAAACAAGTGTAAACATAAATTAAATATATTTATATATATATATATATATATATATATATATATAATATGTATATCTATTATATATATAATAGATATACATATTATATATATGTAACGTCATACAAAGTGTATTTTAATATTAATATAAGTATATATATTAATATTAAAATACACTTAGAATGACGTTACATATATATATATGTATATATATATTATATATATATAATAGATGTACATATATATTATATAAATATGTATAATTAAAATAATAAATAAATTAAATAATAAAATAAATAAATAAAACAAAATTGAATATAAATTATATATGCATATGTAATTTCATTCTAACTGTATTTTGTTATTAATATATATATATCGGTAACAAAATACACTTAGAATGACATTCTATATATATATCTATCTATATATAAAATACAATTAACCGCAAATATATACCGTATATAGATAAATACATATAATTACATAAAAGATTACATTAGTATACACGTAGAATTTAAATACCTATAAATACATATATATTAAAATTCTACGTGTATATTTAAATTATCTTTTAACATAATTATGTGATTTGATTAATTAAAATTTGATTGACATGCCTGACAACACAGGGAGAAAGTGCAGCGAATTTATTTCGCAAGCACTATATTTGACCCTGTAACTCTCCAAGACACCATAAAACCTGTACATAGGGGGTACTGTTTTACTCGGGAGACTTCGCTGAACTCAAATATTAGTGTTTCAAACTGGTAAATTGTATTACAACGATGATATTTTAAGTAAAAGAGACGTTTTTCGCATTTTTTACAAACGAACTGCACTGGTCTATATTATTGTTGTACTATGTTTTACTGTTTTAAAACACTAATATTTGTGTTTAGTGAAGTCTCCCGAGAATAACAGTACCCCCATGTACAGGTTTCATGGTGTTTTGGAAAGTTAGAGAGTCACATATAAGGCTTGCATTTCATTTTTTTCACATTGAAATTTGCCAGATTGGTTATGTTGCCTTTCAGAGCGTATGGTAGCCCAGGCATGAGAATTACCCCCATTATGGCATACCATTTGCAAAAGTAGACAACCCGAGGTATTGCAAGTGGGGTATGTCCAGTCTTTCTTAGTAGCCACTTAGTCACAAACACTGGCCAAATATTCGTTTTTTGCTTTTTTCACACAAAAACAAATATGAACGCTAACTTTGGCCAGTGTTTGTGACTAAGTGGCTACTAAAAATGACTGGACATACCCCACTTTCAATACCTTGGCTTGTCTACTTTTTCGAATGCTATGCCATTATGGGGGTAATTCTCATTCCTGGGCTACCACACCGTCTCAAAGGTAACATTACTAATCTGGAAAATCTCAATTTGAAGATGGAATGTTCTGTATTTGACCCTGTAACTTTCCAAAACACCATAAAACCTGTTAATGGGGGGTACTGTTGTACTCGTGAGACATCGCTGATTACAAATATGTGCATTAATTTGCAGTAAAACCTAACAGTATTATGACATTCACAATTAAAATGTCAGACGGAAATGCAAATGTAAAAAAAAAAATCTTATTTTCTCACATTTTTTTTAATTTTATTCATAATAAATTACGTTCCATATATGAATAGTTAATGATAAATTAAAGCCCTGTTTCTCCTGAACAAAATGATATATAATAAGTGTGGGTGCATATAATATGAAAGAGGGGAACTACAGGTGAACAGACATATAGCAAATTCCAGTTTTTGTTTACGTTTTGTTTTGATCAGAACGTGCACTATTGACTCGTCCTGAAGGGGTTAAATATGTGGTGTTTGAGGAGTTTTGTATTAAATACCTAACAAGTGTTGCATACATAATTACATAGCAAGAGGAACATCCAAATGTATTACAGACACTGTCTATTACAAATTGTACACCCATATAATGTACTGGACGTAGGTATATTACAGTTTGTACATTACTGACTGTATAATATAGTGGGCGTGGGGTATATTACAGTTTGTACATTACTGACTGTATAATATAGTGAGCGTGGGGTATATTACAGTTTGTACATTACTGACTGTATAATATAGTGGGCGTGGGGTATATTACAGTTTGTACATTACTGACTGTATAATATAGTGGGCGTGGGGTACATTACAGTAGGTACATTACTGACTGTATAATATAGTGGGCGTGGGGTATATTACAGTTTGTACATTACTGACTGTATAATATAGTGGGTGTGGGGTATATTACAGTAGGTACATTACAGACTGTATAATATAGTGGGCATGGGGTACATTACAGTAGGTACATTACTGACTGTATAATATAGTGGGCGTGGGTATATTACAGTTTGTACATTACTGACTGTATAATATAGTGGGCGTGGGGTATATTACAGTAGGTACATTACTGACTGTATAATATAGTGGGCGTGGGGTATATTACAGTTTGTACATTACTGACTGTATAATATAGTGGGTGTGGGGTATATTACAGTTTGTACATTACTGACTGTATAATATAGTGAGCGTGGGGTATATTACAGTTTGTACATTACTGACTGTATAATATAGTGGGCGTGGGGTATATTACAGTTTGTACATTACTGACTGTATAATATAGTGGGCGTGGGGTACATTACAGTAGGTACATTACTGACTGTATAATATAGTGGGCGTGGGGTATATTACAGTTTGTACATTACTGACTGTATAATATAGTGGGCGTGGGGTATATTACAGTAGGTACATTACAGACTGTATAATATAGTGGGCATGGGGTACATTACAGTAGGTACATTACAGACTGTATAATATAGTGGGCATGGGGTATATTACAGTTTGTACATTACTGACTGTATAATATAGTGGGCGTGGGGTACATTACAGTAGGTACATTACTGACTGTATAATATAGTGGGCGTGGGGTATATTACAGTTTGTACATTACTGACTGTATAATATAGTGGGCGTGGGGTATATTACAGTAGGTACATTACAGACTGTATAATATAGTGGGCATGGGGTACATTACAGTAGGTACATTACAGACTGTATAATATAGTGGGCATGGGGTACATTACAGTTTGTACATTACTGACTGTATAATATAGTGGGCGTGGGGTATATTACAGTAGGTACATTACTGACTGTATAATATAGTGGGCGTGGGGTATATTACAGTTTGTACATTACTGACTGTATAATATAGTGGGCGTGGGGTACATTACAGTAGGTACATTACAGACTGTATAATATAGTGGGCGTGGGTATATTACAGTAGGTACAATACTGACTGTATAATATAGTGGGTGTGGGGTATATTACAGTAGGTACATTACTGACTGTATAATATAGTGGGCGTGGGGTACATTACAGTAGGTACATTACTGACTGTATAATATAGTGGGTGTGGGGTACATTACAGTAGGTACATTACTGATTGTATAATATAGTGGGCGTGGGGTATATTACAGTAGGTACATTACTGACTGTATAATATAGTGGGCATGGGGTATATTACAGTAGGTACATTACTGACTGTATAATATAGTGGGTGTGGGGTATATTACAGTTTGTACATTACTGACTGTATAATATAGTGGGCGTGGGTATATTACAGTAGGTACAATACTGACTGTATAATATAGTGGGTGTGGGGTATATTACAGTAGGTACATTACTGACTGTATAATATAGTGGGCGTGGGGTACATTACAGTAGGTACATTACTGACTGTATAATATAGTGGGCGTGGGGTACATTACAGTAGGTACATTACTGACTGTATAATATAGTGGGCGTGGGGTATATTACAGTAGGTACATTACTGACTGTATAATATAGTGGGCGTGGGGTATATTACAGTTTGTACATTACTGACTGTATAATATAGTGGGCGTGGGTATATTACAGTATGGATATTACTGACTGTATAATATAGTGGGCGTGGGGTACATTACAGTAGGTACATTACTGACTGTATAATATAGTGGGCGTGGGGTACATTACAGTAGGTACATTACTGACTGTATAATATAGTGGGCGTGGGGTACATTACAGTAGGTACATTACTGACTGTATAATATAGTGGGCGTGGGTATATTACAGTATGGATATTACTATGCACTGGACGAGAGGGGTATATTACAGACTGTATAGTATAGTGGGTGTGGGGTATATTACAGTATGTATTACTGACTGTATAATATAGTGGGCGTGGGTATATTACAGTTTGTACATTACTGACTGTATAATATAGTGGGCGTGGGTATATTACAGTATGTATTACTGACTGTATAATATAGTGGGCGTGGGGTACATTACAGTTTGTACATTACTGACTGTATAATATAGTGGGCGTGGGTATATTACAGTATGGATATTACTGACTGTATAATATAGTGGGCGTGGGTATATTACAGTTTGTACATTACTGACTGTATAATATAGTGGGCGTGGGTATATTACAGTATGTATTACTGACTGTATAATATAGTGGGCGTGGGGTACATTACAGTTTGTACATTACTGACTGTATAATATAGTGGGCGTGGGTATATTACAGTATGGATATTACTGACTGTATAATATAGTGGGCGTGGGGTACATTACAGTAGGTACATTACTGACTGTATAATATAGTGGGCATGGGGTACATTACAGTAGGTACATTACTGACTGTATAATATAGTGGGCGTGGGGTACATTACAGTAGGTACATTACTGACTGTATAATATAGTGGGCGTGGGTATATTACAGTATGGATATTACTATGCACTGGACGAGAGGGGTATATTACAGACTGTATAGTATAGTGGGTGTGGGGTATATTACAGTTTGTACATTACTGACTGTATAATATAGTGGGCGTGGGGTACATTACAGTAGGTACATTACTGACTGTATAATATAGTGGGCGTGGGGTATATTACAGTATGGATATTACTATGCACTGGACGAGAGGGGTATTTTACAGACTGTATAATATAGTGGGCATGGGGTACATTACAGTAGGTACATTACTGACTGTATAATATAGTGGGCGTGGGGTACATTACAGTAGGTACATTACTGACTGTATAATATAGTGGGCGTGGGTATATTACAGTATGGATATTACTATGCACTGGACGAGAGGGGTATATTACAGACTGTATAGTATAGTGGGTGTGGGGTATATTACAGTATGTATTACTGACTGTATAATATAGTGGGCGTGGGTATATTACAGTATGGATATTACTATATTGCACTGGACGAGAGGGGTATATTACAGTAGGTACATTACTGACTGTATAATATAGTGGGCGTGGGGTATATTACAGTATGGATATTACTATGCACTGGACGAGAGGGGTATATTACAGACTGTATAGTATAGTGGGTGTGGGGTATATTACAGTATGTATTACTGACTGTATAATATAGTGGGCGTGGGGTACATTACAGTAGGTACATTACTGACTGTATAATATAGTGGGCGTGGGTATATTACAGTATGTATTACTGACTGTATAATATAGTGGGCGTGGGTATATTACAGTATGGATATTACTATATTGCACTGGACGAGAGGGGTATATTACAGACTGTATAGTATAGTGGGTGTGGGGTATATTACAGTATGTATTACTGACTCTGTAATGTACTGGACGGACAGACTGTATAATCTAGTGGACGGACAGACTGTATAATATTAGAAATGTTACAGATTTTGTACAGTGAGGTTTGTGTATATTACATTCTATATTACACACACATACAATCTGCTATACATAGTTCATTATGTAAATCACTATTCGACTTTGTGAATAATATACTATAGCCACATATTAAACATGGATGTAAAATAAATAAAATCTTCACATAAATAAAATTGGCACTTTTACAGTAAGACACTCTGCTGGCTCCTCTGTAGTTTTTCCCACAGTTGTGATAGTCTTCCGGTAGCTACTGACAAAATAGTGAATTTAAAATGGCTCAGATATCCACTGAATACACAGTCACCAAAGGGTTAATATATTGTCTTTTACTGAAAGTTTTGTAGGTGGCGAGCTGGCACGCCGTGGCAGGGTTAAAGCCAGGGATATCGCCCTCCTGTCCTTCTCCATCTAGACCTGAACCACTTCAGTGTCCATTCGCTCTGATTTGGCAAATTCCGTGAAAACCAATAAACCGATGACATTCACCACCACCACTAGAAGGAACATGGGATCCCAGGAACCGGTGGTCTCCATGAAGTATCCAGACAGGTAAACCCAAATCACGCCTGCGAGGGACAGAGAGGGTGCAGAGTTATATACAACAGTCATTTCTCATTAAAGAAAATATAAAACGGGTATGAATAAGCCGATACAAGGGGGGTGGGCGGTGCCAGCTTGCTCCCCCATGATGTCACAGCTGTTATCATTCATACTATTCTTTAATCCGCACATCGAGACAAACATGCTTACCCAGGATTCAAGGGGTTAAATATCCTTTTAAAGGATTGTTGGCTGAATAAAGTTTGAATTCAGTGATAAGATCGCACTAAAGAAAACCTTTTAGGTGTTTTCAATACACGATTTTCAGCAATTTATTTAATTAGTTCCCCACAAAATCTGATTTTTTATGTTTAATCCTCTAACATTGAAAAATACATTATTCAAAATGACAAATGTATTAATAAACATTTGAAAAAACTCACAATGACAGTTCTGCTGCCAGTATCTCTCCAGCCATCTAAACCAGCAGCCTAAGAATAGTCACTAACCATCACTAACATTAAAGCAACCACTAACCAACAAATCACTAACCTAAGAGCAACCACTAACCAGCAATCACTAACCGAACAGCAACCACTAACCAACAATGACTAAGCGAACAGCAATCACTAACCAATAATCTCTAAGCTTACTTATGAAGAAATTACTCACATTTTCGCACTGCGGTTCCTATCATTTTTGTGCATGTCAGCTCGATTTGCGCTTTCTACAGAGATTGTGTACTTCACAAACTATCAGTGCGGCTGCCACAGGTTGCAGAGTGCCCCAGATTGCTCCAAAAGGGCTTAATAAAGAAGCCAAGAACAGGCCCCACAGGCCAATGAACACCACTATATCCATCAATTATTGGAGCTTTTTGGAACATAGACAGCAATTGTTGCTTTTTGGAGGGGGGAGGGAGGTTCCTTTCCTGCCTTTTTTTTTTTTTTTAAATTCTTTATTTATTATAAGGTTACAACATAACATACATCAGTAACAATTTCAATAGAGACCATTAGGAGCACGATAAGGCGGGCATAAAGACATATAGTTTGCAAACGAGTATATTATTAACATAGCATAACCTATTGCGTTAGGTAAGTCAGATTGTGTTTCCGCCCCGACGTGCCACCCAGGTTCAAGGTGTTCCACCTTAAAAAATTTTTAATTGTAAAACGAGAAAAGAGAAAAGAAATAGACTCGGTTGGTCCAAACGCCTGATACGAAGTAACCAGGAGGACGTGATGACGGCATCTGTTGAGCTTTGTGGTATTGAAGTATGTTTCCCCACTCCCACCTCAAGGGAAAGGCAGCCTCAGTAAAGGTGCGGTTTAACCATTTTAAGCTCCGGCAGTAATAGCTCCGTGGAGGTAGTGTGAGGATTGTGCCGTCAGATAGTGGGGGATATAGGGACCATATGGAGTCAATAGTGGAAATGTAGCGACAGAAAGATAGAAAGAGGAAGGGGGGGGGGGTGGTAGGGGGGATCAGGAAAGGGTTTTAGGGGGGGGATGGGAAGGGAAAAGGGGGTGCCGGGACCCGTCAGCTCTTTTGGACATTTAAGTATCAGTACCCGGGGGCATTGGATGGACCCAGTTTTGATGGCGGAAAGGCGAGTGACATTGGTGGGGTATCTTATAGCTTGCTAATTTCCGGGTCGGGTCCCCATACTTCTGTACAGGAGAGAAAAGTCAGGAGTATCTACCGGTGCAGACCCGTCGGGGGGGGTGGGGCGGTGGGGGATAAACCCACTCCCGCCCTCTCAACCGCCCATCCCGCTATCTATCCATGGAGCCCAAACCCTCTCAAACTTCGCATGTGTGCCTCTGACCTTGGCCGTCAGTTTGTCCATTAGGAATGTATCTTTAATCTTGTGTAGGACCATGTTTAGTGGGGGGGTAGTATTTTGTAGCCACAGTTGTGCTAGGGCTCGTCTAGCTGCCAAATTAATTTTATGAATTAGTAGCTGTTCCGTTCTGGACCAGCCTTCCATAGGCCTGGCCAGAAGGAAGACCCAAGGGTCCAGGGTGATTTCTCTATCGAAAATAGTCTTCAGTACCTCTGCTATCTGTTTCCAGAATTGCTGAATCATCGGGCATTCCCACCACATATGCATGTAGGTTCCTTTATTGCCACAACCTTTCCAGCATAAGTCTGTGGGGGTTCTACGCATCCTATGAAGTTTAACCGGAGTGGTGTACCACCTAAACATAGTCTTGTAGGCTTGTTCCTGCATGGAGACACATACCGACGAAGCCGCAGCGGCCTCCCAGATATCCTGCCAGTCCACCCCTTCAAGCTCTTCGCCCAGATCGGCCTCCCACTGTGCTACGTAGGTGAGTGCTCCCCACTCCGATGTGGAGGTACTTAAGTGAGCGTATAAGGCAGTGATAAGGCCTTTCGGGAATTGCTCCTTCAGGCACATGTTCTCGAAGTATGTAGGCGGTGTTAATGCTATAGCCCGGATCGCTGGTGTTTGAGCGAAGTCTCTAAGCTGCAGATACCGGAAGAAGTCAGAGGGGCGTAAAGTCGCCCTAGTCTTTAGTTCCTCAAACTGAATTATCGAGCCATCTTCGTATAGATGACATAGACGTTTGAGTCCCGTGCTTTCTATGCCCCTAAAGTCCCCAGCCGTCAGCCCTGGGCTAAAGGCCGTATTTCGTAGGTAAGGAGTTAACGGGGAGGACTGCGTGGAGAACCCGTATTTAAGCGATGTAGCATCCCAGAGTTTTATAGAGTTCGCAATGGCCGGGCAGTGGATGTGTGGGAGTGGTCTGTTGGCCTTGGGGACCCACATAAAGAATTGGGGGATGTCGGGTCCCATGAGGGATGATTCCAAATCCACCCACCTCCTTTCGTTCGGAGGAGAGTGCCATAACGCTATTTGCGTAAGCTGGGCTGCCAAGTAATAGTAGTATAGGTTCGGTAGGCCTAGTCCGCCTCTAGATCTTGCCCTGTATAGAATATTTCGAGATACTCTGTGTTTCTTGTTTTGCCAAACAAACTTCCCTATGGCTTGCTGGAGCGAGCCCAGGTCGGACCTAGTCAGTTTGAGCGGCAGAGCTTGAAATAGGAAAAGGATCCGTGGGAGCACGTTCATCTTCACCGTGTGGATCCTACCTATCCAAGAGATCGGTTTATCCTGCCACCTGTCCATATCCGCTATTAAGGTGCGGATTAAGGGTGTATAATTCTGTTGGTGTAGGTGGGTCGGGTCCGCTGTCAGCCGAACCCCTAGGTACTTGATATTGTCTCTGGCTATAGGAATCTTATATGTCTCCCTTAGGTGTTCCACGTCAGAGTCGCGCATATGGATCGGGAGAGCGCTTGATTTGGTGAGATTCACCTTATAGCCGGCAAGCCTGCCATAGGAGTCCAACACCTCCATCAGAGCCGCCATCGAAGCCCCTGGTTCAGTCAAGGTCAGCAAGACGTCGTCCGCAAAGCCGGAGACCACGTATCGCTGGCCTCCGATCTGAATTCCTTTAATTTCCTGAGTGTCACGTATTGTTTGCAAAAGGGGCTCCAACGACAGAGCGAACAGCAGTGGGGACAACGGGCAGCCCTGCCTCGTTCCATTGCTTAAACTAAATGGTATAGTTTTTGACCCTGCTATCCGAACCCGCGCCTGCACGTCGGTATACATTGCCCCAATTGCAGTCAGGTAGGTGGCCGGAAGGCCAAAGTGCCGAAGGACTTCAAATAGGTAAGGCCATTTGACTCTGTCAAAGGCCTTTTCCGCGTCTAGCGACAAGAGCAGCGTTGGGATCTCTTTATCTACCTGTCTCCAAATGAGGTCAATGTTACGTCTAGTATTTTCGAATAATTGCCTACTAGGAATAAATCCCACCTGGTCTGGATGGATTAGCTTTGTGAGGAAAGGGTTCAATCGGGTAGCCAGGATCTTAGCCAGGATTTTTGAGTCGTGATTGATTAATGAGATTGGGCGAAAGTTCTCCGGAACTGAGTCATCTTTGCCAGGCTTGGGTAGCAACACCATGTCGGCCAGAGACATGTCCCTGTCCGGAGTGCCGCCCTCCATAAGGTCATTAAATAAGGTCTCTAAGTGGGGTGTAAGTTCGTCACGAAAGATTTTATAGTAGCTACCTTCGAAGCCATCCGGGCCCGGAGCTTTGTTACCCTTCAGAGCGGTTATTGCCGCGTCAATTTCTTCGGCCGTGATCCGCGTGCCGAGGATCGCGGAGTCCTCCCTCCCTAATCGTGGAAGAGTCAATCGAGACAAGAATTGCTTAGTTTCCTTGGTGTCACGTTGACGTGTCGCCTCGTCGTCGTTCGAATGGTTGTAGAGATTGGAAAAGTAGCTTGTAAAGACCTGAGCTATGTCGGTGGGATCTGTACAGTTCCCACCCGAACTGTTTTTAATACTCGTTATATGCGAGTGGCCCTGTCTCGGGCGAAGAGTTCTGGCTAGCAGTGTGTCCATCTTATTAGATTTTTCATAATAGGTCCTCTTGGACCACATTATAGCCCTGGCCGTGTCGTCCAAGAGTGCCTCGCGGACCGAAGCCCGCAGGTCTTGTACGCCCGTTAGTGTAGTAGGCGACGGGGCAGCCTTGTGTTTTTCCTCGGCCCGTCCCAACGCTTCTAAGAGAGATGATATTAGTTGCGATTTGCGCTTTTTCTTCAGTGTGGCTTCGCGAATCAAGATACCGCGGATAACCGCCTTGTGGGCGGCCCACACCGTGGCCGGGCGGAGGCCTGACTCTGTTTCCCTAGTAAAATATTCTGACATTTCCTTCCGAACTACGTCCACCACTGCCAGATCTTGTAGCAAAGAAGTATTTAACTTCCAGGACCATGGGGACGCTACGCATAAGTTGTCCAAGGTCAGTGTGACCTCGGCGTGGTCGGACCAGGTGATAGAGCCGATCGTGGCGCCCGTAACCTTTGACGCCGAGTGAGAGTTCACTAAAAACATATCGATCCTAGAATAGGTGTCGTGGGGTGTTGAATAGAAAGTGAAGTCGCGGTCTGCAGGATGATGTGCCCTCCAGATGTCTAAGAGGCCCGTCCGGAGGATAAAGGACTGGAGAATCTTATCTTGTCTCCCTCTTCCGTGTGATCGCGGGAGGCCGCAGCCCCGGCTCCGGTCTGCGGCCGGGCACGGGGCGGCATTAAGGTCGCCACCCACAATCACCATTCCGTGTGGTAGATCCTGTACCAACTGGGCCATAGCATCCCAGAATTCAGTAGAGGGGTCATTAGGGGCGTAGATATTCAGAAAGTGAGTCGTATGGGAGTATAAAGTTCCTGACACCAGTACAAAGCGGCCTTTTGGGTCCGCCTCAACTTTCCCCACTTTAAAAGGGCACCTGTGGTGTATAAGTACCGCTACACCACTACGTTTGTTCAGTGCCCTGGCCTCGTGGACAGTCCGGAACACATGATCTTTTAGTGCGAATTTCGCTGACGCTGGAATATGTGTCTCCTGCAGGAATGCAATGTCCGTGTTTAACCGCTTAAGATCTCTGAACATAAGGCGACGCTTGTTCGGAGCATTGAGGCCCTTGACATTCAAAGATATTAATTTCAATGGCATCGCGATAGGGAAAGGGTAATGCGTATTTTACGTGCCGGGTCCCCCAGGGGTCCCTGCGTATATTGCGATGAGGTTATCAAAAACATAGAGCGGCAGTATGGGTCTCGCCCACTGTGTCCGCGTGGCATGTAGCATGTACGGGTACCTGCGTCCCCCTTGAGGGCGTAAGGGAGGGCGAGAGGGAAGGGGGGGAGGGAGAGGGAAGAAAGCGTAGAAGCATAGAAAGGAGAAGGTATAAGAAAGAAGAACAAGCGAGAGAACTTTCGCCTGGGCTTACCCATTGCCAGGACAACTTGGGGTGTATACTGAGGTGACCCCAGAGCACAAAAAATGCCCCAGAGTAGCCCAAGCATAGACCAACTGTAGTAGGCACCATAAGGTGCCCAAATTAATATATTGTGGACAAACACTTTATTTAAACAATCCAGGGGGAGCGGAGCTCCTCTACCCCAGAACAAACCCCAGCATCACCCATTGTCATCCCTAGGGGGGGGGGGGAGAGAGTGAGAGAGTATGGGTATTAGGCATATCTCCGTTGAATCGACCCCTCTCCCTAATTAGTAACTGGAGGTCTTATCTGGGGGCGCCCCGCGGGGCGAATATGTATACTTCGAAACATAATCCCCCTTAAACAGGCAGGGGAGCGGATACGCTCAAGTGCAGCTAAAAATAACCGAAAATAATAATACTGCACGTGGGAAATGGATATATTCAGGCGGCCCAGGCCCAGGATAGAGCTCCAGACCCAGTGGCAACAGTACCCATTGGTGACCCTCAGTATATAGTCAGCGGGCCGGATTAAGAGGGCGAGTGAGAAGTGTTGTGTTGTACCCACCCGCCCACCCAGACGAGGGGGGGGGGGGGGGGGGGGGGAGGGACGGACGGAGAGAAACAAAAATAATGCTGCACACAATGTAAAGTCAGTAAAACTCATAGATTGCTTCCCATGAGTACCGTGAGGCATAGATGCGACCTAGGCAACAAATGGGCCGCCAAAACACATCCCCCATCTTAAACGCTAGCATTCCCAGAGGCAGCAACCATAACGGGGAATAGACACACTTTAACATAGGGCAGGGGCTAGTAAGGGCCCCAGCAATCAACCGGGCACGTCACCCGCCACCCGCCGCCCCCTCGCCCGGGTTGGAACAATGGAACATGTAGGTATCAGGGAAACAATGAACAATGAGTAATGAGTAATGAACAATGAATGAATAAATAAGGGGAACAGTTTGCCGCTATGAGTCCTGCTGAGTCCGCAAGGGGGGTAAAAACGGGCCGGCTCGAGTCCAAAAAAATTAAGCATTCGCAGCCCACTACTGCATGTCAAGAGAGCGAGAGGGCCGGGGGAAAGCGTTTTCGTGAGTTAGTTAGTTAGTGGGGTGGGGAGATGATGGGAAACCTCACAGCCCTAGCCCACCCCAGAAACAGAACCCACCCGCAGAGGGGACAACGGTCGGACCATGGGAACCCCCCCCAAAATAAGAAAAAAAAAAGTTTAAAAAAGGAAAAAAAGGGGGGGGGGGGGTAGCAAAACATTACAAAAACATTATCAAAAAAGGGCCACCCTCCCAACTTGCAAGAACCCTCCCGGATCCGCTCACCACTCTGGGACACGTACAGCAGGGCTCCCGCCGCCGCCAGGACTCCGACCTCCTCATTCGCCCGCCGAAAGCCAGTCGCGTGGAAGAGGTGCAAGGACCTCCGTCGCTGCCACCGGAACCGTAAAGCCAAGAGGGATATCGATCCCCAAGCCTGTTAAGAAGGCAGTCGGGTCGCCATCAGGAGCGAGAACTCTAGTGCGGCCGTCTTTGAAAGCCAGTAAGCGGAAGGGATGGCCCCAGGCGTACCTAATGGAGTGTTTCTGCAATATTTCGGTAAGTGGGCGCCATTCCCGCCGACGCTGTAAGGTAGCAGGGGTGAGATCTTGGAACAAGGCTACCTCCACTCCGTTGTGCGTTATCGGGCGGCCCCTTCCACACCTCATTACGGCCTCTTTAGTTTGGAAAGAGAGAAATTTCACAATTACATCCCGAGGCCGTCTGTCATCGGCTCTCCTGGCCCGGAGAGCTCGGTGTGCCCTTTCGATATGCCATAGGTGGTCCGGTATATCAGGGAGAAGCGGGCGGAATATAGCCAACACAGTGTCGGCGAGGGAGCCCTCTCCATCTTGTTCAGGTAGGCCGCGAAGGCGAACGTTATTGCGCCGCGATCTGTTACCTAAATCCTCAATCGCCGATGTAGCCGCATGAAGCTGGGTTTTCAGGCTATTGATTTGGGCAGCTGCTTCGTTGTGGGCGATCACAGTGGATTCCATCCTGTGTTCCAGCGTCGTCGTCCGAGCACCCAAGGCCTGAATTTCCGCTTTGACCTCAGCGGTGTTGCGGACCATTTCGGCAGCCAGGTAAGTCCGCACTTCAGCCAGTTTAGCAAGTATCTGGCTGGCCTCGGGTTCTGCTCCCCCCATTGCCACGTTGCCGCCTGGGCTCGAAGGTGATCGCGGCGTATTTTGGCCGTCCCGGCCGCCATCTTGTGAGCTCAGGCGCATAGCTCGGGAGGCCGCAAATAACTCGGAGACTGTAGTAGCCGAGTCGGTCCCCTTCTTGGTCTGCCTCCTTGGGGCCTTCTTGTCCATCTTAGCTCCCTTACCGGAATATATATGTTTAAAGTCTGTCCGTGCAAATGTTAGCGATTGGCACCGTGGTTACAGCGGAGCTCTAGCCGAACACGTCCAGCTCGGCCGGCTGCAAACCACGCCCCCCCCTTTTCCTGCCTTTTTATCCACAAAATATAAAAATCAATTATTGTTCTACATTTTTAAAAAGCACACAGTATGTCTGTTTCGGAGAGTCTAACTACTTTTGGAAATATTTAACTATTTATATTACTCCACAACATTTGAAGAATATATCAGACCAACACTAGATATATAAATATTCATGTCGCTAAAAAGATTGTTAAAGGTTTGTCATATAAAAGTCCTCCGATTTCATCATTTGCATAGATTAATTACATGTATCTTCTTTTAGAGAAGTGATCCTTGATTAGATACATTTGGTTCTGAATGTCTTGCCAGACATTCCCTCAGTGCTACTTACCTTTAATGCTCTGACTGTATGTGTCGGATTACCCCTCGCCAAGATACAGTGTTCCTGCCATAAACCTGCAAGCAGATTCAGAGGCACTTGTGCACAGTATCATGGGTTTCCTAATTTACATCACATGCCAGGCTGTGCCTTCATTGCATTGTGTATTATACAAATCAATATGTTTTTACTTACCTATTGAGTAGAAAGATGGGGAGGAGACAGTCCAACTTAAAGTCGAACCGTCACTTTTAGTTAAACCAGATAGATAAAAATTACTTATTGGCTGAGCTAAAATGTTCCTAGAATGTTGTTTTGTTCTTTATATTTTAAGCTGGATGCTTTACCAGCCAAATATTTCAATAAATTAACTTAAGTAATGCTGTACACACCGCGCATGAGTCTGTAAGGCATGGCGAGACAGACTGCACATACAGAATTTCTTTGCTAGAGGCATGATGGGACTTCCGCCGCAACGGAGAAGTGCTGTGAAGGTAAGTGAGCCTTTTACCTACCAAGCCTGCTCTATTTACCCCAGGAAACAGCAGAGTAACACTTACTGGGGCGTTTAAGTCATCTTAGATCAGAAGCGCTATTAATCCTGACTGGCTGTAAAAATGCTTCGCAAAGTGAATTCACAATGTTTTTTCATTGTGCGTTTGGTTGTTCTGTTCAGCCAATCAGGAGTGTCTATCCTGAGTGCGTCGCTGTTAGCTAATCAGGAGTGTCTGCCCTGAGTGCGTCGCTGTTAGCCAATCAGGAGTGTCTGCCCTGAGTGCGTCGCTGTTAGCCAATCGGGAGTGTCTGTCCTCAATTCATTGCAGTTAGCCAATCAGGAGTGTCTGCCCTGAATTCATTGCTGTCAGCCAATCAGGCGTGCCTGACCTGAATGCATCGCTGTCAGCAGCCAATCAGGCAAATAGTCGGCATGCATTACTAATAACGAGTCAGGTATTTTGCAAGCCACCCTAGACTTGTTGTAATAGTACACTGTGCACCAAATTTCTGATCAGTTTTTTTTTTTATTTTATAAGTCTGATCGGTTACCAAAAACCATAGAACAGTCAGTGAAGTGTAATTTATTATTGCTGGCGCCCATTTAATATATTTTGTTATTCATTTCCTTAATTATGAATCCGTGGGACAGGAGGAGGACGACAAGGACCCAAACCCATAACGCCCATTACCATTGCATTTCGTAATAGCCAAATCAGAAGGCTTCACGTCATGGTCAGGTGACCACGTGTGGCAGAGAGGATGGGGTCTCCTTCAAGAGTAGCAGGAAACTTAAAGAGAATACAAAGAGACAGACAGAGAAAATGTGAGAAGATGTTGGAGATATTCAGTCCAACAACTTGCAAAAACCATGCGTGTGCCACTGTGAACTTACCAAGCAGAGCTCCACCAGTATTAGCCACACCTGGATGAACAAGAAACAAGCTGTTACCACCGTATACACTATAACCACATCCCATCCAACTTCTTGCAATGAGAAAATAGTCAGTTCCTTACCAAAAAGTAAACCAGCACAGGACGGGGCTAGATCCTGTACGTTCACAGTTACACCACTAGAGGGAGACAAAGAAACAGTGAAATTTGTAATGACATCAATTTAAACAACAGCAAGTGACCATAAATTTGTCATTAACTTGTTTTACTACTTTATAACATCGGGTTATATTACTACGTCAACCGGGTTCGTGCTGCTGCTCTCTCTAAAACACACAAGTAAATTGAAAAGTAATAAAAGGCTCATTGAAGAAAAGAAAGAGTGGACACAGGACGAGTAGACTGCGTGATGCTGAGTCAGTGATGTTTCACTGCGCTTTGGGTAACTTTAAGAATTGAGAATAGAACGATCTGTTTGTCTCTGAATGAGCAGGATAAAGCCGTGCTACTGATTAAAGATACATTACAGGAATTCTTAAGGCCCCCGTTATTGTAAAAAGTTAAATGGTATTAGTATTTGTCTTCACTTATTCTATAACTAATTTGGTTGTATATAGTGATTGAGCTTTTTCACTGTATATAGTGCTGCTTATTACATACGTTTATTACTATCAATTGTTTCAGCGCCATAATATTACTTGTGTGTTTTTTAGTATACCTCGCATGTTTACATCCCTTAGATTTCCACAAATGCATTTAGAGTCTTTCCATAACCCGAGAGGGGGACGGCTCAGCAGAATGTCTCCAATTTGATTTACAATTCTCATCTAACTCCTGATTTAGTGAAAAACGGTGAGTGAGGTTATTCGATTTTTATGTGAGATCCTATGGGAGAGCATTATTCCCTATTACGTGCCATGCTTCGTTAACGATGACCAATCGCAGCTCGCTGCAGTCATTATGGGCCGCCTTCCCAGCTTATGTCTCATTATTAGAGTAGTTTAACCCCTTAAGGACACATGACATGTGTGACATGTCATGATTCCCTTTTATTCCAGAAGTTTGGTCCTTAAGGGGTTAATAAAAACAAGGGCTTCGTCAGAGCTTAATGCTTGGCCCCTCTTGTACACCTGTCAGTGTCTGCGTTAACTGTCCAAATACTAACCTAATGATATGCTAAGTTGGACACCTAATGCAGTGTGGCAGGGTTTATGTAAATCCTCTCAAAACGTCTGACAAAAGTATGGATGACCACTCCCAATAGATTCTCTGCACCATAATCACTGCAATGAGCTGTAGTTCTTACAATACAGAGAGAATACTCCGTATCAGACTGCACAGATAAAGAATTCACATTATTTTGGTTATCCTCTTCTACCACTAGAGGGTGCATATCCAAAGCATTTAACCCAGTAATCCCTGCACTTCTCATTGTGTGTACTTCAAAGCTGTCCTCTGGCGCCACCACCAGGTCAGAATAATTTAATGCAATCTGTTTTAAACCGGCAATGTCACCCCCCCAAACTCCTCACTGACTATTTCATAATATTTCAAAGGTCTCTAATTTAGACTAATTCTTTTTGACCGCTCTGCCGCCTTGGTCACGGTTTATCATGTCATACTTCTCGAAACTCTTCAATCCCTCGGCCTCTGTGACTCTGTCCTCTCGTGGCTCTCCTATCTCGCCCAACGTTCGTTCAGTGTCTCCTTTTGCAATGACACCTCCTCCTCTCGTCCTGTCTCGGTTGGAGTCCCCCAGGGATCTGTTCTTGGTCCCCTTCTGTTCTCTATTTATACTGCCTCTCTTGGCAAACTTATTAAATCTTTTGGATCCCGCTACCACCTGTACCCCGATATATCTCTCCTCCCCTGATCTCTCCCCCAGCTGTCCTACAAACGTATCACCTGTTTCCTTTCATGCATCTCTGATTGGATGTCCTGCCACTTTCTAAAACTCGCTCTCTCTAAAACTGAGCTTCTAATATTTCCTCCTCGTAATACTGATCCTCCTCTTTCATTTTCCTTGCAGGTTGATGGTACCTGCCTCACCCCGTCCTTGCAAGCTCGCCGTATTGGTGTGCTCTTTGATCCTGGCCTCACCTTTGCACCTCGGATCCAGTCTGTTGCTAAAACCTGATGATTCCACCTCAAAAACATCGCCCGCATCCGCCCCTTTGTTATGCAAAATGGCGCTAAGGAGCTTGTTTATGCTCTGGTAATCTCTTACATTGAGTACTGTAATCCTCTCCTAGTTGGTCTCCCCAGGAGCCGTACTGCCCGCTACAGTCTGTAATGAATGCTGCCGCCAGACTGATTTCACACCTCACTCCTCTGTCAGTCCTTACACTGGCTTCCTGTATCCTATAGGAGTCAATTCAATATACTAACCCATACCTATAAAGAGCTAAACAACTCTAGTCCCTGTTATATTACTTCACTAATTCGTAGGCAAGGCCATTCTCGATCTCTTTGCTCTGCCTGTGACCTCCTCCTGCCCGCTACTCGCACCCTTACTGCTAACTCGCACTTGCAGGACTTCTCGCAGATGGCTCCTTCCTTTGGAATAGCCTGCCTACCCCTGTCAGACTCTCTCCTAGTCTTCAATTGTTTAAGAAGTCCCTCAAAACCAATCTCTTCAGAAACTCTCTCCTCCCAGAGTAACATCTATTTCACAAACCAATCACTTGCTCTCTCCTAAAGGACCACACTCCACTATCACCTACATTTCTGCTAGTTTACGACCTGCTTGATGCCCTTCCTATTGTGACTACCCCACCTCCTCTAGACTGTAAGCTCGTTTGAGCATGGTCCTCACCTACCTAACGCTCCTGTAACGTTCTGTAATTGTCTCTTTTTTTTTCACTCTTTTAGAATATTGTAAAGCGTTGTGGAATAAGTTGACGCTTTATAAATACCAATAATACACTCATTATGACTGTGTTGGACTTTCACTAAAAATTACAACCCAGTCAAGAAATATACAGAGAATGTGGGACTACTTTAACTCAGTATTTGTCCTCTGCTTGACTTTCTTTGCAGGGAATTGGCATAAGAGACAATACAGCAGTGATATCGGCACCAAAGAGGACCCCGCAGGATCAAGATGGTCGTGCCCGGGAGGGACAGGTTCAGGTAAGTAAACTTGCCTTTACATGTCCCCTTCCACCCCAACACCAGTTCCGATAGTGCTGCTTTAATACTGGTCTGTGACCCAAACACTTTCAAGAAGACTGTGTGCACCCATTGTCCAATAGTGTGAAGATGGGGATGGGCAGTGTGTTTACCTACCTGTGGTTAAAGGTCTGCAGTCCCACTGCCAATGAGGCAAACAAGATGGCTTGCCAATAGGCATCTGTCTGCCCGAGACCTAACACGAAGAGGCTGGAGACTCCCATTCCGAACATCTGGGAAGTAAAACAACAATCACATTGGGTGAGATAACGGGATCTTTCCCTTGGACATCGACATCTGGCAAATAAGGTTTAATCAACCATGATATGTGCGCATGCGGCTAAATACCTTCCTCACCCCATGGCCCTCAGACCGTTATATTCATTGGTCTTACCTGCATGACCTTCCGAACCCAGACAGTTTTATAGCCTGAAAGACAGAAAATACATGGTTTATAACATTACAGAAATTTTAGGTACTTTTCATGAAGTATCTATAATTTGTGGGTTTGTGGGAGGGAGGGGGAGAAGATGTGTCTCAGAATTTGAGAAAAAAAAAAGTAATAAAGATTTTAAGTGGCAGAACTGTAGACAGCCACATTTTCTATTAGCCCGACCTGCTCAACCTGGGACCATCTAATCATTTTGCATTGAACATGCACAGAGCCCTCGTGCTACGAGGCTTCACATGCAGAGTTTAAATGATAACACACCAGGACTAGATTCACTAGTAGACAATCTATAACATACTCCTCTCGGATCGCTGCCTTACCCTTTGAAATAAGATAATCCGACAGGAATCCACTGAAAACCGCTGCAGGGATAGCAACAACCCACGGAACAACATTAAACACCCAGCCCTGGAGGGAAAATACAAATATGCACTTCAAGACTCAGCATGAGAAAAGGACAGAGAGCAGTTCGAACACAGAGACAGTTTCAGAAAGAGAGCAGGGGCAGTTAGATAACAGAAAGAGAAACAGAAAGAAAGTAGGGCAGTTGGAATATAGAGAGGAACAGATAGAGAGCAGGGGCAGCTAGAATACAGAGAGAGGGGGAGGAAGTTAGAAAACATTGCGCGCAGGAACAGCTAGAACACAGAGAGAGGAACAGGGAGAGAGCAGGGGCTGCTAGAATACAGAGAGAGGAACAGGGAGAGAATGTGGGACCAGCTAGAATACAGAGAGAGGAATAGATAGAGAGCAGGGGAAGTTAGAACATAGAGAGAGGAACAGATAGAGAGAAGGGGCAGCTAGAATACAAAGAGAGGAATCGATACAGAGCTAGGGCAGTTAGAATACAGCAAGAGGAACAGGGAGAGAGCAGGGGCAGTTAGAATACAGTGAGAGGAATAGATAGAGAGCAGGGGCAGCAAGAATACAGAGAGGAATAGAGAGCAGGTGCAGCTAGAATACAGAGAGGAATAGAGAGCAGGTGCAGCTAGAATACAGAGAGGAATAGAGAGCAGGGGCAGCTAGAATACAGAGAGAGGAACAGATAGAGCGCAGGGGCAGTTAGAATAGAGAGGAATAGATAGAGAGCAGGGGCAGTTAGAATACAGAGAGAGGAATAGATAGAGCGCAGGGGTAGTTAAAATACAGAGAGAGGAATAGATAGAGAGCAGGGGCGGTTAGAATACAGAGAGAGGAATAGATAGAGAGCAGGGGCAGTTAGAATACAGAGAGAGGAATAGATAGAGAGCAGGGGTAGTTAGAATACAGAGAGAGGAATAGATAGAGAGCAGGGGTAGTTAGAATACAGAGAGAGGAATAGATAGAGAGCAGGGGTAGTTAGAATACAGAGAGAGGAATAGATAGAGAGCAGGGGCAGCTAGAATACAGAGAGAGGAATAGATAGAGAGCAGGGGCAGCTAGAATACAGAGAGAGGAATAGATAGAGAGCAGGGGCAGCTAGAATACAGAGAGAGGGATAGATAGAGAGCAGGGGCAGTTAGAATAGAGAGGAATAGATAGAGAGCAGGGGCAGCTAGAATACAGAGAGAGGAATAGATAGAGCGCAGGGGTCGTTAGAATACAAAGAGAGGAATAGATAAAGAGCAGGGGTTAATTTCCACTAAGTATTTCAATCAGTAAACTATATTTAATGCATTTTTCACAGAAGCACAGCTGATGTTTAGTGATTGTAAAGTTAGAATGACCAGCATCATTTGCTAAGCAGCTGAACTATATACTGCAATATATCAATGTATCAGGATAGTTCTGTAAGATGTTTAACATATTCAAGGCAAATCAGTACAGTGTAAATGGTTAGGAATTCAAAGTTAACTTAAAATTTAGAGTTAAGATAACCAAACTGAAACCAATGCCAACTTGCAGTTTGTCTACTTTACACACGTTAGTAAACAATCTTGTATATCTCTTTACTCTGTGTACCTGTGCGGTTGTCTGCAGTACAATTCTGTAATATTAACAGTTTGCCAGTAGGTGGCACAGTATGACCATGTAAAAGCACCTTACCTTGGCATCTGGGAATCGTTCCTTGAAGAATGTGGGCAACCAGGAGAAAAGAGTGAATGCCGTGCTGGCCACGCTTATCTGGGCAATGATCACAGCCCTGCAATGGCAAAAGGGAACATTAGGTGGGATTTACAGTCTTTTGTCAACGTTTTTGGGTTGTGTTGGTGCAATATCAAACAATGTGCCCCTCTGCCCACTAATGTAAACCACTATGGCCATGCTTGTACCCAATACCACCAAAACTCACCATACAGGAGCCTTCTTAAAAAACTGCTTCCAGTTCACGTGCGTCACGGCAGAAGGTGAAAAACTTTTTTCCAAATCTTCAAACGTCAGACCTTTCTCTGTCCCAGAAACACGAGGAGAGGATACTATCAGTAATGAGTATAACACTAAGTCGGGGCTCACCAGACCGTAACAACCAAAGGACTGAGATCCCACGGGACCCGAGGAAAGTTATCGGTTTGGGTCCCCACCATTATTCTTCACATGGTTCAAGGAACCCTGTCTAACCCCTGGGCAGCCTCCTAAGGTCAGCTTATAGCTAATTCTGCCCCGCTGTTATCCATCAATGGAAAGCATTTCAAGGAGCAAGGAGATCGTATATCTTCACCAAGACATCCACGTAGTCCCATGGAGCCACTCACCAAGCTCTACCAACCTACCTCAGCTCAGGCATCCAACAAGTCACACAGCCTGAGCCAATCCTCACACAGAATGCTTCCCAAGGTGGCAGGTAGGGGGTAGGAAAGGACAAGGGTGGGGTAACGGATTACAAGTGGAGAGAGACAGATATAAGAATAACTGGTGAGAGAGAGATCGGGACAAAGATACGGCTGGGGGGAGGGGTCAATAACTTTTCTTTCTCTACATATAGTCAGATGCACCTTAGGATGACTTGGTATTATCTGGTCCACAAACGTTAACCAGCCTAGAGGAGAAAGGGGAGGGGTAAATCTAGCCACACCCACAGGGCATCAGAAAAATCCTGCAACCATGCGCTACTGACCTCTGGCTTACCCAGTAGGAGAGGTCCTACAGATGGCCACCGCATGGATCTGGAGAGTTTAACAAATTAAAAGCTTGGAGAGCGGTTACAGGGTATGGCAGGACTTACCTTTTTTTTTCAGCAGGTAGGCACACACGCAATATCCCCACAGCACAGTGAGAAAGCCAGCAAAGTAAAAGACGGTTTCCCAGCCGTACCACTCGAGGAGAAGCGAGCCAGCACCTCCCATCACAAGCGTACTGTAATAGACAATCCACATAAGTGAAAATCCCAGCCACTCCCTTGACTGCTCCCCTAGCCAGGCATCATCCTTCCCACAGGCCAATCCCATAAATTCTCCCCCAGCCAGGCAACATTCCCTCCCCTGGGCCAATCCCATGACTTCTCCCCCAGCCAGGCATCATCCTTCTCCCAGGTCAATCTCATGACTTCTCCCCCAGCCAGGGATCATCCCTCCCCTGGGCCAATCCCATGACTTCTCCCCCAGCCATGCATCATCCTTCCCCCAGGCCAATCCCATAAATTCTCCCCCAGCCAGGCATCATCCTTCCCCCAGGCCAATCCCATGACTTCTCCCCCAGCCAGGCATCATCCCTCCCCCAGGACAATCCCAGGATTTCTCCCCCAGCCAGGCATAATCCCTCCCCCAGGCCAATCCCATGATTTCTCCCCCAGCCAGGCATAATCCCTCCCCCAGGCCAATCCCATGATTTCTCCCCCAGCTGGGCATAATCCCTCCCCTAGGCCAATCCCATGATTTCTCCCCCAGCCAGGCATAATCCCTCCCCCAGGCCAATCCCATGATTTCTCCTCCAGCCAGGCATAATCCCTCCCCCAGGCCAATCCCATGATTTCTCCCCCAGCCAGGCATAATCTCTCCCCCAGGCCAATCCCATGATTTCTCCCCCAGCCAGGCATAATCCCTCCCCCAGGCCAATCCCATGATTTCTCCCCCAGCTGGGCATAATCCCTCCCCCAGGCCAATCCCATGATTTCTCCCCCAGCTGGGCATAATCCCTCCCCTAGGCCAATCCCATGATTTCTCCCCCAGCCAGGCATCATCCCTCCCCCAGGCCAATCCCATCAGTTCTCTCCCAACCGGGCATAATCCCTCCCCCAGGCCAATTCCACAAGTTCACAACTCGCCCCACCAAGGATCCAATTAAACTGGCTGTTGGAAATCTATTTCCAGTTTGTTTCTACTGAACAAATGATTTCTATTGTAATAGGATTATTTTAAATGAATAATACAGTAATGGGAAAAAGGGAAGTACACCTGCTTTGAATTCTATGGTTTTACATATCAGGACATAGCAACAATCATCTGTCCCTTAGCAGGTCTTAAAATTAGGTAACTATATATATAAATATAGATAGATAGATCTATATATCGGAGTGTGAATAGATCTAGTTTCACAGTGTTGGATCATTTATGTTCTCCAAAATCTGACATCCAACAGAGAGTCTGTAGGGTAACTATTTAAACAGATCACTGGTCAGATCGAAACCCACCTTGGATGGAGACAATAAAAGTTAAAGATTCTCCAGACTTTCTGTCTCTGTACAAGGATGGGAAGAAAAAGGTTAACATAATGTAATGTCACCAGACCTGTACGACTGGACTAGCGGTAAATATAATCTGATGTCACCGATCCTGTACGGCTGGACTAGCGGTAAATACAATCTCATGTCACCAGACCTGTACGACTGGACTAGCGGTAAATACAATCTCATGTTACCGATCCTGTACGACTGGAATATCGGTAAATACAATCTGATGTCACTGGTCCTGTACGACTGAACTAGCGGTAAATACAATCTCATGTCACCAGTCCTGTACGACTGCATTAGTGGTAAATATAATCTGATGTCAACGGTACTGTACGATTGGACTAGCGGTAAATATAATCTGATGTCACTGGACCTCTACGACTGGACTAGGGTTCTAGGGATAAATATATGATGTCACCGGTCCTGTATGACTGGACTAGCAGTAAATATAATCTGTAGTCACTCGTCCTGTACGACTGGACTAGCGGTAAATATGATCTGATGTCACCGGACCTGTACGACTGGACTAGCGGTAAATATGATCTGATGTCACCAGTCCTGTACGACTGGACTAGCAGTAAATATAACCCGATGTCACCAGTCATGTACGACTGGACTAGTGGTAAATATAATCTGATGTCAACAGTCCTGTACGATTGGACTAGCGGTAAATATAATCTGATGTCACCGGACCTCTACGACTGGACTAGGGATCTAGGGATAAATATATGATGTCACCGTTCCTGTATGACTGGACTAGCACTAAATATAATTTGATATCACCAGTCCTGTACGACTGGACTAACAGTGACCCTTTGTAATGAACTAGAGAGGGTGGGGGGGGGACAGTGATATCAATTGAAAAACAGGAGCCTAATTTATCAACTAATATTAAAATATTTTTATAGTTTATTTTGCATACACTTGGCTGGGTCTTTTATTTTTCCACATTCCTCAAAGAATTATCCTAGTACTATTTCGTACAAATCTCTCCCTTGGCATGGCATCACCTACCTGCCACCAACCCCACCAGCTTCAGTCCATAACAGGCCTCACCACCCAACCAGACTTCGCCTCTCTCAGTTAAGCACTATATCCCAAAAGTCCAGCATCCCTTTCCCAGCAGGCTTCCACCTACTCTTCCCCAGCCAGAAGGCACCGCCCCACCAGCCAGGCCTCCAGACCACCCCCAGCCAGACCCCATCAGCCAGGCTGCCAGCCTACCCCCAGCCAGGCCTCCAGTCTACACCCAACCAGACCCCACCAGCCAGCCCATGCCCACCATTACCTCTCCTCATTATCTCCAAAGCAACATTACCTTCCTGATTCCCACCTTCAGCCTTTTATCTCCATCCCAGCATAACATTCCCCAAGTCACTCCAGCTACCTACCCAAACTGAGAGCCGCATCCTACTACACTGCAGGTGAAGGCACGCTCACTTTCACGCACGCGCTGCGAGAAGAGACTGGCCAGAGCGGGGAAATGAACACCTAGTGAGGAGACAAAGAGAGTAAGTACTCACCAACCACACTACACTCACCACCTCACTAGCCAGAGATACTTATCACACTTACTAGCTATTAACACTCATATGAGGTTTAACCACGCATGCTCACTTACGAAGCACACACGCACAGTTCACCATTAGACACGGACTTGTGGCACATGTAACGCTAGTCATATATATCCACAAGCTAAGCTGCGCTCTAAGCGCTAGGGCATACAGTAATCAAGCATGATAGATGGTGCGGGCAGCTATACAGTATACGTGATAAGTATATTATAGAAAATATAGAAAATCAAAATAATTATATATACACACACACACACTTGGTAAATAAAAGCTAATAGTAAGTGTGATTCACTCAAATATAAATCAAATAAAGCAACTGGGAATAATGGGGTTGCGCTATATATACTCTGATACACATATAATGTATGAATATTAATTAGCCTGTTTGGTGTCTAATATTTTAATTCAATCCAGTTGCCAGATTTAGATATTTTTGTCCAGGACTTTGCATTGCACTTTATTCTATTTTTGTTTTATGTATTACACTATATGGTACCTATTTTTAATAAATTTTCATGTCTTTTATATGTGTATTAAAATATTTATAGTTGGTTTATTTGATATATTATAAAACATTATGTAATAACATTTAAAATGCAGTTCTCACTGTACAACACATTGGGAGACCAATGATTGGATGACTGATAAACGGTTCTACACCCGGCACGGAGTACCTACCTTGAAAAAGTCCCATGAGGAAGCGTAGAAAGCTGATGAGGACGAGGGGATGTGATGTCACGTAGACAGCGAGCGGGGTGATTGTCGTAATGAGCCCCCATGTCACAGCTGATAGAAGGATGACTCTCTCTCCTCCAAGCCTAAGAATGAAAGTAGGAATGGAGTTACACTGTATTTACTAAAGAAGGGAATGACACTTTATGGTTTGTCACGGGAAAAAAGGTTTAAATTCTGTAATTAACATTCCATACAGGGGACAGTCGCAGTATTCCACAAATGCCACGTTAAGTAGTTTACCACTCAATATCGCCAATCGCGCACGTATGAAACCGTGAAAGAACGACCGAACTCACATATGCTACAGGGCATTTCAACACAGTCACCTGCATGTGCATCAGAAGGGGTGAGGGGAGAGGAGCAGCCACTTCCATGCTGTTGGGTAATTTAAGGTTTTATATGTATGGAATATAGATACAATAATACCTGGTGATATTCACACACACACACAGCCTTCACGGACCCTGTAGTTCTTTGTTTTAAGCTGTGATATAACCACTTAACAAAACAGCACAATTATAATCAATTTGCTATACCTTATTGCATTACAAAGCAACAAGTCAATCAATTTACTTGGCAAGCCTAAGGATCAACATTACACCTCTTCATCTACAAGCCGCCGGCCCATCTCTGCTCTGCCTCAAGACCAGCCTCTGCTCTCCCATGGCTGGTCGGCCACCTCTGTTTTTCCTCAGCTCCCCCATGGTCGGTCTTTCGGTCGGCCGGCCAGCCGCCTCAGTTTTCCCATGGTCGGCCACCTGCATTCTCCCTTGCCGCTCTGGGCCGACATATTCCAGGCGCCAGGACAAAATTCCTAGTTGCCATGGCTACCTGGAGCTTGGGATTTGTTGAGCCCTGAGATACACACACACACACACACACGCAGATACACTGACACATACAGACTCACAGACATACAGGTACACACACAAACACAGATACGCAAAAACACATATAGCCTAACTTTTGGCTGGCTGTGTCGGTGGGAGTTGGGGTCCTGCTGCTCTTACAGTCCGCTCTGCCTGCCCCGCCCTCTCCGCGCGGCGTGCTCTGTGTGCGAGCTGGGAGGAAGTAGTTGCAAGTTTTTACTTCCTCCCAGGTCTGGCTGCAGCAACACAGGGGTCTGGTTGCGCGACCTAACCCTTGAAGGCACATGTATATGGGGTGGCCCAAAGAGCATTGGCCACCCAATATAGACTCAGCCAGCAGTTCTAAACCCGTATACATATATAAAACAGAGGGTATCCCTGCACTCAAGCTGTAACACTTCAATAAATGCCGGGTGCCAGCCAGGGCTCAACGTATCTAAGTAAAAAGCAACAAATGTAGCTGCACTCACGGACTTGTAGTTAAAATCTTCACTTCTTTATTGTTTCACATTAAAATGATCAACGTTTTAATGTGAATTTTTCTACCTATTTAACCATTATTTCTCCCTTACCAGTTCCTGCCCATTGTTTGTAAATGAGCTGTACCTGGGTTTAAAATCTGGCTTTTGATTGGTTATTGGCGAATCTTACTATATAATGATTCATTTGGCCCCTGGGGACTCTGACCAATAGATGGCACTTTTTCCCCAGGTATGAAGACCTCAAACAGTTCATAGATTACCTGGTTGAATAAATGAATTAACCTTTAATTCACCTATACTGGTGTCAGTTAAAATTATTTTAAAAATATTGTCTTTGATTACGTGTATTCTTTAACCAAAGCCAGGTTTGGTTTTTATATATAACTTGATATAATATGTATATATAATTTATTCATCTAACCTGTATAAATAATTAATAAATATATTCATCTATACCAAAATCAAACAACATTAGTGTGTGTGTGTATACACATACACACACATAGAACAAAATTATAAACGCAACACTTTTGTTTTGCCCCCATTTTTCATGAGCTGAACTCAAAGATCTAAGACTTTTTCTATGTACACAAAAGGCCTATTTCTCTCAAATATTGTTCACAAATCTGTCTAAATCTGTGATAGTGAGCACTTCTCCTTTGCCGAGATAATCCATCCACCTCACAGGTGTGGCATATCAAGATACTGATTAGACAGCATGATTATTGCACAGGTGTGTCTTAGGCTGGCCACAATAAAAGGCCACTCTAAAATGTGCAGTTTTACTGTATTGAGGGGGAATTGGGGGGAGGTGACATGTCCGGTGAGTATGCTGGACATGCAAGAACTGGGATGTTTTCAGCTGCCAGGAATTTTGTACAGATCCTTGTAACATGGGGCCGTGCATTATCATGCTGCAATATGAGATGATGGCCGTGGTTGAATAGCACAACAATGGGCATCAGGATCTCGTCACGGTATCTCTGTGCATTCAAAATGCCATCAATAAAATGCACCTGTGTTCATTGTCCATAACATACGCCTGCCCATACCATAAACTCACCGCCACCACAGGCCACTCGATCCACAACACTGACATCAGCAAACCGCTCACCCACACAACGCCATACACACTGTCTGCCATCTGCCCTGTACCGTGAAAACCGGGATTCATCCGTGAAGAGAACACCTATCCAAAGTGCCAGATGCCATCGAATGTGAGCATTTGCCCACTCAAGTCGGTTACGACGATGAACTGCAATCAGGTCGAGACCCCGATGAGCTTCCCTGAGACGGACTCTAACAGTTTGTGCAGAAATTCTTTGGTTAAGCAAACCGATTTTTGCAGCAGTTGTCCGGGTGGCTGGTCTCAGACGATCTTGGAGGTGAAGATGCTGGATGTGGAGGTCCTGGGCTGGTGTGATTACACGTGGTCTGCGGTTGTTAGGCCGGTTGGATGCACTGCAAAATTCTCTGAAACGCCTTTGGAGACAGCTTATGGTAGAGAAATGAACATTCAATTCACGGGCAACAGCTCTGGTTGACATTCATGCAGTCAGCATGCCAATTGCATGCTCCCTCAAAACTTGTGACATCTGTGGCATTGTGCTGTGTGATATAACTGCACATTTTAGAGTGGCCTTTTATTGTGGGCAGCCTAAGGCACACCTGTGCAATAATCATGCTGTCTAAAAAGCATCTTGATATGCCACACCTGTGAGGTGAATGGATTATCTCGGTAAAGGAGAAGTGCTCACTAACACAGATTTAGACAGATTTGTGAACAATATTTGAGAGAAATAGGTCTTTGAGTTCAGCTCATGAACAATGGGGGCAAAAACAAGTGTTGTGTTTATAATTTTGTTCAGTGTATAGAAATTCCTTTTACCCCTTTATCAATCAAGGATATAGTTTACACATTACTGTAGCAATCACATATTTTAGGCAACATAAGTAAATCATGCATGGTTTGTATCTAATGATTTTAATATGGAAGTTTTCTGTGAGACCTCAGACTCTGGCCGGATTGCTAGCTAGCAAACATTAACCTGAATGTTTACATGCACACAATGCATTGTTCCTTCCCTTTCGAAGTTCTGTGAGTTTGGGGATCTCAGATTGTAAAGTCCAACTGGAGATTTATTAAATCATCAGCCACGTTCTAAGTCTCTACAAATATATCTCACGAATGAAACTGTAGATAAGGATTTCTTATGTTACCTTCTCAGGGTCAATAAAAAAAAAGGCTAGTTTGACCTTTATTAAGTGAAGCTAAGTGTTACGTAATGTCCAGGCAAGTCTACCAGCATTCATCTTGTTATCTGAATATTAGAAATCATACTCTACCAAATAGCATAACAATATATTACAGGGGCGAGGGCAGAGGAACAACCAATGCCACGCATTACAGGGGTGAGGGCAGAGGAACAGCCAATGCCACGCATTACAGGGGTGAGGGCAGAGGAACAGTCACTTCCATAACTTACAGGGGTGAGGGCAGAGGAACAGCCACTTCCATATCACGCCATGACTTGCACACATAGCACATCGTACTTGTTCTGTTTCCACAAATAAGCCTTAGTTGTATCATATTGTCTCTCACTAGTTATTAATCACTATGTCTAACGTACCTCTCGTATTTACCCGCCTAGTTTAAGCCAATGTTCTAGACAGTTTGACTTTACTAATTAAAAATGTGCCACAATAATGTTTACTCTGTACACTTTCCTTCACTTGCGTCTGCTGTTGTGGCAGCATAAGCCTGTTTGTTAAGCCGTGCACTGCAAAAATACAAGCAATTATTCCCATTCACAGGAAAGGTAGAAAGGAGGAGTTGGGCAACTATAGGCCAGTAAGCCTTACTTCAGTAGTGGGGAAAGTGATGGAAACCATGTTAAAGGATAGGATTGTTGAACATCTAAAAACACATGGATTTCAAGATCAGAGACAACATGGGTTTACTTCAGGGAGATCATGCCAAACTAATCTTATTGATTTTTTTGATTGGGTAACTGAAATAATAGATCAGGGTGGTGCAGTAGACATTGCTTACCTAGATTTCAGTAAGGCTTTTGACACTGTTGCACATATAAGGCTTATCAATAAACTACAATCTTTTAGTTTGGATTCCAATATTGTTGAATGGGTAAGGCCAGGCTTCCCCAAACTCCGTCCCTTCAGATGTTGCTGAACTGCAACTCCCATGATTCAATGAATGAAATAGATAGGCTGAGAATCATGGGAGTTTTAGTTCAGTAATATCTGGAGGGACGGAGTTTGGGGAAGCCTGGGTTAGGCAGTGACTGAGTGACAGGCAACAGAGGGTTGTAGACAATGGAGTATATTCGAAGCATGGGCTTGTCACCAGTGGGGTACCTCAGGGATCTGTACTTGGACCCATTCTCTTTAATATTTTTATTAGTGATATTGCAGAAGGAACTGATGGTAAGGTATGTCTTTTTGCTGATGATACTAAGATATGCAACAGGGTTGATGTTCCAGGAGGGATAAGTCAAATGGCAAATGATTTAGGTAAACTAGAAAAATGGTCAGAGTTGTGGCAACTGACATTTAATGTGGATAAGTGCAAGATAATTCATCTTGGACGTAAAAACCCAAAGGCAGAGTACAGAATATTCGATAGAGTCCTAACCTCAACATCTAAGGAAAGGGATTTAGGGGTTATTATTTCTGATGACTTAAAGGTAGGCAGACGGGGGGCGGAGCCTAGCAGAGCATCCGAATAGACGCCATTTTCACAGCTCCGAGCGTTGAAAATTTAATCCACCCAATATCTCCGGCATCTTGGCAAAACCAACTGAAAGGAGGGCAGATATCACTGCAGCAAGCCGCCCTGACTCCTCCGATGCCTTTTTTATACACCCCGGGCAAAAAATACCAGACCCGAGGCTCCAAGGCCTGCCGCGCTACCAGACCCACCTCAGCAGCCTACGGAGGCCTACTGGACTGGGACGAAACAGACTTCTTCCCTCTGCCGACAGGTGATATGGGCAAGAGAAACCAAAAAAACTTTGCGACTACCACCAGGACCCAGCACGACATAGGCCTGATGCTGCAACAAACGGCGCCCACGATGGCACCGGCGGCACGGGAGGCCTTACTCACCCGAGAGCCTTCACTCTCAAAGGCTGACGGCGGGACCCCACTCCAGAGCCCGATACCGGAAACCACAGGGACACTACACCCACAGGAGACAGAAGCTCCAGCAACAAAAAGGGAACTTCAAAATATGCTCACCGACCTCCAAAACAACCTCAGGACAATGTGGGAGGCGGATCTGGCGGTTCTTAAAACGGAGGTACAGGCCGTCAAAACGCGCACACAGACTGCAGAAAGAAATGTAATGGATCTACAAAAAGGCCTTAAAGCACTCAGTAATAAGGTACAGCAATTGCAGAAAACAAGCTGAAACCAATAAACAAGTGCACATACTAGACGACAGGGGCAGGAGAAAGAACATAAAGGTGAGGGGAGTAGCAGAGTTCATACCCCTGGCAGAATTGCCACACTTCATGAGAAGACTGACAACATCGCTACTGCCAGCAAGAGAAGCCAAGTACTTCTCCTTTGATGGGGCATACAGAATAGACAAATCCCCTAGGGCCCCTGAAACTGCACCACGTGACATAACCTCAGGATTATTATCAAACGATGTCCAACAAGTTAAGCCTGCTAGCGGCGATAAAAGGAAAGACGCCGTATCACTTTGAGAACTGTAAAATGTCCTTCTTCCAAGACCTTAGTAGAGCCACACTACAGTGGCGAAAAGCCATGCAACCCCTCACCGCAAACACCGCAAATACTATGGGTCACCAAAAACGGAAAATTCTACAAGGCCACTGACCCTGCAGATGCTCCCGCACTCTTGGCAGCGCTGGACTTGCAGCCTAACCCTACACACGAGCCGCTAGATACGCAACCCCGAATGGACACTGACTCGGACACGTCTTCACACGACTCCGGAAGAAGCAGGAGGCCGAAGACCTGAACCAAATAATAATACTCCTGGCCATCCCATTTTTTTTTTTTTTGACATTCTTTATTTAACGGTTTTTCATTTTTTAGATCAAGTGGGGGGTACAGTAAAGAAAAAGGGTATAGGATGGGGGTTACAAAAGGGTTACAGAACACGCAATAGCTATGCTTGACAGATACATGTGCGTTTGAAGTTACACAGTAGGTTTTTGTTGGTTACATGAGGTTGTCTGAGGTTGGAGGACCAATGTAGTATTCCGTGTTTGTATCGGCATGTCGTAGTAACTCATATTAGTTGTGCAATTATTCATTTATTATTTGATTGTGGTCCTGGTGCATTTATCAGCTAAGGTGTATGTGGCAGGTGTGAGGGCGTAGGTGGGTCGGGCGGGCGGGCTGTAAGCTACAGTCGTGCGTGGGGTGGGGCCTGTTCCGGCCCAGCCCGCCTCGTGCACTTCCGTTTCGGGTACAGGTGTGCTACCTGGGCCGCTAAGTCTTGTCCATTCACTGCTGCTCGGTCGCTATGTGTGCCGTTCCCTCAGTCCTAGGTACTGCTGTTGGGATCGTCTAGTCGCATTTTTAAGTGTGTCTATCATGTCTGGATGTTGCCTATGTGTGGCGTGACTGTTCGGTGGTACCCGTGTACACAGGTCTATCGCGGCGCCTGCTGTGAGTCTGGTCATGAGCTATGGAGTATCGTACAGCGACTTGGGGGCTGGCGGTGTCTCATCCCGTCCGCGTGGGGTTCCGTCTACCGGTTGTTTCTTTGTCTGTGTATAATCCATCACGCTATGCGTGTTCCAGTCCAGTTCTGGGTATGGTTCAGTCGTGTCTGTCTCGGTTCCGAGGGGGGAAGGGGAGGGGGGGGGGGAGAGTAGGGGGTGAAGCGAGGGGGGGAGGGAATAGTTGAGAAAGAGATGGGTGGGGGAGTGTGGGGGTGCGGGGCGGATGAGGGCTAAGGTATGTGCTGAGGTCTCAGGGGGTTGTCCTGTCTGCAGTTATGAACAGAAGCCAGGGGGTCCACGTCAGGTTGCATTTCTCTGTGCGGCCTTGGAGGGAGGCCGTCATTGCTTCCATGTTGCGTATTTCTCCCACCCTATCCACCCATTGTTGGAAGGTGGGGGCGGTGGCCTTTTTCCATAGAGTGGGTATCAGGGACTTTGCCGCTGTCAGCAGGTGTTTTGTCAGGGATTTCTTGTACGTTTTGAGTGACATGGTCGTGTGGTGTAGCAACATGGGGAGTGGTTGGAGCGGGAGCTCCGGGTCCGATATTTCCCGGATGTTGGTGTTAACCATCTCCCAAAAGGGGGTGATGGCTGAGCATGACCACCAAATATGAAGCATAGTGCCTCTCTCTTCTCCACATCGCCAGCAGGTCTCCTCGATGTCCGGTTTCATGCGGTGCAGCACATCCGGGGTCCTGTACCAGGTTGTCAGCAGTTTGTAGCTCATCTCCTGGTACTTTAAGCTAATTGAGCTTTTATGAGTGAGCTGAATTATTTGATCCCATTCTTGGGCGGTCAGGGTTTCCCCGGTCTCTCTCTCCCATCTGGCGATGAATTTCGGCGGTGGTCTGTTGTCTCCTTCCATAAGCATTGCGTATAGCGTAGAGATTCCCCGTTCTAGGTGACGACCGGCCGTGCAGTATTTCTCAAAGGGTGTGAGATCCCGATGGAATTGTCGCTTGGCTGCTGATGTGGAGTGGTATGATTTGACCTGTAGGTATCGGAACCGATCAAGGATCGTCGGGGTAGTGTCCGGGAGCAGGTCTGTCAGGGCTTTGAGGGTGTCACTGCCGCACCATTGGCGCATGTAGACCCAGTTCGACTGAGTGAATTTTTTCAGGTCCGCCGGTGTTAGACCTCCCCCAATGTCTGGGTTGTAAGTAAGGGGTGTTAGCGGGCTGGTGTGGGTGGTCAGCTGTTGTGGGTATCTCAGGGCGCACCAAGTCTTCAGGGTTGCATCGATCAGGGGGTTACCCGTCTTGAGGGCACTGAACGGGGTTCCCGTCCTCCACAGTTGCGAGGGGATTTTCCCCCCTACCTGGGTCACCTCGGCTCCCACCCAGAGCTTTTCCGTCGTGTGAGCGTGCCAGTCGGTGACCCTCAGCAGGTGGGCAGCTCGGTAGTACCCCAGTATCGAGGGGAGCCCTACCCTCCCCACGCTGTTTAGGCTGTTCCAGTTGGTGTTTACTTATCCTTGGAGCCCCTCTTCTCCACACGAATCCCCGTATCGCTGCAGAGATAGAGCGGAAGAATTCCCGTGGCAGGGAGATTGGGATCGTCTGGAAAAGATAGAGTAAGCGAGGTAGGATGTTCATTTTAATCGCGTTTATGCGACCAAACCACGAGATGTAGAGGTCCGTCCAACGTTGCATATCGGCCTGTAGGGAGGCCAGGATGGGAGCAAAGTTTGCCTGATATAGGTGTGCAAGTTCTTTGGTTAGCCAGATACCAAGGTATTTCAGCTTAGTGTCACACCATTTGAATCCGAATTGGGAGCGTAAGTGTGTTTCTTCGCCGGTGGGGACTGAGATATTGATTGCCTCCGATTTCTCCGTGTTGAGTCTCAGGTTCGAGACCCTCCCGAACTCACGGAAGAGGCTCAGGAGGTTCGGGATGGAGATCAGGGGTTGCTGCAGAAAGAAAAGCATGTCGTCAGCATATGCTGCGACCCGGTGTTCCACTCCCCCCATCTTATGCCCCGTTATACCCCCATCCGCTCTGACCGCCTCCAGGAATGGTTCCAGGGAGAGGGCGAACAGAAGGGGGGACAGGGGGCATCCCTGCCGTGTGCCATTTCGTATGGGAAACGAGGCAGAGAGGGCACCGTTAACTCGGATTCTGGCTGTTGGGGTCGTATATAATGCAGCTATCCAGGTTCTGATATTGGGTCCGAATCCCATGTGTTGCAGCGTTGCCTCGAGATAGGCCCAGTCCACTCGGTCAAAGGCCTTTTCCGCGTCTGTGGAGAGGAGGACCAGACCTCCTCCCTGGCCGAGTGAATGATGTTAAGGGCCCGGATAGTGTTGTCTCGGGCTTCCCTGCCCGGCACAAAACCCACCTGGTCTGGGTGGACCAGCTCGGGCAATGCCTGGGCAAGGCGCAGTGCCATGACTTTAGCATAAAGCTTTAGGTCTGCATTTAAAAGGGAGATGGGGCGGTAGCTCGCACAGCAGGCCGGGTCCTTCCCTTCCTTCGGCAATACGTGACTTTCTTTTTTTTTTTTTTTTTTTTTTTATTCTTTATTTTTGCTGTGCAGGTGAGTACAAGGAATCAACAAACGCCACAACAGCGTCTTGTAAGATATACATTGGTATAACAGTGGCATGAGAGACTGCACATTTTTATAATTATAACAAGCTTGGTTAAAACAGTTGTGTCGTTAGCGTGAAGGTAAATAAAATGTAGCAAGATAACTGTCGTTCAACAGGGCTAAAACGTCAATGGTGTTAGGTATACATGTGAAATACAAAATAGTTAGCTGTATTTTGACGGTCAAACTTAGATTAGGTTCATTATCGATATTAGATTACTGTAAGCTCAATTAAGGTTATCCACCAGGGGGCAGCAGAACGCCAGGCATATTTGTATGCCCAGATAGCTTAGTTAGAATAGGCAGAGAGCTTAGAACACATACCACATCACATTGCAAACTTTTACAATTGAAACAAATCAAAGTAAATGTCTCAAAGCAGGTTTAAGACGTAGGTTAAAAGGCAATTGTTCTAAACAGTTAACAGTGTAAACTTAACAAGTAGTGATACAGGAGCCGTCCCCGACACTGTAGTATTACAGTGTGGGAAAGTCTGCTTTGCTGTCTGGGTTCAACCTATGCCTGCAATGCCAATCCGTTGGTATTGTGTGCAATATTCCTTCGAGGCAGGGACTGGGGCAGTGTCCTGAGAGGTAAGTGTCAGCATCAGCATCTCACCGAGAAATCCTTTGGGCTGCTGCTTTTGTTTGGCGCATGGAGTAGATAGGCAGAGGGTTGTGGCTGATCTGTGCACCCTGGCTCGGTAGCTGTTCCCCCTTTTCACTGGCTTAGCTGTAGTAGCGCCATGCTGTGTCATTCGGTCCTTCCCTCGCCTTGGGTAATTAGAGGGTCGTGGAGGTATCCGTTTACGGCGGATGATCCTCCGTTTGCGCTGCATGTGCAGGGAGGCAGTGTCTCGGGGTGCTGTCCTCTTAGGTGGCGTTGCCGCCATTGCTTTGGCTCTGCTTGTCTGCTTCGGGCGGTTAATGCCCCTCTGTCTCTCCCTCCGCTTTGTCATGTTGCCGGTTAATTGCTCCCGTGGTGTATTTGCCATAATCGGGTGCTTCAGCCGCGTGTGAGAGGGTGTGTGTTGTCGCTTTGCCAATGTAGCTAGTTTCCGGGCAGGTGATGGGTTCCTCTCTCCCAATCTCTCCCAAAATTTCTGGCATACCGCCTCAAATTTAGCCTGGAAGGCCACTGTCCATTCTTCGGCTGTCTGTGCCGGTGGATTCGCGGCACTGCCGGCAGCCATCTTGGCTTGGCCTCGTGGGGTCGCTTGGTCGGAGTTGCTCTTATAAGTGTCCCAGAGGTGAGTGCTTACCATTAGCTGGTGGACCGAGATGACCCCCGCCGGTCCAGAGGGGGGGAAGCGAGAGCCCGCCGCCAGATACCCGGCGTGGTGTTGCAGCTGGGGAGCGGCCGTCTCCCCTGCGCCTGCCATGCTTGTAGGCCTCACCGTGAGTTTAGCTCGGTTCTTCGCTTGAGAGGTATCGTTCTCCTCACTCCGATATCCACTCTTGAATGGTGGCCTTATAATCACGATTGTGTGCCGGTGTGGCAGTGAAATTCAGCTTTAGGTGCCAAGTTTAGCGGGAGCTGCTGAGATAAGCGTCTTCACAGTTCCGCGGTCAGGCCCCGCCCCCCCAATACGTGACTTTCTTAACCACAAAGTTTTGCAATTGTAACACTACAAGTTCCGCTTAATTTGCCTACTTTTACACACACCAACGCACAGTCAATCTGCTTTGCTGGAACACCCAAAAGACACACACAGCGCTCACACTATGCTCAGGAACTCTCCCCCCCCCCCCCCATAGTTTCGACGTGCCAAGGAGAAAAAACAAGGGGACAAGGGACCAAACACACAGATAAGGGCCACACGATAGGACTTACAACACCAGTGCTACCTCATAGAGATAGCCCACTCACTGGAGACGAAGCCGGGATGTCACCTGGAACCACGGATCCGCCACCTAGTGGGGCCGACACCACAGAGACACCAACACCTCTCCCTTCTATACAACACGCGAGCGGCCTAGACACCGCAAAATTCACTGGCACACAAACTCCGCGGCACCACGCATAGAGGGGGTTTATTAATCCATACATTGACCAACTCACTACAACCCGACAGTCCGACACACTTCTAAAAATGTGCAGCACACTCACCAGACATAAGCCACAAACATATGATGTTACCTTTGTTGTTTACTCATGTTGTAGACCGAAACAAAAAAATATGTATGTACGTTACATGCAAATCTGCACCAAAAATAAAGAATTAAAAAAAAAAAAAAAAGGTAGGCAGCCAATGTAATAGAGCAGCAGGAAATGCTAGCAGAATGCTTGGTTGTATAGGGAGAGGTATTAGCAGTAGAAAGAGGGAAGTGCTCATGCCATTGTACAGAACACTGGTGAGACCTCACTTGGAGTATTGTACGCAGTACTGGAGACTGTATCTCCAGAAGGATATTGATACCTTAGAAAGAGTTCAGAGAAGGGCTACTAAACTGGTTCATGGATTGCAGGATAAAACTTACCAGGAAAGGTTAAAGGATCTTAACCTGTATAGCTTGGAGGAAAGACGAGACAGGGGGGATATGATAGAAACATTTAAATACATAAAGGGAATCAACACAGTAAAGGAGGAGACTATATTTAAAAGAAGAAAAACTACCACAACAAGAGGACATAGTCTTAACCCCTTAACACCGCAGCCAAATGTACAAGTTGTGAACGAAACAAAACGTAAACAAAACCTGGCATTTGCGCTATATGTCTGTCCAACCGTAATTCACCTCTTTCATATTAAATGCACCCCCCCTTATTATATATCATTTTATTCAGGGGAAACAGGGCTTTCATTTAATATCAAATATTTAGCTATGAAACATAATTTAATATGAAAAAAATGGGAGAAAATAAGATTTTTTTTTATTTTTTTCGTTCTACATGACATTTTAACTGTTAATGTCATAATACTGTTTGCTTTTACTGCAATAAAATACACATATTTGTATTCAGCAAAGTCTCACGTGTAAAACAGTACCCCCTATGTACAGGTTTTATGGTGTTTTGGGAAGTTACAGGGTCAAATATAGCGTGTTACATTTGAAATTGAAATTCGCCAGATTGGTTACGTTGCCTTTGAGACTGTATAGTAGCCCAGGAAATAAATTTACACCCATAATGGCATACCATTTGCAATAGTAGACGACCCAAGGTATTGCAAATAAGCGATGTCCAGTCTTTTTTAGTAGCCATTTGGTCACAAACACTGGCCAAAGTTAGCGTTCGTATTTGTTTGTGTGTGAAAAATGCAAAAAACGCCAATTTTGGCCAGTGTTTGTGACTAAGTGGCTACTAAAAAAGACTGGACATACCCCATTTGCAATACCTTTGGTTGTCTACTATTGCAAATGGTATGCCATCATAGGGGTAATTTTCATTCTTGGGCTACCATAGGGTCATAAAGGCAACGTAAGCAATCTGGCGAATTTTAATGTGAAAAAAATTAAACACAAGCATTATATTTGACGCTGTAATTTTTGAAAACACCATAAAACCTGTACATGAGGGGTACTGTTGTACTCAGGAGACTTCGCTGAACACAAATATTTGTGTTTCAAAACAGTAAAAAGTATTGCAGCAATAATATCGTCCCTGTAAGTGCTGTTTGTGCGTGAAAAATGCAAAAAACGTCACTTTTACTGGCGATATCATGGTTGTAATACATTTTACTGTTTTGAAACACTAATATTTGTGTTCAGCGAAGTCTCCCGAGTAAAACAGTACCCCCCATGTACAGGTTTTATGGTGTCTTGGAAAGTTATAGGGTTAAATATAGTGCTAGCAAATTAAATTCCCTATACTTTCGGCATGGGTGGTCAGGCAGGTCCCGCTAATTGTAATTAATTAGGATACCTAATTATGTAAAATTATTACATAAATATATGTGTAGAATTAATATATGTATATATATACATATGTGTATATATACGTATATATATATATATTTTTTTTTTAATATTTTTATTTATATATAGGTATATATATAGTGATATATACGTATATATTTATGTATATAGATATATATATTATTTCGTTCTACGTGTATTTTGATATAAATATATATATATTAATATCACAATACAGTTAGAACGAAATAAAACACATCTATATATTTTTTAATATTTTATTTTTAATTATTTATTTTATTTTATTTTTTTACGTATTTACATATTTATTTTTTTTATATTATTTATAAATATATATATAACAATAATTATATATATATTTAATCAGTATCAGTCTACGTGTAATTTGATATTAATATATATATATATATTAATATTTAAATACACGTCGTGTATGTGTAAATGTGTGTGTATGTGTATATATATATATATATACTTAGATCATATATATATAATATATATGATCTAAGTATATTTTATTTGTAACTGTCATCTTTTTTATTTATTTTTTTAACTAATATTTTATTTTTTTTACAGGACAGGGGGCAGAGACAGTGTCAGCCAGTGATGTCACATCACTGGCTGACACACAGGATCAGTGATCACAGTGACTGCCTGTCACTGTGATCACCTCCTGCAGATTGGGTAATTGACCACAGGGGGGAGTGCCTGGGTGGTACAAGCACTCCCCCCTTCCAATCTGCAGGGGGATCACTGTGCCAGTTACATGTGTCAGCCAATAGGCTGACACATGTAACACTGATCGCAGTGACAGGCTGTCACTGCGATCAGAGCGCTCTGAGATCGCAGTGACAGCCTGTCACTGCGATCTCAGACCTAGCAGATCGCGGTCACTGACCCCAGGGGGACTGCCTGGGGGGCCAGGTAAGTCCCCCGACCGCGATCTGCAGAAGGGGAAAGCCGCCGGCCGCATGTGTCAGCCGATTTGAAATCGGCTGACACATGCTTAATACTGGTCGCAGTGACAGCCTGTCACTGCGATCAGAGACTGCAGATCGCGGTCACCGGCCACAGGGGGGGTTGCCTGGGGGGCCAGGCATCCCCCCCGACCGCGATCTGCAGCGGGCGATTAGCGCCGGCCACGTGGGCGGCCATTATGGCGAGGACGTACTATTACGCCCGCCGGCGTTTAGAGCCGGTTCCTGCAGGGCGTAATAGTACGTCCTCCGGATTTAAGGGGTTAAATTAGAGGGACAAAGGTTTAAAAATAATAACAGGAAGTATTACTTTACTGAGAGGGTAGTGGATGCATGGAATAGCCTTCCAGCTGAAGTGGTAGAGGTTAACACAGTGAGGGAGTTTAAGCATGCGTGGGATAGGCATAAGGCTATCCTAACTATAAGATAAGGCCAGGGACTAATGAAAATATTTAGAAAATTGGGCAGACGAGATGGGTTGAATGGTTCTTATCTGCCGTCACATTCTATGTTTCTATGTTATTCATGAAGAAAAGATTAACTAGTTTAGGAATATATACACACACAGACAGAGCTTATTGTTGTGCCCCCTCTGTCATACAAACAGCTAAAAATGAAATAATACGAGTTCTCACAGTCAGCCACTTGTAACCTTCCAATGAGACACAAATGATAAATCTTCTGAATTTCCGATGAACATGGCGGACAGATACTCACTTATCACTAAGATGTCCTCCCAGAACTTGCGTCATGCAGTACCCCCAGAAGAAGCTGCTCAGTATGATCCCAGATTGCTGCTTGCTCCAGCCGAAGGACTCGCTCATGGTGGCAGCACAGATGGGCATGGTTGAACGGGCACAGTACAGGAGACATGTCCCCACCAGCAGAGTCCCCGTCCACATCCGGGACTCCATCCTGGGGAGAGAAAACACCCATTATACAGGGTAACCCGGATCATGCCTCCAGGGCTGAACTACGAACATTACTGCCCTATTTCAATAATCAGTTCAAACCCAGTATTACACAGGAAATCTTACTCACTAATCCAGGAACCAGCGCCTAGTGACATTTACACTGGAATCAGTAAGTGATAAAGGTGTTTTATCCCCCTCAGCACCATGGAGGGGAGAGTGGGGAGGGATAGGGCAAGGAAGAGGGGCACAACTTTGCTTTCCTAGCACTATAAGTTAGTCAGGTCAAAGGGATAAAGTTCAAAGCAGAACCATGGCAGGAATCTCACCGATTCTCATACAGAAAGGACCAGCCCTGGGGCAATGACAGGAGAGAGGGGCAAGAAAGAGGAAAACCCCAGACAGAGGGATAAAGTGGACGAGTACAAACATTGTTCACAAAGAAAGCACTCTTCTTAATTTTGCTCTCGGTTGTTTGGTAGGCAAGTCCCTAATATGGTAATTATCAAAACAAACAGATCCAAAACAATTTGTTTCGATTCATTTCAGCTCGTACTTGTTTCTTCCGTTTTCCATTGATTCAGAAATTCGTGCACTTCAATTTGTTCTGCGCAAGTCTATGGAAAGTGGTGCAGGCGAGTAATGACACCCAAATAATGTAGGATATACCGCAATAGACCTGATTATTAATGTATTTAATACAACCAGTGATGGTTAACCTGTCACCTGCTTTACTGCATTTCCCATGGTGCTCAGCTAGTATACGGTGAGACACGGATCAGAATCATGTGTCGATTAGCCACTGGGCACCCGATTATAAACAATTATATTATTGAAGGGTTACTCGAACCAAAATTGGGAGATTGGGAATGCCAACCTAGTACCAGTCGGTATATTTTAGATGGAAATAAATAGCATAAGCAGGTATCACCCATCCTAATGCCCATCATCTGTGGAATGAAAATGTGTGCAAGCTCTGTGGATCAGAAAGATTTACAATTAGTGTCTTTTACAAACCTGGACCAGTAGGGGTCTCCACTATTTCTCTTTACACGATCCACAGACTGGGGGGACTTGAGTGAGGATTTCTCCAGGTCATTCCTGTAGTACCCATCTTTACCGCCTTTAGAGGCCATCAACCTTGTCAGAGGAGGGGGCTACCACAGCCTGGACCCTGGCACCATCCTGCCACACAGTTTGTTTAGTGCATCTCTCCTTTCCTCCAGCACTAACTCGCTCAAAGAGACTCTCTCCCCCTACACCCTCCCAACTCTCAGACTCTCTCCCCCAGCCCCCCCAACTCTCAGACGCTCTCCCCCCCCCCGCCCCCCCCAACTCTCAGACGCTCTCTCCCCCGGCCCCCCCAACTCTCAGACTCTCTCTCCCCCGGCCCCCCCAACTCTCAGACGCTCTCCCCTAGCCCCCCAACTCTCAGACTCCCTCCCCCCGCCCCCCCCCCCAGCTCTCAGACGCTCTCCCCCAGCCCCCCAACTCTCAGACTCTCTCCCCCAGCCCCCCCAACTCTCAGACTCTCTACCCCCGCCCCCCCCAACTCTCAGACTCTCTACCCCCGCCCCCCCCCCAACTCTCAGACTCTCTACCCCCGCCACCCCCAACTCTCAGACGCTCTCCCCCAGCCCCCCGAACTCTCAGACGCTCTCCCCCAGCCCCCCGAACTCTCAGACGCTCTCCCCCAGCCCCCCGAACTCTCAGACGCTCTCCCCCAGCCCCCGAACTCTCAGACGCTCTCCCCCAGCCCCCCGAACTCTCAGACGCCCTCCCCCAGCCCCCCGAACTCTCAGACGCTCTCCCCCAGCCCCCCGAACTCTCAGACTCTCTCCCACTAGACCCACAACTCTCAGGCTCTCTCCCACTAGACCCACAACTCTAAGAGGGACTCTCTCCCCCCAGTCCTCCCCACTCTCTGACATTATCTCTCCCCCCCCCCCCAAGATCCCCATTCTCAGACAGACTCATCCCCCCCCCCAGCCTTCCCACTACAAGACTGACTCTCTCCCCCCAGTTGTCAGAGCAACTCTCTCCCCCCCAGACCCACAATTCTCAGAGGGATTCTGTCTCGTCAGTCTCCCCAACTCTCAGGCAGACTCTCTAACGCCAGTCCCTCTTGTTTCAGACAGTGTCTCTCCACCAGTCCCACCACTCTCAGACAGTCGCCCCCACTCTCAGACTGCCTCCTCAGTATCACTCACCCGGTCAGTAGCTCGGTGTCCCCGCTCTCACTCAGTGTCATACTGTGAGTGAGCCAGGCAGGGAGGGAGCTTTTTACATTACAGACAAACCTCTCCACGTGTCACTCACTGGAATTTCCTCTTCCTGCCTCAACCTGCAAGGGTTAATAATGAGCTCACATACCCTGCAAGGGTTAGTAATGGGCTGAACCTGCAAGGGTTAATAGTAAGCTCAGAGACCCTACAAGGGTTAATAATGGGCTGACACTGACCCTGCAAAGGTTAATAATGGGCTGACCCTGCAAGGGTTAATAATGGGCTGGCACTGACCCTGGAAGGGTTAATAATGGGCTGACTCTGCAAGGGTTAATAATGGGCTGGCACTGACCCTGGAAGGGTTAATAATGGGCTGACACTGACTCTGCAAGGGTTAATAATGGGCTGGCACTGACCCTGCAAGGGTTAATAATGGGCTGGCACTGACCCTGCACGGGTTAATAATGGGGTGAATCTGACCCTGCAAGGGTTATTAATGGGGTGGCACTGACCCTGCAAGGGTTAATAATGGGCTGGCACTGACCCTGCACGGGTTAATAATGGGGTGACTCTGACCCTGCAAGGGTTATTAATGGGGTGGCACTGACCCTGCAAGGGTTAATAATGGGCTGGCACTGACCCTGCAAGGGTTATTAATGGGGTGGCACTGACCCTGCAAGGGTTAATAATGGGCTGGCACTGACCCTGCAAGGGTTATTAATGGGCTGGCACTGACCCTACAAGGGTTAATAATGGGCTGACACTGACCCTGCAAAGGTTAATAATGGGCTGACCCTGCAAGGGTTAATAATGGGCTGGCACTGACCCTGGAAGGGTTAATAATGGGCTGACACTGACTCTGCAAGGGTTAATAATGGGCTGGCACTGACCCTGCAAGGGTTAATAATGGGCTGGCACTGACCCTGCACGGGTTAATAATGGGCTGGCACTGACCCTGCAAGGGTTAATAATGGGCTGGCACTGACCCTGCACGGGTTAATAATGGGGTGGCACTGACCCTGCAAGGGTTAATAATGGGCTGGCACTGACCCTGCAAGGGTTAATAATGGGGTGACTCTGACCCTGCAATGGTTAATAATGGGCTCACTGACCCTGCACGGGTTAATAATGGGGTGACACTGACCCTGCACGGGTTAATAATGGGCTGGCACTGACCCTGCAAGGGATAATAATGGGGTGACTCTGACCCTGCAATGGTTAATAATGGGTTGGTATCCTGCCTGGGGTAATAAGGAGGCTGACCCTGCAAGAGTTAATAATAGTCTGACACTGACTGGGGTAATTATTATTATGATGATGTTATTATGATGTTATTATTTATATAGCGCCAACAAATTCCGTAGCGCTTTACAGTGGGATTAACTTGCCTATAATGAGCCAGTACTCTGCCTGGGGTAATTAGCCAATTCCCTGCCTAGGGTAATGGGCTAATATCCTGCTTGGGTAATAATGGGCAAATATCCTGTCTGGGGTAAAAATGGGCGAATATCCTGCCTGAGTTAATAATGGGCTAATACCCTGCCTGAGGTAATTGGCTAATACTCTGCCTGAGTAATAATGAGCAAATACCCTGCCTGGGTAATAATGAGCAAATACCCTGCCTGGGGTAATAATGGGCTAATTCCCTGCCTGGGGTAATAATGAGTCAATACTCAGCCTGGGGTAATAGGCAAATTTTCTGCCTGGTTTAATAATGGACTAATACCCGGCCTGGGGTAATAATGGGCGAATACCCTGCCTGGGGTAATAATGGGCTAAAACGGACCCTGCAAGGGTTAATAAAGGGCCGATACCCTGCCTGTGCTAATAATGGGCTAATACCATGCCTGAGGTAAAAATGGCCCTACCTTGACCTTGCCTGGGGTAATAATGGGTAGACACTGACCCTGCCTGGGGTAATAATGGGTAGACACTGACCCTGCCTGGGGTAATAATGGGTAGACACTGACCCTGCCAGGGGTGATAATGGGTAGACACTGACCCTGCCTGGGATAATAATGGGTAGACACTGACCCTGCCTGGGGTAATAATGAGCGAATTCCCTGCCTGGGTTAATACTGGGCTAATACCCTGCCTGGGGTAATAATGAGTGAATTCCCTGCCTGGGGTAATAATGGACTAATACCATGCCTGAGGTAAAAATGGCCCGACCTTGACCCTGCCAGGGGTAATAATGGGTAGACACTGACCCTGCCAGGGGTAATAATGGGTAGACACTGACCCTGCCAAGGGTAATAATGAGCGAATTCCCTGCCTGGGGTAATAATGAGCGAATTCCCTGCCTGGGGTAATAATGAGTGAATTCCCTGCCTGGGTTAATAATGGGCTAATACCCTGCCTGGGGTAATAATGGACTAATACCGTGCCTGAGGTAAAAATGGCCCGACCTTGACCCTGCCAGGGGTAATAATGGGTAGACACTGACCCTGCCAGGGGTAATAATGGGTAGACACTGACCCTGCCAAGGGTAATAATGAGCGAATTCCCTGCCTGGGGTAATAATGAGCGAATTCCCTGCCAGGGGTAATAATGAGTGAATTCCCTGCCTGGGTTAATAATGGGCCAATACCCTGCCTGGGGTAATAATACCCATATACACACAGTATAATTATATGTACCCATATACACACAGTATAATTATATATACCCATATACACACAGTATCATTATATGTACCCATATACACACAGTATAATTATATGTACCCATATACACACAGTATAATTATATGTACCCATATACACACAGTATCATTATATGTACCCATATACACACATTATCATTATATATACCCATATACACACAGTATCATTAGAAGTACCCATATACACACAGTATCATTATATGTACCCATATACACACAGTATCATTATATATACCCATATACACACAGTATCATTATATGTACCCATATACACACAGTATCATTATATATACCCATATACACACAGTATAATTATATGTACCCATATACACACAGTATCATTATATATACCCATATACACACAGTATCATTATATGTATCCATATACACACAGTATCATTATATATACCCATATACACACAGTATAATTATATATACCCATATACACACAGTATAATTATATGTACCCATATACACACAGTATCATTATATATACCCATATACACACAGTATCATTATATATACCCATATACACACAGTATCATTATATATACCCATATACACACAGTATACACACAGTATCATTATATATACCCGTATACACACAGTATCATTATATGTACCCATATACACACAGTATCATTATATGTACCCATATACACACAGTATCATTATATATACCCATATACACACAGTATAATTATATGTACCCATATACACACAGTATCATTATATATACCCATATACACACAGTATCATTATATATACCCATATACACACAGTATCATTATATATACCCATATACACACAGTATACACACAGTATCATTATATATACCCATATACACACAGTATCATTATATGTACCCATATACACACAGTATCATTATATGTACCCATATACACACAGTATCATTATATATACCCATATACACACAGTATCATTATATGTACCCATATACACACAGTATCATTATATGTACCCATATACACACAGTATAATTATATATACCCATATACACACAGTATCATTATATGTACCCATATACACACTGTATCATTATATATACCCATATACACACAGTATCATTATATGTAACCATATACACACAGTATCATTATATGTACCCATATACACACAGTATAATTATATATACCCATATACACACAGTATCATTATATGTACCCATATACACACAGTATCATTATATGTACCCATATACACACAGTATCATTATATGTACCCATATACACACAGTATCATTATATATACCCATATACACACAGTATCATTATATATACCCATATACACACAGTATCATTATATGTACCCATATACACACAGTATCATTATATATACCCATATACACACAGTATCATTATATGTACCCATATACACACAGTATCATTATATGTACCCATATACACACAGTATAATTATATATACCCATATACACACAGTATCATTATATGTACCCATATACACACAGTATCATTATATGTACCCATATACACACAGTATCATTATATGTACCCATATACACACAGTATCATTATATATACCCATATACACACAGTATCATTATATGTACCCATATACACACAGTATCATTATATGTACCCATATACACACAGTATCATTATATGTACCCATATACACACAGTATCATTATATGTAACATTATCTTCGTTCTATTCTTCTTCAAACAATACTAACCTTTCCATGAATGGTGGGGGTTCAGAGCCCATGTCTTGGAAAACAAACTGTTATTCCAAAATTGAAAAGGCGTGCAGGCGTTGCCAAGCAATACAGTTCTATAAAGCCCCATAATAATAGCACCAATCAAGGGCATTGTGACGATTGCTCCGTCAATAGCCCACGGGCTTTTCACAAACCGGACCTGCAAGTTGTTCCTGACCGGGCACATCTGAAACCAGGATGTATGCAGAGGTGTTAATTTAGGGATACTGAGCATTTCATCAGCTCCACGATTAAACAAGGAGAACTCAACCGGTTACAGGAGTCAGACACAACTGTTCACAACCAATTAATAAAACTATTCAAACAATTCTACATGGAACGCAGAGCCAGCACATCAATGGGACTCAAATAGGTCAGAAACATTTTTCAGGAAAATTAAAATTGTAAATGTTTTTAATTAATTATATTTAGTGCATTATATAGAAATTGCAAAACAAAATGACTATAACGTCCTGCTTCTCTCTATCTATGGATTTATATAGTGTAAACACAGAGCGAGCCCTGCTTCTCTCTATCTATGGATTTATATAGTGTATAAACAGAGCGAGCCCTGCTTCTCTATATCTATGGATTTATATAGTGTATAAACAGAGCGAGCCCTGCTTCTATCTATGGATTTATATAGTGTATAAACAGAGCGAGCCCTGCTTCTATCTATGGATTTATATAGTGTATAAACAGAGCGAGCCCTGCTTCTATCTATCTATGGATTTATATAGTGTATAAACAGAGCGAGCCCTTCTTCTATCTATCTATGGATTTATATAGTGTATAAACAGAGGAAGCCCTGCTTCTATCTATCTATGGATTTATATAGTGTATAAACAGAGCGAGCCCTGCTTCTATCTATCTATGGATTTATATAGTGTATATACAGAGCGAGCCCTGCTTCTATCTATCTATGGATTTATATAGTGTATACACAGAGCGAGCCCTGCTTCTATCTATCTATGGATTTATATAGTGTATACACAGAGCGAGCCCTGCTTCTCTCTATCTATGGATTTATATAGTGTATAAACAGACCGAGCCCTGCTTCTATCTATCCATGGATTTATATAGTGTATAAACAGAGCAAGCCCTGCTTCTATCTATGGATTTATATAGTGTATACACAGAGCGAGCCCTGCTTCTCTCTATCTATGGATTTATATAGTGTATAAACAGAGGAAGCCCTGCTTCTATCTATCTATGGATTTATATAGTGTATAAACAGAGCGAGCCCTGCTTCTCTCTATCTATGGATTTATATAGTGTATAAACAGAGCGAGCCCTGCTTCTCTCTATCTATGGATTTATATAGTGTATAAACAGAGCGAGTCCTGCTTCTATCTATCTATGGATTTATATAGTGTATAAACAGAGCGAGCCCTGCTTCTCTCTATCTATGGATTTATATAGTGTATAAACAGAGGAAGCCCTGCTTCTATCTATCTATGGATTTATATAGTGTATAAACAGAGCGAGCCCTGCTTCTATCTATCTATGGATTTATATAGTGTATACACAGAGCGAGCCCTGCTTCTCTCTATCTATGGATTTATATAGTGTATACACAGAGCGAGCCCTGCTTCTGTCTATCTATGGATTTATATAGTGTATAAACAGAGCGAGCCCGGCTTCTATCTATCTATGGATTTATATAGTGTATAAACAGAGCGAGTCCTGCTTCTATCTATCTATGGATTTATATAGTGTATAAACAGAGCGAGTCCTGCTTCTATAAATCTATGGATTTATATAGTGTATAAACAGAGCGAGCCTTGCTTCTATCTATCTATGGATTTATATAGTGTATAAACAGAGCGAGCCCTGCTTCTATCTATCTATGGATTTATATAGTGTATAAACAGAGCGAGCCCTGCTTCTGTCTATGGATTTATATAGTGTATAAACAAAGCGGGCTCTGCTTCTATCTATCTATGGATTTATATAGTGTATAAACAGAGCGAGCCCTGCTTCTATCTATCTATGGATTTATATAGTGTATAAACAGGGCGAGCCCTGCTTCTGTCTATGGATTTATATAGTAAATAAAGCAAGGCTTGCTTTTCCATCTATGATCAGTCTGCAAAGACCAGAATGAGATGATTGGACAAGTTGTAATCTGAAAGGGAAGCAGTGCAATTTGTGCATAATTTTCATTTATTTCAGTTTGCGATTCCTTGTTGATAAAGCCATAATACGTGAAGTGTATCTCGTGAAACCTAATGTGAAGGAAGACAATATGTTCATGCTCTACTTCCACATGCTTTACTTTCCCAGCAAAAAAATAACCTCCCATATATCACTTTATGCCTCTATAGCTGTGGTTTCCAAACCGGTCCTCAATGCACACCTGCCAGTACAGTATTTAGGGATTACCAAGTTGTGTCAAAGTGTTTTTTCTTTTCTTAAAAATACCTTAGACACAACTGGGTAATCCCTATATCCTGGACTGGTTTGAAAACCACTGCTCTATAGAATGGTGTTGTGTGCCAAACTATCAGTAAGCCACTTGTAAGAGCTACATATTCAGACGTAGAACAATGTCTGGCGACAGAAGTGTCCTTTAACCCCTTAAGGACAGACGGATATATTCCGTCATGATTCCCTTTTTTCCAGAAGTTGTGTCATTAAGGGGTTAACAATGACAGTGTTAACGCGTTTTCTTTTACTGTAATAATTTCACAATGCAGTGTTGTATAAATGTAAGGACTACTTGACCTCATGGCTCTCGCTGTGCTCAGTGTCAGATCAGTAATGGGTATTTAACTGCTCTAACGTGATTGTTGGCTGAGGTCAGCTAGTTGTGAGATACAAGAGTGTCAGCCCTGAAAGCTAATTAAACTGACTGCTCGAATGAAGAGAAGAAAAATAAGGCAACATAGGTCTTACACAATGTGATAAAATAAAACAAAAAATAAAAAACCTGGACACATTACCCAGAAACAAAACACAAAAAAAAAAAACCCTCAAGCAAGTATCATCCAAACTAAGAAAATAATTTTTAATGGAGGAAAAAAACCAATTACTCTGATACTGGTGACTACAGGTACAGACCAGACAGCCCAGCGACAAACTCATCCATCAGGGCGATCATGCATGAATTAAAAACCTCCTTTAAAACGGACTTACACCAAATAGCAGCAGACATCAGATCTGACATCAACAGCATAGGGGAGAGGACTGCACGCCTGGAAGAGCGCACAGAGGAACTAACAGACGCGCATAACTCCATGGCAGCAGCCTATACCTCCTTGTCACAAAAGATCAAGACACTGGAAGAGAAAGTTGCTGACCAGGAAGACAGAAGTCGGAGGAATAATGTACGCATTAGAGGTATCCCAGAATCTGTGACACAGACAAGTTTAACCAAATACGTACAAGATCTCTTTAGAGTACTTATCCCTTCACTAACAGAATCAGAACTGCTCCTGGACAGGACGCACCGTCTCCCTAAGCCCAGACATCTCCCACCTGACACGCCACGAGACACCATTACCAGGGTCCACTTCTACCCTGTCAAGGACCGCATTATGCAGGCAGCCAGAACCACGAGCCACTGGCCGGCGCCCTACAGTGATGTTAAGCTATTCACAGACCTCTCATCGACCACCATGGTAGCGCGCCGCACTTTCGCGCCCATTACTGCAGCGCTGCGGGCAGCGAACGTCCCCTACAAATGGGGCTTCCCCACGAAGCTTTTGATCAAGCGGAATGGCGTGGATAAACCAATACTCAACCCAGAAGAGGGAAAGAGAATCCTCCAGGAATGTGACATTCCACTACAAACCGACAGCCCTAAGAGGCCCCTGCAGACCACCGCTGCACCTAAATCGCTAACCAAAGGCTGGGAACACCCAATGAAGACTTCCCACACACCCTCTAACCGCGGAACCTCCCCGACCTGAAAGGACTGTTGGTTCAAATCAAAATTGGTGTCAACCGCATGGACTAGAAGCACAGGTTTTATGATTTTGTATCATTTGCTTAATTCTCTATATTTTGATTTAACAATGTCGGTTATACAATACAATTCATTGTTAATGCCGCGACCGGGGGTAATGCCACCCGGACTCGCTATGTTATACATTTGTACTGTTGTAGATCTTCCGTGTTGTAGATCTCGACACCCTGCCCTTAACGGGCCACCCCCAAGGCTCCCTAGTAGCCGTAAATGTCCGTTACTTCAAGTACCTTGATGTCACCCCGCGGTGACACACGGAACACTGTATATAGTTTTCACCCAGTTACCCCCACCCCTTCCCATGTGCGTATACCGATCTGCTGTCCCATATACGATCTCCACTACGACTCTAAATCCTTAGGAGCTAAAAAAATGCAGCAAACCCCGTATTTGCAATACACTAGCTTCGCACCGTATGATAGATCCATGGCGCATCCTCCACCCCACAGAGGTGGACTACACCTGCCACACAGCTGCACACAACAGCTACTCCCGCATAGATCGCTTTCTAATTGCAGCTACCTCAATGCCTAACATAGCAGAAGCCACTATTGGTACGATAACTTGGTCCGACCATGCCCCGATTACCCTCAGTATTAAAGAAGCATTTCCCAACAAAGGGACTGGCACATGGAGACTCAACAAGTCCCTTCTAGCCGATCCATCCATAGTGTCGCAGATCACCGCTGATCTCCAACACTATTTTGCTGAAAACACTACACATACTACCTCAATAGAACAAGTATGGCTGGCACATAAAGCGGTCATACGGGGTTGCTTTATAAAGCATGCCAGTAGAGCTAAGAAACTAAGGCTAGCACGCTATAACTCCCTAGTAACGGAAATCGCCACACTGACACACTCCAATAAACGCGACCCAAGCACGACCACCTATAAAAAACTGTCAGACCTCCGAAACCAATTACGTAACATAGAAATGGCCAAAACATCACACCTATTGCGCAAGGCAAAGCATAACTTTTTTGCCAATGGGAATAGAGCTGGTGCCAAATTGGCTTCACAACTAAAGGAGAGAAGTGTCGCCTCCAGAATTGCCTTCCTAATAGATAAGCAAGGGAACAAGATACTAAACCCACAAAATATTGTTGATCTCTTTGCAAATTATTATAGTGAGCTATATAACCTCAAAAACGACCCCAATATGTATCTACCGACCCCTAGCGACATCGACGGCTTTCTACAAGGCCTCGACCTACCGACGCTAAAAGACGGAGACCTAGATATACTGCAACAACCATTCTCCACAGACGAGCTCGCAACTGTAATCTCACAACTCCCTGCTCACAAATCCCCCGGCCCAGATGGCTTCTCAAACGCTTACTACCAGAAATTCTCAACCATTCTTGCACCACATCTCCTAACGCTCCTTAACCACTGTGCATCCGTTGGTGCCCTGCCTGACGAGCTGCTGCTGGCCCACATATCCACCCTTCCCAAACCCGGCAAACCCCCCACACAGTGCAAGAACTTTAGGCCTATCTCCCTGCTTAACGGAGATGCCAAAATATATGCCAAGCTTATCAGCAACCGGCTAGCCCCATTACTCCACAAATTAGTGCACAATGACCAATCCGGGTTCATAAAAGGCCGCCAAGGCTCTGACAACACCAGGAAAATCCTAAATATGCTTTCCTCACTAGACTCAAGAAACTCGAAAGGCCTCTTTCTTGCCCTTGACGCGGAAAAGGCCTTTGACCGATAAACTTTGCATACATGGTCAAGACTCTGCACAAGTTTAACTTCCCTACCTCTACTATTAGGAGTATCATGGCGCTGTACCACAAACCGGCAGCCAGAGTCTCCCACGGAGGTTTCCTGTCCAGCCCCTTCCATATCACAAATGGAACACGACAGGGTTGCCCCCTATCCCCCCTGCTATACATCCTGGCCCTAGAACCCCTGGCATGTAAACTTAGACTACACCCCGACATACGAGGCATCCCTATAGGAAGCAAGACATATAGTTTGGCTCTCTTCGCAGACGACATCTTTATAGCACTGACAGACCCCATTCGCTCTCTACCTCATATGCTGACTCTCATAAACCAATTCGGAAAAGTCTCCTACTATAAATTGAACCAAGACAAAACACAAGCCCTACCTATCAACCTACCGAACACCCTAACTGATACCCTTCGCTCCACATACAAATTTGACTGGAGGCATGCATCCATCACGTACCTAGGGATTAAGGTAGCACCCTCCATCCCGACCACAATAACATCGAACTACACCCCACTGCTGGCACTCTGTAAGACAGAAATGAACAAATGGAAACGCACCATGATTTCTTGGCTGGGGAAAATCAACGCCTACAAAATGATGATTTTACCCCGCATCCTCTATATCATTCGGATGCTCCCCCTCAGAGTTCAGCCCAGTTACTGCAAAACATTACAAAAACTATGTAGTGCGTTCATTTGGGGAGGCAAAAAACCCAGAGTGTCCATATCACTGCTACAGACAGCCACTCGCTTAGGAGGGGTTGGGCTACCAAATATCAACCAGTACTACAAGGCTGCAATTTTATCCTCAGGTGTCCTCTTACATACACCACCCAACACGATACAATGGGTAGACATGGAAAGGGAACAGTTTAGCAATCAATCCCTACTTGACTATTTGTGGACCCCCAAAACTCTGCGACAGAGGCGGCAGAACCTCTTCCCAACTACCCAGCTTACAATAACGATATGGGACGAATTCATGAAAGCAATAGGGCACAACACCTACTTTCACCCCAAATCACCTATCACTGCCCTCAGAACGGTAGTGCCAAACATACCGCTACAAGACTGGCGCGATGCAGGGCTCACAAAAATATCCCAACTAATGACAAACAAAGAGGTGACAACCTTCCCAATCCTACAGACGCAGTGGCGACTTCCAAATCGAGCCACCTTCTCTTACTTACAAATTAAAAGTGTGCTACAAGCACACGCGACACCTCCTCAGGACTCCCGAGATCCACCCTTGCCCACCCCACGCCTGCTACTAGACAGATGCTGGTCGGCCCCTACTAAACCCAAAACCCTTTCCATGTGTTATACAGCTTGGCAAGAACTCATACCAAACAAACCGTCCCTACATAAAACCCAATGGGAAAAGGATTGTGGGATAACACTGTCAGACGAGGAGTGGCTTAAAGCTCTGAACGGGTTGTCCAAATGGACGCGGTGCTTCTCCCATGTGGAAGCCCACAGAAAACTCCTGTACAGGTGGTGCACGACCCCACAAAGACTACAACATCTGTTCCCCATGACAGACCCGATATGTTGGAGATGCCACTCAGCCACAGGCTCACTACTGCACCTATGGTGGTCCTGTAGGGATATTCAGCCTCTCTGGACCACTGCAAGGTCTATCTTAGACAACCTAGGCATCCCACAATTCACCCTGACGGCATCTATTTGCCTACTGTTGTTATTCCCAGCAGGGATAGATCCAGGCCACAAACAAATTCTGGCACTAGTCCTACTGGCATCTAGAAACCTCTTGGCACTCAACTGGAAATCCTGAGTCTGTCCCTCCCTAGCCCAGTTAGAGGACAAGATAGAGCAATTCCGTTTGTATGAAAGATTACCAATTACATCCTCGATTCACGTTCAAAAATTTGACACCACTTGGGAGACATGGGGAAAAATGATTGAAGGGAAGTCAGCGAAGAGACAACCACTGAAGGACAGCACATGAACACTGACTAGACAGCTCCCTGATACCACTCTACCCTCACGATGTAAGTTAACACTGGGACAAAGCTCTTTCTAACGAGCATAGGTAACAACCACGCACCTCCCCCCCACCCTCCCTACCCAACCCACGGTTCTCCCCTACTCGAGTTAACATCCCCCATCATCACAGACTCTGGTACCCCAACATGGTTCATACCATCCATACGCATATAGGAATAGAAGGTAGACAGAGACACCCAATGACTGCCTCACATTGGTGACTCAAAATCACAGATGTGACAAATCTCAGTTTCAAAAGAAAATGTTTGATGTATTGTCATGAACGTCATAGATGTGTTAAATAGAATGCTCCATATATAATTTTAACATGCTGTACTGTGTCTACCAGTATATGGATAGAAATTTTGTATAAATACCTCAACCTCCTATTCTTTATTCTGTATCCGGAATCATTTTTGCTCATGAAAAATAATAAAATACAAATTTGAAAAAAAAAAAAACCAAAAACACACATTAAACAAGACAAATGTAACCCCCTCCCCAAAAGATGAATGTTCTCCTCCCACTAAATGAATGCGAAGTTTGCTTGTTCCTGGATGAGCGGATCCTAGCTAAAGAGGCATCTCCCCCTGTGATGGAACTCTAGGAGCATTTAATGCTTATGGCAGCATTTTATAAAATTCTTTATTTTTGTAGTGCGATTTGATTGCAGGCAGGCGTGATATGCCACAATAGCAATAACCAGCGTTTCACAAGAGACAATAGTGGCAGATTGCAATACTGCACCTTCCTTTTTAAAACCATTTTTTTTTTTTAATTCTTTATTTTCAGTTTTGGTGCAACATTTTGATGTTTACAGACAATGAAAAAAATCGAGGTTCTGTGTCATTCGTGGTTTGCACCATTTTGGGTCGAGCTATAACAATTTCTTGAACAATAGTAACATGTTAAACAAAACATATTGATCAGTACATAGGTGTCGTGATGTTTTGTGCGTCCGTGTGTTTGGGATTGGACTTTGGTGTATTGCATTAGCTCCCTTCAAGTGTGGGTCTGGTGGTGATGGTACTCTATGAGAGGGTTGTGTTAGTATTCGAGACGTGTCATGGTCAGACTCTCTGTAATGTGCTGAGTATAGGTGTCTGTATGCGTTACTGGAGGTGAGCTGTTTGTCGTAGGTGGTTTGTTCGGGTTGGTTACCCCTAACCAAGGGGGCTGCGGGGGGGGGGGGAGGAGTTGTCGGGCGCCCTGTGATTGGATGTGTGGTGTGCTGGCTCTCGTTGGCTTGGAGAGGGTGAGTGCATCAGTGGCCTGTAGTGTTTGAGTATTTATAGCGGAGGTTTACTAGTAGAAAAGATAAGACATAAAACATAAGTAAAGTCACGGAAAGAACTCAAAATATAATGTGTGCACCAGTCATGGTGGCAAAGCCTGTGGTATCAGTCCACTTCTATCATGGTACAGGATGTTGTGATCCGCTGGGTCTTGGTTCCGACTGGGCGGTGTTCCCGGGGTCCCGTACTTCCATTTGAGGGCTTTTTGGTGGTGGAGGCCTCGGGTTGGGTAGATTCAAGGTGGTTAGGAGGGTAGGTGCTTCCTCCACGGAGGTTAGGACATGAGTGGTGCCGTCTTGTGTTACTTCTAGTGTCCCGTTAGTACCCCACCTGTATGCAATTCCCGCTGCTCGGAGTTGTGCGGTGAGCAATCCATATGATTTGCGCCACATGAGGGTGGCTTTTGATAGGTCTTGAAAGAACGTTAGGGAAGCGTTCTCAAACAGCAGTGGCGTCTTGCCTTTCAGCCCGGCCATTATGCATAGTTTGTCTTGCACTGTGACACATCTGAGGATGACGTCTCTGGCCGTTGGGGTCTTTATGTGTGGAGGGGTGGGCAGGCGGTGTACCCCATCTATGTTCATTTTCTTTACCGCTGTGTGTGGGAGTATTGTGGCTAGTAGGCGTCTGGCGTAATGCGGCAGATCTTCGGCTGATATCTCCGCAGGGATGCCCCTGATTTTTATGTGTGATCGGCATTGTCGATCTTCCATGGTTGACATTTTGAGTGACAGGTATGTTTGTTGTTGCTGGATTTGTTTAATGGAGTCTTCCATCGTGTTAATGTGAGTATGTACCATCACTACTTCTGCATCCGTGGCTCTCACCTTTTCTGTGACCGTGTGCAGTTCGGTCTTGAGAAGGGCTGTGTCAGGTGCTAGGAGTTTGTGGATGTCTGCTAATAGGAGCTTTAAATCACGTTAGGTGGTTGGTGCAGAGTCGTCTAGGGACTCCAGCAGTGGCTGTGGTGGTGCTTGTAAGTGCCCTTGTGAGTCAGGTCTGGGTTGTGGTGGGTTGTGTACCCTTTCAGGCTGTGTTGCCCAGGGGGGTTCTTGGGAGTTCAGGCTTTGTGGTGCCTGGGTGTGTAGCTGCAACGTTTGGTGCTTCCCAAAGAGTTTTTGCCCCTGCCGTCCTGCTTTGGGAGATTCCGGCCGTTGTTGGGGTGTGGTAGGTGCCAGGGTTGACTCCGGCGTTCCCGCCGCGGGAGTGGGTTTGGGCTGGGCGGGCTTTTGTAGCATAGTCCCAATATCTCTGCCCCCGGCCGTACCTTGTGGTTTCTGTGATCGGCGTCCCATTGCCGGCATATGTGTCGGAGCTTTGGATAGGTCCGGGGAGCTGGAGGACTCGGTGTGTTCCGCCGGGTATCTACTCAGCAGGTCATCGAGGCCCAGGATCGTTGGGGTGTAGTAGGCCCCGGTTTTGCATCTCCGATTCTGCAAACGTTGCAGTTGAAAAAAAGGCATCGGGAGATGCAGCTCGATGTGCTGATGCCGGTAGTGTATGTGGCGATGTCGGATGGGTCAGGGAAAGGTTGATATTTTGTGGATTTTGTCCGCAGAATTTGGGAGCTGACGGAAATGGCGTCCTTTCGTGTCGGGTAGCAAGCCCCGCCCCTTATGGCAGCATTTTGATATCCAAACATTGTAAATCCATCATTCAGTACTTACTTTATTGCATAGAATACAGAAGGCATGTCCTATCTCTATAGATGGCGGATAGGAGATCCAGTGTACTCAAATACCATTATAAATACCACAAAAAGAAATAGGATGTGGTGACTGCGCACTTTGGATTTCCTGTATTAGAGATTGCAAACCTTTATATTGCTCCATTGTAAAGGAACACTCCAACAGATTTTATTTAATTTTTCACAAATTAGTACATATACCCCAATGAAAACAAAGCCCTCCCCTTCTAACCCCGCCCAGACTTTCTGTGGCTGTCCAATCACAGACTTCCCAATGCAGCTCAATGAGGAGTCTTTGCAACGCAGGTGCTCTGGGTTATTGCTGCCTCTTGAGTTTAGCTCAACTTAGCTAAGCAAACCATGAAGTAACCGGATCAGGTTTCTGATTAACAGCGAGTGGGGTGGGTGTGTTGAAGAAAAAGATGACACTTCACACGTAAGGCACTTGAACAAGCTAAAGTGCGTTAGGTGTGTGGAGTGTCTAAGTGTAGAGAGCGCTACTGAAAAACACTGCACATTTAGATTACAAGCTTTCAAGACAATTTAGCCAATCGCAACCACTACTTTTAATACCTTTCCCCATGAATGTTTGGTGCCATTAATTTATGCTAGTCAACACATTTCACTTAACCCCTTAAGGACACATGACATGTGTGACATGTCATGATTCCCTTTTATTCCAGAAGTTTGGTCCTTAAGGGGTTAATTGTGATTTTTGTTTCTGTTCTATAAAGCAGTTTAAATTTTTTCTATTTCCATTTATTCAACATTTAGCAACACATTCAAATCATTCAACTTAAGATGAATTGTAATATGATAAAATAACTGCAATAACCCTCAAACATTATAAAATATGCAATGATTTTTACCAATTAGGGCAGCTAAAAAAAAAGCAGCAAGATGTGTATATAATAATATAGATATATATATATATATATAGATATATATATATATATATATATATATATATATATATATATTCCATCCATAAGTATGTAGACACAAACCGGTCCTCAATGCACGCCTACCAGTTCAGGATTTAGGGATTACCCAGTAGTGTCAAAGTGTTTTTTCTTTTATTATATGTATAAATATAAGGACTACTTGACCTCATGGCTCTCGCTGTGCTGAACAGTGTCAGAACAGTAATGGGTATTTAAAGGACCACTATAGGCACCCAGACCACTTCAGCTCAATGAAGTGGTCTGGGTGCCAGCTCCATCTAGTGTTAACCCTGGAGCTGTAAACATAGCAGTTTAAGAGAAACTGCTATGTTTACATTAGGTTTAATCCAGCCTCTAGTGGCTGTCTCACTGACAGCCGCTAGAGGTGCTTCCGCGCTTTCACAGTGAGAAGACGCCAACGTCCATAGGAAAGCATTAAGAAATCAAACAAATACTTAACCCCTTAAGGACAGACGACGGATACATCCCGTCATGATTCCCTTTTATTCCAGAAGTTGTGTCATTAAGGGGTTAAAGTACAGCTAGTGTCCAATATGATGATACAAGTTGAAAAATCTTTTGTTTATTAAAGGAACACTCCAGGCACCCAGACCACTTCTGCCCATTGGAGTGGGCTGGGTGCCAACTCCCATCACCCTTAACCCTGCAAGTGTAATTATTGCAGTTTGGACGGAGCCTGATTCAGCGCCGAGGGACATCTGCGTTGGATTCAGGTAACTTACTGACAGGGTTTAACCCCTTCAGCAACATGGGATGGGGGTGGGAGGGAGAGGGTCCTGCAGTGCCAGGAAAACAGATGTTTATAGAAAGGTTTTATTTGCAGGTTTTTATTGGAGTTTGATTTAAATAGACAAATTTCTACAATATGATGTGTTGTAATCAGACACACAATTAAATACAGATAAGTGTACTATATGGGTTATTATAAATATACATGATTGAGGGTATGAATTGAAAAGGCTGAACTATACAAACAGAACAGATTAATACTATTTAGTGAACCCTAAAGCTAAATCATTTCCACACAATAGATGATGTTGAAGGTGAATGGCCACGGTGTGTTTTAATGGCACATTTTAGCAATCAACTAAGTAACTAAAAAAAAAAAAAAATCATAATAAATAAAAGTTACATATGTAGTGAATGTAAAACTGTGCTGGCACCTGATGCAAATGCTGATACTCCAGAGGAAGTTTCATTGAGAAAAATCAGGAAACAAATGAAAAATTTAGCCGCTTTGTAGAGATATCCATACAGCCATTTTATTTAAAATGATCCCAAATGTTACTGTTACCCATTGTATAGCACCAATAGTGTTGCCGCCAGCTATAATCACATTAGATTGTATATTTTTAACTTGTATGTTGTTCATGGTGGGATAATTATCCATTATTTTTTCCACAGATACTTTTGCTTTTCCGTTTTTGTTTAGTATTTATATAGACATTTAGTTGCACCCCTGCATGGATATAAACTTGGTCAGCCGGTTAGGTTTCCTATAGGATATCGTGGTCCGGACTCCTTTTCCGGGAGATATTATCTGTTAGTCCGCAGCTGCTTGTGATTGTTGTGGGGATATTCATGCAGGTCTGCAAACTAAGTCTGTGCCGTTTTGAGAAAGTGCTGTTCAATAGCATGAAACACGTAAACTTGGCTGCCGGCAACATGGTTGAAGTATTTAGCACATTGCTGTACAATGGATATTTTAATCATCTTCAATAAAGTTTGGAATCGTTATAAATAAAATACAGTGTGGAGCCCTCTGAAAAGCAAAGGAAATTTTAATTTATATTTCCTGGTATATTTTGCAGGAGAACCACGCTCCTGGCTGCAGGACATGGAAGATACAATATAATAGAATCAAACAGCGGTACTGGCACAATAGGGAGTACATTTCAATTACAGCTTTTTTTTGGTTACTGGTTTCAATTTACATAAAAGTAGCAAAATCTTACCTTTGTTCCAGTCTGCTCCTGCTGACATCATCAGAAGTGTTGATAATAGCCAATCACAATGCTTTCCCTTGGGAAAGCATTGGATTGGCTGAGCTTGTCAAATAGGCAGATCAGGGGCAGAGCCAGCACAAGCGATACACAGCCAAGTTCAATCAGCATCTCCGCATACAGATGCATTGAATTCAGTGTCTCCATGCAGAGGGCGGAGACACTGAATGTCAGTCACACTGTGCAGCACTGCCCCAGGAAGCCCCTTTAGCAGTCATCTGAGGAGTGGCCAGTGAAGGTATCCCTAGGCTGTATTGTAAACACTGTTTTCTCTGAAAAGACAGTATTTACTGCAAAAAGCCTGAAGGGAATGATTATACTCACCAGAACAAATACAATAAGTTGTAGTTGTTTTGGGGACTATAGTGTCCCTTTAAGGTTCACTGAAAATAATGCCAGATCCTCATTAAAAAGGTCAGAGTGGTAAAGATTTTTGAATGAGGTGGAATAGGGTTGGAATAGGATTATAATGAAAGGGCTAGAATGGTTGTAATACAGGGCCTCAAACATTACAATGTTTTAGGGACTGTCACTGCACTCAGTGAGACACTACACTACCCAAATAAAAAATAAATAAAATACATTGACCGTAACATTTCAGATAAAACTATTTCTGCGCTGGTCACATGCAGATTAATGTGTAGACAGTTAGTGTGTAATGTAATCCTTACCCACTTCCCAAGGATGTGATTGGAGGTCACTAAAACTATCTTCATATACATCATTTTTCAGTGGCGCTATAGCACTTCCTGTAAGATGAGAGTTTTGGGGCTAAAGATAAAGAATAAAATGAAACCAGCACAACATCTAGAACTTCAGAAATTTTAATTGCAAAATATTTCCCGAGCTCTCCCCCCAACCTGAATTATGTGTAACACACACACAGGTCTTGCACATCATATACATTACACACACGTCCTGCAGAACAGGAATGTAAAACTATATACAGAGGTAAATGGCTATTTACACACACACACCCCGTGTAATTCATGCTGACAGCTACCGGCAAATCCCTGCACAGACCTGGTGAATATTGCCCACATGGGGCAGCTTGCCAGTCTGGTTCAGGCTAATAGAGCTGTGCCTCACTGTATTTCACGTGTATCGCTATTTCGCTTTAGTGTTGAAGCCTAAATCCTCGTCCTTTTCTATGGTAATTGATCTAAATAAGATGAAGTGATCCATGATAAACAGTGTTTTTCACTCAGCTGGGAATCTGCAGAGACCTAAAAAGGGAGCCACAAAACAGTTGAATTGGAAAACTTTTCAATTGGTCTATTTTGGTTTAAAATGTGCCACCCCCTTGACATTTCTCCCTAAATCTGACATTTCCCATCTCAATAAGTGCCAGTAAAACACTGGGAAACAGACACAGGACAGACTGTCTGCGCTATGCAAGATGTGCAGGGAAAGCACCATTGTAAATACTCTAAACCATTTCTAATATTTACTACATAATTAAACATCTCTATCAGAATCAGATCCTCAGATTTTACTCTCCATGAGTGACAAACAGTTAAGTGGCAATGTACAGTTGGGCTGGGGTTGATCAGTAGCGGAGGATACACCGAATACCTTGAAAGAAAACAAGAGAAGGGTGAACATTACTGAACACTCAATACAGAAAGAAGGGCTGACTGCCAAGGTGAAAATCTATTTTAGAAGCTAGATATTAGAATTGGCAGCAATTGAGTAATTGGGGGGCTACCGATATCTCTTGTAGACCTTTGCTGCATGACTGTATAGGTGGGCTTGCAGGATGTCAATGTAAGCAGTGTCATGTAATACAATGCAGTGACAATGTGCCACCCTTTGAGATTTGGAAAACCACAAGATTAACATTAAAAACTCATGGGGAAATGAGGAGCGATGTGAAATTCCCAACTTCATATGCTCTGAATTTTTAAACAGCACTCGGAAAATGACACAAACACACAACTAACAGTATTAAGTAGTGGGAGATCATGACAGGTCTGCCGTGCAATAATCCCAGTTAACACAAGCAAAATGCTAATTAACCCTCTACATTCCCTGCCAGAATGCCAAATACACACAGCTCATTAGCGCAGAGAATACAAGACACTGAACTCTATGTCCAGCGCACAGCATGCCTTATCACAGAGCTTGCTGGATCTCACCTGATTCTGCCATTGACAGCAGTCATCTTGCATTTTTCAGATTTTATTATATATTGCATAATCTGCAAAATCATTAATGTTGTGTGGTTTACTGTATATAAACTGGTTTATTTCGACACCAACAATGGCACTCAAGGTAGTCTACTAAAGAAAGCGAAATGGTGAACCTCAGAGACATTTTATCAGAAAGGCGAGCAGCAGGAGTCTTAAATAGGATTATTTTCAAAGTGGATAATACTCAATGTTTTTTTTTATAAAAAGTCTCATTAAGCTGGACTATTAAGTGGGTGAAAATATGACAGTTAAACCAGCGTTGCTTAGCTCTTAGAGATCAGAAGGGTGAAACACAAACATCTGACTTTATTAAGCGGGAACTACAGAGGCCACAAATAATATACAAATTTCTAGTTCACAAAAAAAAGTGGGATTTAAGTTTTATAGATGTTTTGTCGGAAGCTGCATGAACAATTCCAAAATTAAAGTCTTTATTTACAACTTAAACTTGGAACAAGTCACACGACTATAAAATTGCTAAGGCAGTGAAGGCATCCGTTTTGGCACTGCAGCTGTAACAGCCTACGTTTCCCGAGAGGTGACTGATTAAGGATCAAGGGAAATCTGATAAGCCATTGTGCCATAGGTTAACCAACACTAAGCCAAGGTAAGTAATGGAGAAATCTAGCTTACAGAACAAACGGGCCTGTAATACTATTTCCAAAATAGCTGCCGAGGTCTCTGACAAGATGAATGGAGTAAATGATAACTCCTTAAACGTGAACACATTTCTGAAACGTTCAATTTCCTCAGCTACGGTTTTAAAACACTGCATATACGGACAGACTTCTAATTTTTGTGCCGGATGCATAGACTAGAGTTTGTGGTAGATGTGCACCCAAACCTTTCTTGGTAGGTCCAGGCACCGCAGGGTCTGTGCAGGCACCAGAGTTTAATAATCTTCCTCCTGCCATCCTTGCCATGCCTCTCGCATGGAACCATCTGTAAACAGGAAACGATGTCAGAGAAAAAGGGAGATGGCCCCAAGGAGGGGCCCTCCAGCACACTAGTTAAAAGGTTTGCAGTCACAGACTGTTAATGCAGGAGGATGAAGAAGGGTGATGTTTCTGGGTCCCATTTGGGATGATGAAGGGTTTTATTTGGGTTCCTCCACTGTCCCTTTGCTGAGGTCAGCCATTTTGGGGTATTTTACTTTCTTTTGGTCTAACTCGTTCTGTGCCCACAGGAGCAGTTTGAGGAGTTTTGCCAGTTTAGGTGTGGATTCGCGGTTCTCATAATCTAAGACAGCCTGGTTGACTTCGCTCCAAACCTGCAGGAAGAATGATAAAATGAAACTAGTTAACATGACGAAAGCACAACGACGGTGGAAAAGAGCATCATTAATCAAGCTGAAAGGAAAAATGTGAACAATCACCTTTAACTAGTGATATTTAATTTATACAAATGACTTGACTCTTCCCATATGGTAGAAATCCTAATCCTCAATTTAATGCACTCCACACACCATGACCACTTAGTGTTTTGACGTAGTCATGGTGCACAGCCCAATGAAAATGTTGCTCCTGGCCTTTTCCATGATTTTACTTCCTGCTCGTAGCACTCGGACCCACCTTGAATCTGAATGCAAAAAATCATATATGAAAATAATGACCATAAGCTAATTGGGTATTATGAAAAAAATAAGCATCTCCAATCTAAGATATTTTTTATTCTAAAAGTCCAGATGAACAAACAAAATACACCTGCAATAGGTAACAATTGTACGTTACGGACTATAAAGAGTGATTCGTGATTGTACTGGCCAAAATGACAAATGAAAATCCAAACATTTGCGCCTCGTAAAGCATAGCTATTCTCTGCCTAAACACTACGAGCTGACAGAGACGGTGCCTTGTTCATACAAGGAGAAAATAAATCACATCAGTCGTTTAAAAAACAAACATTAAACCGTGCCTAGCCACATTCACAACTGCAAGCCCTGATGAAGTATTTAGAAAGCAAGTCCTCCAGAGCAGAAGAGTGCATCTATAATATCCAGCGCAACATTGGAGTCGACCATCAATAAAGACTGCAGGCTGAGCACAGATGTTCGTATTAATGACACTGTAAGTGGGTGCATGTATCTGTAGGCGCTTGGTTATCAGAGTCAGTGCTGCCCCAGTCTTTATACTGAGAGAACAATGAGGCTTTTTATATACAGATAAAGGCATATATATCACACACACGGAAATCATAGGCCAGAGACAGATTAACAGCAGCCATTGGAAAATGGACACTTCTTGTTAAATTGAAAACCATTTTTTATCTATTCTGATTATTTTCATCTATTTAGATTATTTTCAATTTATATTCCTACATATGCAGCCATTTGTAGTATCACTTCAGAGGTTTTTATGATGCACAATAAAATTGTTAAATTCATTTTATATGTTGTATTGTCTGTCTGTTGCTCATTATCCTACACCGTTGGTGGTATATATAAAGTCTATATGGCTAGGCATTAGTTTCTATTAGGAGCTATTTCTAGAGGGGTGATACAGTCCTTTTACTTTCTAGGTTTCCCATCAGATGTGTATAGGTTAGTGCTATTTCCCTATATAGGACTTGCAGCATCTCCATTCCTGTCTTTTCCTTTTTTTTATTTTAGAAGAATATTAAAAGAAAAAAAAGTGTTTCTTTTAAGGAGTTTGAATATAAGTTTTTTTGTGTTTATCTTTATTGCTCCACCACTTAGCTTTTTGTATACTGTTTGTTAAACTGGCTGAAGGTCACCTGACAGACATGTCTAGTCACACCATCTGAACAATGGCAATGAGTACATAAGATTGTCACAATCTTTAACAATAAACCTCTCATTACAGAGCCATATTTGGAAACCAATTAAAAGTGACATTTATTTGAAACAAGTGGTGAATATAGAGCATCTAGATTGCAATTAATTGAAATATACTGAATTCATATGGATTCCATCAATCATGCCATTTTTTTTTAGATCTCAGGAGGGATTGGATCTCCCGATATCCACATACAGCCTGCCAAAAACAATGCAAAATTCCTGTGTCCTGTCAAAATACGGCACTCACAAATAATGAATTGCAAGCAAAAAAAAAAGAAAGAAAAACAGGACAAAAGTCAATGAATGTATAGAATTTATTGTTTCATCTCCTGCAGAGCCATTAGAAGTTTTGTCTTTCAATACTTACGGGGCCACGGAAAGGCGCACAAAACATGCTATACATTATAACAAACTACATAAAGTCCAAACACCCCATCAGGCACGTTTTTAAGGGTTGTGCTGAATAATGCCAGAGAAAAATCTAATCCTTAGCATTAGAGGTAGTGCACAACCTACAAGTATCCTCAGAGGCCTGTATGTCTAATTTATAGTGTTGGAGAAAGTGTGGAAGATCAGGTATCATAGATGGAGTAGGCAAAGCCTTGGGTGCCCAAGATGTAGAATTTGACAAGGAGTAACTTTAGAGGACTTGCAGGCAAGAATGATAGGCTCTTTAATCCATCTTGCTAATTAACCTTCTGATGCCATGAGACCCATCACCGTGCTAGAGAACACACAGCCTGATGGATCGACAAAAAGGACTTGTTTTCTCTGCGTTTTACATCAAAGCAATGGAATTTACTTTCCTTCATGTTTTGAGGATTTTGCTAAAATGTTGGGAGAACAATATCTTAATTACTATTGCCCACGAAGAAACCTTAGGAAGATAAGAGCGACTTTCAAAATGACTATATCCATATGAAAACCCAGCCTTTTTGCTATGCAATGGGCAACAAAAATACAGTTTTCCAGGCAAAAATGTTAAGATTGCACTCCTCTAATAGCTCAAAAGGAGATTCACATAGTGCTAAAAGGACCAAATTAAGATTCAATGGAGGTACTTTTCCTCTGATAGTTGGAAGGATGTTTTAGACTGCTCTAAAAAAATACTAAAAATAAATAAATAAAAAAATCTGTAGATCTGGAAAAAAAATCTGGAGATTAGAGGATCTGAAGCCAAGTCTTTGATGGCGTTGAAACAAATAGCAGAAAATTGGAATTTCAAAGATGCTTGACGTAAACCTTTTCTAAATCCCAATTGGAGAGGTTTTAGTTTATTCTGAACAGAGATTGGTATTGAATTTTTGTGATTTTCCTGGCACCAAGAAGAAAATTCCCTCCAAATCCTGGAATAAACTCTAATGGTGGATTCTTTCTTGACTGCAATCATATTCAAGGCCTTTGGAACGTAGTAACTGCAATTCAGATACCACTCTGTGAGCTTGAAAGTCTTGAGAGTCTGTAGAGGTACCAAGTTGTGTGCCAAGATTCCTACTGAATGTTGGAGATGACCGTTTTCTTTTGAAAGGTTCAACAGAATTGAAAACCAGCTCTCTCCAGAGGCCAGAAGGGAAGCGTCGCAATGATTTTTGTTTTTTCCCCAAATTAAATTATCTGCA